>NC_072387.2:103343204-103946954 GCF_028885625.2 Pongo pygmaeus
GGCAATTGTGAAAAGCAAAATTAATTTGAAGGGAGAAGAAAAGAGAATTTACTGTGAATCCCAAGAGACTGCATGCTTCTGGACTTGCAAATTACAGCCATTTGTACAGCAAAGTTATGAAACAAATCCTTGGATTTCATTTGCTGTCCACTGTGCTTTGGGCAAAGTGTCAGGAACATGCCCCCCAAGAGGTAACTAAAGATCATTCTCACAAAATGTGCTGTCAAAACCCATTGTCTAACAGCATGTGTTTGGAAAAGAAAATAAACCTGAGTGTCAGTGAAATAGAATAGCTTCTAGGATTTTATCTGGGAAAACTGTCAGGTTTTCTTCTAATAGGTTTATACAGGTTCACTTACCTCTGACTCCTTGCCTTATTTCTGGGAATTTCTCCTGGAAATTGAAACTTTTATAAAGTACAACAGAATGGACTCTTCTGGGCACTCGAAGTGGAAAAACTGAACTAATTTTTGATCTGTTCAGGAGCCATTCTTTTTATTCACCAACCTCAAAGTACTTAACAAAAAAAGGCCTAGGATGATCGTTGAGCTTGAGGTCAGTCAATGGATTTTCAAACTAGAGCACAAGGCTAAGTTTCTGAGATGGTTAATTATTTATAGGTGTCAGAGGTATCTCCTTATAATAGTAGGCACTCAATATATGACTGAAAGAATGAGTAGAGAAAAGTAAAGCTATTGTGAATAAATGAATTAATAAAGAACTGATGGTTTCAGCCCAGTGACTCACAACCTACTCACACAAGACCCTTATGTATTTGCTATACACATTTTATGTTTAGAAGGAGAATGCACAACATTATAGGATCCTAGAGTTTAAAAGATCGTTGTTTGTTTAACCTTGACAATTATTAGGTAGTTAACAAAGATGTATGATATCTTCCCATGAATTATATCTTCCTGTAAAATGAAGACACTTGTTCAGCATCCAGCACAACTTTTAAATATTCTGTCCCATACTCTGATAGCTAAAACTTCTGTTTGCGATGAAATGAGCCTAGAACCTAACTCCACTTTACTATCAAAATAAAATATGGAAATATGGGCTTTTCCATAAATCACCATACATCAGGGTGCATTAGAATGAACACTATAATAGATGCGCCGACCAAAGGTAATTCAGTTATGTGGGACATGTAGACGAACGTCAACTAAGGTGATCAGTGTAAGTTTATTTGAGGAGAAATTACTTAAATTTGGAGGACTTTTCAAGGATTAAAGATGTAGACCCCGAATACTTATTATGCAAGGAATTGTGCGGGAGACCTGAGAAGGCAAACTTAGTAGTAATCCAGATCACAGAAGTAACAGACATATTATAAATTGGGTTAAGTGCTATCAATATCTTCCTTGTGTATTATTAATTGCCTGCACATATCCTTATATATTTTCTCTTCCCTGAATACAGTAACATTTACTATAGGAGGCTAAGCCACAAAGTATGTAACTGGCAATTTCAAATAATGATTAGGAGATGCACTGACATAGACTGAAGTTAACTTTTCTGAAACAATATTTGCCCTTCAAAGATTGAATGTCATCCCACTCTAGCCCTTGCATTAAAAAGTCTCAGTTCAAGACCCTTTTCCATTAATGTCTTACTTTGAAAAAGCCAATCTGATAAGTTAAGTATGTTCTTAGGTTAAATGATATTGACTTAATCAGATTGTTATTTTGCATATTTGGATTTAAATGCTAGGTAAAAGCAGGGATACATGTGGCTTCCAGCAGCATCATAGGATGTGTGTGCAACTGTTTATTCTGCCTCTTTTGTTGGCAGTCTAAGAAATTTATCCCAAATAAAGAGATTATAAACATGAAGGAAAAGCTGTGATTATTCTTAGTGTCCCTTAAGCATTGTGTTTTTATTTCTACTGAGATATTTTAAGTTTTTTTTTAAAAAAAGCTTTCTGTAAAGGAATTATTTAGAGATTTATTTTTATTTTAAAACAATGTTATTTTGATATACATATACAG
This sequence comes from Pongo pygmaeus, assembly GCF_028885625.2. Classification (NCBI taxonomy): domain Eukaryota; kingdom Metazoa; phylum Chordata; class Mammalia; order Primates; family Hominidae; genus Pongo; species Pongo pygmaeus. Next base: position 103,345,199 of record NC_072387.2, read on the forward strand.
AGTGAAATGATTACCGCAGTCAATCAACTTAACGTTGGCAGTCAAACAAATTAACATATCCATCACCTACCATAGTTACCTTTTGTGTGTGTGTGTGGAAGAGCACCTAACATCTATCTCAGCAAATTTCCTGTATACAATATAATATTATTACCGATAGTCTCCATGTTCAAAAACATTACGTTCGATGTAAAGACATTTTTCACTCTTCCTCCTTATGCAGTGTATTCTTTAAAACTCAGTTTAGCGTTTCACTTCTTTTTTAGAGATATGGGGTATGTGCTTTAATTTTATGAGTCTTTGTTTCTCCCTCTTCAGAGATTCTGAACTCTTTTTGGTTTAAAACCATGGCTGAGCTTTAATCACACAAATTATTTAATGATAATGCTTGACTGTACTGCTGTCACCTGAACACTGACATTTTAAAGCCCTAGGTTGGAAAGGATGCTAGAATTTATTATATCATTTGAAGTGGTATCATTTTAATATTTAGGTCCCTATACACAAATTTTAGAAAGATACCTCTTGCCCTTTATTAATTGAAAAAGTGACACCAGGGGAAAAGGGCTGTCTCCTTTTTGTTGGCCTCGCATCCCTCATCTGTGAAATAGAAACTGAGTGATGTTTACCTGTGGGCATCCATCTTAAATGATTAGTGGGAATTAAAGTAATTATTATAAGTTAATGGCTCTGTGAGTTATAAAAGGTTAGATATTATGGAGTTCCATTGTCATGGAGGGAGGCAATTAAAGAAATATACACTTATAGACTGTACCATAGATCTTGTGACATTTCTAGTCACTGCCTTTCATTGCTTTATGTGATATGATCAGTGTTGTAGTCATGCTTTTACAGATGCCTACTGAAATTGCAGTATTTTATAGGGAAGAAAAATAATTTTTCATGAAGTCTTACAGGCAGTTCAATTTGATTATGTCTTAATCACTCTCACCTAGACTTGGCCCTTTTACTGAATTGGTCTGAACTAGTTTACATATCTTGGGCTTTAAACAGTAAATCTTAAAATTCTAATGTCAACTGTCATATAATTTAGTAAGAATGATGATCTGCTCCTATCAGGAGCAAAAACAAGCACTTTGGAAATTAGTTTATTGTATATCACCCCAGAATCACCAAATTCAATAGTAAAGTGGCTAACTTTGAGTAAGCAAAGAGGTCTGTGGGACTGCAACTGCAATAAACTTGAAACTGATTGTTTGTGGGTGAATTTATAGAAGGTGGTTGGTTTGATTTCTGCATTAAGAGTCAGAGAGAGTGAAAGATGGAAGTCAACATTTCTGGTCAGCTGAGTTGCAGAAGGTCACTGGGAGGTGGTGAATTACTGTTTGCCATGGTTTGGCAAGCAGTGTTGGAGCAGCTTAACGAGATCTAACCAAACTTGTCCATAAACATGAAACATGCAAAAAGGAAAAATATTATTCAGATAAGATACTGTTCAGGCTCTAGGACTAAGACCATCTTTGGATATTTGAATATGAAGTTTTTGTCATCTTCTAAGTTAAATATGGCAAATGAGTTGTGAGCAGGTCTGAAATTTGCAACATATTTATAAATACTATTTACATTTCCCTGTCTTAGGTTAGCAATTAGCCTTTCTTTTGGGTACCAAGACAATATGTTTGTGAAGCACAAATGGAAAATAAGCATGTATAAATATGTTTTAGAAAGAGTGGTAGAGATATAGATATACCTAAAAATACTTTCAAGGAGGACATCTTGATATCATTGAAAAAGAAAACATGCATCAAATCAGCTAAACCTATCTAAATGAGCAGAAGGTATTTATGGGTTCATAACTATGCATTAGTATGTGGACCGTTGACCCTTTCTGTCACTGCTTACACACAATATCAATCGTTGAATTTCAAATATTTTGCCCACAACCTACCATAAGACATATATCATATATTGCATCCCAATGCATATACAATATATACAAGAAATATTTTTACTTCATACAATGAGCTCTGAAACACTCTATTGTATTTCAAGCTTGAATGCTGATGCTAACTGATGTTAGGTCCTGCAGTTTGAAAGATGGTTGAGCTGGGGTGAAGTGAAACAGATGAAACCTCCACTTTGATATTCTTCCCTGGTATTGAACCTCAAAGAGATTGGTAATACTGCTAACACTTGCTAAGAAATCAAGTAGGCAGAATTACAATTAAAAAGACCCTGAAATTAATGCTGTCCTTATAAAAGGCATCAAAGGATAGGTGGGTGGATGTCTAGAATTATGTGGTCTTATACAGTTTGTGCTTATCTGTAGAATGCACCTCAAAACATAGATGCTTCACTTCCATAGTGGACTCTGAGATTCTTTTTTTTTTTTTTGAGATGGAGTCTCACCGTGTCGCCCTGGCTGGAGTGCAGTGGTGCCATCTCGGCTCACTGCAACCTCCACCTCCCCGGTTCAAGCAATTCTCTTGCCTCAGCCTCCCCGGTAGCTGGGATTACAGGTGCCCGCCACCACGCCCATCTAATTTTTGTATTTTTAGTAGAGATACGGTTTCACCTCCTTGGCCAGGCTGGTCTCAAACTCCTGACCTCCTGATCCACCCGCCTCGGCCTCCCAAAGTGCTGGGATTACAGGCGTGAGCCAGCGCGCTGGGCTGACTCTGAGATTCTTAAGCACAAAGTCTCTGCTTGTTCTTCTGCAGCACCAAGCATTATACCTAACCCATTGCTTGTGTGTTATTGAGTGGAAATTAAACAAATGAATGAATGAATAAATAAATGAATGAACGAAGAAAGTGAGAAGAACATGAGAAGAATCAGATGCATTCCATTTAACTTTTATTTCAGAACCTCTGTGGTGGTCTATGCTAAAGCAGTGAGCACTGCAAAAGTAAACAAGACAGAGCTCGTAATTACTAGTTTGGGGTATAATAGCAGTGGTATGAGCAGATGGCTAAGGAATATGGAACCTTAGGTCTTTCATAACAGTAGCATAGAGTAACAGCTTCCTACTTGGCTTTGGCTCTGTGTTCTGAAATAGAAGCAACAGTCTGGGACTGAAAATTGCAAAACCTGGATCAGTTACCTTGGTTCACCTTGTCATGATGATAGCCCTTCTTGTGACAGGTGGTGATTTTAAGCACACAGTAGAACCATAGTCCCCACTGTCCACCATTCTTAAAATAACTGCCCTATTCCGTTCCTCTCACTTCTCTCCAGGTAATTCATTACTGTATTTTGGCAGTCAGAAATGTGAGGAACTGATTTTCCTTTGAGGCAAATAGGTTTTTGACCTGCAGATCTATGTGGGTAGTAGAAATGTGGACTCTCTTGGTCTAGGGGCTTTTCTATTAGATTTGGGACTCCATTAAGTGAAAGAAGGAGCCAATCAACATTATATAGTACTCTTAGCTCCGAGGAGTGGCATGCTAGAACTGGCGCATATTGGTTTGTGAGAACTGATTGTTAAAATTTCAGGAATTTTTGAATCTCTTCCTAAGAACAGCAATTATTAGAATAAAATAAAATGCATAAATTTACAATTAAATAAATTATGTTAAAATAAAAGTGGTGGACCCCAAAATACCATCAGTTTCTAATTATTTTATTAGTAGTTATACTCTTGATGATTGTCATACCTGCTTGGAGGAAATACTACATAGAAGATACTATGCACATCTCTCCCCACTTCAACATTCATGACACAATTTTGGCAGCTAGAAATCAGCTGTGTTGGGAGTATTTATATCATGGAAATTGGTATAATTTGGGAATTATATTGGAGAATACATCCATTTTAAATTAAGAATTTCCCTCAAAACTGGAGAGTTGGTTAACACAATACTGACTCCATTTATAATATCTCAGATACTGACATTGACGGATACTGAAAAGGGAATAAAAATAATATGCAACGGTCCTAAACGTTGGGTTAAATGGATAATTATAGGCAGTTGTGATTAGCGCCATTGTAGACCTACTGAAAGATAGCAGAGCTTGTGCAGAGGTTCCCAAGTATTCTGTTCATGGAGTCCCAAGCATCTGTATCAGCCAGGGTTCTCCAGAAAAACAGGACCAATTATAGGTAAGAACATATATATTTTACATGTATATTTACATTTATATATTATAATGATATATAATATATATGATAGAGGGAGAAAAGTCTTTATTTTAAGGAATTGGCTCATGTGGTGTAAGACTGTGAGACTGGCAAGTCTGAAATCTGCAGGGCAGGCTGGCAGACTGAAACCTTATGCAAAAGTTGATGCTGCAGTGTTGAGGAAGAGTTTCTTCTCCAGGATGCCTCAGTTTTTGCTTATAAAACCTTCAGCTGATTAGGTTAGGCCTGCCCACATTATTGAGAGTAATCTCCTTTACTTAAAATCATCAGATTGTGGATGTTAACCACATCTACAAAATACCTCTACAGCAACACCTACATTAGTGTTCGATTACATTACTGGGTGCTATGGCCTAGCTATGCTGGCTCAAATCTATTACAGTGTCCTACTAATTTTTCTGTGGCATCCTAAACCAGAAGAAATACTAAACATTTTATTTATTAAGTCCAAACAATTCACTGTTTGTATCCTAAAAACTTAGTGACCATTTGAAAACATAATACGTGTACATTGTAAAAATTTATTTCATACATAGTCACAATCATTTACTAATGGATAGCACACAACTTCTCAAGCCCTAGAATAAAGTTGAATACCACCATCCTCTTTTCCTGCTCTACATGATTTTCACCGTCTTCTAGGAAACTGGAAAGTAAGGGAAAATGCTGCTTTGCAATGATATGATGCTATTAAAAGGACAATAGTACTATTTAATGTTGAAACTGTGAACTACCTCCAAGTAGTTTCTGCACTTTTCTACAGATGTCAAATTTCCCTTGAAAATTTTAAATCTCATAGTGCTTCCAAAAGCTTACTGTTTTGCCGAAGTGAGCCCTGTCAGTGATTACGAGGATATTTTGTATTTTGCATAATAGAATCAAAATGCTCCTATGTTTTGTTGTCAGCTCTGTAATGCATAACCACAGTTTTCCTGGTCTGTTTGCATATAGTAAGAAAAGTTGCAGCATTCAGATTTTCTCTCAAGATCTTTCTATTCATTATCTTTTAAAAATTGGTGCTGAGAAATACAATGAATCTTTCTCTGTGTGTAATGTGAATGTGTGTGTATATGTGTGTAGTTGTACATACAAATTCCTGATTATCTTTTGTGTTGAGACAGCGCTTTAAAATGTCTAAAAATTTTATCTGTATAAGTTGAATAAATTGTATATATTTAAAACAAGCAGAAACTTCCTTTATTTACAAATAACCAAGTAATTTACAAGTTTAATGATTTTATAACATACCAAGGCCAAGGTTAGATGTGAGAAAAAGAAAAGATAGCTTTTCTCACTCCAGATGCTTTCTGCTTTCTAAGACTGCTTTGCCTTCCCGCACTGCCCACTCCTCACCTCCCATACACTTTATCCCTTGATTATTCTGATCACACCTTCTTCTATGTTCGTCCTCACCCCTAAACAGTTCAGCTTCTCTGAAACAGGAAAGTCAACCAAATGGTAAGGACCAGAAACACTGGCAGAAGAACTAAGAAGTTTCTTCTGTGTCATCTAGAGTAGCATGTTTAAATTATCTCTGCATAACCATTGGACCTGATTTAAACAATTAGCTAATCGGTCCCATTTAAAGGAGCTATTTTTTGCAGAGTGAAGATTTTAGAACTACAAGAATTAGCATTTAAAGTTTTTATCAGGAAATTGACATCATCAAAGGATGACAATAATATAGGTAGTTTGAATGATAAGGTCCCCTAAAGTAGAATGTTAATTGAATTTCCTAAATCTGTGTGAAAGTTGGAAGATTTCTGATTATGGTGTTGAGCAACTTCACTAAACAAGAGCAGCCCTGAGAGATATGAAAGGATCATTTATAATACCTCTTTACACTGAAAAATGTTGAAAAGTGCTTATTTGGAGGTTTATGGTATTTGAACTTAAGGAAATGAACTGGAACATACATTTTAAAAATGTGGCTTCCCTACATTCTGCCATTCCCAATTAGGTTGTATAGGAAATGTATGAGACTAAAAACAGTCCAGGTCTATTAATTCCAGTTTAAATTATCTTAGCTATCAGAAACTCTACCTAAAAGTTAACTTATTCTAAAATATTTCACTTCCCTCCACCTGTTTCCTTAGGTGTGGTTAAATTCCTTAACTTTCTTGGCACCAGATGAACAAACTGTATGTTTATTTGAGGAGACATGTCGAATGATGAGAACACTGTTGCTTGGCACCAGATGTGCTCATTGACTATGGGAATTTCAATAATTCTAGGATGAGAGAACTCTGACATAGACTGTATACTCTGAAGAGGGCCAACTCTGAAATAAATATTGCCCTCTGATCAATTGGAATTTGGTGTTTCAGAAATTGAAGCTCTCTGTTTTGCGAGATCTTGCCATCTTCTTTTTTGGTGTGAACTGATTTTCATTGGGGTGTAGGACACGGGGTAGGAAATATCACCTTGGAGTATGGCATGCCCCTCTCCAAGGGAAGGGCCAATTCACATTCTAATCTTCCTGGGGTAGTTGATGGAACTATTTCTTCTTCTTGAAGTTGCTCTTGCTGTCAGCCACCTCTTTAGGTCCACTGCTGACTATCTCCTACTTGAGAGAAATCTTCCAAGGATTCTTCCAAGAACTTCCTTTTTCTTGGAGACATCCTGTTGCTTGCTCCTTCAGGATCACTAACTGTTTCCTTCTTGGGGGACGATTTCACCCTCTTGGCAAGCAGTGGTTCAAACAGAGGAAGTAGCTGCTGAGATTAGTAGGAAGCTGGAGAAACAGGAGAAAGAAACCTTAATGAAGGGAAAGAAATGACTGGCTGTGCTTGGCCTTGCATCTGCAGAAAACAGCAGTAGTATCCTGAAGGAGTATGAGGAGATGGGTGAAAAACCCAAAAGAAGTAAAAGCAGGAGCTCCAGGAGGCTCCTCAGGAGAATGGAATGGAAGGCCCATCTCTCTCTTTCTCCAAACTCAAGAAAAAGAAATATTTTTCCAAGGAGGAGTTTATTAGTAGCAATCTTGCCATCACCTTTCAACTTTGTAGATTTTTACTTTCTATCTACTTCCTGGGAAGGACAAAAATAGTAACTTCCCTCTGCACGCCAGAGCTCTATAAAAGCCAAAAGTTAGTTGGCTGAAGTCTGTGAAATGTGACTCACTCTGGGCACTTCATTTCTGTGGTTTATCTGTTCGTTTGGGATGTGCATCGCAAGGTCCCTGAGTGTCACCTCTGAGGGCGGAGAGCTTGCTGTAGCAGACCTGCAGAGGCTTGCTTGTGGGGTGAACGAGGCCCTCCTGTCTCCTCCTCTTTCCCACCACGCCACTCACCAAGTCTATTCCTGGCCATTTTCAGACTCAAGGTCATCCCTGGAGGGAGTGGGATCGGGCAGAATCACATTTCTGCTGTCACCTCAGCATCTTGTAGTGAAAATGAACATCTGGGCAAGCATTTGGGAAAATATCTTGTGAACAGCAACACGTAAGTTGAAAGAGGCATGCAGAGTGAGGAGCAGCCCCATCTCTTCTTTGGAAAACAGATGACAATTTATGGTCTGATCATATGTCCTTGAGCTCATTCTGCAACTTCCTGGTAGAACTCCCTTCTTTCACATCTACAGTTTCTCTTTTTTATTTTAGAGCTTGTGAAGAGCTCTGTAAAAAGGCAGGGACCCAAGGAACTCACTGGCATTCACTTCAAGTGCCCTAAGAAAGCATCAACCTGGGTAATCGTGGTTATGTGGCCGTGTGTCTGCTTTTGTATGACATGAACCTGCCATAATGATTTGCCCATAGAAAGTTTCCAATAAAGGTTTGATGAATAAGTGTATAGCTATTGTAGTTTCAGCTTTTCATGTTCTGCATTTTTGGTCTCTTATCGTGATTTTATTATTAGTGGTCCTGAAAGTGTCTGGCTCCTTTTCAGTTGAGCTAAGTGTTGTGTCTAATTATATATTAGGCATATTATGAAGAACCTTTGGCAATTTGAGAAAGGAATATGAGTGGGAAACTCTTAAAGGATTGCACTTTCTCCTTCATAAGTTATAACTTTGTAATAATTTCATTGTTATATCAAATACTTGTAGGTGTCAGAAGGTAGTTCTGCTGAGAACAGGAATTCTTGCTGTTTGGAGAAATTGAAACAGAAAGGGATGGAGTTGGATTCTTCATACAGCGAAGTAGCTGCCATGATTTCACCAGTAAATATTTCAGGCATTGCTGGTCACATGGTCTCTGCCATAACTACTCTGCTGTTGTAATGCCGAAGTCGTCATAGACAATCCATGAATGAATTAAGTGTGGCTGTGTCATTATCAAACTTTACACCTAAATTTGAATTACATTAAACTCTCACATAGTCAAGAGTCTTACGATATGTTTTCCCCAACCATGGCTCACTGCTCCCAGAAAAATAGGTGATGGACTGTGTTTGACCCATCAGACCCCATTTGCAGATGCTTTTTTAGGAAAAAAAAAAAAAACACAAGCAGAACAGATTTTCCTTAGCTTCTCTGATTATTCATAATTGTCAGAATTTTAAGGAATATCGGCAGGCTCAGATCAGTGGAAGAGAAGAGCTACACTTCAATGTTTCAGTTCTCCCACAACCTTCTTCCTATCTAGTAACATGTTACAAAGAAAGCAAGGCTCAGACTGAATTCAGCCACACATTCAGACATTTACTGGCTAGCAGACCTCAGTGATGAGCCTGTATGTTTGGGAATGTCACAGTACTCTCTCCCTCATGCTCTAACAAGCACTTTGCATTAAAGATTTACTCCAAGGCTGACACAGTGATCTTCCAACATCGGGATGCTTCAAAGTTCCCAGCGATGTCTGTGAGCAGAGTTTCCCCTGGGTGGTGTGGGAACACGGGACTAGCATCCCAGATCAAGGAATTAGGTTGCCAGGCCTCTGTGATTCTCAAGTCTCATTCATGCAGTGGGAGGAGAGACTATAAAACCTTTTGGGCCAAATTCACTTTTTAAATTTTTTACTTTTTAAAAATTGGTAAAATATTTATAATGTAAAATTTACCATTTTAACCATTTTACAGAGTATGTTTAATGGCATCAAGTGCATTCGTATTGTGTAATCTTCACCATTATCCATCTCTAACTTTTTCATCTTCCCAAACTGAAATTCTATACTCTTTTAACAGTAACTCTCCATTTTCTCCTGCGCCCCAGCCCCAGGTAACCACCATTCTACTTTCTGTCTGTGTGATTTTGACTACTTCGGGCACCTCATATAAGTGGAATCATGTTGTCTTTGTTCTCTTGTGATTGGCTTATTTTGCTTAACGTAATGTCCGTGTTGTAATATGTGTTAGCACTGCATTGCTTTTTATGGGGAAATAATAGTCCGTTGTATGTGTATACTAGAAGTTGTTTATCTATTCACCTGTGGATGGGCGTTTTGGTTGTTTCAACCTTTTGGTTATTGTGAATAATGCTGCCAACCCCATAGCTTGAACAATACCAATTTCACCTATGAACATTTATTTTTAATATCTCTTCTGCCCATTAGTAAATCCTCGTATTGATTTAGTTAATACTTTTTGAAAGCTTGCCATAGCCACCCCAAGTGTATAGATTCCTCTTTGAAGCACTGTAAATGGTAACTGCTCCTAAAGGTATAGATTAAAGTTTATATACACACATGCATACCAGCGTTTATACGGAAGCCTTTTAAAGTAAATAACTCAAGGCAGTATTACACAGGTAACAACATTTTCATTTTGTCAATTTGTTTGTTATTCCCTGAACAAATTGAAAATATTCCACGAGAGTTAACTGTTAAGCTACTGGTCTCTTCTGAATGAGGGATAATAATGAGTGGTGCCTGCTTGGTCTTTGTGATGTGAAAGTTTCCTGAAGATACCTCCATCACCTGCCCTCCAAACATCTATGTCTCTTTTCCTCCCAGAAAAATTTTCGTAAGTTTGCTGTTGTCATAACTTAGCAACATTAGATGATTAGACATAGCTTAGAGACATTAGCAACTGTTAAACTTGATCTTGCTAAACCTTTACTCTTTTTGCCATGATATGAGGAGGTTGTACCCCCTTCCAATAGATGGATAGTTCTTGTTAATTTAACTTTTATGTCTGGAAAAATTTTGAAAATGGTGAAAACTATCTTGCATCTACTATACTTAGTTTGTATTTATTCACTTAAATTTAAAAAGAATTAAGAGAACATAAATGTGCAATGAATTATTCTTTGTTGACCTCAATCAGTTATCAATTCCAATAATAATTAGATAATAATAGATTGATTATTTTGAAGAAACCTATTTCCTCTTACCTAGTCATTTTGTGTGTTTATACATGTGGAGCTTTTGTATTTTTACTTATTAGAAATTATAATAGTAAAGAAAAACTGTTGATATCCTCATAGCAACATTTTAAAATCATTACTTAGATATATTTCATATTATAGTTTTTAAAATTAAAATATCTACTTCAATGAAAATTTGCTAAGCTCTGAGCTAAACCTTTTCCCTATTTTATCTCCTAGCCTGTTATCATCATTTCCATTCTTACAGATGAGGAATTGAGATGTTAAGCATTTCCCTCTCACTTCACATAGTTAGTAAGTGGTAAGGTCAAATAACAATGTCACCTTTTAATATCCATATTAATGTAATTGTTACTTAGATATCACACTAGAAATATGAAATTAAAATAAAGAACTGAAAATATCAGGAAGACTTCTTATTTTAAAAATCTCAAAAAATATAAAACAAAAAATTTTCAAAAATGAATAGTACTTTCATATTGAGTGAAGGAAGAGCAAATCATGGTATCTTGCAGGATGAAAGGTTGTCTGTATTCTTTGGACATGAAACCATTTGCAGTTTAAGGAACACCCAGCCCATGTGGAAACATAAGTAACTACAAGCCCTCTCTGGGGTTATGTGAAAAAAAAAAAAAATGTAGTGACCATGTTTCTGGTTCATTGTTAAGCTGTCAGGGTAACCTTGATGTCTAGATACTTAGGTTTTTCTTCTAAGTAGTAGTAGATAAAAATTTCCCAGAGATTTTTCTCCACGTGTATAGAAGTATAGAGTCATGGAGGTATATGTAAGAAGCTGCCTTACTAATTCAGTGCAGTATTAGATTGTTCATAGAACTGGAAATGTTCTTAAGAGGTCAGCTCATTTCTTTATGTTTATATGTGTTCCTGGGAGTAAGAAACCTAGAGAGATGAGGAGATGGAGAATAGAGAGAGAAGTATGGAGAGAGAAGTGAAGAGACAGCAAGATAATTTAAATCACTGACAATTGTGCTCACATACCCCAGGCCATGAATAAAACTGGGCCAGGATCAGCCAGTTTTGCCGCCTTAACTTTCTTAAGGTGATTCAAACTGAAAATAGTATTCAAATAGTCATGCAAAGAAGTGGGAGGGCTTCCGCTATATTCCTAAGAAATAAATGATGAAATTAACTGAGAGCCACAGAAAAACATCAACCAAAGTAGAATTAAAGGAACTGACTGATAAAATCACCTACTCTCTGGATGATATTCACAAAACCCTGTATTGGGTACTCTACTGATGAATTTAATATGTTTCCTTCAGGAAAGATTTTCTCTTTATGCACTGCGCTTATCATCTATTTCACCATAAACCATAACTCCACTGAATGTTCTATTTTTTTAAATACTCATGGGTATGAAAAAAGAACATGATCATTTATTATAATATTATTTTGTTATTAAGAAAAATAACAAATGACAATAAAAAAGTCATTAAAACACTTAGCGACTTTCATGGTGGATTTTTAATTTTTGTCCTTATAATTTGGGCTTGATATCTTATTAAAAAGAAAATTAGTGATTGATGAACCATTTGCTTTTGATAGTCAGCTTATTCTATCCTAGGGTCTTCAGCTCTAGGACCATGCTTCTCAGTGGGATGTGGGTATCATAATCACTTTGGGAAGAATTTTACAACTCGCATTGTTCCATTTTGGTGTTGTCGAAATCGTCACGTGAAAAAGATGATTGGGAATACCCTTGTAGTTGAACAGGTTTAGTTATAATTTATCGCAAGACCAAGCATATGTCATGGAGAACCATGTCCCAGTAGGAGGATCTCAGAAAGAATTTATTGTAGGATATGGTTTTGGTTGTGTGTTTTAGGGGAGGGTCCATAGAGTCAGGGGCTCACACTTAATTGGATGCCGTCACAAAGCAGAGGTATTTCTATAATAAGGTAATTCTCTAATAAGGCATTTCAATAAGTCTTCCTGACAAAATGGAAGACTAGCACAAGGATAAATCTGTGATTATTAAAGAAGTCCATCATATTAGCCAAGAGAGGAAGTGCTTGGTACTTTTTTTTTTTTTTGAGACAGAGTTTTGCTCTTATTGTCCAGGCTAGAGTGCAATGACGTGATCTCAGTTCACTGCAGCCTCAGCCTCCCAGGTTGAAGCAATTCTCCTGCCTCAGCCTCCAAAGTAGCTGGGATTACAAGCATGCACCACCACTCCCGGCTAATTTGGTATTTTTAGTAGAGACAGGGTTTCTCCATGTTGGTCAGGCTGGTCTCAAACTCCCAACCTCAGGTGATCTGCCTGCCTTGGCCTCCCAAAGTGCTAGGATTACAGGTGTAAGGCACCGTGTCCAGCCGCTTGGTACTTTTTGAATGGCACAGTAACCTTGTTTTCTGTGCTTAGACAAAACTATGAAGTGGCCTTACTTGGTCTATTTTTTTTGTGGTCTCAGAGTAGTCTTGTCTGAGGTTGGTATTCTGTGAGAATGTTTACATGTAACAGCAGAATGAGTGCCAGGCTGGCTTCTAAAGGTCAAGGGCCGCTTGTTTTTTCATTCTTCACAGCTACCCTCTGACCTCCTCTCTAGCCAAACTGTAGTGACTACTAAGCTTTAATAACATATTTCCAAGTTTTTATTACAGAATGTTTTCATCATACAGAAAAAGTAAAGATAATGTATTAAGTACCATATATCCATCAAGCAGCTTAAGAAATAAATGATTATAAATAAAAGTATTCGAGTATTTCTCTGAAATCCTAACCCTTCCTAGGAGCGAATTATTAACTTGAATTTGATGTTTATCATTTTCAAGAATAATGCATTTTCTTTTCTTTTAAAAATACATATGTATTTGTTTTTTATCTCCTTCCTTTCTAGAAATTTAATAAGATACACGTTTATTTTTATTTTAATTGGCATAAAATAATTATACAATTATACATATTTGTGGAAGGTACATAGGGATCTTTTGATACATAAAATATATAGTGATCAGATAGGGGGATTAGCGTGTCTATCATCTTAAACATTTATCATTTCTTTGTGTTGGAAACATTCAATATCCTCTTTCTAGCATTTTGAAACTATGTAATATATTATCATTAACTATAGTCATCCTACAATGGTGTAGAACACTAGAACTTATTCCTCCTATTAGCTATAATTTTGTGTCCTTTAACAAATCTCCTTATCACAGACCCCTTACTTTCCTCTACCCTTCCCAGCCTCTAGTATCCTCTGTTCTGCTTTCAACTTCCAATAGATCCTTATTTTAGCTTCCACATATGAATGAGAACATGCAATGTTTATCTTTCTCTTCTTGGCTATGTCACTTAATATAATGTCTTCCAGTTTCATCCATATTGCAGTGAATGATGGGATATCATCCTTTTTAAGGCTGAATACTATTCCATTGTGTACATATGCCACATTTTCTTTATCTGTTCATTTGTTTTTGGGCACCTAGAGTGATTCCATATCTTGGCTATTGTGCGTAGTGTTCCAGTAAACATGGGCTGCAAATGTCTCTTTGATGTACTGATTTCCTTCTCTTCAGATAAATGTCCAGGAGTGGGTTGCTGGATACTATATGTAGTCTTTTGAGGAACCTCCATACTGTTCTCCGTAGACACTTTCATAGTTTACGTTCCCACTGACAGTATGTGAGTTTCCTTTTCCCTGAATCCTCCCCAGCATTTGTTATTTTTTATCTTTCTGATAACAACCATCCTAACTAGGGTGAGATGATACCTAACAATGGATTTGATTTGCATTTCCCCGATGATTAGTCATATTGAGCATTTTTTTTCTTGTAATTGATGGACATTTATGTGTCTTTTGATTAGGAACTCAAACACCTCAACAGTAAAAAAAAAAAAAAAAAAAAAGAAAAAAGAAAAAAGAAAAAAAATCACTTCAAAATGGCAAAAGACATAACGTTAATACGTACTTGTAAACTTTTTTTTTATTCTGCTGTTGTTTTAAGTAGGAGCTTAAGCGTTAAACTACACAAAGAATCATGAGACACCCTATACTTCACACAAGGTCATAGGACCTACTTTTATAAGTACTATTAAACATTATAAATGAATTTTAATCACAGAGTCAAGCACTTTGTTCATTTGTTTTCAGTGTCCTACAGTGACTTTAATAGCAGGAGCAATTTGTTGGTTTTATTTAGCAAGACATTGGGTGGATTTCCATTCTTCCCTCCACAGGCTGTGAGAAAGATTTTTGACACTAACTGTACTGCTTCAATAGGAAATTCACATTTTATGCAATAACAGGCCATTTTAATTTCATGAAGCAAAGGATTGGCTTCTACTTGCAAATAGCACTAAAGAAAGCAATATTGTCGAAAGAAGTAGATAGATCTGTTGAATTAAATACAAGGCTTTCATTCCTTTTATTCTACATTTCCGTATAACGTAAGCATTAATTAAACCCATCAGTGACTTCCTTCTTTCTGGAGAATGTTTTCTGTCTGACAAGAAATGTCAACTTAGCGAATGATACCTACCATTAAAAACACACTCACTTGGACTTAGAGAACAGCTGATGCATACCCAGGGACAGACTTGCAGAAAGAGAACCCAAGGGACAGTTGTCATCTTTTCTTGCTTTTGGTGATGGGACTGAGTGTCTTTTGCCTTACTTGAGGTTTCCCGAGAAAAGCATACACAGCTGTATTACATCTTGTGTCGTTGTATCACCTGATGTTTACTTGATGTATTAAAAATAAAAGCCAGGAAAAAATGCCATGGTATTTTGAAGTTTTAATGCACCTTCACTTCTATGATGAGGAACAGAGACTAAATATCAGGTTCAACCTAAGTCCCCCACATGTTTCGAATGTTAGATACACTGATGAGCTGTGGCCCAGATAGAGTTCATGGGGGTGGCTGGAGAAGTAGATGGAACAAGCACCCTAAGATTTGAGCAAAGTGTTAGAGAAGTGAAATTTCTAACGTCTACCAAAAGTCCTTAGAATGCAATAGTGACATTTAACTTCTCATTGCAGGGGAACACTTAAGAATCTGTCCTCAGGAATATACATGCTGCACCACAGAAATGGAAGACAAGTTAAGCCAACAAAGCAAACTCGAATTTGAAAACCTTGTGGAAGAGACAAGCCATTTTGTGCGCACCACTTTTGTGTCCAGGCATAAGAAATTTGACGGTAGGTGAAATGGTTTTCACTTCACTTTGTTATAGGTGCACTTTTCTATGAGAATCTTGGTATCATATGAAAAATATTTTTTTAAAAAGGGAGCTTTTCTATCCCTCTTAAATATTTATAGCATTGTCTGTTTTTAGAAAAAGCATGAGTTTTCTTGACAGTAATTTTTTTTTTTTTTAGTACTATCTTGGTAAAACCTGGTTTAACAAAGAGCTGTTTTGCATTTGTGCTTTGCCTGTGAGATTTATTGTAAAGATTTAGCTCAAGTTTTCATTGTTAGAGGAATTATAATTCAGGTTTTGTTATACTGCAGCTTGTCTAGTTTTCATATGGGGATTCTCCTTAAAAAATAAGCATCATTTAAGATTATTTGAAATATAACATCACATTTGAAGAGGAAAGCCTTGTTTTAAATGTCAGCGACACAGATTCCTTTATTTTAGACTTTGCCATTGCAATCATATAGCACATTTTACATGCAGTTGTGCATTCTGTATAAGGTTTAGACCCTCTTTTGATATCCTGATTATAAGCAGTCAATGTTATTTCTGTATTCTATTTGTTAAATAAACATTTTTATATTAAAATTATGACTGAAATTTCAGCATTGAATTTTCTCATTAGAGCCTGAATAGTTTGAAAATATTCAAAAGTAGTTTGATTCTTTATAAGCAGTATCAACAATGATAACAATAAATTTAGTATTTTTAGAAGGTGTGTTGTCTTTAGTGCTTTAAGAAATGAATGTACCTTACTATGATTTCTTGTAAACCAGACTTGCACCTTGTGGTGAACCTTCTTTGGTCTCCATTGGTCCTACAACATTACCCTAGAGCAAAAGAGCTGCTATTAATTTTCTTCTCTCAGTTCAGTCAATGCACAGCAGAGCCAGTTTAGGAAAGGCTGGCCAAAGTTTTTATGTTTCTTTTTTCTTTCTTGTGTAGTAGGTAAAATGTTCCATTTTATTGCTGTTTTAAACTATTATAGCAACACCGATCTTTTTCAAATTGGTTCTTAACGTTACGGAAGACAGGTCTACCTGGTATTTTCAGTACAAATGATGTGACACTTTCTGTGTAAGTGACTGGAGTTTCATCTTTCTGCAAGTGTGTTTCAACGTCTTCACATTCTGTCTTTGGCTCTCCCTTGTGTATAACTTTATATGTGGATGTATATGAAAATAATTTTTATTTAGCGGTGATGCTGTGAATGTTGTTCCCTTAAATGCAACTAGGGAGTACTTAGGGGTTACTCAGGGTTATAGGTTACAAATCCGGTGACATTCAGAAGCCCCTGATAGGACTCTGTGTTTGGGGGACTGCACTCTATCACTTCAAGCTACAGCAAATTGAGCTGTTTTGTCATTTGTTACATAAAGCAGGTGATAATGATCTGTTGCCAGTGATTTTGATTTGTGTCTCTGGGAAAACAAACAAGAAAGAAACTCTACTGCGTTTATAAAGCTATACTCCAAAGTGATGTTAAAATAATTCCAGGACAGTATTCATGGTAGATAATATATATTCTTTAACAAAAAAAAATTAAATATTAGGTAGCTTTATGAAGAGTTGACATTTTTAAAACAAGTAAAGCCATTCAACAAGACTGAGCCAGCCAGGCATGGTGGCTCATGCCTGTAATCCCAGCACTTTGGGAGGCTGAGGCAGGTGGATCATGAGGTCAAGAGATTGAGGCCGTCCTGGCCAACATGGTGAAAACCCATCTCTACCAAAAATACAAAAAAAAAAAAAAAAAATTAGCTTGGCGTGGTGCCAGGCGCCTGTAGTCCCAGCTACTGGGGAGGCCGAGGTAGGAGAATCACTTGAACCTGGGAGGCAGAGGTTGCGGTGAGCCAAGATTGTGCCACTACACTCCAGCCTGGCAACAGAGTAAGACTCTGTCTCAAAACAAACAAACAAAACAAAAACAAAAACAAAACAAAACAAGACTGAGCCTTATACTTCTTGTATTATGTCAATAACTTTTAATATCTTTGCATCTATAGTTTCTAATCCCACATCTGGTTTGTCTTATTAAAGAAACCTCTCTCCAATCTCTCACTTACTCCCTCCCTGTAGGTATATAGGTATATTTTGAATTGTTCTAATGTGCCTAAGGGTATGATGTCAATCAGTTTGACAGGACATTGATTTTGCTAAGATTAGATCTGACCTAAGGGGGGATGAATTCTTTAGCAACCACTCATCTTATTGCAGTTGCATTGAGTTGGATGGGAGAGAAATTAAGATTTTTTTTTTTTTTTGGAGGCTTAAGGCCAGAGTGGAAAAAAAAAAAAAAAAGAGAATCTAAATGTGATTCTAATAATCTCAACTCCTGAAGCACTTAGACTTAATCATCATCATCATCATCATCATCAATTAAAAAGTCACTGTCACAATTTCTGCTATTTTCTCTGGGCAGATTCATGAGGGTCAGTTATACACTGGTATGATTTATTTTCTTATATCTCAAAGGTGGGCCTGCTAAGTCACCTTCCATGAGTGATTGTGCATTCATGTGGGTAGTTTTCCATTTTTTCCTTTTTTTCCCCCCAAATACTCTCTCATGTCACTTATTGATGAATGTCAGTTTGATGTGAGCACAAAAGAACTATCTAGGTTCAGTTATGGAATGTTACCCTCTTTGAGTTTTATTTTCCCACATAAAACCAATGGTACTATGAAGGACTTTGAGTTTATTTTTAGTAACTTCCTATTTGGTTAGTCATTTTGCATCATTGCTGGAGTCTCTTCATCCATCTTGTCTATTTTGAGGTTCTTCCTCTGTTTCTAGTTTCTCAGAAGTCTTAATTTGTCACTTGGATTGTATATGCTTTGTTGGCTATATACTCTTTATGAAAAACCACTGCTTAATTAAAATTAAGAAATGTTGATGACTTTTCTTTCTATTTTTATTAAGTACAGCAGCAATTTAAATTGCATACATGTGATCCAATCCAAGATATATTCAGAGGCTAAAGTCAATCACTGGTAATGATTAATCTCTGGTTATCACTTTTCTTACTGTATGAGAAATGCTTTGATTCCATTTAACTTTTTATTTTGTGGCAGCGATGACTGTTTTGAAAATTTGAGATTCCAATACCGTTAACTTAAAACCATATTCTATTTATTATCTTACTTTCTCTGTCTTTTTTAAATTGATATTTTGATAACATTTAGAAGAGAGGCTATAATTTTATAATTTGTAAAATTATAAATACTCATCGGATGGTAGGAAGTTAAAGTGGAATCAATACGAGTTATTACCCAACCTTCCTGAGTTTCTATGCTTAGCTCCAGGATTAGCCTAGCATTCATACCTGAGAGGCAACAAATTTTAAAAGTATATAATATCAATTCCAGAAATTTTAATTCTTTGGCAGAGAATTTCCTTACAGCTGTATATCTTTTTTAAGTTTTTGAATATAGAATTAAAATGTCATGATAAAAGTCTATGTAATAGAGGTTTCTTGACATTGCTTCTCCAAGGGTCCGACAAGATATTTATTGTTTTGCTTTTTTTCTTATTTCTCCAGCCAAATCTCAATTTCTGGCTCTCATTACACATCCCTGTAAGCCCCTCATCCTTTGGTCTGGGTCCTGGCCACTGCAAAAGTTCTCCCTGAACTATGCAGTGATGTTCTCAATATGCTCTGTAGCCAAGCCCAGCTTTTCTGTTGCTCCCCAGGATTAAAATTTTGGATGGATGAAGACCCAATCTAGTACATCAGGCAGAATGATCACATTACTGCCTTCCTTCTCACCTTCCTCTCCTCTGCCAAACACCCCAGGCAACAATAAACAAAAGCATATTAAAACGTAGACAAGGGGAGAGTCATCTTTGTGTACTCACTCATTTTTAGTATTTTTGTGTTTAGTGACTAGCCTGTCAAATTGGCATTTATGTCTAAGTCCTCTTTTGCTACTGGCTACCAAGTAGCTCACGTGTAAGACGAAGTGGAGAACAGGCAAATATTCAGCTATTAGTAATAGTCATAAGAGGCAACATCTTGACCCTGTTCCCTGCCCTTCATAGATCTTTAACCCTAGGTATTTGAGGCAAACTGCAGTGCAGTCACGCAGATGTTATAATAAATGGCAGAGTCAGGATTGCATCCCAGTCTGAGCACTCCTGGATCTCTGCTCTCAGCCACCTACCACATCATCTCTCCAGTGCTTTCCAGTTCCCAGATGTGCTGGCGTCTTGTGGTCAACACCGCCTATTCCTCTATCTCACCCTGCTGGGTCTGTCCTGTCCCAGTTATTGTGGGGAGGATGTGGAAATGACTGTCAAGGAAAAGTGGAAGATTTGTTTTTAACTCCTACAAAAAAAAAATTACCCACCTAAATATAGTCCAGCCCTCAAGGAATCTGGAGGTTTGACAGGGTAAATGACTTGCCAAGTTTCCACTAAGAATGATGAATCCAAGACTGCAACCTAATACTTAAATCAGAATTAGAAATAGTCGTGTTATATATAGGAAGTCAATACTTGGTTGAAATTCTAAATTTCTATTTCTTTTGAATGGATACTGTTGAAAATTTTTTGATATTTCTTTAAAAGGGCAGTAGAAATATTGGTGGGTAAAGGATCCACCCATATCTTTGGGAAAGGCAGGAACAGTATTAAATTGGAATTTGTACCTAAATTAAAGAGGAATAGGTGTTTTTTGTAAAAGCCTTTGTTGAATCAATGAAGATGTATTATTATTATTATTGTTTACCTCACAAAGCCTAGTGGTTTCTGTCTTGATGTTGGCACTAACACCCTAACCTCCAAGAATGTCTGTGGAATATGGATTATTCAGAGGCAGGAAAATTTAGTTGAAGGGATATTTTATTTAGGTTCTTTTTCCTTTGGATTTATTTGAGCTGAAATATATTCACATTTGGAGCTCCATATGAAGTTTTCTGTTTATGTGTTTTTGGTCTTATTATTTTACTTTCCTTCCTGGCTTTTATTAATGTATTTTAATGATATATATTTGTCCAGAAATTTTGGCAGCCGGTACATTTTTAAAAGCAAAATAAAAATATTGAACAGTAAATTCTATCCTTATGAAGAACTTATTCTATAGTAACACCTGCAGACTACCCATTGAACTGGACGCAGAAATAATTTATATACAGTGACATAATATTTTTGCACTACAAATCTGCTTGTGTTTTGTTTTTAAGTATCATTTCTCATCTATATACTGTAGAGATGGCAATAACATAATGATTTCTTTAATATATGGCCTAATTTTCTCAGAGAATACACTTATTTGAAAAGGAAAAAACCCTAAATAGGTTTCCATATGGTGATAGCGTCTTTCATATTTCTTGTCACAAGGGTGATATTTTTTGTATGTGTGTGTGATTTCTATTTGAAAACATTCATTTAGAGCCTACCACAGAGAAGGCACTTAACCAAGTATTGTTGTAGATTAAAAAATGACTAATAATGACTAAAATTTGGTCATTGCCTGTCAAGGAGTTTACGTTTTGGGGTAGACATAAGTATAAACCTAAGAGTAAGAAAGGCAGAATTACTTGTATCCTAAAGTAGAAGTCCATTGCAAAGAGGAGGGAGGCAAGTTTTCTATTTAGTGGCATCCAAGAAGACTTTTTGGAAGAGCTTGCAGTTCAATATTCAAAGAATGTCTTAAGATTGTGATAATTAAAGAAGTGCCAGGATGAGACAAAATGAATCAAAGATTTTGTATGCAAGTCCACAAAGTCTGTCAGACATATTGTAAATCATTTACTATTGATTTTATTTTCAACAATGTTAATTTATTGACATTTAGCATATATCTATTAGATAGATATTCTATCACAATGTTTTATTCCTCGCACCAGCCTGCTACTGTTTTGTAACAAAAAAACACACAATTTCAGGGCATAAACAAGAAGTGTTTGTTTTTCCATAGTACATCTTTGAGTTGACTAGAGATTGGCTGTTCTAAGATGTGCTCATGCAGGCTTGACTCTAAACTACGCATTTAGAGTCATTTTGGTCTGGTCTGGTCTACAAGTAGGTTATTCTTTTGAAAGCAGTACTCTGTCTTAAGCATGTTCTTCTCTTAGTGGAGTTTGGAGATGCTAATATAGACAGGTGGAGGCAGAGTGCTCCTTAAAGCCTAAACTAGAATTGCCACACTGTCTTCCTAAGGTTCATAAGCCAAAGGAAATCTAATGGCAATTTCCAACATTAGTGGGACAAGAGATTATACTACTACAAGGAAGTGGAGGTGGGGAAAGGAATGATTATTTCTGTATCATAATCTACCATAGTCCTCAAGTGACTGCCTCTTGCTACTTCCCAATGTTTTACTAATCACATTGACTTTTAAAAAATAGATTCCCTAGGAATTCAAGAACAATACTTATTTTCTAAATAAATCACAGCAAGACAGACACAATTGTCTTACTACCTCCAATATCCTAACACACTAACAAATACATGTATAACCATACACACACAAACACTACAACACACGCCCCTCTATGATGTTATTAATGTTACATGGATAAATAGATGTAATATTTCTGTGTATTGTGCTGCTGCTGTCCTAAATCATTGCACAGAATTATAGGTAACTGCAATTCGTAGGGCTTATAATGTTAATCATTCTAGGAAGTAATTAGCTGAAAGCCTTCTGTACATTTGCTAGGCTACCAGCTCAGCGACATGTATTTCATCTGAAGGACACTCCTCTTGAAATCAGAATGCGCTGAACTGAGTTTTAGAAATTAGAGAAGCAGTCTCACTGGCATGGGAAAGTAATCTGCCAATTTTCCCAAAGGGTAGATCTTCCAAAAATAAAAATCATCCAATTAGAGATTTTGGCTTTGACAGAGCTACTGAACAGGTTTGTAAATCACAAACACCTTTGAAGCCTTGCATTTTTACAATGCTAAAAGAGAAGATCCTGGTAGGGGGTCCTTTAAATGTGGTGCATGTAGAACCCAGATCTTTGTACAACTGGAATATGCCCTCCTTCTCTCCTCCTCCTCCTCCTCCTCTTCCTCCTCCTCCTCTTCCTCCTCCTCCTCCTCCTCCTTCTTTCTCTGTCTCTCTGTCTCTCTCTCTCTCTCTCTTTCTTTCTTTGAACTTTGACAGATCTTTCAAAACTAAGGCTACACGCTGCTGATCATCAGCTCTGGCTTCAGTGATGAACTTCCAATCTTTTTCTAATTCTAAGACCCCTACCACACACCTCAAAGTAACTTGAAATACATTATGCTCCCAGTGTGGTTGTAATATTATCATCTTATTATCACCAATTCCCTTGCATGGTGGCTTTGCTGAGCAGCTGTTTCACAGACAAGCCAATTTCTTTTAAGTATTGCTCTATCAGACTCTGAAACCAGTTCTACCAGAAGGATTCTTGGTCGTGAATGTTAATGAGCAGACAAGTATCCTTTCTCTGACAGAGGCTCACTAATCCTTTGAGTAAGTATGGGTGAATTATAGGAGAAATTTTATTTAAGTTAAATTGATCTGCCACTAAGTAGAGAAAACTTATTTTCTTATTTTAATGAAAATCAAGAAAAAATATTTAATAGGGATGTAAATTACAGCTCCCCGGAAACATTTTTGTCTTCTGACCTGAGAACACAGTAGCTCAGTAGACTGGTTCAACTGCATAGTGTGCTTAACACCAGTAAACTCATCATCTCCAGTGAGGCCTGATCTTCAGTGGGACAGTGGGAAATGGAGTAGAAACCACTCACTCTCTCTGGGATTTGGTGCCAAGAGATTCTTTATGTTCCTGAGTGATAAGTAACAGGGATAAAAAATTATTCTTTCTTCTTCCACTGAGCCAATGTAAGATTTCCTTTTTTTTTTGTTTTTTTCAAAGCAGATAAGATAGTAAAGCCTTAAGAACAGCATTTGTATGCTTTTTGTATTCTAAGAATATGAGAAAAATAATTTCAGTGAACCTTTATCTGAAAGGATATAACCATGTCCTGATGGAATACTGAGATGGGCAGGTAGAAGGGAATGAGATGGGCCAGGCGCAGTGGCTCATGCCTGTAATCCCAGCACTTTGGGAGGCCGAGGCTGGCAGATCACAAGGTCAGGAGTTCAAGACCAGCCTGGCCCACATGATGAAACCCCGTCTCTACTAAAAAATACAAAAAATTAGTTGGACATGGGGGCATGTGCCTGTAATCCCAGCCACTTAGGAGGCTGAGGCAGGAGAATCGCTTGTACCCTGGAGGCGGAGGTTGCAGTGAGCTGAGATCATGCCATTGCACTCCAGCCTGGGTGACAAAGTGAGACTCCATCTCAAAACTAAAAAAAAATAAAAAGAGAGGAATGAGATGGGCAGAAAGATGATCATTGTTGAAGCTGGTTGATGAGTCTTTGGGGAGTTCATAGGCTATTCTGGGTTGTGTATAGTTTCTGAATTTCCATAATAAAGAGATTAAAAGAGAGAGAGAAAGAGAGAGTTGGGCAGCACAGTGCCTCATGCCTGTAATACCAACACTTTGGGAGGCTGAGGTGGGCGGATCACCTGAGGTCAGGAGTTTGAGACCAGCCTGGACAACATGATAAAACTGTCTCTACTAAAAAAAAAAAAAAAAAAAAAAAAATACAAAAATTAGCCAGGTGTAGTGGCACAGGCCTGTAATCCCAGCTACTCAGGAGGCTGAGGCACAAGAATCGCTTGAACTGAGAAGATGGAGGTTGCAGTGGGCCAAGATTGTGCCACAGCACTCCAGCCTGGGCAACAGAGTGAGACTCTGTCAAAAAAAAAAAAAAAAAGAAAGAGAGCTGACTTGAACATACACAGGACTGAAGATATCCAGACTGTGAATCCATTGTACATGCAGAACAATGTCAGCGGTTGTTACTACTCTCAATTTTTGTATATTCAACAGTAAATTCTACAGAGCACATCATTTTCAAATTGCAAAGCTGAACACAACCTATAGGATTTTGACTCAATTCCAGGCTACTTAGCTTATGCTCCCATCCAATATTCTATTATTATTGTGCTGGAAATGACATCTCTAATCTATCCACATGAACAGGCCTGTTAAAATGAGGCTTAATCTTTAAATCTCTTTGGTAAGTGTGATTGAATATGTTAAACTTTTGTTTGTGAGCCATATGGACATCAAAATAAGGAAAATATCAAAACCCGAACTTTGGCAAGATTCAAATGACAATGTAAAGTGTTTATTATCAAATGCATTACAAATAACATTTCCGTATCATTCAGTAGTCACTCGGTGATTTTTCACTGAATGACCAACATTGACATGAGCTCTTGGGGTTTGGCATTTTAGCAAATGTAAAAAAAGAGGTAGCTTGCCTAAGCTGTTTTCTATCATTCTAAGCATTCCCTTAGACAAGAACAGGATCCTGAACCCAAATGTGAAGAACCAGTGCCCAGCTAAGAATAACTGTGCGTGGTCCACAGTGCTCAGATAAATTTTTAAAAATCAATCATCACAGTTTCAGAATGTGCCATTTGTTATTCTTGCAAAAGGTTTGCTATATTCATTAAATGGACAAATATTCTTGGGATGACTATATATAGTAGTTTACGGTCTTCATACTGTTTGCTCCCTTCCTAGTGGTCTGATTGAATATAAACGACTTGAACATGAAAAGCAAACTTTGAAGTAAGATAGCAGGAAATCGGGGCTCCAAGGCCTTTGAATGTTGGAAGAAACTGGATTTCTCCACGTGTTTTGTTTTATTTTTTAAAATTTATTTGCATGTTTTCTCCTTTTGAAAGAAGAGTTCTGTGGTCATTACAGGATTTAGTTCTCTCAGTCTTCCTGTCTCTTTCTCCTTAATGCTTCTATAGTTGACACTTTATCATTTTCACTTATTTAGTGTTCTTGTAATAGTATTCTTCTAAAAAATATGATCCATTGCATATTCCCTGTTGAAGTCTAAGCTCATCAAGTTCAGAGATTATGTCTCCTCTTTCTATTTTATCTTCCCATACCTGACTTAATATGAAGCATATTTAATAATGCTGCAGTGTTGTCTGACAATGGTAGCAACCTGTGCAGTCCCAAGGGCAGAGAAAAGTTAGATGAATTAGTTATATTCCTACAATAATTATGACAGAAGAAAATAGGGAACCTTGAATCCTCATTATCCATTAACTCTTAGGGTCCATAAACCTGGAATTCATATGTGATATCAGCAGCATTAGTTCCAGTGGATTTAGTGGAACTAATTTTAAATTCCCCGGACAAAGATTGCCTTTACTTAGAATAAAGCAAGTAGAGGTTCTTGTCATAAAAAACAGGATAAATGTGTTTTTCTCCGTTGCAAGTATGCACATATGCACAGTCACACACACAGGCTTGAATAAGAAATGTTTAAGATGTCCATGAATTTCCTGGAGAATCAGTTAATATACAGATTGCTGGGTTCAACACCAGAGATGATCATTCTTTGGTCTCGACTGAACTCAGAAAGGATCTCCTGTTCTGAAGCGAGTGTTCTCTGCACCACCACACTTATCACTGGCTTATGTGGAATTGAGAGGTTAGTTACCAGGATGTAGAGCTGGGGCAGAGAAATTTTACAGAAGTTTTTGAATCTTTTTTCTGACATATTAAAGTCAGCCAATAACAGGCCTCCATATCTAAGGTGGCATTCAAGCACCTGTTGCTCATCAAATAATGACTTTTATATGTTAAGTAAGTTACCCCTTTTTCTTTTCAATTTTGACAGTGAATTATACAATTATACCCAAGATCAGCAATTAATTTTAACTGTTGCAGATGTATACTGTGGATTTTTGCATTTTTAAGTTTATGAACTACACAATTATTTTCCTTGTTCCATCTGTTTTCTAGTTCATAGGACCTAATGTGTGTTTATTTTTCACAATTGGTAAAATACTTTTTAATTTTTGGGTTACTTTTTTTTTGCTGGGACGATATTTTTTGAAGCCCAGTATCTTATTTTATTGTTTTATTTTTAATTTTTGGGGGTAAATTGTGTGTGTGTGTGTGTGTGTGTGTGTGTGTGTATAAATATTTTGAGGGTACATGGGATGTTTTGATACGGGCATGCAATGTGAAATAAGCACATCATGGAGAATGGAGTATCCATCCCCTCAAGCATTTATTCTTTGAGTTACAGGCAGTCCAGTTACACTGTAAGTTATTTTAAAATATACAATTAAGTTACAGTTGACTATAGTCACTCTGTTGTGCTATCAAATAGTAGGTCTTATTTATTCTTTCTATAATAATTTTTTTTTAACCTGTTAGCCAGCCCCACCTCTCCACCACTCACTTGCTGCCCGCCTCTCCCCTTCCCAGCCTCTGGTAATCACCCTTCTACTGTCTATGGCCATGAGTTCAATTGTATTTATTTTTAGATCCTACAAATGAATGAGAACATATGATGTTTGTCTTTCTGCACCTGGCTTATTTCACTGAACATAATGATCTTCAGTTCCATCCATATTGTCGCAAATGACTGGATCTCATTCTTTTTATGACTGAATAGTACTCCATTGTGTAACTATATTTTTTCATAGCACACTTTGATTCAAACATAAGGTATGGTTATTGTAGAAAACTTGTATAATTTAACTTTAATGTGTTAAAGGATTAAAATGACTTTATGCCTAATTGAAGGAAAAGTGCCTGATCTCTAAGGAATCTGGGATAAGGATGTAATATGAAATTATTAATATTTGGTGTCATGAAACTTTATTCAAATAACTTCTGAAAAAAATAAAATAAATTGGAAGTCTTAATTCCTGTGTTAAATAGTTTATAAGTATAAAATGAAAAGTAGAATACAGTCTCTGTGAGCATGAGGGAATTTCCTATATTCTGGGTATAGTAATCCCTCCACACATACTTTATGATATTTTGTGAATACAACTTTGGACTGCTTTTTCCATAATTGAGTTGGTTGTCTGTATTTAGAGTACAAGTAGAAGCCTACAGCAATATAAATCTGAAGATCTGTATGATATATTATGATTGATGTCAAAAAAATAGGTTAAGGAGGTACTTACATAAATTCTTCCATTAAGTAATGATTTAAGCAAAGTAGAGATTTAAGGAAAATAAAAGCATATAATAAGAACTGTTTAAAATGTTCTCCTTGACCACTAGTCCAAGGTTTACTGACTTTGTTCCCTTGATCATTAGACCAGCCAGGCTTGTTCTCATTCTCTGGGCAGTGGCTGAAAACCTTTTACTAAGAGAAGTAGCTTCTAAGAATATCTTCAGGCCTTGAGTGTTCCGAGTCCCCTCACAAATAGCAGATTAGCAATCAGTCAAAACCTCCTGTTAGTTCCACGACTTAGCTTCTGTCTGGCGCATAGAACTCGAAAACGTATTCTGAAACTGAAGAAGTTTGGGGGCCAAGTTTAACTAATATAAATGTTATATATTTTTAAATTACTAGCCACATTCCCAAAATGTATTGGTATTTTTTTTCTTCCAATGGCTGAGATTATTTTTCTGCTTTCTAATTCTAAATCAGGCATTTCTTATTTTTTCCCATGTAGATTCTAGCTGTCTTAAACAGTCTACAGTCTTTTCTTCATTCATTCTCCATAGTTGGGGAAGGGTCTTTATCTATATGACATTATGTCAAGTTTTATTTAGAAAAATTTTAGCCATATAAATAGCACAGGCCTTAGATCTTGACAGAATGTGTTTCAAATTTAGGAGGTGCGTTGTATTGACAAAATGATCTTGTAAGTTTCTTAAACTCTCTGGGAAAAAATTTTAGCTTTTCATTTGTAAAATAAGTATAATAATACCTGTTTTGAAACTACGATGTACATAAAAAGCCTAGCATAAGTCTAGCAAAGAGTGTGCTTGTAATATATGAGGGTTCACCGCTGCTCTTCATCCTCGTCACTGTCATAGCGCTCACTTTCTTACCTATAAGGAGCTGACAGTCCCATAGAGCCACTTAGATAAGAGCATAAATAACTGGAATGCTGATTGGTACCATGAATTAAAATGCAGATAAAAACATGGAAGAGAATGAAATTATTTCTTGACAGGAAGACTATAAATGGCTTTGTGAAAAGACAGAATATAAACTGTCTTGAAGGTTAGGAAGGATTCAGAAACGTGGAAATAGGAATGAAAGCATGGAGACGGGGAATTACGAGTGATACAGTGATACAGAGGATACTTTGTTTCCATGATGAAACAAAGAAAGCTTGAACCAAAGTGAAGGGTATCCATTATTAAGGTCCTTGAATATGTTTCAAAAGTAGAAAATTAAGTCTATTCCCTGAAAATCAATGGGAGTGCTTGTTTATTTTCATTTAAATAATTGAATTGACTGTGGAGTTTGAAGTTATGTAGACGAAAATTTAAATCCCTGTTGAACAACAACTAACAGGTTTACACTGTGGGGTTTGTTGTGTTTAATTGATGGCTGACAGCAGGCATGTGGTTTAGAGAGCAAAATGTGCCAGTTGGTTCCATATATCCTTTAATGTGTGTGTGTCTGTATAACACTATTTTTAAGTAAACAGTGTGCTCCTGAGAGTCTATCACTGAGTTAGATTTTTGTATGGTGTATGTATGAGAATTTTTATATGTGGCGGCTACAACAGTGGCCCTCCCTTCAAAGCCCATGCAACAAACATTCAGCTGTGGTTGTGGGGAGTGGTGGGTTCAAGAGTAGACTTTTCTTGTCCTATGCCATTCTACTTTTCAGATTTCTTGCCAAAGTGAATATGAATTATGTTGTCACAAAAATGGGTAGGTGTTTCATCTGATTATGAAAATGAACATTAAGTTGATATCTCTCAGAAGGCCATGCTATGTATACCACATCTCAGTATGTGAAATCAGTTATCTTTCTAAAATTTTCTCATGATAGTATCCTGTTCCAATTTCAAAGGCAAATGTCTATTGAAATTGCTAAATTTCATGTGTTATACTTGTAAAATGTTATATTTCTTTCGAATATCTTGCATAAAGTTTTTCCCCACAGTATTATACACAAATATACAGGACAAGGATCCTACTGTGTATATTCTAACCAACAACAGTGCTGGACACATAATTAATGATAATTGCCCAGTACATGTTGTAATGAATTGAATTTTCTCAGTAACAATTTAGTACACAATTGACTTAGTATATGGATCACTAGGGATGGATGAATACAAACAAATTCTGCACTCAATTTTTTCAGATCACTGAAAATCCCAGTCTCTAGAGCTCTGTTGAAGTCTACTTTATAAAAAGACATGAATATTTACTTACTATATATTTATACAGCATTTATTAAGTAGCTATTGATTGTTCATAGTTGCCTTCTCAGCAACCTTAAATCCTCATAGAAAATGCATAATTCTTAAAGGCAACTAACATCTCCATTTTTTCAAGTTATTAAGAATGGAGTGAATACACAGTAGCATGGGGTACCCTTGGCATGATGCCAAGGGTGAATGAAGACTGCATCACTGGATGACTAATCACATTTCTTTATCCTAAGGTTCACTAACTGTGGTTAATATTGAGCCAAGTTTATTTGTGCAGTTTTTGAAGAGGCCAAGATATTAAGATTCCTTGGAATAAACATCATCTGGGCATCACCTGCACACCTAAATGGATTTATTGCCAATGAGTAATGCTGTGCCTTCGCTGCACAATCTACACAGAAAATGTCAGAACTCAATAAAAACAGTGCAACAATCTTCTGATTGAGTTTGTATTAAGGTCTCTTTATTGGATTAATGTGGTTCTTTTCTCTTCCTTTACTCTTCTGAATGAAACATATTTTAAGGGCCATTCATTTTAGATGAAGTTGAGGAAAATATTTTAAAAAAAGAAAAATATATATATATATTTGCAGTTAGGCTCACTCCTTTAAAGCCAGCACTTTGGGAGGCCAAGGTAGGTGGATCACTTGAGCCCAGGAATTTGAAACCAGCCTGAGCAACACAGCGAAACTGTATCTCTAAAAAAAAAAAAAAAAAAAAAAAAAAAAAAAAAATTAACCAATCATTGTGGTGTGTGCCTGGCCTGTAGTCCCAGTTACTCTGTAGGCTGAGTGGGGAGGATCACTTCAGCCCAGGAGGTCCAGGCTGCAGTGAGCCGTGATCACACCACTGCACTGTAGCCTGGGCAACAGAGTGAGACCCTGTCTCCAGCAAACAAACAAAATATATTGCCGTCCTTGTTAGAATTTTGCTGAATACCTTGGCCCGATGCGGTGGCTCATGCCTGTAATCCCAGCACTCTGGGAGGCCGAGGCAGGCGGATCACAAGGTCAGGAGATCGAGACCATCCTGGCTAACATTGTGAAACCCCGTCTCTACTAAGAATACAACACATTATGAGCCGAGATCATGACACTGCACTCCAGCCTGGGTGACAGAGCGAGACTCTGCCTCAAAAAAAAAAAAGAACTTTGCTCAATATCCAGCATAACCCTGTTAATTTTGTGGGAACATAATAAAAGCTACTTTGATAACAAAGCAGAAAAGTCAGCTGTTTGTCTTCTTGCTCATGTCAAACCTTAAATTTGGCTGTGTTTTCTGTTCTCTTGTCCAGTAACTTCATTTTTAAGCCTCTTTCTTATGTATTTGAACAACAATCAAGAAAAATAACATTGTTGTGAAATACCTTAACCTCACATGTGACGTCTCTTTAAAATAAGTAATATAATGAAAGCAAGCAAGCATCGGTAATCTTTAGAAAGGCTAAATAACTTGAGTGGTAATGACTAATGACCTTTTTTGTCTTCACAAAATATTTCTTGCCATTTAAACAAACATCTGCATGTGGAGTACACCATATTGATAGATAGCCAACATTTCACATTCAATGAAGAACTCTTTCCTTTATCCTAAGTGATAATAGTAAATTTAGGACTAATTAATTTCTTTCGCTGGAATAATAAGTTCTGGGAAAATATCACATATTTTAAACAGATTGGAAGTGAAGAGAAAGTTGCATCTATGAAAAAATAATTTTTAGTAAGATTGATACACACTTATATCAATAATTGCATACTATACCCCTATTGAGATTTTATATATATATGTATATATATATGTGTGTGTTGCAGTTCTTATGTTCTAATACTGCTTTCTTTTCCATTTTCCCCAGGAAACAAAAATGAACATGATCCTAAATTACACTTTATATTTCACATTCGCTAATAGGGCTGGTATTGGGAAACAGTGCCAAATGTACAAGAGCCGAGCGGTTTTCTATTTGAGTATTTGTTTGCAAAACAAGCCCAGGCTAATGGAGGATCATTTGTAGGAAGCTAAGTCATGCTAGGTGCTCATTAGATAACTTAGAAAGACTCTCTAGTTTGCTTTCCCCCAACCCCCAGTTGGAGATAGTGGTATGTGTTTCAATTAAAATATCCATTTACTTCCAGCTGGCAACGTTAGCATCCATTCTACCAACAGAGAGCAAAGGTCACAGGCTCCTGCCTGAGCAGACTTTTTAAAAAATATGCCATTTGCCTTCCTTGTGAAGATACCTTTGAGCCCCCCATTGCAGGCTTGGGGAGAAGATTTTGAAGGGTCAAATTGCATGGGGACTTTCACCTTATTTACTGATATAGCTTTGGTAGCTGTTGGTCCAGATGCTGCAACTGCTGTTGCTTTGCGGATTGGGATTCAGCAGCAGCTGTTGTTCTTTGCTAGAGCGTGTTTCTGAAATTCAAAATTTAACAGTCTGAGACCCTAGTCATTGAAAACTATGCTGAAAGTTAATTTGCTGAATCCAAGTTTATTTTCCTGCTAAGCCATAGTTTGTGATGGAGCCTTTCCCCTGTGATGCATAATAAAATGAAGAAAGGCCTTATTTAGTGCCGTTACCAGACTCAAGCAGGAGAGAATGCAGTAGTTACAGAGCCGGGCGTGGGCTTTGCTGTCTTGTAATTTGGCCTTACTCACATTTTTAGAATTTCAAATCTAGATCCCTTTATGCAAGATATTTGAAACAAATATAACATTTTAAAAGTATAACATATGAAATTTAGCAATTTCAATACACATTTGCCTTTGAAATTGGAACAGGATACTATCATGAGAAAATTGTAGAAAAACAACTAGATCTTAACTTCATTGCATATAGCAACCTGATGAAACTCCAGTTTCTCTATCTCAAAAGATTAAAAATTAAATTCTACCATGGGGAGTTATTGTGAATTAAATGAGATAATATACATAAAGCACTTACTATCGTCTTTGACACACAATTTGCTTTTACTATTTTTACCCCACTCATATCACTTTTATAAGGGTTTTCTGACAAAGAAAAAGTTTCTTTGTTTCCTTGGTTCATTTCTCAGAAGAAAATTAATTTTCTTGCCCAATAAATATGAAAATTCCTCATATTCAAATTCTTATAGATAATATTTGTTAAGTAATACTATGTGCCAGGCCCTATTTTAGGTGCTTTACATGTGTTATCCCCTTCAGCCATCACAAAAATCCCATGAAGAGGGTAACATCATTACCTTTTCTGTTTCATACTTGAGGAAGTTCTTACTTAGAAACATTAGGAATTTGCCCGAGGTCAGATATTAGAGACAGAGGTAGGAATTAATCCAGTCTATACCTGTTACCAAGCTCTACTTTCTCCATAAGGAAAACAAGTCTAATTACCTTGGAATGAAGTATTTGAGCTTTGTTTCTGAAATTAAATATTCTTTCAGCAATGGGATTCTCAGGCAACTCTACCATTATGGCTTTTTCCATTTGGAATCTCTAGTGGGTAGATGAATTTATACTAATAAGTGATAAATGTTATTTTGTGAATAAGTCTTTGTTTTGGCATTCTCACTTCGACGATATTGGATATGAACCACATAATTATAAAAAAGAATGAAAACCTTAAGATTGACCTGTCCACATCAAGATAGACTTGTTATAGATGCCACAAGTAAATCACGGTGGGAGGGATGGGGAGTGGGAAACAGTATTTGGGAGATATAGCCACCAACAGCGATCCAGCCAAGCAACCCACATCCTTGCAAAGGTAACAGGAGCAGCTACCAATATCCAGAGTTCCAGCACTGGAGATGCAGACAAAAATGATATGCAAATATGCGCACAGATACAACTGACCCTTGTGGTGGGGTGGGAAAAACAAACAAACAAACAAAACAGCCCTGGGCACAGAGGCAGGATCCCAGTTTAACAGTGAATCAGAGCTCACATCTGTAGCTTGATGTATGTAACATATATGAAGATGAGATCTCAGACACAATAAACGAGACGGGACCAACTGGAACTGGCACTTAAGGTTGCCAGTATTTGATTTGGGGAATGAAAATAGTCTTTGGGAGCAGCAATAAGAGGAAAGTCCTTTCGTACCTTTTGAATATTTGATCATATATATGAATTGAATTAACTATTAAAATATTTTAAAGAAGAACAATGGCAGCAATGCTAAAGAAAACTGAAAATCTTCAAATTCAAATTCAGTTCTTTACAAGACGCTAGAAGCAGGTTGTGAAAGTCTTTTGCTTTTCTACACCCCACTTTCAATTTAAAAGTGACCATGTTCACGTCAAAACCAATGTTAAAGCACTTCTAATTTCAGTGAAATAATTTTTTCCCCTTCTTCTGAAGAACACTTTTTACCTTCTGTGAAGTGAATGACTGTGACATTTGGATGTTGCAGAGTTTCTTGTTAAGTATATTTTGTATATGAATTACTTCCAGGAAAAGGTCAGTTCAATGTTTACAGATTTTTCATGCAAAATAAGATAACTAAGACAGACCTCTTAGGAATTGCCCACTCCTCACCCCTGTTATTAATACCCTAAGTCTATTTGTTAATTCTCTGCTGTTGTTTTAAGTATTTACAAATTTCCCTATCCTTTTCTGTGCTGTTTCAAAATATAAACTTAGTTTTTCTTAACCTGAAACCTTAGATAGTAAAAAAGAAAACAAAAAACATTCCCTCAGAATGTAGCATTTTTGTCAATTTCCCTTTTTCAACATTGTCAAAACGTTGGATTTCATTGTAATTTGCCTGCAAGTCTCTGTCTTTATATTCAGTTTTATTTTTTTCTCCCACTTGCCCCCAACTTCATGGACCGTGAACCTGACTTCAATGCCTTTAACTTCCATGGACCTGTGTCTCCATTTCTGCCCTCCCTTTTTCTGTTGTGAGTGGGGAGAAGCAGCACTCAGTGTAACATTCTGCAATTTTCGACTTCAATTATGTACCTGCTCCACCTCAGCAGGTGTTGGCCCCACTGCAATTGGGGAAATGAAAAGCGTGCAAGGAAAACATGGAAAGAAATGTGTGGGGTCTGGTTCATTGCTTATATGGCAACATTTTAACAATAAACTTGTTTCTTGGATAAAGGAATATATATTCTTTGGATTAACAAATTTAAACTTGTCATTCAACTCTTTGCCTTTTCCAATAATTGAGAGTATCTTGATCGTTGCTTCATTAGGAAGTGTCTGCTTTCTTGGTTCTCGAGGACGTCATTCCTCAATTGGGCTTTGAAAAAGTATGTTGATATTTCTTTTTATCTAAGGACCCTCAGCATCTTTACAAATATAGACTCCTTAAAAACACATCTGGTCAGCTGGGTGCGGTGGCTCACACCTGTAATCCCAGCACTTTGGGAGGCCAAGGCAGGCGGATCACGAGGTCAAGAGTTCAAGACCAGCCTGACCAACATAGTGAAACCCCGTCTCTACTAAAAATACAAAAATTAGCTGGGCGTAGTGGCACGTGCCTGTAATCCCAGCTAGTTGGGGGGCTGGGGCAGGAGAATCGCTTGAACCTGGGAGGCGGAGGTTGCAGTGAGCTGAGATCACACCACTGCATTACAGCCTGAGTGACAGGGTGAGACTCTGTCTCAAAACAAACAAACAAACAAAAAGAAACAACAAAAAAAAACCACATCTGGTCACTATAGTTGCTTCAGTGAATTAAGAGAGAAATGAACAACAAAAAAATATGGTGAGTGAATTACCTTTTGATGATACGTGGACTTAAGGCTGAACTAAGACCATAAACTGGTAGTAAGCAACTCCTACCTGAACATAAGGCACTGCCATCTGCATTTAAGAGATTGGAGAAATGAAGAGGCAGAGATATGCTATAAAATTTTTATGTTTCCTTGTAATAATCATGCTGCAAGCCACTGATAACTGCAAGAGCAGTTACTACCTAAATGTCATTCAGTAGCTTATGAAGATATTTTGATAGGTACTATTCTTTCAAAGTTAAGTCCTTAAACATGTGCTAATGAAACATGTTGAATATTGTTAGTGTTTTTATATAAAAAGCATTTTTAATGACAATGTCAAATAAATTTCACTCTATTAAATATGATAGTGCTCCACTGATACACTTTTAGAAAGTAATTATTAATTCAGCATGTTTAGGGAATCCCTCCTTCTCTTCAGAGATGCATGTGTATGGTGAATGCAACAAAATGAAAAATCTAGTTGTCAAGTTGGAGAAAGTTTTTTTTTTTTTTTTTTGCTTGGCTTTTTTTATGACTTTTTTTTCTTTTTGTTATTATACTTTAATTTCAGGGATACATGTGCAGAACATGCAGGTTTGTTACATAGGTAAGCATGTGCCATGGTGGTTTGCTGCAACCATCAACCCGTCATCTACATTGTTATTTCTCCTAAAGCTATCACTCCCCTTGCCCGCTCCCCCGACAGGCCCTGGTGTGTGATGTTCCCCTCCCTGTACCCATATGTTCTCATTGTTCAACTCCCAGTTAGGAGTGAGAACGTGTACTGTTTGGTTTTCTGTTCCTGTGTTAGTTTGCTGAGAATGATGGTTTTGGGCTTCATCTATGTCCCTGACAAGAACATGAACCCATTCTTTTTTATGGCTGCATAGTATTCCATGGTGTATACGTGCCACATTTTCTTTATCCAGTCTATCATTGATGGGCATTTGGGTTGGTTCCAAATCTTTGTTATTGTGAACAGTGCTGCAATAAGCATACGTGTGCATGTGTCTTTATAGTAGAATGATTTATAATCCTTTGGGTATATACCCAGTAATGGGATCACTGGGTCAAATGATATTTCTAGTTCTAGGTCCTTGAGGAATTGCCACACTGTCTTGCACAATGGTTGAACTAATTTACACTTCCATCAACAGTCATATTAACAATTACAATAATAATACAATGTGTGCTGTAATAGACACACAGGCCATATTCTGGAAACAATGAAGATGGAGTGACTACCTTGTTTGTTTGAGTCAAAGGAGTTCTTAGCAGAGCTGATGGACTCTATTGAATTTTAGCATAAGAATAGCAATTTACTAGGAGTTAAAGTTTATTTGGAGTAGCGCATAAGGGATAAAATATGTAAAAATTTTTAAATACATTTGGCGCCTACAACATTTTGTTAGACATAAAATAATCTTGTTAGCCTATTGTTCTATTGTAACTTTTTTTTGTGTATTTTTCTTTTTTTAGTAGAGACAGGGTGTCACCATGTTAGCCAGGATGGTCTCGATCTCCTGACCTCATGATCTGCCCGCCTCGGCCTCCCAAAGCACTGGGATTACAGGTGTGAGCCACTGCACCCGGCCTATTGAAACATTCTTTAGGAGATATTTTATATTCAAAGCATTTTGAATACACTACACTTCTTTTAGATTAGAAATTTATATTTCAGTACATTGCTTCTGAGATAAACTTGAAATACCAGTTAAATTTTACCCTATTTATTGTTAGAATAAAACTGTCATCTTAGATTGGTCAACAGATATTTGCTTTATGAGCACAGAAATTAGGCTTTTAGACCTAGTTTTTCTATAGAAATTAGTGGTTCATGGTCATACAAAGACTCACTGTTCCTTTGGCAGTCCATAACATACCAAGCTCATAGTTTTACCCCACCATGACCCAAGAATAGCAACTTGATGTTCTAAGAGAAACCAATAATACAGATTCCTTGATAGTGCTATTTATAGGTGGTATGGTTTAGTTCATCGGCATAAGGACAATGGAAACTTTGTATAAGTGAATGGCATTTAACTGAGAAGATGCGTCCATTTGATTGTGTCTTTCAAGATGCATCTTCTAAACTTTGAAGGGATTCAGATATTCCCTCCAAAGATGTACTAGTTACCTCCACTTACCAAGTAACAGGCTGCCTACATTTTTTATTCCACTTTTAGAAGTATTCATTGTGCCTTTTTGTAACTATGAGATTAATATTAAATCTTATTAACTAGGGAAAGATAACAAGTATATCTCTTTTTAATTGTTATGTTCAGGCATGCTCTCGGTCCCACAAAACTTTTGATTTTCATGAGCAGAGTACATGCCCAACATGATTTTGATTCCTTAATACTGATTATATTGAACTAGTGAGCAAATATCTCCCTTGGAGATGTCGAGCTCAAGAGCAATAGATGGTGAGGTAGAAGGGAAGAGAAAGACAGAATCTATGAGACTGTTCTATACACATACCATGAGGAACAAAGAGGGGAGAAAGTTAAAGGAAACAGTCACTGGGGCAGAAACCACAAAAATAAGGCAGCGAGTAAAATAGAAGATATCCGGAGTTGAGAGCTGAGCTGTACTGCCATGAAAATCTAGCTCGGTGTGAGACCTCTGCACATCCTTACAACAAATATCTACAACTTAAAGTAATCTGAGGCTGTCTCTGTCTGGCATACTAAAAGAAGATCACCCATCCAGTTTAATCACATACTATGGTTTTTTATGACATGGATTTCATCAGTATTTCTAAAACTAATGATTCTCTTCATTAACTGATTATTACCACCTTTGGACTAGAATCTGCTTGCTCCTGTGTTTCTTTGCCTTTTCATGTTTTAGTTTTATCTATGCATCCCAGCCTACTTATTGGAGGTAGATGGAGGATTGGAGAGTTGCAAAGATAGGGAAAGGACCTTGTATCAAGTCCAGGCATAACTGCCACTACCTCCAGTCCTGATGTGCATCTACAAAGAACGCTTTAGCATATGGGTAGAGCCTAACACAAGACTTTTTTCAAAGATCTTAAGGCTAGTTTTGTTTGAAATATTTTGATACCTTCATTTACATAGAATGGATTTTGAACCTACCATAATTGTAGACCTGAACATGATATAATAGTCTTTATTCCTGAAGATAAATAAGATTATAATTAACTGTGGGGTCATTAATGGACTAGAACACTAGTCAACAATAAAAAAGAGGGTTAACACAATGTAACAGTGCTTGTTTGATTCATAAGTCATTTGGCTCTTGCACTTAATCACATGACCCTAAGAAGTCATTTAACTTATTTGAGCCTTAGTTTCCACACTTGTCACCTGGGGATAATGTTAATACACATAAAGGAATTCATCTATGTGGCATTAAAGAGAATTTCAATCAACTTCCTCGTTCTTGATCTGATCACTGATAAGATTGAACTTGAGAAAACATAGAAATCCTCATTTTTAAAACTCCACTGCTCAAAGTAAAGTAAGCAAGAGTAGGCAACGACCAGGAGCGAATGAACATCTCATTCTCTATGGTTGTAGGTCACTGTCCTAGGATCTAGCAATTTGTTTCCCTAAGAAAACTAAGTTATCTTCATAACTTAGTTATCTTCATAACTAATATTAATAACATATTAATAACTAACACCAAGAAGAAAAGAGAAAAATCTCTTTTCTTTGTTAAATGTTATTATATTTGTATACTTTTGAACATGACAATATTCCTTATGAATAATTACAAAAAATATAGGTGATAAAGTTACCAATTATAATAAAAATATCCTATTCAGAATTTGTGTGAAAATAAATTAAGATATCTTGTATAAGTTCGTGTGTTTAAATTACCTTCAAAATATAAAGTATCTTTATACCCATTGGACACAATAAGGACTACCCATGATATTAATTGAATCTATCATTACTCATTGTTAATCTCTTGGCTATCTTAAGAAGATTTATTTTTGTAAATATACCACATTATTTAATGTCACTGAATATTTTGATGGTGCTATTCGAATGTCAAATAACTGCCAGTTTTAGGGAAAGCTTGCCTTTCATGCATGTTTACGTTTCCATTGTACTTCAGCTCATCCTAAAGAAAGATATTGCCATTAACCATATATCCTTGCAATAGCAGTTATGTCTGAAAGAAGGAATGTGCAGTAGAATATGAGGCATAAATGTCTATACTTCTGTCCTAATTATTGACCCAAGGTTAAATGTATGCACATGAATGCTGGTGTTCTTGGTTGTAATGGGTTGAATTTAATTACTTATTTATTCCTTTGTTGTCA
Organism: Pongo pygmaeus; assembly: GCF_028885625.2. Lineage (NCBI taxonomy): Eukaryota > Metazoa > Chordata > Mammalia > Primates > Hominidae > Pongo > Pongo pygmaeus. Next base: position 103,384,957 of record NC_072387.2, read on the forward strand.
TCAGTACCCACTAGTGAATACCTACCTTAAGTAAATCTATGGCTTGTTTATCAATACATGGGAAAACACCAGCATTATGGCACAGATGTTTATGTATTATGCAGAGTTATTGTATCGACTTACAAAAGGCAATGCTAATGGCCATGCCATTTGATGTTATATAAATAGTCATTTTTGAATGTGAAAATGTGAAGATGAAAGACAGAGCATATACTAGGCATCAGGCACTGTATTAGGAAAGTGAATGTTTTCTGTTCTGCTTTGTGGAGTAGGTAAAGCAGAAGCAGTTGAGTGAATAGATATCACAGGAAGTAAGATTTCTACACATAACAAAGAAATTTTTCACACAGTTAGAGCTGCCTTTGGGAATTCTGAATTTGCCAACATTGGACGCATTTACAAGAAGCTAGATTTGTTTTTCAGGTATGTTTTAAAGCAGTAGTTTTCAGATTATTTGCAAAATGAAACAATTCTTTCAAATGGAATATTACACAAAAATCCAATCTCTAATACTGAGAACATAAATATAAACAATAGAACATAAATATAAACAATAGAACATAAATATAAATTTATCTTATAATTAATATTAACAATAATTTACTTACTCGTAATTCAATTATTGGTTTGATGAGAGTCCTGATGTTGGTCTTCAGTATGTTAAAATCTGGGATTTAACATTTTTCAGTGTGTGTAGTGTTTGTCTTATTACATATATATATATTTTTTAAATTGTGAAATTCTAATCAAGCATTTGAGTCACCTATGAAGTCCTGGAATATTGTTCTAATATCAGCGTTGCAGAAAGAAGTCCTGCCCTGTATTGAGTGGAAGAGGTAACAGGGAGATCTAGATTTAGCTCATCACTGCCAAGTTTCTCTAACATTCTCGTCCCAAGCCTAGCTCTCAACGTGCAAACAGGCATACACGTACATGTGTGCACATACATACATGCACACTACTTAAGGCTGCCCTAGTTTGAAAGCTCTGATTCTACTGATTAACTATTCATACATGAGAATTAAATTTAGAATGTTTTCATTTAGGGTAAATTTGCATGGAGGGAAATCTTGTTTTCATTATCTCAGCTGAAATTGGTTCACTTAAGATTGTAATATACCAGAAAATCATTATCAGGAATTTGTTTTATATAATTTTATGCCTCTTACAAATTTATAACTTCCAGAAATCCATTTATTTTACAATGACTGTTTCAAGATGTGATATTGTAGTTGTAACAGAATCTGCATGAAGGAACTAAGACCACAGGGAAGGATTTAACTATTTTGATTTAATGATGTGACTAAAATTCATTTTTTAAAGTCTTAATAAAGAGATGCAAACTCTAATTGCTGATTAACACATTGTTTTTTCCTGTTAAGCCCTTCACATGGAATACAATTTGAAGGTCATGTGATAACCTCTCATCCACAGTTTTTCACTGCCTTTGCTTATATAGGTATTTTCTTCATGTTTTAGATGGGAGAGGGAACAGAGGTTTTGGATGACTAGATAATTTTCTGGCGAACGAGCACAATGATCCATTTTATTCACAAATTAAACTTCAGAAATATTATTGATTTGCTGGTCTCACATTTGATACTACTTTTCAAAAAATGATTTTATATTTTAAAAGACATGATCTAGTTTTACCTTCATTATAACTCTGCAAAGTGGCATTATTTTTGTCATTTTAGAATCAAGATAATTGAATCTTCAAACTATAGCTGGGCCAAGAAACTCAATCTGACCTTATATCCAAGGCTCCCTTCACTGGCTCACTGTTGTCCCAGACTTACACCATTTGTTCATCATAAATGTGTACCAGATTCAATTCAAGGAAGCTGAGGAAGTACAGTGCCTGTAGACTTTCAGGAAGCCCTTTGAGCAGTCTTCTGTGTGCTACTAAAGGATATAGGTTGGGAGTTTATGACTCTTACGCATTTGTGGTGTTTTTTATTTTTAACTTGTGGGAGAGTTAATTCATGATTCAGAACCATCATGTGTGTACCCTTTCACATCAGAAATGTAGGGGACCCTTGGGGATAAAATGAAACAAATGAGAACTTAGAATGATGTATACCAGTGGTCCTCAAACTGTGGTTCCCAGATCAACAGCATCCACATCATAGGTAACTTGTTAGAGGTACCTGTTCTTGGGCCCCATCCCAGATCTGCTAAACAGATACTCCTAAGGGTATGACCCCGCAATCCGTGATGTGACGAGTCTAATGATTTTGATGCAGGTGACAGTTTGACAAACACTACTATAGAATTCTTAAGCTTCAAGGAGTATTTAGAAACTTACATTATTCCATAGAAAAATAAAAACTATAGAAGGATATAAATTCTCAGAGATAGTATACCTAAATGGTTTGTGAAGATTAGTTGAATAAGCAGTCTTTTGTATTTGTTCTCTCAGAACGAACCTTTAGATCTCAATAAACTCTTTGTTAAGCCAGAGGTTTATATTTTCAGAACAGTTTTGCTCTGTGCTTGAACTATGATCACAAAAAAGTTTATTTTTGCTTTTTCTTTCATGTTAAATTCCTTGCATCTCATGACTACAGAAGAAAAACTAAATTGGCATAGAACTTCATAAAAGAGAGCCCACAACATTAGAAAGATAGCAGGTCAGTTAAGATGAAATTGTCCTGGGCACATCAGGTCAGAATCAGATATCAACTGAAGTGGTGAAGGAGGCAGGGGAAAAGGTTAGAGTATTTCAAGTCATAATAGCAAGAATATTCTGTAAAAAGTCAATAGATATCTATTGAGTGCATATTGTATGCCATACAATTTTCTAGGCACTTGAGATATTTATCAGTGGGAAAAAAAGACAAAGATCCCTGCTTAGATAGGTTATATTATACTCAGGGATACAGATGGTGTGTGATGAACACTATAAATAAGTAAATTATAATATACATTAGAAATTGATAGCATTATGGAAGAAATATTTAAAAAAACAGAAAGGGAATGTGGTGCTAAGATCATAAACAGCAATGTTATGGATAATGTGTAAAGTCACATGAGACAGGCCCTCTTTCAATAGAATAGATTTATTTAGCAACTTTTAGCAATGGTTGTATTTGTAGACTGTATGGTGGCTCTGTCTACATCCAGTACTCCCCAAATCTGATGGATTTTAATATCTGGGAAACTACAAAAAAAAAAAAAAACCAACAAGTTTAAATTTTATTTTAATGGAAATGGGGCTTTTACGTAGAAGAGATTTTCAAAACCAACCAATCAAACAGTAACAACAAAAACAAAACTTGAACACACACCTAGGAAAGCACGTACGTCAATAAAATGAGAAAAAAGGGTTAGGTACTGGGTCAGATTGAGCAACTGAGACCTAGTTCATTAATACATTTTAGAGCCAGATGCCTCTCTTATGTAGCTTCTGGATCCTGCTGCCAAAGGTGGCTGTGTTTTAACAGGAAGCTTCTTTCCCCAACACACCCACATATACCAATTAATACTGATAAGTAATTTTAACAAAGGACTTCATGTTTTGCCTTTTTTTTCCCTTTCTCTGCTCATCCATTTCTACAGCAAACTGTGGAAATTAAACTTAATCTACTGATGTGTGATCCATTGTCTTTAGGAGATTGTAAATGTCCTCTAACACGATTGAGTTGAGAGACATGAGGTGTCTTTCTAAAAAATTGGTCATAATAACACCCGATTGCCAATAATGCTGTTTTTATGGGAGGTGTTTTTTAATGGCACATGTTCAAGTATCCTATGAACTTTGGTGTGGATGTCTTGTAATAGTTTTGTGTAAGAGTTTTATTTTATTGAGATATAATTTGCATACTGTTAGAGGCTGAATTGTATCTCTCAAAAAGGTATGTTAAAGTCCTAACCTGTAATACCTCTCAGAATATACCCTTATTTGACAATAAGTTTATTGCAGACGTAATTAGTTAAGATGAGGTTATACTGGAGCAAAGTTGATCCTTAATTCAATCTGATAGCCTTATAAGAAAAGATAGAACCTCAAAGGGAAAAGGCTGCTATAAGTGACGACAGAGGAAGAGATTGGTTTATCGTGTCTACAAGCTGAGATTGAGAAGGATTGCCTGCAAACACTAGACGCTAGGCAGAAGTGGGGAAGGATTATTCTTTCCATATTTTGGAGGGAGTATGGCCCTGCATGCTTTCTTGATTTTGGACCCCTAGCCTCCTGAACTGTGAGACAATAAATTTCTGTTCTATTAAGCTGCCCATTTTATCGTGTTTTGTTACATCAGCCCTAGGAAACGACTACACATACTAAAAATGCAACTGTTTGAAGTGTATGATTTAATTATTTTTAGTAATTTACAGAGATGTGTAACCATCACCACAATCCAGTTTTAGATGCCTTCCATTACCCCCCAAAAATCTCTCAGGTTGGTTTGCCGTCAATGCCCGTTACTCTCCACTGCCATCCTCACACATCAACTCATCTGCATTCTGTCTAGAGATTTGCTTTTTCTGAATATTTCATATAAATAGAATTATAAAACATACAGTTTTTATTTGGTTTATTTAAATTAGCATACTGCTTTAGAGGTTCATCCATATCGGACTTTTATTTTGTTAATGTCAGATTAATTTTCCCCAAGACAATCTATGTATAGTGACAAACCCAGGGAAGTGCTTAATGTACTTTTTTGGCCAAAAAGAAAGTGTTCAAAGAAAAGGTGAACTGTTGGCCAGGCATGGTGGCTCTTGCCTGTAATCCCAGCATTTTGGGAGGCTGAGGCGGGTGAATCACCTGAGTTCAGGAGTTCAAGACCAGCTTGGGCAACATGGCGAAACCCTGTCTCTACTAAAAATACAAAAATTAGCAGGGTGTGATGGCGCATGCCTGTAGTCCCAGCTATTCGGGAGGCTGAGGCAGGAGAATCGCTTGAACCCGGGAGGCGGAAGTTGGAGTGAGCCAAGATTACACCACTGCACTCCAGCCTGGGAGATAGAGCGACACTCTGTCTCAAAGAAAAAAAAAGATGAATTGTCTATTGCATGTGACTTAAAACTCTATTGATGGAGTAGTCAAGGAGATATTACTCCATGCCTTTCTTAATTTAGTGTTTCTAAAACCGGAGTGTGTTACAGAATCACCTGGAGGGCTTGTTAGAATACATACTGTGGACCCAGAGTTTCAGATTCACTAGATCCGGGCTGGGACCCAAGAATTTGCCTGAGTAACAAGTTCCCAGATTATGTTGCTGGTCCATGGAGCATCCTTTGAGAATGACTGCATTAATTGAAAGCCAATTTAGTAGTATTTGGCCTCTTTTATTTCTCATCTCTATCATTTCCTGCCTTCTTCTCAGTGTCTTATAAGTAAAAGAGATTAACCTAGAGTAGCCTCCAGTCCAAGTACATCTTTGAAAGCTGTATTTAAGTTTTGATGACTATCATCCATGCCTTCTGAAGAATATTGCATCTGCCAAGAGCTTTTGCTTTGCAGAGTAAAATTTAAAAATCAATCAGCTTAATGTCATCTCTGTGCTGCATGCTGCTTAAGATCATAGTCACTTGTCCTATTTTAAGGGAGTCTCCAATCTACAAAGCTTCTGAGAGTTGCCAGCAATGTTTTTTCTTCTTTTTTTTTCAACCAACAATTTAGTTTGAGTACCCAGTTGGCTAAATGCACAAGATTGGGCAAGTCTTCATTGACTCTATAATAAACACTGCTTTTTCTTTCTTTCTTTATATTTATTATTTTTGGAATTAAGACTTACCATTCACTTACCTTTGCTTGTATATGCTTCTTCCCCTTTATATTTACCCAGACTGAAAGACCAACATGAATGCAATTGTCTCTTCTATTTGTTATGTTATGTGTAGATTTGTTGCTATAGTGAGATAAAAGATTTAAATTGAATAACATTAATTTAGGAAAGTTTTACAGAGAGTGCAGAACAGTGTTAGATCCAGGTTTTGTGAGATCTGAAGCTTATGTAAAGGGAGAAAGAGGGAATCAATTTTTAATTAAAAGAAGACAAAAAATTGTATTTTATGCACAATACAAAATTTTATATTAAGTGAATATTTAGAAGAAAGGAATTATAAGAAATCAAACAAAAATAAAAGATCACACAATTTGGAGGAATAGCTTTTATTTATTAACTGCCTGACACATCTGTATAATTCTTTTTGCCCTTAGTTTTTGGCTGTGTACTCTGATGGTATCTTCCTATGACACAAGTTTTTTAATATTTTTATGCATAAAATGGAAAGTAAATATTGTCTTTTCTCTATCTTGGTTGATTGAAATTTGCCTTTTATTACTGATAGTTCAGAAAAAATTCTTTCAACTTTACAGCTCATTATTGATAGTGTCATCCTAACATACAATTTCCTGAGGTACAGTAAAACATAAAATTTAACCCCATGACCTTCACGGTTTTAATAGTGCTACTACAAGCTTAGGCCTTGAAAACACAAATTCTGATGAATATAATTTCATATAATTTCCATCAAGAAAGAATGTGTAATGCATTTATCATTGTATATATTGCATTGTTGAGTATATTATGGACAGGAGAGAACTTGCTTTGGATTAGACTTCATTAAGGACAAAAGATAGCACTTACAATTTTGTATCATGTCTTATGATTGAATGCTTTTTATACAAATGCACTTTAACTCTGTGTATTTGAAATACATTTTTTCACTCAATGCTACATATAAACTTTTGGTGCCAGGCACAGTGGGACATGTTTTTGTGATGATGCCATGATTTCTAGACTAGTACTTTTCACATCATGAGTCCACTGGGTATGAGTGTTCTAGGAAACCATTCCTAAACCAACAACACCACCAATAACTTAACTTTACACAAAAGTTATGGGGAGTGACAGAAATATATCTCACTGAAACAAAATTACAAATATTCCCAAGTCAACTCCCTTTTGCTTATCTTCCAAAAATGCCCATGGGTTCTCTGAAATCATCTGACACAAAGGGAAGCGTGGGTAAGAGGAAGCTGGAGTGGAAAAGGAAACATTCTTATGTAACTGCAGATAAATTATCTCACTTTTGAAAATTTTACAAAAGTACATGGCTATATGATCATACTGCTGTGACTTTTCCTAGTTCTCTGGGTGAAGGCCATGGCTTAAGTATACATTGAGCTCATGGGAAGTCCACCTCTACTGCAGCTGTTAAAAAATAGATAGCATTTTTTTTTTCAGATTGTTTGCTGTTGGCATATGTAAATGTTATTGATTTTTGTATGATGATTTTGTGTCCTGCAACTTTACTGAATTTATCAATTCTAACAGTTTTTTGGTGGAGTCTATAGGTTTTTCTCCATATAAGGTCGTGTCATTTGCATACAAGGCTAATTTGACTTCCAGAAGGAAAAGAATTTCAATCTGGATGCCCTCTATTTCTTTCTCTTGCCTAATTGTTCTGGCCAGGACTTCCAATCTTATGTTAAATAAGAGTGGTGAAAGTGGGCATCCTTGTCTTGTTCCAGAACTTGAAGGAAAGACTTTCAAGTTTTTCATGTTCAGTACGATGTTGGCTGTGGGTTTGTCAATCAGGCCTTTATTATGTTGAGGTATGTTCCTTCTATACCAAATGTGTTGAGGGTTTTTATCACAAAGGCATGTTGAATTTTATCTAATACTTTTCAGCATCAATTGAAATAATTATATGGTTTTCATTCTTGGTTCTGTTAATGTGATGTGTCATATTCATTGATTTGCAAATGTTGAGCCATCCTTGGTATGAATCCCAGTTGATCCTAGTGAATGATGTTTTTAATGTTCTGCTGAATTTGGTTTGCTAGTATTTTGTTGAGGATTTTTGCTTCTGTGTTCATCAATAATATTGGCCTGCAGTTTTCTTTTTTGTTGTTGTGTCCTTGTCTGGTTTTGGTATCAGGGTAATGCTGGCTTCATAAAATAAATTTGGAAGTATTCCCTCCTGTTTAATTTTTTTTAAAAAGAGTTTCAGTAGAATAGGTATTAGCTCTTTATGTTGGTAGAATTCAGCAGGGAAGCCACAGCTCCTGGGCTTTTCTTTGATGAGAGACTTTTATTATCCTTTCAGTCTTGTTGTTTATTATTAGTTTGTTGAAATTTTCTATTTCTTCATATTCTGTCTTGGTAGAATTTTATGTCTAGGAATTTATTCATTTTCTTCTCAGTTTTCAAATTTGTTGGCATATATTGTTCATAGTAGTCTCTAATGATTCTTTGTATTTCTATGATCTCAGTTCTTATGTCTCTTATTTTCATTTTTTATTTTACTTGGGTCTTTTTTTCTTAGTCTAGCTGTAGGTTTGTTGATTTTTGTTTATCTTTTCAAAAAAACTACATTTGGTTTGTTTTTTTCCTGCAATTTTTAAGTCTCAATTTCATTTATTTCTGCTCTGATCTTTATTATTTTTTTCCTTCTCCGAGTTTTCTGTTTGATTTTTTTCTTGCTTTAATGGTTTCCTTGAGGTTCATTTTTAGGTTATTTATTTGAAGTCTTTCTACTTTTTTGATGTCTGTGTTTATTGTTATAAACTTCCCTCTCAGTACTACTTTCACTGTATCCCACAGATTTTGATGTATTCTTTTTCCATTTTCATTTGTTTCCAGAAATTTTAAAATTTTCTTTTGAAATCCTCTTATTTACAGCAGAGTTGATGAAACTTGAGGTCATTATTTTAAGTGAATTAGTGAATAGGCCAAGCACAGAACATATTATATGTTCTCATTTATATGTTGGAGCTAAAAAACGAGATTTCATGAAGATAGAGAGTAGATTGGTAGCTACCAGAGGCTAGGAAGGAGAGGAAGAGAGGAGTTGAAAAGAGGTTGCTTAATGGATATAAATATACAGTTAGATAGAAGAAATAAGACCTGGTGTTTGATAAGTCAGTAGAGTCACTATTGTTAATATTACTCTGGTGTACATTTCAAGATGACTTGAAGGAAATAATTCAAATGTTCCTAGCATAGAGAACAGATAAATATTGAAGGTGATGGATATGAAAATTATCCTGATTTGATTCTAGTAGTGTATCAAATTTTTACATGTACCCTGAAAATATTGACATCTGTTATATACCAATAAAAATAATAAAATATGTAACTTACCTGCACGTTGCGCACATGTACCATAGAGCCTAAAGTATAATAATAATAATAATAATAAAAGAAAAAAAAATCTAAAACAAACAAAAAATAATAATAATAATAAAATAACTTTTAAAAATAGCTCAGAAATATAATGTAGGAAAAGAAAAAGGAGGAGAAAAAGGAGAAGGAGATGGTGGAAGAGGAGGAAGAGGTGCAGTAGTACAAGATTTTTTTCAGATAGGAGAAATTATGTGTGTGAACTATGAGAGGAGGGTTAATTCTTCTTCATTTTATAACGTTGTCCTGACTAGACTTGAAATTACAATCAGAGATACAGGGCTTTCTGTGATTTGTATTTTGCTGGTATTTTAAAGTATAATTTGGGAGGGATAGATGAGAAAGGAGACTTGATTAAGATGCTTGAAGCCTACAATTAAATTTCATATGATTTTCAGAGGCAATTTTAAATTGTTTAGGACTTATAAGACGAGATATGGCATGATTAGCATGGTGACTCACAGAGACGATTCTCATCTTTGTTGGTAATAGATTGGAAGTAAATGATGGAGCCCCTCACTGTATGTGGCTCCCTCCTTACATGCTTTCCAGTTTTCCATTATCCATAGACCCCTAAAAACCTTTGCCCAAAAATACACTTTTCAAAAAGTGTCCATTTTCTTAGGCTATCAAAATATTGTGGAAAATTCAGAAGTAAAATGTACTCTGCTTATTTCTCATTCCTTGTATGTCCTAGTCACTTCAAGCTGCTATAACAAAGTACCATAGACTGGGTGGCCTGTAAACAACAGTCATTTATCTCTCACAGTTCAGGAGGTTGGTGCAAGTCCAAGATCAAGGCGCCTGCAGATTCAAAGTCTGATGAGGGCCTGCTTCCTGGTTCATGGGCCATCTTCTCACTGTGACCTCACCTGGTGGAAGAGCAAAATAACTCTCTTGGGGTCTCTTTTATGAGGGTACTAATCTCATTCATGAGGGCTCATGACCTATTCATCTTCCAAAAGCCCTACCAATGAATACCATGACATTGAAGGTTAGGATTTTACATATGAGTTATAGGGGGAAACAAACATTTAGTCTATAACATGTATTATATAACCTACAGATTTGTATTTAAAAACCTTTTATCAGTCTGAAGGAGCACATGCAGTCACCCCGAAGACTACATTATACACATAGCAGGTGTCACAATATTGTCATTAACTATTTGTCTCTCTTTTTTCTTTATAACCTTTTATTCGTGTAACAGATACTTATTGAGCACCTATTATGTGCCATGTGCTATGGATACATCTGTGAAGTAAAACACATAAAAATCGGCGTCTTTATGGAGCTTATATTTTAGCATATTTTATACCTGAGAACAAACAAAACGTTGCCATTTTAATCTTGGTTAGATAGCAATTATCTGACTTGGCATTTATCTGACTTCAAAATTAGTTTATCCTTGGAATATAATTTTTCCTTTATAATTAAATGTAAATCATATTTAATCTCCTATTCATGGTCAAGTCAGAGGAGTTCTAAGTTACAACAATAATCTGCATTTAAATAAACATCATTCCAGCCAGCATCTATTGCATAACATGAAAATCGCATTTTTACTAAATGTATTGTTCTGAATGTATAACTTACTGTATAATTAAATATAAAAGTGTTTTATATTTTTTTATCACTTAAAGGAGCAAAAGGATTTGTCACATTAAAAGTATAGGGTTTTCTGATGAGGAAAATAAGAGATTTTGAGCCATTATAATTGCTTTTTAAATTGTATTTCTAAAATATAACCGCTTTTTAAAGTTTTCACTTCTAAAAGACATTTTGCAAGACACTAAAGGTCACTCATTGTAAAAACTAAAAAGGCTGATTCTCAAATCTACATGTGAATGTCATGCTTCATATCAATGTCAATATTCAGCATCTAACTTTCAAAAAGGCAGAGAGAATGCTGTATCATTATGTATTGAGAATAGCCCAATATCTGCTAGTTATCTTTCTTTCCTCATATTGTTGCTACAGCTTTCAACAGATAAGAACATTGAAATCAGAAAAACACCTCTGTAAACTTAGAATTAGAGCCCCAAATAATTTTATTAACAAAACCAACAGATATATAATATTATCTAAAATAAAATCTCCGCCAGGTGTTGTGGCTCATGCCCTAATCCCAACACTTTGAGAGGCCAAGGCAGGTAGATTGCTTGAGTACAGGAGTTTGAGATCAGCTTGAGAAACATGGTGAAAACCCATCTCTACAAACATACAAAAATTAGCTATGCATGGTGGTGCACTCCTGTAGTCTTAGCTACTCGGGAGGCTGAGGTGGGAGGATCACTTGAGCTAGGGAGGAGATCGCAGTGGGCCAAGATTGCGCCACTGCACTCCAGCCTGGGCAACAGAGAGAGACCCTGTCTCGAAAGAAAAAAAGAAAATCCCAGTTGTAAGGCAGCGATACAAAAATTAATTATATTAAATATATCTGTTGTGGAGAGCCACGGCAATTGTATTCCTAACTTCTCCTTTGCTCTCTAGAAGCCTGAGGGAAAGATGTTCTTGAGTATCATAACTTCTTTTTCTTTGAAGCAAATAGGCATATCAGTTCTAGAAGAGAGGCATGGTATCATGAAATTGTTGCCAAAACCGCCCTAATGGTTGTTTTTACATAAGATATCAGGGGTCGTTAAGAGCTTAATGCTATACTGAGATTAAAGAAGTTCCTCTGGGTGTGCAGAGAGAGATGGTTCACATGAGAAGCTTTTGGATTATCTGGTGGTCCAGAATCAACAAAACTTAAAAACTAAGTTTTTTAAAGGGGAATAAATAATCAGCAATATCCCTTAGAAGAACTCTCCTTGTTATTTTTAGTTTTAAATAACAATATAAGTGAAAATCTTTTGCCAACGATAAAATTCTATGCAGATATTAATGATCGCTAGTCCTCTTGATGCCATGTTTGGTTAGGTTTTTAGTTAGAAATTGAAGTTGTAGAAGAGCACAGAGAGCCTATGTCATGGAGTAAAAATTGGAAGAAAGAAAAAGCTGTATGCTCTGGAACAGTGTTTCCCAAATGTTTAGATATAAATGACCAAGATAAGTCAATTTCAAAATCTGGAAACTGGCATAGTGCCACCTATTCTTTAAAATTTTGTTAAGCAAATTAAAAGGCTACGATGTAGATTATTAACCCCATTTCATAGGAAGAACATAATCTATGATCTAGATTATTAAAAGGCTACAATGTAGATTATTAACCCCATTTCATAGGAGGGACATAATCTCAGATGAAAGAACAGACCTTTAGATTGAACATATTTAGCTTGATAAAGTACTCTTTATCTTTATTTTTCTATTTTGCTAAGGCAACTGGGTACTTGGGGATGGATTGAGAATGCTGGTATTTGGGAATCTCCGCCGTAACTCCCAGCCTCTGTTAGATTGGAGTAGCTTCTTACCAGGTTGTGTTTACCTTAGTACAGAATTGCATTTCTATGACTGTCAGGCAGGTGGACTGTCAAATGTGCTAGTAAAAGCAAGGTGAAACCTGTCATTAAGCCTTAAGGGTAGCCAATGCACTTTCCAGAGGAGGCCCCAAGCTTATACCTAGAGACAGTTGCACAGTTTTCTTTGGAAAGTATTTCAGAATCCGTGTAGATGTTCAAAAAGAATGCAGAGTTCTTCCCCATAAAACATGAGATATCAGGGTGTTCTTAACACAGAGGTAAGAGGCTCTAACACAGTCTCACCTTAACAGGTGATTTACTTTATTGATCAGTGAAGGGCACCCCAGATAGCTAAATGAGATGGCTAAATCTTAAGAAACTGAGAGGAGTGTGCCACTGAATGACCCCAAATAAAGGTTGTGTTGCTGTTATTCAGCTGAGTTTTAGAACACAGGGATTCATTACCTAAGTGACAGATGTATGCTACCATCTCGCAGCGTTTGGTCGTCTCCTCTTCTCCCTCCTGAGAGTCAACCTTCTGTATCTCTTCCCTTCTTGTTGGTTCTGAATTTGTTTCAAAAGTAATGCACATTGTGTGTGTGCGTGTGTGTGTGTGCACGCATGCACGCACGTATGTGTGTGTATGACAAATAAACCTGCCTTACTAATAAAGTTGGAAATAGGTCTGGGAAATGTATTTTCCACCTGAGCAACCATGTGCCTCAGTGAAATTCAGGAGTTCTATTAGGAAAGGGAATAATGAATATTGGTGGACGAACAATAGCCTCTCACCTTTCTTCTCAAGAGTCAAGTACTTATTCCCACGGAACATTCTGAGATAACAGCATCGAAGAAACAAAGATCAAAGAGGGTGGTGTGCTGTGAGGGTGGAAATATTTTGGGGTGGGTGACTATTAAATTTGTTTTTAATGCTGTGATTTTAAATGGGAGTACCACTCTATATTGTAAAAGCTCAAAGTCTTCACCGGGTATCTTTGGGGGGGTCCCAGAGACCATTTTCAAGCTTTTGTGAGCTCAGAGTGGTATTTGTAGTAATTCTAGGACATCGTTGGCTTTTTCTCAGTCTCGTTCTCTCATGAGTGTGCAGTGTACTACATCAGCACTTTGAAGGATAATGGAATGTGTGTCTGTGTATGCATCTGTTTAAACACTTCTCAGTGGTAATTTCTAATATGATAAGTAGTTTTATAGATATAGCCCACATAAAGAAAAGCTTTTGGGGTCCTTGATAATTTTTAAGAGTATAAAGAGATCCAATAATCAAAAAGCTTGAAAACGGTTATTCTAAAGTATAATGCATGTTACCATGTTACCTTCTGAAAGTTGTTTTTTTTGTTTTTTTTTTTGAGACAGGGTCTCTCTGTTGCCCAGGCTGGAGTGCAGTAGTGTGATCTCAGCTTACTGCAACCTCCACCTCCTGGGCTCAAACAATCCTCTAACCTTAGTCTCCAAAGTAACTGGGCCTACAGGCATGCACCACCATGTTCAGCTAATTTTTGTATTTTTTTGTAGATACTGAGTTTCACCACATTGCCCAGACTGGTCTCGAACTCCTGGATTCAAGGGATCTGCCCACTTTGGCCTCCCAAATTGATGAGATTACAGGTGTGAGCCACTGTACCTGGCCACCTTATGAACTTTAAAATCTAACCTATTTCTTTAACTAGTCATTTGATTAAAGACATTTTTAAAAATTTATGAAAATATTTTTTAGCTCAGGGTTTAGCATCCAAATGCTGGTTCGTGCTGCTAGGAAAACATTTTCTTGTTGTGACAACCAATATATGATGTAGTTTTTCAGTAGCACTTTTTAGTATTTTTAGGGGTGCTCAAAATCAAATCATGAACAGAAATTGACAGTTGCTTTTCAGCTTTTCTCCTCTTATGAAAAACAATCTCTTCTTCTCAGGAAGGTTAAAGGTTTACAGAAGAGTTTGGGTTATTAATGTTTCTTCATTCTACCTGGTGTATGTTAAAACACACACACACACACACAATTTGAAATTCTATAATGACAGTTAATATTGGAATTTTTCAGAATTTTCTCAGCATTCAGCTAGATAGAGTCTTTTCATTTTAACCTACTATTTCAGTAGATCAACAGTGTTTTAAATGCTGACATTACAACGCTAAGTGCTGAGATGTTTGAGAATTGTTCGCCCTCTTAGAAAGCTAATAATAAAGTAAACTTTGATTTTGGCTTTTACACTTCTAGCATTTTCATACGTTAATAATTTGGGTCTTCTTCAGTAATTAATCTTAAAAGAAATTTTGAAGGCCTTGAATTAAGAAACATATGTGCATCCATTACCTTACAAGACTTTTGAGGGGGTACTTCTAAATTATTTTTTTATTTCTCTAAATTAGAGGACAGAAGTAAATTTAGGACAGGCACTGGACATTCAGTGGAGAGTAAATGTCAGCCAATGCACAACACTAGGCCTAAACTGCATCAACAGCTTGTTTTAAAATGAAGATATGGCTATGTTATTTGTTATAGGAAAATAAGGAATTTCTCTTGCTACTGTACCAGAATCTTAGAGCAGGCACTGTCTAGGATGAATATTTTTGTCTTTAGTTTTCCTTATTTTTTACTGTCAGTTTCTTTTTTTTTAACTTTTAAGTTCAAGGATACATGTGCAGGTTTGTTACATAGGAAAACTTGTATCATGGGGGTTCGTTGTACAGATTATTCCATCACCCAGGTATTAAGCCTGGTACCCATTAGTTATTTTTCCTGATCCTCTCCTTCCTGATCTTTACCCTCCAAAAGGCCCAAGTGTGTGTTGCTCCCCTCTATGTGTCCATGTGTTCTCATCATTTAGCTCCCACTTATAAGAGAGAAGATACACTATTTGGTTTACTGTCCCTGTGTTAGTTTGCTAAGGATAATGGCCTCCAGCTCCATCCATATCCCTGCAAAGGACATGATCTCGTTCATTTTTATGGCTGCATAGTATTCCATGGTGTATATGTAGCACATTTTCTTTATCCAGTCTATAATTGATGGGCATTTAGGCTGATTCCATATCTTTGCTATTGTGTAGTGCCGCAATGAACATACACATGTGGAACAGAACAGAGAACCCAGAAATAAGACCACACACCCAAAACTATTTGCTCTTTGACAAACCTGACAAAAACAAGCAATAGAGAAAGTATTTCCTGTTCAAAAAGTGGTGCTGGGATAACTGGCTAGCCATATGCAGAAGATTGAAACTGGACCCCTTCCTTACACCATATGCAATAAGTAACTCAAGGTAGATTAAAGACCTAAATGTAAAACCTCAAACTGTAAAAAAACCCTGGGAGACAACTTACACAATACCTGTCAGTTTTATCAAATTACAGTAATTGCCAGGCTGCAAGACTAAAAACGTTTTGAAATTGCCAGGACCTTATCACAATACAAGACCAATTTCATAGTTTATATGTCACACAGAAATGTTCTATACTATGATGTTACAGCTTAGCTTCATTCTTACCAAATTTACTAGTACTTGTTATTGGGGATTCTGTGAAATAGACATATATTTTTGTATATGTTTCATGGTGAAATGTTTCAGGGTTTGGCTATGTAATAATGTTATTTAATGTGTTTTTCATTATGTGATCAGGATTACATGGGGCACTTGAAACAGAATCAGCCTCATAGTCTAAGGACCTGGTTTTTAGCCTGTATCCCTAGTAGGAGGTTGCATGTACTTAGATAAGTGATTTAAATTGCTTGCACTGCAACTTTCTTATCTTTGACATATGAGATGTGCAATTTTGGGCAAGTCACTATCCTCTCTGGGCCTTCGTTTTTTGTCATCTGTAAAATAGGGATATAATATTACTTATTATATAATATTATTTAGGGATATTATTTACCCCTAATAGAGACATAATATTACTTATTATAGGATTGTTGGAAGTTATGAGAGTTAATGTCTGTAAAGTGCATAGAGCAATGCCAGGCACATACACACTATAAGCTTGTTACCCACTATTACCATCTGTAAAATGAGGTAGTTCTCTGGATCAGTTCTGAAACTTCTTCTAGCTTTTATATCTTTATTTAATTGAAGGATTAAAAAGACAAACTCAGTTTCATATTTTTGGTGGGAAATCACATCAATTTGTTAGCTTGGCCCAAACATGATTGCTATGGTTCACGTTGTTGCTTGCAGGGTCCACCAGGTGTCGCAGACCTGTCCTGCACAGAGGGGGCAGCTTCCCCTTGCTCTCTGACCACAAAATGCTTCTTTCTTCAGGTTCATTGGAAGACTTTTAGGCAAAAATTCCATGGAGTCTTGCTCTCAGTACTCAGCTTGACTGTCTTGCAAGCCTCTTGTTGCCTCAAGCCCAAGGAAGTAACCTCAGGCTGAAAGGCTTTCTAGGGCTCTTTAACCTCAGAGTGGACACACACTCAGATGTCCATCAGACAGCTAAGTCCAAGCTTTAAATACTTTACACAGCTGATTAGGAGTTTAGGGAACACATAATGCATTTCGAAATTTAAAATTGGTGCAAGGTAAGAATTAATGAACTCTCATCAGAAGTTTTTCTCCCAGGAGCTCTCTCCAGCCTACAGTCCACCATAACCTGGGAAGAGTATGGCTTTCCACAAGTGAACTTCTTTTAGCCTCCCTCCCATACTGGGATTTCAGAACCCCTTCTAAAGTCAGTGAGGCAGGGAAGAGGCCTCTGGCCTCTGTCCCTAACACCTCCAGAAAATTGAGATGAAGAAGATGAGTCTCCAACTACAGCCTAGAGATTGTTTCACATTATGGTACGGAGTCATTGACTACTTCTTTGTTTTCAGTCTGTAGGTTTCAGAAAAGAATATTTGCTTTAGTTTTGTGTATTAAGAGGCTACTTGAAGTATGTGTGTGTGTGTGTGTTTAAAAAAATTTCAAACTTGCATTAAGGGAAAATTCAACTTCCCATCTCCAAATAAAATTTGAAAACAAACAAACAAAAACAAAATAAAAATGTAAGGCAGCTTTTAAAACAAGAGTGGCTATTGAGTGTGTGTGTGTGTGTGTGTGTGTGTATTTAATTATTTACTTTTATTTACATTTACTTTACCGCATTCCATTAAAAATTTTGCCCTAATTCATAGATTTTGCTTATATAAACCTACCTTCCTGTATTGGCTGTTCTTGCATAGCTATGAAGAAATACCTAAGGCTGGGTAATTTATGAAGAAAAGAGATTTAATTGACTTACAGTTCTACAGGCTTTACAGGAAGCATGGTGCTGGCATCTGCTTTGGCTTCTGTGGAGACCTCACTAATCTTGCAATCATGGTGGAGCAGGCATATCACATGGCCAGTGCAATGCCACACACTTTTAAATGACCAGATTTCATGAGAACTCACTATCATGTGGACAGCACCAAACCACTAGGAATCTGCCCCCATGACCCAAACACCAGGCCCCACCTCCAACATTGGAGAATACATTTCAACGTGAGATTTGGGCAGGGGGGAAAGTATCCAAACTATATTACCTCCCATCATAGATTGTGAAGGTTGTTTTTCATTCTTATTTTGCCTTGTTTGTGATTTAATAACCAGAAGCCTTCTGTACCTGTTTCGGGGGAAGAGTGCTACAGAGGGTTATAGTGTGGTGGATATACCTCAGGAAGACATTAAGATACTATAGTTCCCTTATAAAATCAAGACCCTTAAAATACAAACTTCTGCCAAGGAGTTTGTTCCCTCTTGTTAATTTTCATTTTGAAATAGTTTTAAATTTACAGAAAGTTGGAAAAAGAGTACAAGGGGCTCCTTTATACCCTTCATCTAGATTCCCTAATAGTTAACATTTTATTACCTTTGCTTTTCTCTGAAGCTTATTCTTTTTAAGAAGTTGCAGACATGCTGCCCATTACCTTTTCATCTTTTCCCCAGCATTTTCTGAAAAAAATTTTCAAACATACAAAAACATTGAAAGAATTTTGCACTGAGTACCTCTAAACCCACTACTTAAATTTACCATTAAAATTTTACTGTGCATCTTTCATTAATTCAATTATCTATGTATCCATCCATTAACTCTTCCCATTAATTTTAAACAATTTTATTGATAAACCAATTTACTTACTGTAAAATTCATCCATTAAATAATTGTAATCCATGCTCAAATCACAGGAAATCATTGTACATTTTGGTAAATTTTAATGAAGCAGCGCATTTCTGGGGATCAGTTCCTCTTATCTTGTCAAAGGGGACTGATCTCAGCTAGATGCCTTAGGTTATATTGTAGCACCTGTTGTCCAGTGACTGAAGTCTGGGAAAATCACATAACCTCTGTAAATGTCAGTTTTTAGAAATATGAAATGAGGCCATTTGACCCTTTGATTAGTGAATACATTTATTGTGACCCTAAAATCAAGAAATTCTAAACTTTAGGATTCCTGTTTCTGGTTATTCCATGGAGAGCTGTATTACACCTTTTGTTTGCTTTGCTCAAAATTAATCCTGATGACATCATGTGGAGTAAGTTAGCCTAAGTATTTAAGGGGATAAAACACTTATGCCTTAAGGACTCTTTGAGAGCAAATCATTTATACATAGCATTTGCAGTATTCTTCTGTGAAATGGAATCTTGCTGTTACTAATGCAGAAGCCTGCTGGTAAATGCTCAGACTGTACATATTAGCCAGCTGGTGGCTGAATCCTAACTATTGAGCTGCCTAGAATTGAAATAATTAATTTTCCTGGAGAAAGTATATTGTGTTGTAGCTTTTTGGATTTGTGACTATAATCGGTAATCACCAGGGAATTTATTTAGATTTGCAATTATGCTACAGTTAGTAATTTATAGTAAAGAGATAGGAGTTTGCTAAGTAGGAGGCATGGAGCTGTGAGTTTTCCATTAATAGTTTTGTGAACCTTGTATAATACCCAAGGTGTTAGTGAGGATCTATTAGCTAAATAGTCAGTTCATGTTCGTCTTATCTAATGAATGCAGAACTTAACATGTTCACCTAGAGAATTTCCCATTTATTTTAAATATCGTTCTCTTTTGCATGTAAAAAGAGTGTTGCTACAAAATCTTATATTTTAAAGAAGTATAACTACAAATAATAGCTTTCTATTTTTTAAAAATATATATTCTAGTAATATAATTCTTATTGTGCCTGAAAAGTACCATTTCATCACTTATATGCTATATCTTGAATGAAAGAATGTGTGAATTGATTCTTTAAAATTATATATTTCTTTTTGATAACAATAAGTTTTTTTAAAAAGCATATTTAAAGAGATATGCATACACAATTATGTCAGTTACTTATTGATAAGCCCAGAAAGTAGATATGACTGGCAGAAAGTCATAAAAGTTACCAGGAAGCCTTTATCTTCTTTGTTAAATATAGCTTTCTTTAAACTTTGTAAGCCTTTAACAAACTTGTGGTTACAATTCTTCAGAATTGTATCATTTATAACATTCAATTTTCCATGATGCTTACATGATCAACAGTTACTGTTTTTTAAAAAGGAAATCATCTTGCCGGGTGCGATGGCTCACACCTGTAATCCCAGCATTTGGGAGGCCGAGGCGGGCGGATCACGAGGTCAGAAGATCAAGACCATCCTGGCTAACACGGTGAAACCCCGTATCTACTAAAAATACAAAAAAATTAGCTGGGCGTGGTGGCGGACGCCTGTAGTCCCAGCTACTCGGGAGGCTGAGGCAGGAGAATGGCGTGAACCCGGGAGGCGGAGCTTGCAGTGAGCCGAGATCTCGCCACTGCACTCCAGCCTGGGCGACAGAGCGAGACTCCGTCTCAAAGAAAAAAAAAAAAAAAAAAAAAAAAAAAGGAAATCATCTTGTTTCTTATCAATATTGTAGGATAAAATGTATAACTTTTGTATTCCATAATGACTATAGTCTGATGATTCTATATTCTTGGGGTTTCACATTAACAGCTGTTTAATCTGAATGTTTGTTTCAGTATGTTTCAGAAGTCAGAATTTGTTTATAATCTGAGAAAGCTAATTCAGGAGCTGTACTGTACGTAATACAACATCCCCAGCGGGATCAAGCTATCATATTAATATTTCTGCAATAAAACATAGAGATATTTCCTCTATATGAGATCAAAAAAGACTATGAGTAACTTCCCATCATTCTGGAAGTTAGTTATCAGTTAATAAAGTTTGGATTAATACAAGTTTTTGGTTTTCAGAACTTTTGAATTTTAGAATTGTATATAAAGAATTGAGGACTAAATATGGGCCAATTATTTCATATTGTGTTTTGGGGTGAGTTCTACAGAGCGTCTTCAAATGAGCTATTTAAATTAAGTATACATTCTTTGAACATCAAAAGTTAAATATAAGGAAGCAGTATATTTTTAAAGGATTTTACATATGTGTGTTTCTGATGAACGTATTAACTACATTCAGTTAAAGTAAGTTAAAATAAGAGTAATCTGCAGCTCTGTTTAATATATTTGAGTCTTTACCTTAATTTTTTCTTTTTCTAAAATTAATTGAATTCAAAATATCTGGAAATTCCTGCAAGTTGTTTTTTTGAACCGGAGTCTTGCTCTGTCACCCGGGCTGGAGCACAGTGGCACGATCTTAGCTCACTGAAACCTCTGCCTCCTGGGTTCAAGCGATTCTTGTGCTTTAGCCTCCCAAGTAGCTGGGATTACAGGCGTGCGCCCCCACACCTGGCTATATATATAAATATAAATATATACATGTATAAATATATATAAATATAAATATATACATGTATAAATATATAAATATATACATATATAATATATATAAATATAAATATATACATATATAAATATATATAAATATAAATGTATACATATATAAATATATATAAATATAAATATATACATATATAAATATATATAAATATAAATATATACATATATAAATATATATAAATATAAACATATATACATATATAAATATATATAAATATAAACATATATACATATATAAATATATATATATATTTAGTAGAGACGGGGTTTCACCATGTTGGCCAGGATGGTCTCAATCTTCTGACCTCATCATCCACCCACCTCAGCCTCCCAAAGTGCTGAGATTACAGGTGTAGCCACCACACCCGGCCCTCTCCAAGTTTTTAAATAAATTTTGGTTGTTCATAAGTTGAAAAATAGTAGTATTGCAAATGAGTATCATTATTGCTAAAAATAAACATTTGATTCCTTTTTCTCATGGAGAATTTTACCTGACATAATTTCAAACTAAACGCCTATTAAACTAAAGAAATGTAGAGAAATATGTAACAAATTTAGGACCAGAAATTCATAGTTAGTAATTGTTATAAGGAAAAATTAGGTAGTTCTTCATAAATAGAACCGTTGATTATTTGAAGTCAAATATTGTTCCAGGAGATGTGATAAACCAAGAATACAAAAATACCTCTTACAAAATGCTTATTAAAGAATAATTAAAGTTTAAATTCTAATACAAAACAGACTTTTGAAAACCTTGATTTGAAGATAATTCAGATAAGGTCAAATAAATGATATTAAATAAATCATTTTATTTATTTAATTTTTAAAAGAAGTGGATAACAATGGAAAAGATCTTGGAGTTGGTTCTTAACTTAAAAAATAAATGAGATAATCTTTGAGACATGGATACATAAATGCCTGCTGAATTTTCTTTGAAAACATTTGAAAAAAGGACCATATTTTAATATATCATACTTAAAATCAGAAATATTTAAACAGATTTTAGTTTGTGTGTAAATTTGGTGGCAAATTTGATTATTTTTAATTGATGAATATGTCCTGCATTTTGTATTTTGTATTTTTATTGATTTACTAAAATAGAAGCTAATCTGAAACAAATAAGTTTAAAAAATGCATCCAGAATCCAGAATACATAGCAGATATTTGTGGATAGATATATGAATGAATATCATTAAGTGACCTTCTGCGTAATATTGGGATCATGATATCACTGCATAAACTTACTTTATTTTATTTCCTGCAAAACTAACAGTTCAAGCTTCAATTACTTGTTGAATGTAAGTTATTCATACTGTAATTGAAGGAAAATATTTAAAAATTTTAAATCCAGATTTTCAGAGTTCTCTTTAAATAATAAACTAGATCTAGTTTGATAAGAGTGCATGTGTATTGAACACTAAAATAATTGTATTTCATTGCTTATTTCTGGAAACATTGAGCTATATTCTGCTAGGTAAAAATATCCGATTATTCATTGTATCTATTGAATACTCTTTGAACTCAAAATTATACTTATTGAAATTTATCTTGCAGATGTACAAGTGATATTTATTATGGCCATGTTAAAAATATCAAAATATCTTAAATCATATAATGATCATCTTTTGGAAGATTGTCAAATTATATTACATGTATGCAGTGGAATTAAATATAGCTATAAAAATATAAGAAAGATTTCTCTGTACTGAAATATTTGTTATTGTTATTTTGGGAGTATGCTGAAATGTTATGTGAAAAAAAGCTGGGTGCAGAAAAATATGTATATTAGGCTACCATTCATATAAATAGGGACAGTGGAAAATATATATGGGTTTGTATGTATGTGTTCACATCTGTATTGGCTTTTATATATAAGAAATTGCTCTAAAAAGGGAAAATAACAAATTACAATGTTTACCTATTGGAGAGGATGGGAGCTTAGAGGTAAGCAGGATACTTTTTTCTATATATGACTTTATTTTATTTTTTGTTTTTACTTTTTATTTTTAACTTTTAACTTCAGGGATACAAGTGCAGGTTTGTTACATAGCTAAACTTCTGTTATGGGGGTTTGTTGTACAGATTATTTCGTCATCCAGGTATTAAGCTTAGTACCCATTAGTTATTCTTCCTGATCCTCTCCCTCCTCCCACCCTTTGTTCTATGAAAGGCCCCAGTGTGTGTTGTTCCCCTCTATGTGTCCTTATGCCCTCATCATTTAGCTCCCACTTATACTTAGTATATGCCCTCATCATTTAGCTCCCACTTATAAGTGAGTTATACCATTGTATACTTTTTGATGTATATCATATAATAGTATAACTCATTTTTATACTTCACATCTTTAAAAGTACTGTGACTGATTTTTCCCATTTATTCATTCAAGATATTAATCATTTGAAACCCACCTACACTGTGTCTCTACACTTATGCAAGCTCTAAGATCAGAGACGTAAGGAGAATCAGTTATGCTCTCCTGCTAAAAGAGGGAAAGATCAATGTCTCAGTTATTTCAGGTTGCCATAAAAAAATGCCATAATTTGGGTAGTATATAAGTACCAGAAGTTTATTTTTCGTGGTTCTAGAAGCTGGCAAGTCCAATATCAAGGCACTAGCAGATTCAGTGTCTGCTTAGTATCTACACTCTGGTTCATGGAATGACACTGTCTCCCTATAGCCTCACAAGTTGGAAGGGGCAAACTAGATCCCTTGGGCCTGTTTTAGAAGTGCACTTATTCTATTCATGAGGGCTCCAACCTCATGGCCTAATCATCTTCCAAAATACACCACCTTCAAATACCATCACATTGGTGATTAGTTTTTGACATATGAATTTGGTGATAGGGAATACAAACATTCAGACCATAGCAACCAATAGGGCCTTGTTTTTTAATCAAGCAAGAAGTGGTGAATTAATAATATTCCATAGTTTTGACATTCTTGTTCTATGTAGTTTGCTAGGAGTCTCTTTAGATTTAGAATCTGCATAAGAGAAAGACAGGGAATCTTTTTAAATTTATATTATAGATATTAAACCTGATAGTTAAATTTATATTTTTACATGTATATAAGGGGATTTCATCAAGTTAAATAAGCTAAGAAAAAACTAACAAAAAGATTTAAAATATTAGAGCATTATATGAATTACAGTTTTTAAAAATGCTTATATGCCCAATCCTACGTGGTGAATTGATCAAGTACTTGAAATATTCAGAGATGGTTGATTAAGATGCAAGTTTTATCACTTGTTGACTGTTTGACGTTAATCACTTTAAATAAAGTGTAATTTCTTTTCTAATCAGAAAATAATCTTTTGGAAACAATTCTAGCAAATACTACTGCAACCTAGGCTGTTATTTGGTATACTATATATTTTTGAATTTCAGTGAACTATAGACTAGAGGGAAGTTTGTATTGAATAACTACTTCCAGGGCTCATATGAATTGTTTCTTTCTGCCAGTGTATAAAAGAATGTATAGTCATTGTCCTGTGTCTCATTCCATAAAATCTAATGTTCTTCTGATGGTACATAAAAAGATGATGGGTGTCTGAATGAAACTATTTTTCTTTCTCAAACTGTGAACATAATATCCTCTCTATTCATTATTTTGTTTTTTAATATCGTGTAATTTTAAAATGTGTGATTGGCATATTGCAGAGAATATTAAGTGACATCACTTATCTATGTTATTGTTATACATCAGAATTATTTTGTCTTTCAGCAGCATGCCTGTTCCAATGGATGACTGTAAAACTGTTCCTCAATTTAAAAAGATGTATAAGTATTTAATAGAATTAAGACTTACTAAATGTATTTTTGAATATGTACATTCACTAAATAGCATAATCTTTTGGAAACAGAGGGTAGAAGAGCACCATCTACCATTTTCCTTTAGCCATCCTATTAATTGAGGCTGCTAAAAACTATGTCTATCATGTAGATAATGCATTATTCAGCTCCCTAGGAAGGGTTAATATTTGCCCAATTCTCTCCTAAATCCTCAGAGCAGATCAGGAGATGGATGGCTAGGAGATGGGATCAGAGGCCAGAGGCCAGAGGCTTAAATGCCGTGATCCTTATTGAGAGGAGCAATGGAAGAGACCACAAAAGAAGTGCCAAAGTTCAATAGAGTGTTCTTGTGCTGGCAAAATTCAGATGGGCCAGAGGCACATAATGTAGGATACAGAGCAAAGAAGGAATAAGGACCAAGGAGGTGAGAGCAAGTGCTATTCAGGGAATTGGCCAGGCAGGAGGAATGAGATGAGTTAGGGGGAATATTGAGTGATTCCATAGTATCAGCTAGTGTTTGGGTTGGTATCATACAGGAGATACACTCTCTGACTATTTAAGGAGAAGGGCAGTGCCAACACCATGTTGATCCTTATACTTTGAAGTAATGTATTAGACAAGTTTCTCCAGGGGAACAGAACCAAGAGGATGTGAAATATATATGTGTGTGTGTGTGTGTGTGTGTGTGTGTGTGTATATGTGTATGCATATATAAGTGTGTGTATATATGTATGTATGTGTATAAATATATATAATTACGTGTGTGTGTATATATATATAATTTATAATAAAGAATTGGCTCATGTGATTATGGAGCCTAAGAAGTGCCAAGATCTGCAGCTGGTAGGCTGGAGACCCAGGAAAGCTGATGGTATGGTTCCAAAACAAAAGCTAGCAGCCTTGAGACCCAAGAAGAACTTATATTTTAGTTCGAATCTGGCAAAAAAAAAAAAAAAAAAAAAAAAAGAAAACCTAGTATTTCAGCTCAAGTAGTCAGGCAGTAGGAATTCCCTCTTATGGTTCTATCTAGGCCTTTCACTGGTAGATGGAGCCAACCCATATTAGAAAGGGCAACCTCCTGTACTCAATCTACTCCTTCAAATGTCTCATCCAGAAAACCTCTCATAGACAATTCCAGAATAATGTTGGATCAAAGAAATAGGCACACTATGTCCTAATCAAGTTGCACATCACATTAACCATCACATAGCATCATCATAGAGATATCAGAGCAGACCCTAGTGAATGCCACAGATAAAATCTCCTCAAGGCTGCCTTTCCCTATGGTGGTGTGAAGTTACACATTAGCACTGTAAATGTCGTAATACATCTCTATTAGATAGGATAGCTGAAAGAACTAAGGTGAGGGAGCTGTCTGACTGGCACATGGGCCTCCTTCCATCTACCTTTGAGAAGTCAAACATTTATGAATTACAGTTGACCCTTGAACAACATATGTTTGAACTGCAGAGGTTCACTCAAACACCAGTTTTCTTCCACCTCTGCCACCTGTAAGACACCAAGACCAACCCCCTCTCCTTGCCTCTCCTTAGCCTACGCAGCGTGAAGACCTTTATGACTGTCCACTTCTACTTCATGAATAAGTAATATATTTTCTTTTTCTATAATTTGTGTAATAACATTTCTTTTCTCTAGCTTACTGTATTGTGAAAATACAGTATATAGTACATATAATTTTAAAAAGTGTTGATTGTTCGTCTTATCAGTAAGGCTTCTAGTCAGCAGTAGGGTATTAATAGTTATGCTTTTGGGGAGTCAAAAGTTATATGTGGGCTGGGTGTGGTGGCTCACACCTGTAATCCAAGCACTTTGGGAGGCCGAGGTGGGCAGACCAGAAGGTCAGGAGATCGAGACCATCCTGGCCAACATGGTGAAACCCCGTCTCTACTAAAAATACAAACATTATCCTGGTGTGGTGGTGCACACCTGTAGTCCCAGCTACTCAGCAGGCTGAGGCAGGAGAATCGCTTGAACCCGGGAGGCAGGGGTTGCAGTGAGCCGAGATCATGCCACTGCACTCCAGCCTGGCAACAGAGCGAGACTCCATCTCAAAAAAATAATAATAATAATAAATAAAAATAAAAAAGTTATATGTGGATTTTTTACTGTGTAGGGGGTTGGCATCTCTAACCCCCACATTATTCAAGGGTCAGTTATAAAACATAATGGTGAGGTTAACACATCGGGTCCAGGCTTCTTTCTGTGCATATCGTGATGTCTGTGTTATGAATACTCTGGTTGTGTCCTGTTTTCAAACCATCTCCACCTTAAAAATCTTTCACTTTGTTACTCTTCTTCCTCTTTACATTCAACTAAGAGATGGGACTCAGGTGAATTAGCACAACTTTAATTTCAAGTGAATGCCTTCACATTAAGTTTCCATTAGCCTTTCATTTAATGAGTATTTTCACATACATTGTCACATTTGATCATTCAGTGAGGTATGGGGTGAATTATATGAAATTGCTGATATTTGACCATTGTGGAGTCACAAAAGCAGCAGTTTTATGTGGTTGAATATGGCATTATTACACCTACTTTTGAGATGCAGAAAAGTGAGGCTTAAAGCAAATGTGACTTAAAAAAAATCATACAGCTTTCAGTAGCAGAGCTAAACTAAGTCTCATGACTACAAAATTCTATGATTGTCCCATATTGCCACTACTGAACTGGCAGCCAGCCACCCATTTGTATTTTACTTAATACAAGTAACTGCTAATTCAAATAGGATGAAATTAATCTGATATTTTAATGACTTAAAAGTATAGATGTTAATAGCTTTCTGTTACTTTGTTTTTGATATGGTTCCCAATTCTTTTTCTCACCAATGAAGAATAAACATTGAGATTCTGAAGTCACCATAATTTTTGGTCACCACTATGTCTGAGACACCTCAATTTACAACAGTTCTACTCTTCATACACTTACTTAGAAATTTTCAAAAATCTTGAAAGCTTTAGAAATCTTTGAGTGCAAAGAATGATCATGAGAACATACAAGGTTAAACTGTGATTTCGTTTTGATTGTGTTTACAATTATTGAAATTATACCAAAAAGTTCCTTGATACCTTCCAGCAATCTTTGCTGAATATACATGCACTTTGGAACAATGGGTCCCTGAGCTATTTATAGATATACATATTTTATTGATTTTTCAAGCTTCATTTTGAGATATTACTTAGATACTGCCAAATATTGGTAAAAAAAAAAAGGAGAGAGAGAGAGAGAGAGACATCAGAATCTTTATAAATTGACCAAAAGTAATGTTGCTAAGATTTGTTGGCAGCTCAAATCCAACTATTTGCTTATAGAGATCTATTTTCTTATAAATAAAGCTGATCAGGGAAGCGTGAAATTGAGAGCATTTTCAGGGCCCGTTGGAATTGAAGTCACTACATTCTGCGTACTCTTTATGATCTGGCTTCTGTGATTTGTCTAAAAAATGTGGAAAAGGAGTGAGTTCAAGAAGCCATTACATGGTCCTGCCTGAGTTATTTGTAGGTTATAATGGCAGCTTGTAGGGTCACAGGTGGCCTTAGGAGGGGGGAAGCAGAGAGGGAAATAGCTCCCCAGCCCCATGTAGTGAAGATAAAGAATGTCTTCATAAGGTTTTATTTTTTTCACTGTTAGTGTTTTTTATCTTTGATTGATAAAAATGAAAATGCCAAAATGAGGGTTAGCTTAATTTAAAGTATAAGCATAGTTAGCAGCTTTTTCTAATCACTCCTGTCCATTTAAAAAATAATCCTCATAGGAGTATAAACAGAGGAAGTGGAAATGGAGGATGGGCTTAAGAGAAAGATAATATTTCACAGATGTCTGCAGAACAAATTCAATTCATCTACCTAGTAGCTCCCTCTATGTTAACCTACAGGTGTTCTCCCCTCCAAAAAAAAGCATCTTTTAGGAAGAAACCACCTGAACATTACCTTTAGAAGATTGAACTTCCAGGGATAGGTTGTTTGAGAGAATCACCAAAAGCCATTTTTAATGAATTTTTAAATTACGCTTTCTCATTCTTATAATAGTGTAGCAGCCACCTTCCGTCTACTATGTAACTTATAACAAATAATCAAGTACTAAATTGAATAAATATTGTTATTTATCTTGTCTGGGCTAAACAGAAAGAATAAATAAAATACAGTTACTAAGCATCAAGGATCACAGGACCTTCTACTCCAGTCTAGCAGAGGAAATTTACAAGATGCTAAGTAATTAATGCTAAGTGGCATGTTGCTAATATAATTACAATTGAGGTTTTCAGAGAACAGTAAATTCACCACAGGTCAAAGCATTTGTTGAATTGTATGTGGAGAAGAAATTGGAACTGTCTTTGGCTGCATCTTACGTTACACCCTGGGAAGCTCATACTCATTTTTTTAGCAGGATTCTATGTTAAATTTTCTAAGAGTGGGGAAATAGTGTATCCAAAACGTCTCCAGAAAAAAGTTACAAAGGATAAGCAGAGTCTGGTTTAAAGGGGACACTCAATCTGGGTAGAAAGGTCTCTGAGTGAGTGAGTTAGAGAGTGGGTGAGTTGAAAAATGTGCTGCTAGGCATGTTTATGTAACCTTCCTTTTTTTCTTTCATGATTTAAAAGTATGATAGTATGATTTCGGCTCATGCCTGTAATCCCAGCACTTTGGGAGGCCGAGGCGGGTGGATCATGAGGTCAGGAGTTCGAGCACAGCCTAGCCAACATAGTGAAACCCTGTAGCTACTAAAAATACAAAAAGTTAGACAGGTGTGGTGCTGGGCGCCTGTAATCCCAGCTACTCGGGAGGCTGAGGCAGGAGAACTGCTTGAACTCAGGAGGCAGAAGTTGCAGTGAGCCGAGATCACACCATGGCACTCCAGCCTGGGCGACAGTGGGAAATTCTGTCTCCAAAAAAAAAAAAAAGGGGGGGGGGTATGATTTCTACATCCACCTATCTGACCTGACCTCACAGGGAAGCTTTGCTTTAGACTGATATGATCTTCACTAGAAGAAAAGACGAGTGGAAAACAGGAGCTTAAAAGAATTAAAACATGGTGGGGAGTGGTGACTCACGTCTGTGAACCCAGCACTTTGGGAGGCTGAGGCAGGCAGATCACTTAAGGTCAGGAGTTCGAGCCTGGCCAACATAGAGAAACCTTGTCTCTACTGAAAATACAAAAATTAACCAGGTGTGATGGTGTGCACCTGGAATCCCAGCTACTTGGGAGGCTGAGGCAGGAGAATCACTTGAATGAGGAGGTGGAGGTTGCAGTGAGCCAAGATCAAGCCACTACATTCCAGCCTGGGTGACAGAGTGAGACTCTATCTCAAAATAATAATAGTAATAATAATAATAATAATAATAATTAAAACATAGGCATTAAGTATATATGGACTACTTCATACTTTGGAATAGATGAGCATTTGATCTATCAGCGGATTCTCCTCTGTATATTCTAATAACAGGAAAAGCATTCAGTTACTATCCCTTCTTTCTCATTGTTCCATCAGAGTCCTTATTACCTGACATAAAACCATCTCATGTTATCACCTATAGGCTAAAAAGCTTTGCAGTTCTCGTTTGGCTGGAGGTTAATTTAGAGATTTATTAAACTGTTTCATTGAGTACCTACCATGGGTAGCTGGATGCTCAGACCTCGGGATATTCCAGTAGGTGAAATAATTGAGATGTATATGTATTTGTACACATATGTATCTGGCTTCTTCTTTTGAGAGAGAAGGCTCCTCTCTCAATTCAGTGTGCTATCAGAGAGCATGGCGATGGCAGGAACTGCCGAGTAAACTGTATTTTAAAAATTGTATCTGCATTTCAGCTCTTTGTCTTCTCATTTCCTGCACTGCCTAAGGTCCTCTTTGCCTAATCTTTTTCTGGAGGAAATTTTTAATATAGACCCCTTGATCCTTTTTGCTTTAAATCCTGAGATTGTAAGGTTTGGGAAAGTTAATGGCTCCCGTGTGATTCACCTATAATGGACATTCTGTAAAATAAAATGTATCCTCCTTTAAAAAATATATAAATAGAAAGGGAAAGGTATATTGTCAGTCTTTGTTCTGCCTATAGAAATCCTTTCAAATCATGATTATACTCCTAGTCTATTTGACAATGATAAAATATTCTAAACTAATGGTTTCGAGCTCCCAGGCAAAACTAGATTTTTGTTGCCAGAAAAAGTCCACAATGGCTCTGGAGAACAATTCTACATTTTCACAACCAATACAAATACTGTTTTGGGTACAAATTGAGGAAACATTATGTTTTCAGGGATCCTTTTCTGAACTTTCATGAAATACTAAAATGAAGATGACTGAATTGCAGTTTGATTATCCCTCATTGCCATTTAGAATGGGTGGATAATTAGTTTGGCATTAACCTTGAATGTGAAAGACCCTAGGAAAGTCCAGCTCCTGGGGGTGCTGTTATTTTTCGGCATGCTCTTCTACAGCCACTTTCTGACATCTTACCTAAGGGAAACTGAAAATCTTAAATGATTACTCATATAAATAATCTTGGGGGAAGATGAGATAGAAAGAATTATAGAGAATACATCACCTTCTCTAGTAAACTTATTTTTGAGTAGTATTTATCAATCATGAAAAATATAAAATATGGATGCAAGACCCAAATACACACATGGCATACTTCTTTCATTATTTTATTTTAAAAACACTATTTAAATGTTATAACTTAGTACTTTCTCTTTTACTGACAAAGAAAGTCGCAAAGAATAATTGTTAAGTACACACTACATGTCAAGAAATGAAAGAAAATGTACATTTTCGGTTTCTAGTAGATCTGATACTAAAATTTAGAAATATACCTAACACCAGGTAAGTCAATGCAAACATTTAGCTCTTTGTTGATAACATTTTCCACTGGCATTACACAGGCCTGAGTGTCAGTATTATTTCCTTTTTCTTTTTTCTTTTTCTTTCTTTCTTTCCTTTTTGTTTTTGAGACAAGTTCTCCTTATGTTACCCAGGCTGGAGTGCAGTGGCACCATCACAGCTCACTGTAGCCTCAACCTCCTGGGCTCAAGCGATCTTCCCACCTTGGCATCCTGAGTAGCTGGGACCACAGGCACACACCACCACACCCAGCTAATTTTTTATTGTACAGACATGATCTCACTCTGTTGGTATGCTGGTCTCAAACTGCTAAATTCAAGCAATCTGCCCACCTCAGCCTCCCAAAATACTGGGATTGCAGGCATGAGCAACCACGCCCAGCCTCTGAGTCAGTATTATTTCTTGTTAGCCATATTGCATCACTAAGGCAGAAAACTTTCAGACATGCATGTATGTATTTTAGTATTTCAATTAGTTGTTTTAAGTATTTGGTGCTTTATTTAATACATTTGGTACATACTATATACCAGTCACTTTTCTAACAGCTTTCCATATGTTAACTCTTCATAATATTTAACTACATAGGTATTATTGTCCCCACTTTGCAGGTGAGGAAACTGAGACATGGAGAAGTTAAATAATTTTTCTGAGGTCACACATCAAGGCTCCAGGGCCTGTGCTCATAAGCGTCTTACTGCTCTATCTCTCAATTGGATAAAACTAATTGTGAAGTAAGATTAATATTTTTTCCCATGACTTTCATGACTGACTTTCAAACCTAAGCATGTATACATGCATACAGGCAAATTAAAACTTAGGTGCTGCCAACAGATGGATAGTCATTCTACAAGGGAGACACTAATATCTCTATATCTAGATACGAGAAACAGATACTTTTTTTAATGTCTTCTCAAAAGCAGGTGAAGTGAGAAGAAGAATGCAATAGACATTTATCTATGTACTCTGATTAGAACATACTTAAACCAAGGTGATAACAAAAATCATTACTTGTATTTCTTTGCAAAAAATCCGGAATAGGAAAAATGGCAGGAGAATACAGACAAAATTCTTGATTTTCAAATAGGGAAATGGGAGTGCACTCTGTATAGACAAACAGATTTAGTGCCAGTCCCTTCCAAGAACCTCAAATGGATTATTAAAAACTTTGAAAGAAATGTGATGCATGTTCTCTGTTAATGTCTTTGTTTTGCGTCTCTGAGGACAGAAATGTACTTTCGTTGCCTTTTTGAAAAGGCAAAGGGATTGAAAGGATTCAGCTGTTGAACTAACAAATTGTGAAGCAATATGAATGGCTATGGCACAGTCTACATAGGCTGATTTCACATTGTTCTATATGTGACTGAGCATTCATTTATTCACTCATTTGGCAGATAGCCATTGAGCTTCTTCCTTGCCAGGCCTTACACTTTCTGATTGCTGGGATGGGAATTCCATGAGGAAGGCCTTGCTTGCTACCAGGTATAGGAGATGTAGGAATAGGTACATCTAGGTATAGATTTACAATCTTTAGCTTACAGATTCTGTCACAGCCCAGTGGCAGAGACGCTTCTCCTTTATTGTCCAAATCATAACATTTGGAGGTTGATCATCTTCTTTAATGCAAATATACAGTGAGGTACCTTTTTTTTTTCTTGGCCAGATATTTTTCATTATCACTGCTATCATCACTAATATCAGCCTTATGGAAAAATCACAGTATAAGAAATAGCAACAATAGAAGTATGCTCTCTGCACGATTAAAAAAATGAAAATAAAAGCACTGAAAGAGTTATATGCAAATGTGGAGAAGAGCAAACAACTGTTTGAGAATCCATATTTCAGTAACAATTTATCAGTGCCTAGTGAGCATCTAGCCTTAGCACAGTATCCATCTCGTAACTGGTAGACATAAATACTTAGTAAAAGAGTGAGTGAATGAATAAACATAGGTGTTTGTAAGGTGACATTGTTGGAATACTGCTGCTCCTATATTTCAACTCAGTGAGGTTTTGTAAATTCAAAAACTTGGATTTTGAACTCAGGCTGCTTGGATTTGAATCCTGGATTTACTACCTGCTATGCTGCAATTGCTTCATGGGGAAAAGAAGAAATGGCAATCCTAAAGGATGGATCCCTACCTTTTTTGTTGCTGTTGTCTTCATGCATTTCATGTGTGTTGGGCCTTCTAATTACAAACTAGATATCAGATAGTCAGCTTACTTCATCCAGTTGGTTTCTGCACAGATTATAATGTAATGAAAAATATCTATTAACCTGCCTCTCTATTAATTTAATATCTGGTTTCCTGATAGCATATTAATGCAAATCCTACAACTATAACTAAATGAGAGCACTATTTAGAGTGAGAAGATAAGTAAGTTACTGGTTAGAGGTAAGTTTTATAATAGTATCTTCCAAATAAGGCATCATTTTTCCTTATATCTTAAATACCAACAGATGAATAGTTATTGCCCAAGGAAAACTGGCTAATTCCTCCTTTGACAGACTTTCATTTAAGACTAGTAGATCTGCTGATTTCTATATCAGGATAACCTGGAGACCATTTTTGACCAATCTTCACATACTTTTCTCCACGATCAATAAGTATTTCTTGACTGAAAGAATGAACGCTGGCCGGGTGCCGTGTTGGCTCACGCCTGTAATCCTGGCACTTTGGGAGGCCAAGGCAGGCAAATCACCTGAGGTCAGGAGTTCGAGACCAGCCTGGCCAACATGGTGAAATCCTGTCTCTACAAAAATACCAAAAAAAAAAAAAAAAAAAAAAAGCCAGTCATGATGGTGGGTGCCTCTAATCCCAGCTGCTCAGGAGGCTGAGGCGGGAGAATCACTTGAACCAGGAGGTAGAGGTTGGAGTGAGCTGAGATCATGCCACTGCACTCCAGCCTGGGTGACAGAGTGAGACCGTCTCAAAAAAAAAAAAAAAAAAAGTGAAAAAGTTACATTACCATATTTTTTGGACAAGACTTTTGACAAGATATTTAACTTTTTGCTATTTCAATTTTTTGATCTGTAAAATAAAGGGATAATCATAGGGTTAAGAGGGACAGCTAGATCAATACATAGATTGATGGAAATATAGAGACACATATAACTTAATACAGAGCCCAACATATGTAAGCACCCAGTAAATATTACCTATTATTAGCTATTATCATTAGATCATAGGAAGTCAAGTTCCATTTTACTTTGTACTTGTCAAGTCAAATTTAGAATAGGTCTTGTACCACACAGCTTATTTTAAGGGAAATATCAATAAAATAGAATGTAGAATGAGTGCATGGACAATGGACTCCATTTGAATCTAGTTCCTATCACAACATGTGCTGACTTTCAATGGAAATTTTTTATGTGGGTAGATGGAAAGAAGACACATAGGCACTAAGGATTTAAGCGGTTCAAAGTCTATCATGTGAAAGACGAAAGAAAGATGGTGTTTGATAGCTCAGATATACAGGTAAGGAGGACAATCATATGTTCATGTTTTCCCGGGCAGTCATCTTTTATGTCTGTGTAATCATCAATTAGTTTTTAACTTACAAAAGTATGCTTGTTTGGAAAAGAAATTATATGGTTTGCCCATATCTAGGTTAAATATGTTATAGTGCAGTAGAGGCAAGTTTAAGTTAAGCATAGGACAGTGCACAAAGTATTTGAGGTGTCCAGTGATAAAGTCTGCCCTTTGAAGTTATGAGTTGATGTGATGGGAAATATTCAATTTAATACAAAATGATGATTCAATGTAAGGAATGATTCATTCGCTGGATAGGAAGATCAACTAGATGTACATCATTACATCTATCATATGTAATCTAATAAATCCCAAATCTTAGTTTCTTTTGTGATCTACCTGCTATTTCTCTGTAAACAAAACAAAAACAAAAACTATGAATTTGCATTCCTATTTAAGCCAACTGTCAATCCTCTAAATGACCCATTTTACAAACAAATCAAACTCCAGCAGGACCTAAAAATATTAGAGATTTGTACTGATATTTTGCCATTTCTTTAATTTTTTTATACTTCTTGAATGAATATATAATTTATTTTTTAAAACAGGCAATATAATATTTTCTACTTCTTTTTTATTTCCTAATATTTTCAGGAGGACTTTCCACACTGTATTTATTGTACCTTCTCAGACAGAATATCTTAGAAATCTATGATATAATTTGGCTTAATTATTAAGCCATGTCTTCCCTTCTTATGAGTACAGACTGCTTTAAAATTTGAAACATCTGTATTATAAAGTCTTATTTGGATATGACAATCTGAATACAATGTCTACTTTTATATGACTGTTACCTGCAATATATTTGTTATTTGTTCTTCACAATTTGCTTTGGGAGCAAAAATAACTGGATATAAAATTGCAATAAGGAAAATTATTCATATGCCAGCTGCTTACTGAGTGCTTATGATGCTGAGGCACCATCAGCTAAGCTCTGGGGGGTGATGCAGCAGTAAACAATGCCAGGTCCTTGCTTGCATGCAGCTTACATTCCATGGATTGTAGAAGATTTGGAAAGGGCCTTGCCCCACATCCCTAAGCAGGTCTCCACCCAATAGGCTGAATTTTCCTTCCTGGTATTCCTGCAGCATGGAAACACCCCCATCATTACTGAGTATCTCTCTAACAGGCAGTAGGCACATCCCTTGTGGGGAGACATGGCAGAATGATGGTGGAGGCAAAAAGGTTTAATGCCTGTTGCAGTAGGAAGATCCCTCAGTCAACTGAATGCACTCCTTTTGGGGCCAATAATGCCTTACCCTTTAGAATAGCGTTCCATTTTCACAGCCTTCATCACCGCTGCCCTGTGTGGCTTCAAACTTCTTCTAAATCTCATTTCCTTTGACATTATGGGCATGTGCTCCATCTTTCTGGCCCCTGCTATACACAATGGGACTTATCAGTATCCCACTGTCACCTCCATGCAACTTCTGGGGACAGTGTCACCTCCCTGCAACCCTGGGTGCCACCTGCCAGCATCCTATTTTCTTTCCAAATACAACTCAAATTCTACCTTCCTTATAAGGCTTATTTGGTCTCCTCAGTGATATTCTTTTCTCTCTTTGGAGCCACTCCTGTGGCACTTGGAGTATTTTTTTTCTAGTATCACTTATGGCATTGTATATTTTATTACAATTTTCAATGAGCTTGACTGATTCCCAATACTGTAGCCCTCTAGCCTCAGAAGGCAGAGTCCAAGTTGCCTTTCTTTGGTCCTACTAAAGGGTCTAGTATATTGCCTTGAAAGTACTAGGTCTTCCAGAACTTTTTTTTTTTTTTTTTTTTTAACAGAACAAATGCATCTTCTGAGTCAATATTTATAAAATGTGTTTCCATTTGCTATTCAATTACTGTTGTATTATTTTTCATTCCTATACCTTAATTCCCATATTTTTATATTGGTTGTATTTCTTATTCTAAAGAGAATAAAATACAAAAGTAAATAATATGTGTTTACCATTTAGTTCAAAGGAAAGGATAATTAAATGAATAAACTTTATTTTTATGTATTTTAAACAATTTATAAAATGTAAAATATTTTAAGCAATATGTTTCTTATATTCCAGTTTTTGAAGATGGTTGCTGAAATTAGTGTTAACATTCACTTTCAATCTTTTCATGTTGACCCAAGCTATTTGAGGTCCTCTCTAGCGAGCTTCTTAAGATTATTTACCTCTCCCTATCCACAACAGTCCTCAGATGGCATCTTTTAAATAAATAGTCCTAGAAAAGAAGACAAGTCCTAGAGAAAAGTCTTATTCCTGAGGAAGTTCTGTGCAACTGTTGTCCTGCCAGGTTCAGGGAGAGGATGGAGGTGGTCTGTGAGAGGATTATAAAGAAACAGAAGTAAGAAGGAATGTAGTAAGTGCGTTGAAGTCAATTCTGCAAATGTCCCCAACATCTAATTCCATACAGGTCTTTGAGATTCAAACTAGTTCTGCTATTTTAGCTCATCTGAGGCCAGCATTTGTGAGTACCTACTATGTCATATTTTGTAATAGGCTAACTATACCATTATGAATAAGATGCTATGGTCTATGTTTGAGTATCTGTTGGTAAAGGCTGACACATAAATAGATACTGGTGCAAGCTCTTAAGCAACAAACTAAAGCATAATCCTAGATTTCTCCCATTTACTTTTATTTTTGCTCTCAACCCCACTCCCATCCAATCAGTCTCCAGGTCCTTACGATCGTCTTTCTTATTATATCTCAGATCCAGGACTTTTCCATAATCTCTTTGCCACCTACATTCTTTCTTCATCTCTAACCTGAGTTTGTGTTGTTGTTGTTGAGATAGAGTCTTGTTCCGTCACACAGGCTGGAGTGCAATGGTGCAATCTCAGCTCACTGCAACCTCTGCCTCCCAGGCTAAAGCAATTCTCCTGCGTCAGCCTCCCAAGTAGCTGGGATTACAGGCACACGCCACCACACCCAGCTATTTTTTTTTTTTTTTTTTGTATTTTTAGTAGAGATAGGGTTTCACCCTATTGGCCAGACTGGTCTTGACCTCCTGGCCTCAAACGATCCGCCGGCCTCGGCCTCTCACAGTGCTGGGATTACAGGTGTGAGCTGCCGCGCCCAGCTGCTAACCTGAGTTTCTGTAGCAACTGCCTAACTGATATGGTTGGCAATATGTTGAAAACCCTCCCCACTGTTTTTGGTTTTGCTGCCTGATTGATCTTCTAAAAATTCCTATGTGACTTGTGTCCCCACCCTGCTTAAATTCTCTAGTAGCTCCTCTTCCTCAACCTCACCAGATGGAAGTTTATGCTTATTTTCTTATTTCACTTGACTGTCATGGATCTCATTTCTTCTTTCTGCCTCATCCTCTACTATTCACCCCTCTCCATAGACCCATTCCTCCCTTGGCTATTGAACACCTCAAGCTGGTTATGTCAGTTCTTTTTGTACCCACTCACAAGACTGTCTTATGATAAAGCAACCAACAATACTCTTGGAGTCTGGTTTTCCTTTTTGATTCTGATAGTGTAGTAGATTCTATTCACTACCTCCCTGCCTTTTCTAATTACCTGTGCTCCCCTGAAGCGCTTCTCTTCTGCAGCTGTTTCCTGTGACCCTACCATATGGCTGCTGAATGAGGACATGGATGAAAGAAGTCATTTACATTTTGAGCACTTCCTGGTTGAGCCACCAATTTCATGAGATCCAATATCTTCCCTGTGGTGTGATCCCTTTGGATATTTCTTTACACTCTGTTATTGTAGATTTTATGGAAAAAAACTTTGTAAGTTTCAATTTTAACTAGATGGAGGGGAGGACAGTAGTGATTCAAAGAAGCTAGAAGTTGTTTTCAAAGCAACTGACTTTCTCAACATCAGAGTTTCATTCTGATCAATGATATTTCTAGGATTTTTTGCCACCAACTTACAGAAAAAGATATATTTTACATCGCAACACAGAATGTGTGTGTAGGTGTGTTTATGTGTAGTCACGAATTCATTTATTCAAGGAACATTCACTGAGCACTTACTATGATTCTTACTGTGATGCTATAAGCACTTATGTTCTAGTCAGGGGAGATAAACAATAAACAAGGGAAGTGTATCAGGAGATGATAAGTGATCTTAAGATAAATCATGTTGGAGGATATACATCTATACACACATACATGCATATACATATATACACATGCATATATTATACACCTATTTGTTTATATGTACATGTGTACTTATATATGATTATATAATATACATATCCATTACACTTATATTTTATATACATATGTACCTACTTACATAAGTAAATGAAAATAGCTTCATAAAATAATACTTACCTTGGCTATGGATAATGCACTGTGATTTTTTTTTCTTCTGTTTTCTATTTCATTTCAAAAATGCTGATTGCAACTGACTGGATTGATTTTATGACACACCAATTCACTGAGACTTATGATCGGGAAAACACTTGTTTCATTAAGTGTAAAATGTATCACCACAGGTAGTCAATACCTTTACAACTGGGCAGACAGAGATATCAGAAATTTATGACGATTCCCATGCAATTAACACTACACAGCTATTGCACAAAAGTATATATTTTATCAAACATCTCATTTTGAGTCAGACTAACTTAATTTTGTAATCTTCATCATGTTTTCACTGTTTAAAAGAGTCTAAAATCTCACCATTTGCAAACGAAGTGAACGCTTTTATTAGTACGATTGTGTGAGAAATTACTCACTTGAGTGCTATATAAACTTTGGAAAATATTTCCATAGGGTAAAATTCTGGCTGAACTTTTGAAATTAAGGCAATGGTAAAATTTAGACAATGATATTGACTTCTTATTGGAGATTGTGGCATGTGAGGTAGTTACAACTTTGACAACTGAATTATATCTCCACTGTAGCATATTAAGATTAGGTTAAATCTAATTAACTATAATACCTATCATTGAAAAATTTCACAGAGTACATATCACCTAAAGATTAATAAAAGAAGAAGTATATATATATATATATATTTTCATATTTTCCATATTGTAGTACAGATGTATTTTATTTTTAAAAGCACTCAGTACAGAGCCATAAATTATTTTAGCATTTTAGGGGACATTTTTTAATGTTTTTAAAATTCTAAAGCTTTGTTTATTTTATTAGCAAAATGTAGTCTCGTCCCAGTTTTGATAAACGTGGATAGATCCATGTTGATATTAAAATGAAAGCCATAGTCTAATCAATAAAGTGATTCATCAGTTGTGCAGAACAAAGTAGTACTTTTGCTTTAAGAGGCTTTTTGTTGTTGTTTATCTCCTTTAGTGGATATTTTCAGATAATACATAACTTTGCTTTTATGTTTATTCTAAGAATAATAAATAAGTCATCATGCTACATTTGTGGGTGCTTTTAATTTTAATAATAAAGTAATTATGCAAAGCTAACTATGTAAACACTAATTTCTGACATGATTGTTTAGATCTATTCTTTATGAGGGTACATAGGGCAAATTTAATTATTGATAAACCAGAGAGCTAATAAAATTAAACTCATAGTCATTGTCTTTAAAGGTGACACATCATTGCCAGAGTAGCTACAAACTATAATATTCAAAATTTAACATAAGTAATATCCAAAACTGCTTAGTAAGGGTATTAAATAACTGACTTTGTTATGTTTCCAACCACGTTTATTGTAATTACATGCAAAATATATCATACTTCCCAAAAAATAAATGACGATGGTTTACGGCATAAAGTGAATTGTGTTGCTATAGTTCCTTATTGTAGAATAAAATAGGTTATAAAATACTTCATGTTAGGCCAGGCGCAGTGGCTCACGCCTGTAATCCCCGCACTTTGGGAAGCCGAGGCATGCTGATCACGAGTTCAGGAGATCGAGACCATTCTGGCTAACATGGTGAAACCCGGTCTCTACTAAAAATACAAAAAATTAGCTGGGCGTGGTGGCGGGCACCTGTTGTCCCAGCTACTCGGGCGGCTGAGGCAGGAGAATGGCGTGAACCCGGGAGGCGGAGCTTGCAGTGAGCCGAGATCGCGCCACTGCACTCCAGCTTGGGCAACAGTGTGAGACTCTGTCTCAAAAAAAACAAAAAACAAAAAACAAACAAACAAAAAAAACTTCATGTGGCATTTGTGCAGTTTTGGTTAGAATTCTACTGTAATAAAAACTTTACTAGAAATCAGAGGTTAAAATAGAGGGTTACAAATATTCAAGTCTCTCTTCTCCAAATAGCGAGTAAACTAGAAAGTGCAAAACTGCAATGAATATATAGTTAATGAAGAAAGATGGAAAGAAAAAATAATTTCAGGTGAAAGTCTGTTCATTTTTAAGGAGATAATCAGGAGATTAAAAAATATTTTTCCATCATTCTTTCTCTTACATACTTAGCAAAGGTATTCGTATGTGTGTAAATTGTTGAACTTGGTTGTTTATGCATTTAACAGCTTATTTTTAGATGGGAATATTTGAGGTAAAGACAAGATAAATGAGGGAAACTGCTCCTAGATACCAGGGTCTACACAGACCTTTAAATGACTGTTATGCTGGAATTCATTGCCAATGTTTTGCCTTCTAAGTGTAACCTAACAGTTGTGAAGAGTAGAATCCCGTTCACTTTAACTCTCACTTGCTCTGTGACGTATGTGTTCTTGTAATGGCTTTCAAAGGAGCTGCCAGTGATATGTAGAAAGAGTGGGCAAGAACAGAGGTGTACGAAAATTAAGGCTGAAAGTTGCATTGGCCCCCTCTTTACTATCTGTTCCTTTACAACCAATGCCACTAGCCTCTGGCTCAACCACTGCAAACATTGCATAAAGAAATGAGTAAAACAGCAACAATAATAATCAGATTTTGTAATAAATTCTTAATTTATACCTGAAACTAGGCTAAGTGATTGCTGTGGATTATTAGGACTAAAGGTGGTGGGGAGTCTGGGCTCTGAGTATTGGACATAGGTAGCTGAGAGTCAGCAAAGTCTGAATAGTGAAAATATTTCTCTCACACAGTGACATTCATTTTAAGACTCTTTATATGAGTTTAGTCACATTAACCATCCCTTTCAATCATTCTCTATGACAGACAAGCACACACACACACACACACACACACACACACACACAAATAAAAAATAAAAAAAATAAAAAATAAATAAACCACACACATTCAGAAGGGTGGAGGTTCCATTGATGTCACCTTTGTTTGTCCAGTCCTTGGTCAATGAATCTCTAGAAAGGCCACAGTCTTTTCCTGTTCATGGCTTTGTCATTGCTCTCCATTGAGTCCACTGGATGAACTTGCTTCTTGCTCCATCTCAGAGTCCATAAGAATATGTCTTTGCAGAGGACATTTAGGGGAGGGAATGTGTTACCAATTCATTTCCAGGCCTCAGATCTCAACTAAGGTGTTTTCAAATCCCATGCCCCTGGATCTCACTTTGTAGAGGGCCAGTCCTCCCTAAAATGTGGGCTTTGTTCCTTAGTCTACAGTAGGATGCAGAAATGATGTTTCTTTTCATGGTGGCCCATAAAATGTAGAAATTGCCTGTATTCCAGTCAATTTAGAACAATTGGTGGGTAATTGACTACGTCACACATCAATCTGATTTGGCAATTACTGTGGCCAAAAACCTCAAATGCTGTAAAGCTGTCAGTCTCACTGTACATTTATGTTCAAGGAGTAATAGACTTTATTTTCTCCTCAAATATGTTTTGATTAGACAGCAAGTTATCAGAAACCATGTCAGAAGCTCAGTATTCTCTACTACCATGTTAACATAAATGTTATTTTTCTAGATACAGTGAATCACTGTGTATTACTCCTCAAAAAATATTTTAAAACGATAATACGCTAGGCCATAAAATGTAGTATTATACTGTGAGAAGACTTTCTGTTATCTCTGTACACATTTTGATGTATGTATCCCAAAACAATTGAGGTAAAGTTAATATGGTCGATGTCATTGAATGGTTAAGAACATGGGTTTACAGATGTCTAGGTACAGACTCCTCTACCACATGGAAGGGCAAATTACTTAACTTCTATGTATCTCTGTTTTCTCATCTGCAAATCAGGTGTAGTAATAGTAACTAGCTCCTTGGGTGGTAGTGATGATTAAATGAAGTGAAGAAACAATGGCTGGTACATAGTAAGCATGAGCTCAGTCAATGTGAGATGTGGTTTTTGTTAATATGAAATAGCTATAGCCAAAGTCCCCAAATAGTAACTAAAACAGTATAGTATTATCAATCCGCCTATATTTTTTTCAAATTATATAATTGTTTGATATTTATCTTTTATTTATTTACCCAAAAGGAAAGGGTGCTATAGAAGATCTCTTAGTAAAATACTGAAAAGTAAAGAAAAATACACTCATTCAAGCATAACACGTTTTGTTTAGAAAGTTAAAATATTTAACAAAGACAGAATATGTTCCTAAATGGAGTGAGGAATCTTGTCCTATTTTATTTTTTATCTTGCTCATTGCTTTTTTTTTTCCTCTGAGTATACTTGGGTTGATGATCTGCTTTCTATTTATATCATTACTTCATTACTTACTATGTACAATTTAATGTATTATCCATCATGATATCATGGGTATGAATAAGGTCCCGGATTTCCAATTGCAGACTCCAGCTGAAACAGAACAAAGATTCAGATGTTTAATAATATTGTACAATTTTTGTTTTCTTAAAATTTTTTCTCAAAAGTTTACTTTCTAAGAAATCAGTGTAGACCAATAAAAGTTTCCTATGGTGGAATCTGGTTGGTATAGTTCATAGAATTTAACCCTAACCAGGTTTTCTTTCAAAACTACCGAGAATCATTTTATTTACAAATACCAATTATATGAATTATCAAAGAGTTTTAAAATTAACATAACTTTGTCCAAAGTCAGTGTCTCTTCCTGATATAAAATTACTTGATCCTATTAAGAAATTCTGAATTGCAACATCTGTTTGATGTTTATCCCTTTTGTTGAGAAGATACATGCCATGATATTTTTATTATATTTTTAATAGATATTCAATGAAAAAGGTAACTGATGCCAGGCAGTTTATGTATCAACCACATCTATCATGCCTTTTCCTCCTTTGTCCTACCTATT
Source organism: Pongo pygmaeus (assembly GCF_028885625.2). NCBI lineage: Eukaryota > Metazoa > Chordata > Mammalia > Primates > Hominidae > Pongo > Pongo pygmaeus. The sequence continues at coordinate 103,429,514 of NC_072387.2, forward strand.
CAGTTGTTAGTGGGCTATTTGGGCAGCAGCCACACAAACGCTTTCACACAGATCACGCATCAACGTAGTTACCCCAGAAAAGAAAACACCTAAACTATTTATTCACATGGCATTTTCCTTGAAATTTCTAGAGCAACTTTTTGTGAATAAGGACCTCAATCCACCCATTTACAAGATCTGTTGTATGAGCTGTAGATGTTACTGGGGTGTTGTGAGTACAGACTTGGCCTTGGTTCCACGGTGTCCCCTCACTTTCTCTCTAAGCTTTTTCATTTATCAATTCCAATCTCCAAACTCAGATACTAAAAATTCGAAAACTCTCTGAAAATACTTAATATGACTGTTGCAATGACTACATGAGCTAACATGGATAATGTGTAGCGCCTGGCACATACTGCTCACTCAGTAGTAACTAAACTAAAACAAGAATTACAAATTGGGAAGCAGTGAAATCCTGATGTCTTCATTTGTATACCTAAGTATTTGAAGAAGGATTCTCTCAATGTAAATATGTACTTGTATGTATGTAAGAATACGTATGTGTTTTAATTGCTTTTCTTTACCTAAGCAATTTGTCTCTTTAGTCTGTCCTACTTTCACTGTTTGGGGAAATAGATAAGAATTTGTATTAAAATCCCTCTCAGAAAGGCTATTCTATTCTCATTTTTCTTTTTAAAGAACAAATACAGCTAACTAGCACATTCAAAATAAAAAACTGAATTGTTATGTAATTCAGAATATAAACAGGAAGACTATAATGAAATTTTTAGGAAGAGAGGATGTACGAATACTTTAATGGAAATTTATTGGAGATGAGAAATTATGAAATTCACAGTCTTTTCCATTCAAAGGAAGTTGTTCATCTCTTACAATATGTGTGATTAGATCATTGATACCAGTTTGTTTTTTCAACAGAAACAATCGCCTTAAAACTTTACATTCGGGCTAAAACACATCTGGTAGAAAAACCAACTTAGTTTCATTGTTTAAGGTTCCAATTAGATGATTAAATACTTTATCTGGAGTTGCAAGAGTCAAAGAAACAGGTTACACAGAGGGTAAGAAAAAGTACTTCCTGTTAATAACACAATATTAGAAGGTCCCTTACAATGTAACTAAAAAATGCTCAGGCAAGAACCATACTAAATAATATATCAATCATTTCTTGAAATAACAAGTGTTCCCTTAAAATACCATTTTATGAATACCCATAGATTAAAGAAACACCAACAATTCCCACAACTAATCTGAGAACACGTTTATGAGGTATGTAGAGCTAGTTATGAACATTCAACACCATTGACGTACTCCTTTTTTTGAATTATAAGTAATGATTAACTTTACTAAAATGCCTGTGATATCCTCTAGTGTGTGATCACTTAACCAAAAGGAAATAACACATCATTGTCAGGTTGCATACTTTACAGTTTGTTTTTTCTCCCAAGATGGATTGAATACTTTAACCTCCTTTAAACTACATTACCTTTAAAAACATTGTAATAATCTTATGTTCAGAATTGGAACTTTTTAAAAGGCATGCCAGAATTAAAGTTATACTTAGGCCACACCAGAAGAGCACAGAGATTACTGGAGTAATATTGAGGATGATGATAGGAAGACAAAGAGGACAAAAAATCCTTTTGAAGATCTTAGTGATACAACTTCCCCATTGCTAATGATTTGCCAAATAATTGCTATTCAATTGTTACTTAAAGGAAATTTATAATTAGAAGGAAAATTAGATATATAGCCCAGGAGTTTTCCAGTTTCTTTATTTAGTTGTGTAAATCTAGAATTAACTCTTTAAACTCTGTAATGGAGCCTTTGTCTGCCTCATTCATCTCTCTATTTCTGGCAGCTAGAAAAGCTCTTAGTACAATGAGTGCTCAACAAATATGTGTTGAAAGCAATGAAGAGAGAGATATAACTTAAATAGATACAGCAACATTTTTCTGATTAGAGCAGGATGAGCAGACCCATCTGCATGGTAGGCTCAGAAACTTTCTGAGGATGTCAAGAAGCCACCTCGGACACATATACATGAACCTCTGTGCTCTGCAATTTGAAAATCAGTGGGTTTAATTCTCTCATTTTATGTATAAGAAAATAAAGCTCAGGTCTTCTGGAATCCCAAGTTTCAATATATATTTTTATAGCTAGGTACTATGTATTTATGGGAGTTGGAAAATAACATTCTAAGATAATCTTATGGGCCATTTTGTTTTCAGAGAAATTATTTCAGGAAGATAAATCATAAGAGAATACTCTATAACCTATTTGCTCTGAGTCTAAATGGTTATAACACATGCCTTGATAATTTATACTTCTAACAAAAATATGTAATATTCTTTCCAAAGTCAGGTGTGTTATTCCTTACATACACTAAAAACAAATCATGATTACTGTAATTAAATGTAGGAAATAGCTTGCTGCCCATCCATTATTAAAAGGAGATTTGTATTTCCCGTAAAAAATTTAATTTGGCTCTGGTTCTCTAGGGAAAAAATAATGTAGAGAATATACATGGACATACACACAGGACTGTACAAAATGTAAAAGCAAACATTTACCTTTCCTCCATTTATTAGAAAGCTGGCTAATGTTTGTAAATTACCTAATTTGATTGACTTCCATAACCACCAAATTTTCTTTACTAATATTTATTAAGCATGGAATCAAATATTTTGTATATAAGTACACATAGGTATATTTATGTATGTAAGTGTTTATGTGTATAAACAAAAATATATACATGTGCAAGTATAAATACATATATGTGTATATATCCTAGTAAAAGAAAATGATAGGTTAGTAAATTGATCATTAAAAATCATATAAGTCAGGAACTGTACACCCACTTCTGCCCTAGTATGAATTTTTCAATGAAATCAGTGAGCCTCACAAACTCATCTCAATCAGAATCACCTCCATGTTTGTACAGGGCTTAGGAAAGTGGAGCTAAAGTGCTTTGATAAAATGTGTAATTAGGGAGGCAAAGATCAAGGCTTTAAAGAGAGGGCTTAGCAAAACAGATGTCCAAGGAGCCTCAGTAAGCTCAATGTCTCTAATTACACTTTGGATGGAAGAAGGTTGAAAATTCATGCCTGGCACAACTCTTGAAGTCTGTGTTAATCTTAAAATAACTTGACAAATGTATCATGCTTCAAATATTTTAATTAACTCTACTAGGATTTATTAAAAATGTTTCAATGTTAATTCCGTCAACTGGAAAACATCAGCATATGTTTAAAAATTAAGGTATACAAGGATTTATATGTTTCAGTAGCAACAAACCATTAATTATAGATATGCATTGCTTAATGATGGGGATACCTTTTGAGAAATGTCACCTCAGGTGATTTTGTCTTGTGTGAACATCATTGAGTATACATTTACAAACCTAAACGGTATAGCCTACTCCAAACCTAGGCTGTATGGTATGGCCTATTGCTCTTAGTCTACAAACTTGTACAGCATGTTACTGTACTGAATAGTGCAGGCAACTGTAATACTATGGTAAATATTTGTGTATCTAAAGATCTCTAAAAATAGTCTCATGGGAACACCATCATATATATGATCTGTCAGTGACGGAAAAGTCATTATGTGTTACATGACTGTATATCTGCACATCGTTTCTGAAAGAGATGTTTTTAATAGTTGTTTGGGTTTTTTGTTTCAGGATAACATATACAACTTGTGCACAGGTAGATGAGTTCAGTGAAGACATCCTCTCTTCTGAGGATTTTCCTAAATGTACCAAATTTATGAATAAGTCAGTCTACTTTATTTTTGTCTTTCATGCTTTGCTTCTCACATTGAGTACAAGGATTATTTTAAATAAAAGGGAACTGTTTCACAGCTGTAAACCTGAATGCTCATAGTAGGTAATTTCAGAACTAAGGAAGTGTCTATGTTCTTTACACTTTTTTGTTGTTGTTTTGTTTTCCTCTAGAGACAGGGTTTCCCTTTGTCACCCAGGGTAGAGTTCAGCGGCACGATCACAACTCACTGTAACCTTCAACTCTGGACTCAAATGATCCACTTGCCTCAGCCACTTGAGAAGCTGAGACTCCAGATGCACCCCCATCATGCCTGGCTAGTTTTTAGAAATGTTTTGGAGAGATGGAGTCTCTTTATGTTGCCCAGGCTGGTCTAGAACACCTGTGTTCCACCCCCTTCAAACTCCCAAAGTGCTTGGATTATAGACATGAGCCCGGCCTAAATGTTTTTATAAAAATATATCTTACAATTTTGTAATGTTTGTGTTTTCTGCTTATATATACAGCCAATGTTTTGGTGTATGAGTATATTATTAGAATGTACTTCCTATTTTTTTTGTTTTCATAGTATAGCAGAGTACTGGTCTCTTTTGATATAAGGCATGAAAATGGCAGTTTTATATAATTGCTCAATTATATATTAAATACATTCTAAATATTTTCACTATGTCTGTGATACAGATCAGATGTTAAATTTATTTCTACGTAAGGATGAGTTTCACACTTAAAGATTTCCTAAACTGCTGACTTATCATGTCATTCTGAAGGACTTTATGCCTTTTCTAAAGCATGTACTTTTACGTAGAATCTCATACATAACCAGACTTTATATTGTTTTTGAATTTTCACAAATCATTTAATAAGATTTTCTCTGCCAAAATATATTGCATTCATAATCTTAAATCCATGAGGTACATTTTATTCAACAGAATAAAAACCAACTATTTTGTCACCATTGAGTCACTGTAACTGATTAACACATTGTTCTCATTGAAACATATGGCTAGCTCATAATTAACTGAAAATAATTCAGTGGCCTTGTCTGGCTTTAAATCAAGTAATGTTCTACTTGAGGCAGCCATGGCTGACATAATTTACTATGTTAGTTTTATCGTAGTTTAAATCATATCAGTTCATTTCCTCTCTGGTATTATTCTTTCCCATCAAGTTCTATTTCTTTAGCTATAGAATGCCTCTAAGCCACATCTGTGTTGGTCTAAGTCATGAGTAAACTCTTTAAATAAAGTGTGCAAAATGTGTTCTTATTTATACCGAAGATGTTTTCAATTACCATTAAGTTCATTGTTCGTCTGATGTTAGCAGCTTAAATATTTGAAGCCGCTCTCTGGAAATCAGACACACATCCAAATTCTAAAAATCTGGTAGATTCTTCATTTTATCGTCGTTTTCCGAGCAACTGTTGACTGATTGCACAAAGCAGAAGTCCCTTTGATGAACGCAGGTTTAGTCAGAATGCTCTGTGTGGGTTAGTATCTGTTTCCCTTGGAATTAACCAGTCTCCCCTTTCCCAACCCTTCTGCCACTTTAGACCTTTTCTTCATGTACCACCAACAAGGGCACATCCTTCACCTATTTAGATGAGTCAGTATTGTTTTCCATCTCATTGGGCTGTACTTTTTTGTGATATCTTTTCCCCCCAGTATAATCAATGAGTGTTTATTGAATAGCTAGTTTCTCTGTGCTTATTTCTTTAGGTTCTATTTGATGAATAGAAAATTTGTCCACTGTAACAGTTATGGTGGTGACGAATTGCAATAAAGATTTATTTCTTGCTTATGCTACATGAACACTATGGGTGCAGGGGAAAGAGGGTGAGGTTGGTGCTGTACTCTCTATAATTACTCAAGAGCCAGGTTGCCAGAGCCCTCAAGGCTCATCTCAGAAAGGGAAAAGGGCAATGAAGAAGTTGTCTACCTGTTTCAATGTGGTGACCTGGCGGTGATCCATGACACTTGTTGCAGCCCGTTGGCCTTCACCTTACTAAAGGGAGGCTGAGAGAAAGTGAGGGCATGGAGAATGTTTTCTGAACACCCTGTCTTTGCTGCATTCCTTGAGTAGTTTGTAATTTTATTTAAATAAGACCATAAAAATGGTACTATCCTTTATTAAATCTTGTGGTAGCCACGTTTCTCAAACGTGGTTGATAATAACTTGAGTGTGTTCTCCAAAGTGAGACTCCCTGGCCATACCCCAAACTTACCAAATCAGAAGTTCCTGGGTGGGGGACGGGGAATCTGGATTACTAACAAGGTCCTTATATGATTAATATTACACTTCAACTTTGGAAAAAACAATATAAGCATGTTCAAAAATATAGTAATAGGGTTAGGGAGAAGTAAATACTTTCATAACTATGTCCAACCTTAGGATGGGAGATCTTGCCAAGCTCTGAAATGAAGCTACCCTCTTTCTTGAATTTGATGCAAATATGTGTACATATTTATAGGGAATATGTGGTATTTTGTTCCATACAAAGACTGTGTAATGATCAAGTCAGGTTATTTCAAGTGTTCATCACCCTGAATATGTATCATTTCTCTGTGTTGGAAACATTTGACGTCCTCTCTTCTGGCATTTTGAAATATACAATACATTGTCATTAGTCACCCTATTCTGCTGTCAAACCTTAGATCTTATTCCTTCTATCTAACTGTATGTTTGTACCCATTAACCAACCTCTTTTTCCACCCCAACTGCCACCCAGACACCCTTCGCAGCCTCTGGTATCCATCAGTCTATTCTCTTCCTCCAACTTTTTTAGTTCCCATATACGAGTGAGAACATGTGTCACTTGTCTTTCTGTCAAGCTACACTCTTATATAAACCTCTTGCTGGTGTCACACAGTTGTACATATTGCATCATAATACCATGCTCAAAAATATGTAAAATGATATAAGTTGCTAATGCTCATTGAGAACTCAACTATGTATTAGGCATTGTGCTAAGGACCTTAATGTTTAACATCTCACAAAGTGGGTCCTCTGATGAGAATTGCATTTTAGATAAGGGAACTCAAGCTTTAGGAAGGGTAAGTAAATTTTTTTCAAGGGAACAGAAAGGAAAAAATAATAAAACACCACGTGTGTAAGTGTTCCCTTTTCTCTGTAGGTTAAAGATACATGAAACCAATTTCAGTCTCTCTCTCAAACATATACACACCCACACACACAGACTTTTCCTCTTCTTAAATCAGAGACTGGAGGGCTACATTTTTCTTAATGATCTTCCTCTGCTAGCCCCAAGGACTAGGGCTATTTATTTATTTTTAGTTTTATTTTATTTTAATTGACATGTAATAAGTGTACATATTTATTGAGTACAGTCTAATGTTTTAATACATGTATACATTGTACAATGATCTAATCAGGGTAATTACATTATTACCTCAAAGATATCATTTATTTGAGGTGAGAACATTCAAAATTATATCTTCTAGTTATTTTGAAATATACAATACCACATTATTAACTACAGTCACCTTACTGTGAAATAGAGTACCAGAACTTATTTCTGCTATCTATTTGTAATTCTGTACCCGTTAACCAATCTCTCCCCATTCCCCACTTCCTCCTATTTTCCCCAGCCTCTGTTAACTACTATTCTACTCCGTACTTCTGTGAGATTAGCTTTTTAATATTCTGCAAATGAGTGACATCATGTAGTATTTGTCTTTCTGTGCCTGGCTTATTTGATTTAACGTATTATTGTCCATGTTCATCCATGCCACCACAAATAACAGGACTTAATTCTTTCTTATGGCTGAGTAGTATTCCATTGTGTATACATGCCACATTTTCTTTATTAATTCATCCATTGATGGATACTTCAGTTGACCCTATATCTTAGCTATTGTGAATAGTGCTGAAAAAAATAATAATAAAAAACCATAGGAGTGCAGATATCTCCTTGACATACTGATTCCATTTCCTTTGGATAAATGCCCAGTAGTGAGACTGCTAAATCACATGATTATTTCACTTCTTTAATTTTTTGAGGAACTTCCATAATGTTTTCCATAATGGCTGGACTAATTTACACTCCCACTCGTGTGTAAGTGTTCCCTTCCCATTTCTCTACTTCCAGGACAACGGTTGTTTTCTTTTCTTTTCTATTTTCTTTTTTTTTTTTTTTTTTTTTTTTTTTGAGACAGAGTCTTGCTCTCTCACCCAGGCTGGAGTGCAGTGGTGTGTTCTCAGCTCACTGCAAGCTCCGCCTCCTGGGTTCAAGCAATTCTCTTGCCTCAGCCTCCCAAGTAGCTGGAATTACAGGAGCCCGCCACCACGTCCAGCTAATTGTTTGTATTTTTAGTAGAGGCAGGGTTTCACCATGTTAGCCAGGATGGTCTCGATCTCCTGACCTGGTGATCCGCCTGCCTTGGCCTCCCAAAGTGCTGGAGTTACAGGCGTGGGCCACACCTGGCCTCTTTGGTCTTTTTGATAAAGCCATTTTAACTCAGAGTAGATGATATCTTCTTGTGGTTTTAATTTGCATTTTCCTGATGATTAGTGATGTTCAGCATTTTTTCATATACCTGTTGGTCATTTGTATGTTTTCTGAGAAATGCCTTCTCAGGTCTTTTGCCCGTTTTTTAACTGGATTTTTTTTTTCCCCTTGAGTTATTTGTGTTCCTTGAATATTCTGAATACTAACCTCTTGTCAAATGCATTGTTTGAAATATTTTCCCCATCTTATTAATATAAGGCTTTGTATTAATATTATAAGAAATACATTCTCACGTGTATATTTGCTTGTTAGTACTGGAGTAAAACAAATTTCAACTTTTTTTTTTTTTCCTCTTCACTGTCTTCCAGACATAGCTTCACTGTCTTCCAGGCATAGCTTCTCTGAGCGCAAATGTGGGAAATGGCCAATATAGTGAATTTTCTCCCACTGGCCTTGCATGATCTGAGAGCTGGCAGTGGACAAGCTAATGGGAGACCCAATAACTAGCAGCACAGCAAATCTAAGGAGCTCTCTTAAAATAATCCATCTCACAGTAATAAACAGATTGCCTCATTTTAAAAGACATTTGAAACACTGTGGGTTTGAAGGGGCTGCAGTGTTATTGAAGAACATTTTCATTTCAAAAGCAGGGCTTTATATGTCTCAATTTCAATCTATGTTATCTTAAACTTGGTTTCACACTAAAATGACTAAGACCTATTTCATTGTGAATGGAAATGCAAGATTAAGAAAGAAGGATAAAAACCAGCATCCTTGTGGTTTTCCTCTAAAAGTGCAAATGTAATCTTTTAGAAAACGAAACAAAATAGCAGGTGTGTAGCACTTAGGAGAAAACCACATGGGTAAAGTCACACTCATGTAAAAAATAAATTATGGTAATGGGCCTCTTAATAGCACCTGATAACCAGATGTGTAGAAAACCAAGCCAAACCTTACCATAAATGCTTTAAGAAAAGATGTCAATCAACATATCATTATCCATTATCATGACAAGTAGCATTTTTAAATAAACCAAGGGCTAAGAGCTGGTTAAGTATAAGAGAAGATAAACCTATTCATAAGGAATAACTAAAAGCAAGGAGTTTCAAGAGAGAAAATTTAGTCCTGGGACTGATATTAAGTGATAGAATTTAAATAGCTAGGAAATATGTGGAAGGAAAACCAAGCTCTGAGAGAAAGTGGTTTCTGGCAAATTGTTTTCTATGACATTATTTGTCCTTTGTGGTTTGTAGTTAAAATAACTTACGCTTACTGTGCTCCGAATTTTCATTATTCTGTAAAAATAAGATGAAGTAAAACACATTGGTTGGAAATTGTAGAATGATTATAAAATAGCGCCTACCAGTGTTCAATGACAGTTGTTTTTTTTTTTTATTTCAGAGTAAGTTTATACAATGAGGATGAGACAAATTTAATAAAAAGGATGTATGGTATTTCTTCTATAGCTAACAATATCAAAGTTAATCTTCTGCCCTTCATTTTTCTGCCCTATTTTCCATTAAAGAGTGGAAATGTCAAAATAGGGATGTTCAGTCTGTCACATTAGCTTGGGAGTTATAAAAAAGAAAGTAATTAAACTATACTTTCTGGGCATGGCCACCTTCTATGAAAAACAGGACCTTCAGACTCTAAAATCCTGCTGGACTGTGAAGCTGTGTGCTACCGGTGAGATCCTACCTCCTTGGATTCCCAGTATCCAAATGATCAATTCATTGTGTTGTGGCCTTTGTGTTGTGTGTTTTCCAAGTGTCAACCCAGGTAGGCTTGGAGCCTTCTGTGCAGGACGGGGCTCCCATCCAGATGAGAGATGCCCTCCCTCTCTTCTCCACTGTGCAATCTAGCAGTTTGGCTGAAAGATTTTAAAAATCCCTCCTTCTACCTCTTTTCCCAAGGCCCCAGGCCAAAATGCTTGGGAGAAAGACTTAAAAAGGACAATCAGAACAGCCAACTGTAAACAGCTGATTCACATTTTAATGCAAATTTGCTCTTTCCCCTGGGAATTCTAGACTACCCTTTAGAGGAGTTAATATACTTTGACTTTCTTCACTTAGAGCATGGGGTTCCCTGGCCAAGAACAGCCTGTATTTTTAGGAAGTGCATTGCTGTCCTCATTCTGGGATCCTTTTCTCCTTTGTTTTACTTCACATTAATAATAGTTTCCTAATACTCAAGTACAGTCTGTTCTGCTATAATGCTTGTTTAGAAAGCATGATTTATTTTTGTTCCATCATGATTGATACATTAGGAGGAAATTTGAGCATAATAAGAAGTTTGAGTTTGCTTATGCACAATTTCATTTACTACAAACACTATGGCAATAATGCAGAAAACTGCACCTAGCTGAATGGCATCCTGTAAGCAAACACAAAATACACACACGTGCATACATACACACACATCTCAAAGCAGGGCCAGCTACATGACTTGCCTGACTCAATACAAAATATTAAATATGAGACGTCTTGTTTCAAAATTATTAAGGATTTCAAGACGGCCACAGCAGAGCGTTAAACCAAGTTTGGTGCCCTCCTAAGCATGGGGCCGTGTGTTCCTGCACAAGGTGCACATCCATGGAGCCAGCTCTCCCTCAAACATCTTCCAGATTCCTCAGTTTGCTGCTTAGGTTATGAGCCACATCCCATCTATTCCTTGAGATGTTACAATTTTTCTGCCAATTTTGGATAACCCTTGTATTAGTCCATTCTTGCACTGCTATAAAAAATTCCTGGCTGGACTCAGTGGCTCACACCTGTAATCCCAGCACTTTGGGAGGTCGAGGTGGGTGGATCATCTGAGGTCAGGAGTTCAAGACCAGCCTGGCCAATACGGTGAAACCCCGTCTCTACTAAAAATACAAAAATTAGCCGGGCGTGGTGGCACATGCCTGTAGTCCCAGCTACTTGGGAGGCTGAGGCAGAAGAATTGCTTGAACCCGGTAGGTGGAGGTTGCAGTGAGCCTAGATCACACCACTGCACTCCAGCCTGGGTGATAGAGCGAGACTGCATCTCAAAAAAAAAAAAAAAAAAAATCCTAAGACTGGGTAACTTATAAAGAAAAGAGGTTTAATTGGCTCACATTTTCACAAGCTGCACAGGAAACATGACTGGGGAGGCCTCAGGAAACTTACAATCATGGTAGAAGGCAAAGGGGGAAGCAGGCACGTCTTACACGGCTGGATCAGGATGAAGAGAAAGAGAGAGGGAAGTGCTACACGCTTTTTAAAATTATTATTATACTTTAAGTTCTGGGGTACATGTGCAGAACATGCAGTTTTGTTACATAGGTATACATGTGCCATGGTGGTTTGCTGCACCCATCAACCCATTACCTACATTAGGTATTTCTCCTAATGCTAACCCTCCACTAGCCCCCACACCCCAATAGGCCCTGGTGTGTGATGTTCCCCTCCCTGTGTCCATGTGTTCTCATTGTTCAGCTCCCACTTATGAGTGAGAACGTGTGGTGTTTGGTTTTCTGTTCTTGTGTTAGTTTGCTGAGAATGATGGTTTCCAGCTTCATCCATGTCCCTGCAAAGGACATGAACTCATCCTTTTTTATGGCTGCATAATATTTAATGGTGTATATGTGCCACCACTAACCTCACTATCATGAGGAGAGCTCTTAGGGAGATGATGTTAAACTATGAGAAACTGCCCCCATGATCCAGTCACCTCCAACACAAGAGATTACAATTAAACGTGAGATTTGGGTCAGGTCACAGATCCAAAACTTATCAACCCTTCTTCCACTGCTGATTCACAGTAATTCACAAGCTACATCCCTTCTGATGACCACTTCTACAAGTATGCTTCAGATCTTTTCAGAAGTGCCACATTTATTGTATTACTTATGCATTTACTAACCATTTCATATGTGTAAATTAAGCTGCTATTATTAGGTTTCTATTATTTTCTCTGTTACTGATAAAAATTTTTACAGTGCTGTGCGTCTAGCTCCAATTTTCCCGTAAGCTCTATGGTTTTTATCGTGAAACCCTGCGTAGTGTGGTGTCTTTTGTTTTATTTTGTTTTTTCAGAATGCGTATTTTATGTTATAGTATAAGTGACTATAATTATGAAGAAAAGACATACTTTTATTAGCTATCTCTCAACACATAAATTTCATACTTAATTGAACAATTGTAGTAGGAATAATTTTAAGAGTTCAAAATTCTAGGGAGAACTAAGGTTTTAATGTTGTTATCTACATTGAGGTTGCCTCAAATAACCTGCTTTCAGCCCATCAGACTGTTCTTAGGCACCAAAGAAGTCTTGCTCCATAGAGCTGAATTAGAATTTCAGCAAGGAATTATAGATTATTTTAAGAAAACTTAGAAAATCCAGGAATTACGTTAGTTGATTGCATGATTGTATCAAAGAAAATGGAAGGGCCTTTAATTAATTTATTGGTTGTCTGTTCCTCAGACCCTCAGCTTGCAGACAGTCCATTCTCTCCAGATGCATTCTGTGTGGTGGCTTTCCAGGTTCAGTTCCATCCCTGAGGGCAATGGCACTTGCAATTCAAATTTAGGGAGGAGAGACTCTGATTCCTCCTTTGTAATGCAGGCACAACTAATGAACTAATTACAGCTGGCCCATATGTACATTGCCTATTCCTTGGTAAAATGGGCAGGCAGACTGTAGTCTGCCAACATGCACCCTTCCGCAGGGGCTATCAGTGAAGATGTTTCACTTGTAGCGGTGTAAATATTTCTACAGTGATGTAGGGTCTGGGGTCAGCGCTGAGTCTTCCCAGTTCACTGAGATTGGGTTGTACAATTGGGACCAGCAGTAGTTAGTCCATTGGTTGTACCTGCATGACACTGGAGTTTATGTAAATAGCTAAGAGGAAGTTTTATGGCCAGTGACTCCACTTGGGTTCTTAGCACTATTGAATTTTGTCTCCATGCCTTCACCATGACCACAGTGAAGAAGTGTCAGATTTTCGATTAATATATTTAAATAAGATGTTTTGTAGAAATATTTTAAAGATATATTTAAATGAAGCCCATGTTTTAGAAGTAAAAATATTCAAAATATCCAAAGCAATTTTTACTAAAACGTATAGAAACAAAGATTAGTTTTTTAAATACCAGAAATTGGAGTATTCTATTGGCACAATTACAAGAAAGAAGCAGAGGCAGAAAGACCAGGTAAATTAGACCCAATTTTGAAATGTTTTCCCTTCTTAAAGCAGAAAAATTCACTGGACTTAAAATGAGATGTAAAACTGTACTTCTAGCCAGAAAAAATAAAAAAAAATAAAATAAAAAACTGACTTTTAAAAGTCATCGGTATTTATCACCAAGAATCCATTTACTTCAAATGACTTTTTAAGGCCAGTTAGACAGTCTCTGAGCTCTGCTAAGCAGAGTTAAAGCCTTCAGGAAAAGGTTAAATACACAGTCTGTTTATGTAGATACTAAGTCTGGTAAATATATTGAAAATTGGAACTGTATTGCTTGCTATACTTGGACATTTTGAGATGTCCTACACCATCTGAAATTCTTGTGGCCTGTTATATCTAGTAGAAAAATACATATGCACACATTTTTGAATGATTATACTTATAATACTTGTAAGCAACACCATTATAAAAAATGGCAATAAACTAGTGCATCTTTTTTATTCAAAGGATACTGAGACAATGCCTAGGTTCAAGCCACTGAAATAATTTTCAGTGAGTTCTATTTTTTAAGAACCTTTATGACTCACGATTAGGTCATACAGTTGATCCAATTCAGTTAATAGAAAGTTAGAAAAGATTAAATTAACTTAAAACATTACATACTCTCTTAGACTTACAGCCAGTTGTCCTGACATTAGGTTAAGAGATAACAAAACATGTTTTATATCTATGTCCAAAGACCCCAATCGATAAGATTCAGTAAGTTCTACTACTTCAGTATAACAATGCATGATACTGCTCTGCTGAATAATGCATGTATAGAATAGCTGTGCCCTTATGTCTATGGAAATAAAACAATAAACCACAAATTCACAGCATTCCTTTTTTTCTTTCTTGATAAGAGTAGAGATTGCAACTTTATCTCTGCAATATCTTCCTTCTGTTGCATTTGGTAATATGAAATCTGAAGCATAATTATCTTCCACTGTGACTTCTAGGTATTTTTCTTAAATGCTGTAAGCCTCAGCTTTTTAATCTATAGAAATGTCAATGATAATTGTACCTAATCTCAAGGGTAGTTTTGAGAAGTAAATCAAGTGATGGATGTAAAGCACACAACATTAGGTTTGGGCACAGGCAGCACAGAAATAAAGTTAGGTGTTACTATCATTACTATATGTCCAGAACTTACTGGGTTCTTTTGAGTGATTGGATTGGCCATTAGCCTAATTGATTGTGCATATGACACAAGCTCCATTACTCAAGAGACTTAGTATTAGGCATATCTTCTCAGTTCAATAATTCTCAACAGATCCTCCCATGGAAACCAACTTTCATGGAGTCAGCATTATATAGAGGGTAAGGCAAGCTGTGGGTGAAGACTGCAGTGCTGCTCGCTAGTTCTAGCCTTGTCCAACTTCTATGGACACTTCTGAAACTTCTCTAGTTTCTTCATCTGAATAATGAGCCAAGGTTCACATTTCAGACATATTTTAATTCCTTTAATGGAAGACATTGCCAAGCATACAGTAGGTATTTAATAAATGTTTGCTGAATGAATAGTCATACCCTACTAGCAATGAAGTAACTTCCAGCTGTAAAAATTAGTTTTTCTTCCTGGAAAAATAGTGTAGGAGTTCTTCAGGAGCCAATCCTTCTTGGTACACTTAAGGAACATCCATTTATTTGGTATTAAAAATTGACGCTTTTTGGTTTTGTCCATATAATTAGAAAGAGTATTTTATATAACTAGTCATGGATAATCTATAGCAGCAACTAAAATAAATGTATTATAATAAATAAAATACAGTATACTTTTAAGAATTTTTAATAAAATTATATACTTTCTTTTAGCATAAATTCCTTCTGAGTTTCTCACCTTCTGTTATGGGCTGAGTTGTGTGTTCCCCCGAAATATTCACATGTCAAAGTCCTAACAACCCCCCCATATCTCAGAATGTGACTGTATTTGAAGATAGGCCCTTTAAAGAGGTGCTTAAATTAAAATTAGGTCATTAGAGTGGGCCCTAATCCAATCTGGCTAGTGTCCTCATGAGAAAAGAAAATGAGGATACTGCACACATACAGTAATCCCATGTGAAGTTATAGGGAGAGGTGGCTGTGTTGTAGGACTCTTAGTTCAGGTAAGACAGGGGTCCCTGTCACATGGTCATGAAAAATTAGGCTCGCAGACAATTTGAAGGGTAAGGAGGGGAGGGTTTACTGGTTGAAAAGGAAAAAAGTGAAACAGGGACTCTCCACAAGGACAGAGTCCCTACACATGTGCTTCCCACCTTGTGGATTGAATCCGAGGTACGACCCAGGAAAAGGAGGAGCCAGGCTCCTCCCTGCTGCAAATGGCATGAACTTCTGTGGCTCTACCCCAGTTCGCACTCCTCCCAGTGCAGGTCGGTTGGAGTTTCTCTGGGGACCTCTTTACACTTGGCTGTCTCAGCAGTCTACATGGAGAAACTAATCCTGTAGACATGTTGACTTTCGACTTCCAGCCTCCAGAACCATGGGAAATACATTTTTGTTGTTTAAGCCAACAACTCTGTGATACTATTTTTTATAGCATCCCTAACAAACTAATATATGTCTCATCTAAACATTTGTCCAGATCCAGTATTTTCTACAAAGCTTTTCCTGATAACGCTGGTCTGTCAGGTCCCTACATTTGCCTTTTATTTGTATTTCATTTTATATTTTCGATGAATTTTCTCTCTTCAAACAGGTCACCAGTCCCAAAGGGACATGTCATGCCTTGCCTGTATCTGTAGTTATATACAGATACAGGCAAGGCATGTGTTCCCCATGGCATCTAGCATACTTCCTCAAACTCAGAAGTTACTTGATGTTTGATAAATGCTGTCATTGATTTTATGTACTCATATATAGATGTGGATTAAAGATAGAACGAATTTTTAGTTTTATGGAATGATTCAGTTTAGTATGTGCCTTTTGGGATTTTCTTGGGTAAACATCATCAGCAAGCTTGTTTCTCTATCATGTTATACCTCCTTGGCAGAGCTCTGCTGTGGATGATTGTTGTTGAAGTGAAAGGAGGGAAAGGGATAAGATTCTGAAATGTGATTTGGATCCTTTTGAAAACTGACATAGCATTTCAGATTCCAAAGTACTTGTGTTGTCCACCTTCATGAAAAGTTGAGACTAAAAGAAAGAAGGTATTATAAGGTTTAAAACATTGGATTGCCTCAAATCCAATCTAGAGATATCAATTTAGAAACTTACCATGTCTTGGAAAATCTTTTATCCATGGCTAAGTTTTAACAATGGGACCACTTGATATCATTGGTGCTGACAGTGGATATATGAGAGTTGCTGTGTCTTTAACTATTAACAGTAATGAAATAAGAGGTAAAGAAGTAGGCCAGGCACAGTGGCTCACGCCACTTTAATCCCAGCACTTTGGGAAGCCCAGGCAGGTGGATCACTTGAGCCCAGGAGTTTGAGATGAGGCTGAGCAACATGGCGAAACTCATCTCTACAAAAAATACAAAAATTAGCCCAGCATGGTGGCATGTACCTGTAGTCCCAACTCCTCAGGAGGCTGAGGTGGGAGGATCACCTGAGTCTGAGTATGTCGAGACTGCAGTGAGCTGTGATCCTACCACTGCACTCCAGCCTGAGTGACAGAACCAAACCATGTCTCAAATATATATATATATTTATATATATATAAAAATATATATATATAATTTATATATATATAAAAATATATATATAATTTATATATATAAAAATATATATATATAATTTATATATATATAAAAATATATATATAATTATATATATAAATATATATATAATTATATATAAATGTATATATATAAATACAATAAAATAAAATAAAAACTGTTTTCCAAATGGCCACATTTTCTATTTGTGCATATATGCACATATATGTAAATTATGTACAGTGATAGACACAAAAACACTACACCCTTCCACTGCTACCAATATGTCTTTACCTCCCTCACAGGTATGGATCCTTTTCCAAAACACATGTCAAATTATTCTTGGCTAAATGCAAAATCATTTACATATTTAAGCAGCCAGAACTCAAAGGGCTATTTATAAAAATAAACATTAGCACTGAAAATATTTAGTTCTGAGTTTAGATCAGTCAGAAAACAAAAATATAATAAGCCCATCAGGTCATATCAAGTAGGGACACATTTGCTGGATTCAATAAAAATTTTGTTGACAATTTTCAATGAGTTTGATTTTTCAAAACAGATGGCTGCCAATTTATTTTCCTTTGCCAATTTATAATTTGGCAAGTCCCTTTTCTTATGCATTTGTTGAATTCTGCATTTAATGTGTTCTCATGGGTCATACTTGTGAGAAACTGATTACTCAGTAAATTTACATGGAGAAGTAAATAAGAATGTGACTTCAAGGTAACTGAGTTTTATAGAAGAAAGACAGTCTTTTTAGGTTCAGAATCATGGGACACTGACTATTGTAAAATTATCATCTTTCCTTGTCCCAAATTTTAGAACTTTTCTGGATAGCTCTTTTGCCAGTGAAGAAGCAAGATAGTTAGTTCCCAGCTTTAATAAATAACTGCGGCCAGGCGCGGTGGCTCACGCCTGTGATCACAACACTTTGGGAGGCCGAGGCAGGTGGATCACTTGAGGTCAGGAGTTTGAGACTAGCCTGGCCAACATGGTGAAAACCCGTCTCTACTAAAAATACAAAAATTATCTGGGTGTGGTGGTAGCCGGGACTACTCTGGAGGCTGAGGCAGGAGAATCGCTTGAACCCAGCAGGCGGAGGTTGCCGTGAGCCGAGATGGCGCCACTGTACTCCAGCCTGGGTGACAGAGTGAGACTCTGTCTCAAATAAATAAATAAATAAATAAATAACCAAAGTTTTTGCCACAAAACTAAATTTAAAAATAAATAAAGCAGGAATCAAAGGAAAGGGCAGAGACTAGGAAGTGAAATAATAGAAAATCGGATTATGATTTCCATTCCTTTGAGGAATTTAAATTCTTGTTTTGAAATTTTGCAGCAGCTGCCACTGCTAATTTCTATAGTATTAGAAAGGAATTGCATCCCAGGAAGTCTTTAATCAGGAGTTAGGACCTTACAGTTGAAAGAACCCATAATTTCAATATAGTAAACATGTGTTTCCCCCTGCTTTCTCTAGATGTCAAGGAGTAGTTTTTAAGTGAAGATGAAAGTTACTATTTGTTCATGATAACTTTAACATACTACTGGCTATACTTTTTAATGTACTGATGCGGTGAACACATACTCTACCCCAGCTTCCCTCAATCCCATTCGAAAAGGATATGAAAACTACTGTCCTGTTTTAATTTTTGAATTAATAAGTGTGATCTTAAATGTGCACTTTATGTTTTCAGGTCAGAGAGATTTTAGAATATGAAATATATTTTGATATGTTTGTTACTTAGTTCTGGTTTCCAAAAACCTCAGAATGTCAAAGTAACCTTGTTCCAGAACAGACATTAGTGACGCCTTATGCATTCGACCACCTCCTGCCTGTCCTCAACTGAAGACCTAGTCTAATCTGGTGAGCAAAACTAACCATTTAAAATTTAGAAATGTCCAAGGGTCCCAGTAAAAGGTGCCAGGTTAGGTTTTTACTGTAATCACTTAGAACCATAATTAAAGATTGTGTTCATATGCAAGTTATAGAAAACCCTATTAAACGGTGGTTTAAACAAATTTGACTTTTTATTTTACTTCTTTAACGAGAAGTCAGAATGTATCCAGTTCCAGACATATGTTTTGTGGTTCCGGGATGTTTGAGTGGCTGTGTTTGTAATTATCTTGATTTTTAATTCATGGCTACAATATGACTCCTATAACATTTGCCATCACATTTGAGTTTCTAGAAGCATGAAGGAGAGGGAAGACACAGTAGGAAAGGAAGGAAGAAGGACAAAGTAGTATCGGTATCAGGAAAGCAAAGGCTTCACCAAGAATTTTTAGTGAACTTTTACTTATGTCTCATTGTGCAGAACAGTGTTATGTGGTCAGTCTCAGGCAAGCAAGTGTGAGGGTGTAAGTTTTTAACTTTTTATAGTAAAAGAAAGGTGAAAGAAAAATGAATAGGAACAACTTTGAGTAGGCAAAACTATAGAATCCACCACAAACCTACCTAGAGTTTGAACTACATGAACATAATGAAGCATAGAGCTGAAGGGAAGCTGCTTCGATCACCACTAACTCAGTAAGACTTATCCCATAATCACTAATAAGTCCTATCCAAGGACAAACACATATCTTTGTATATATTTTAAAAACGTATTGGGTTTTCTCACAAATTTGATTCTAGATGAATTTGGCATAATACAGCTTTTATTTTTTTACTTATCTATATCTAAAATTCCTTACTGATCCAAAATTTCATACAAAACTGGAAGCCATTTAAAACTACCAATTTGTAGGAACAGTCTTATTTTACGAGAATTCATTATTGTGTGTGTCTATAAAACTCAGAAATTGAAGACCTTTTGTAATGTGGACACATTATACCCAGCATTGTCCCATGAAAGAGAGAAATTTGTCATGAAATATTGAGCCTCCATTCATTGCAAATATCCCAACACAACCGGAAGGCCAGGGTTGATATGAAAGAAATTCCTGTTTAGAGTAGAAGATGGATATCTGAAGTCTATTGCAAATAGTATAAAAAATAAAGAAAACCTACAAACATTATAATAATTGCAAGCATAGATTTGGATCCATACCCAGAACAAAGACCTGAGTGGTTTTGGTTCTGTTGTGTGAGTTGTAGTTCAAATATTCACCCTCTGTTCACTAAAGGCATACTCAGAGCAATGCTGGGAAATATAGCAATCTGTCTTGCATCAAAGCAATCCCACAGTGAGATCTGCCCAGCATATATTTTCCTGGCATGATGTGGTGAGATTCAGTCTAAGCACGTTACTTCAGTTTTGATATCACAGGGAAAGCACAGAACATATCTTTTCATAGTACCACAGATTTTTGCTGCATCCTGTAAATGACACATGTTACCACTTTTTGGTGGATCAGCTCCAGGACTAACAGAGCCTGCGGTTTGTAGTGTTCCTAGTGTGAGAAAGAGGTTGCCCTTTCTCCAGCGCTCTGTGCTCCCATTCCCACACATTGACTAATCCAACTACTCAGTAATTCAAGGATTTCTTTCAAGGAGAGGACAAAACTCAGCTCCACATTGCATAATTCTAACACCCTTGAGAGAGAGAGAGCACACATATTGACATATTCCTAGGATAGAAAAAAATGATACACTAATTTGAGGAAGTTAGTGTATGATGAGGGAGAGATTAGAAAGCTGGAAAAGTCTTGTAAAGGTTGTTTTATTTTAATAAATGCTGGAGTTTGTTTATAAGTTATAACAACAAGCTAATATAAGATTTTAATTAAGATAGTAGAGGTTATATAGCCAATGGTGTTGGGCTCAGACGTCATTGGAGTATTTAATCCACTCATGGTCAAAGCATTGTTGGGATGAAATAAACAATAAATAATGGAAAACAAAACAATTGAAACCCCTGATTGAAATTCTGTTGTTGGAAATGCCTTTCAAGCTAGTTGTAGAATTTGCAAGAAAACCAGCATTTATAGTGACAGAATTAATCACAAGGAACTGTGGTAGAATGCATAATCACATATCCCTGCCTGTTACCATGTGAGGGGCACTGTTTCTCTGGCAGCAATGTATTTCTACACTGTGTTGACATTGGACTTGTTTTGGCCAAAGAAAAGTGAGATCAGAAATCTGCCATGTCCCAGCAGCAGCTATAAGAGCCACTGCATATTTTCCCAGCTCTCTTGTTCTTTCTGTCTGCCACAAAATTGATATTTCACAAATAAGATCACCTTGTACATTCTGGGCCCCCAAAATAAGGAGACAGTAGAGCAGGGCCGAAAACTCTAACTCAGGGCAGTCCACCAGAAATATCAGGGAGAGATAAATTATTACTGAGAATACATTTTTATTGTTTTAAGTCCCTGGGATTTTAGGGTTATTTGTTATTGCAGCAAAGCTGACTAATATGGACATTTGTATGCTTTGTTATTTTAAAATTAGACATCACCTCCACTGTACTGCTTCAAACAGCACAGAATAATGGTATAGTTTTTTTTTTCTTTTTTTTTCTCTCTCCTCTTAGTGGAGCACATTTTCACCATTCAGAGCAGAAACCTTTTAGGTTATAGCTTAAAGAAAACTAAAGGAGTACAAAATGCTGGGCCTTTTCCTCCTTGTAATGTTTGAAAATTCTTGCAGTTGGTTTGTTTATTTGGCGGGGAAAGGGGGCATGAAGAGTGTAAGCTCAATGATCAATGCTAACATTCTCTAAAACAAAGACTATCGGGTTCATAGCAAACCTTGGCAATGTGAGAAGGGGAGGTATGTATAGAAGAGATTATATACCTACTTTACTCACTTTAAGGGTGCAGTAAACTGTTATGGCTTTTTTGAACTTGAATGTTATTGTGTGTGGCATATCTTATAATTATTTGTGCTCCTTGGAAGACTATTTGAGCCTCCTCATTCCCTGCAATCTTTTAAGGTAATTGCTGACTGCAAGGAAAGTGATTAGTAAGGCAGAGATGAATAACTAGAGGTCTCTTGCCACAATGTTTTGCCAGACTAATTCACATCAACTCTGGGATGTAGGTCTTTTGAAATTTCTCTAACTTTTCTTTTCTTTTATACTTCTTTGAGGGAAGATTTATCATCTCAGGTTATGCATGTGAAATATGGAACAGATTATTTTCAGATAGTGTCCCAAATGCTACAGCCTCAGAACTTTCCTATAGGTAATGTTCTATAGAAAATGTGCACTTCTCTAGGATGAGATTAACCATGGGAATCTTATGTACAGTCATAATTAAATAATAAGGTCCTTGTAGGCAGTCTATCTATGAATAAATCTTTGTCTTGTTTTAAGGAAGCCTGCTAAAAATCAACACATAGTGCCATATGAAAGTGAAATTTGCAGCCTGAAATGCATTGCTAGAATAGGTTGATTATGATGGAAGGACAGTTTCTTGAAGAAATAGAATAATATTCAGGCAACATGACCTCCATATGTAGCCGTCATATTAGAGATGACAAATGGGGACATTCCAAAGGTGTCCAGATTGCTCAAGTCATTTTGTATTATGCAAGATGGAGTACTCACCTTAAAAAATAAAAACTAATAAATAATAAAAACCTAGAACTTTTGGAGTTCACAAATTGCTGAGCTTTCCAAAAAAATCAATAATGAAGTCAACATGTAACCTTCAGGCATACTGTGGAAATACAGCGACACATTGTAGCTTATAGTTAAAACACATCTGAGTTTGATTTTTATGAGAATGTTCTTATCACACTGCTGTAAAACGGCACTGTTGTCATCAAATAGATCAACAAAATGTGCACAACATTTAGTGATATGACATTTGGTGATATTAACTCCCTTGGGATTAGCATACTCTGCTAAGACATAGCCCTTTTATGCAATTTTAACTATTCATGATAGTTAAGGGCTGGTTAATTAACAATGTTTCAAAGATATAGACAACAGACTGTTAAATTTATATATATCAGAACCCTACATGTTGACCAAAGCAAAAATTTATCAATATGAGTTTGTTAGCCAAAACTATGTCTTCACTTAATTTAGATTTTATTTTGAAAATGCATTCCAAGTACAAAAACTATTAAAATGTTTGTATCTCATTAAAAAATGAATAGAATCATCTGTCTGGACATACAGCAATAACTCTTTCCAAGGAATACCTGTCATTTAGTTTAATAACTCTAACAAGATCCTTTTATTGCCATCTGTGTCTCAGACTAACAGGCATTTCAGGCTTTATAATTGGAAAAAAAGAGTCAAAGTTATAGCTAAAGTTGATTAAAGATGACAACAACATTATAACCATATACAAAAACCAATAATCACAAGTTATGCCTTGAGAATGGTCTTTTTAATATGAAACCATGGAATAAGGTATAAAGTTCATGTATATATAGTATAATATCTCAAAATAACTGGTTGATAATGTTATAAGCTTTATTTCCTTAAGATAGTCATTACTTATTCCAGAAATATTTGCATAATGGCAAAAATAGTGTATATGTTAAATCAAAATACTCCTTCACTTAGCCAACGTTTATCTTTTAGCTCCTTTTATGGAAGCAAATTCTAGGTGCTAAGGATTATAGCAGGAAAAACAAGAAAAAGCAAAATAATGACAAAACAATCTGCTGTTATGGTACTACATTCTAATGGGGGAAAATAAATAATGAAATAATAAAAAAAAAAGTTTGTCACATAATACTAAGTACACATGGAAAATAAAGCAAGGAGGAGTAAAAAAAAAAAGAAATGGAGCAAGGGTAATATTTTAAAATGGATGCTCAGGGAAGCCTCACTGGAGAAGTCATTGAAACTCACTGGAGCCCACAGTATCCTGGACCGAGGGGAGGGTAAGTGCAAAGACCCTGAGGAAGGAGCAAGCCTGAAATAGTCACTGAGCTTTCTTTTTTATTATTATTATTATTATTATTATTATTATTATTATTATTATTATTATACTTTAGGCTCTATGGTACATGTGCGCAACGTGCAGGTAAGTTACATATGTATACATGTGCCATGCTGGTGCGCTGCACCCACCAACTCGTCATCTAGCATTAGGTATATCTCCCAATGCTATCCCTCCCCCCTCCCCCCACCCCACAACAGTCCCCGAAGTGTGATGTTCCCCTTCCTGTGTCCATGTGTTCTCATTGTTCAATTCTCACCTATGAGTGAGAATATGCGGTGTTTGGTTTTTTGTTCTTGCGATAGTTTACTGAGAATGATGATTTCCAATTTCATCCATGTCCCTACAAAGGACGTGAACTCATCATTTTTTATGGCTGCGTAGTATTCCATGGTGTATATGTGCCACATTTTCTTAATCCAGTCTATCATTGTTGGACATTTGGGTTGGTTCCAAGTCTTTGCTATTGTGAATAATGCCGCAATAAACATACACCAGTGTAGCTGCTGCAGTGGGGTTGGAGGAGTTGTATGAATTGAAAACCCTTGGGGAACCAGAGGAGATCGTTTAGGTGCTGTTGGATAAATGAAGTTGTTGAATTTTTCTTCAAGTGAGATGAGAAATTTTAGAAGAATTTTGAGTATTCCGTGTTATCTGATTTGTATTTAAAATAGACTGTGGATCCTAGAACAAGTGTAAAAGCAAAAGGCTGTTGAAAAAAAATCCAGGTAGGAGAAGATAGTAGCTTGGACCAGTATGGGGTGATAAAGGTCCTGAGAGTGGTCAGATTCTACACATATCTGGAATTAAAGTATAGAGATTTGCTGATGATTTGGTTTGCAAGAGGAGTCAAGGATGATGCCAAGTTCGAAATAATTGCCCGTTTTGTAGATGGCAAAGTCAAAATGAATATTCTCTTTCAAAAGTAATCTTATATCCCAGGGATCTTTAAGCCAAGAACATTGGTAAACAAAACTCACAGATTCTGCAATCTGGAATGGGAAAAATTTCATCTTCATCTTTAGAAATTTAGCATTACTGTACATTATAAATGTAGACAACAAACCACTGTAGAATTAACAATGTCTGTAGCTTTGTCACCAATAGAATTCACATACATATTCATATTACCTTATATTTGGTGCAGATATCTGAAAATGTCATTTACAGTCATCACTACTTCCCAATAATTATTAACAATTAGATCTGCTGCCAGACCTTATGATTTAATATGTTCGTAAATAAGCATATTTATCAAAATTAAAAATATCTTTATAACTTCTTTATGTTTTCTTTGTAATAGTATGTGTTTTATTTTGGGGATTTTTAGACATTATCCTGAGAAGGTCTTCACAGGCTTCAGGAGAAAGTCAAAAGGATCCATGGCACAAAAATGTTAAAAATCCTTTTTTCAACCATATGCAATAGTAGACACCATTGGAGATTATACCAGCATGTGCTCTCAAGGACAATAGGAAAAATAATTATCAAGTAGTGCGTGCTTACTATGTGCCAAGTACATTATCTAATTTATTTCCCATCACAAATCTAAGAAGCAGAGATTATCCTTGTTTTATATATATAAAAAATCAGCTTGGAAAGAATAAATAACTTCTACAAGGTCATACATCTTGCATGTGGAGATTCAAATTTTAGTCTGTTTCCAAAGTGCATCCTCTTAACCGTCAAAATATATTGCTTCCCATTATGGAAGAATCAAAACTGATGATATAAAACAGCCTGTAGGAACTCTCTATCAAGAAATGGAAGCTGAAGCACTATACAGCCACTTGTTGGGGAGAAAAGATAGAATAAAAGCAGCCAAGCAAATATTTTTTTTCTTTTTCTCCCTCCCTCCCCCTCCCCGTTTCCCCTCCCTCCCTCCCTCCTTCCCACTTTCCCTCCCTCCCTCCCTCCTTCCTTCCTTTCTTCTTTCCTTCCTTCCTTTCTTCTTTCCTTCCTTCCTTTCTTCTTTCCTTCCTTCCTTCCTCCCTACCTTCTCCCCTCCCACCCTTCTTCCCTCTTTATCTTTTTTCTGCCTTTCCTTCCTTTTTTTCTCTTTTCATTTTCCTTTGGGCAGTAGGCATTATTTCTTTTCTGATCATTTGAATCCTGTGTGTTCATTGGAAAGCATTTGTGCCATTCCCAGAGATGGAAGGATTAAGGAAAAGGTTTGCTAGAATGCAACTTTATGAGGTAACCACTGTTAACATTTTGAACACCATCCTTCCACAAACCTTATATTTTATACATACATACACAAAAATATGTATATAATTTCACAAAAATAGATTCAAATAGTACATGCTTTTTTCAGAAAAAAAATATTATCCCCTTGCTCTTACACTGCATTCACAATTGTGTCCCACTCCTCATCCCACACACCCCACTTTTAGAAGAAGCCATCTTATTCACCTAATGTCCTCCTCTCCTGAAAAATATGGCAAGGGCAATGATAGGATTCAGTTAACCATTGACTGATAGTAAGGATTCATGTATCAAGGTGTGGGCTGTGTTCACTGTATTCTGACTGCAGGGGTTTCACTTGTGGCCCCCATGTTTATCAGTCCTTACTGAGCAACTTTTGGCAACATGCTTAACACACGAAGATCTTTCTTTCTCCATGTGTAAAATGAGGATAGTAATAATAGGTACCTCACTGAGTGATTGTGAGGCTTAAATGAGTTATTACATGAAAGCTGTATACAAGTGTATTACTCAAAGTAGGAAGCTGTAATTCTTGTTGCTTTCTCACAGTCTTGGGTTGGAGCCTTCACCTCACCAGAGGAGGGCCTGGGTCACAAATCGAATCAAGTCCCACGGGAGTGGTTCTTGGTTGATCAACCAGTAGGACAACTCAAAGTCCACCTTGTACCCCAGCATATTAGTAACATTCTTTGCATTTTATAAAGGACAATATTGTCAGATTTCAAAGAACTTGAAAAGCTTATCAAGATGTTGTTTAATAAATAGGTGACACAAACTCATGTGATATATACTTTTTTTCAGAAATAAAACAATACATGCCAAATGAATACTTAATTTCATAATGATGGTATGTCATCATAGTTATACGTTATATGTTGGATATCTATATTATATATAATTATACATAACTGTAGTTAGACATCTAACTGGACTTTTCTTTTTCAAATTTTATTTTAGCATCAAGGGTACCTGTAGGTTTGTTACAAAGCTATATTGCATGATATTGAGGTTTGGGGTGTGATTGAACTGGTCACCCAGGAAGTGACCATAGTATCCAATAGGTAGTGTTTAGCCCTTGCCTCCCTCCTTCTCTAGTAATCCCCAGTGTCTATTGTTTCCCATCTTTATATCCATGTGTGCCCAATGGTTAGCTCCCACCTATAAGTGAGACTATGTGATATTTAGTTTTCTGTTTCTGCACTAGTTCACTTAAGATAATGGCCTCCAACTCCAGCCACGTTGCTGCAGAGGACATGGTCTCATTCATTATTATGGCTGCATAGTATTCCAGGTGTATAAGTATCACATTTTCTTTATCCATTCCACTGTTGATGAGCACTTCAGTTAATCCCATATTTTTGCTATTGGGAATAGCACTGCAATGAACATACATGTGTGTGCTTGTGTCCTTTTGGTAGAATGATTTATTGTCCTTTGGGTATACACTCAATAATAATATTGCTGGGTCAAATGGTAGTTCAACCCTTAGTTCTTTGAGAAATCTTTAAAGTGTTTTTCAGGTATTTCACTTTTATCACTGTCATTAGAGCTTGCTAAGAAAACTGATATTTTAAGTCATTCCTACCTCTCATTTTTATATTTTTGTGTGCTCCAAGACTGGCCAGGGGCTATACAGAACAAAGATTTTTACTCATTGCTGACAATTTGTAGTTGACCAATTGAGACATAGAAAAGGAAGAAAAACAATACAAAAATGAAGCATAATTTACTAGGAAAGATTGTTTAACAGTATTCTACAGCTTCTCTAACAATTTCATCACTTGTAGTGGTTTCATCAGCTTTAGTATGTTATGAAGAAAGCATGAAAGGTGAGATGTTATCACATTCTAAGGAAAATATTTACTTGCCAAGTAAAAGAGTTTGCACCTATTTTCACTTAATCTGCAAGCCTCAGTCAAAGATAAAACGTGTTTTCATTACAACTCTGGAAATGTCAGAGAATGAATCTGGAAGGTAAGTAGATTGGAACTATTTTAATCACTAAAATATGAATGAATATTGTATTTGTGATTTTTAAGCCATTATTTTACTTTTGGCTTGTGTAAGTTACTGTGCAATGAGTTCCTCATATTTAGTATTCATTGTTTAATATACTTATTTTTATTCATTCATGAATTTCAAAGTTTCCTAATTGAGCATTTGGTGTGACAGCATATTCATGATTTAACAGACTTCAAAAAAATCTCTTCACAGCCTCCATATTTTCTATATTGCCTTAGGCAGAGTAGGGGGATTCAAAACTTTACCTCCTGGCCTCTGAGAGTCTCCAGCTGGGCCTGAGAATTAAATTGACATAAGATAGATTAACAGGAGAAAAGCACACAGATTTTTACAAGTACAAGGGAGCCCCCACAGGAAATGACCCAAAGAAGTGGCCAAAGCTCAATGCTTATATAATAGGCTGAACAGAGGGAGGCAGGTGTGGAAAAGTAACTAAAATCTATGGGAAGGATAAAGGAAAGTAAGAGCTATTTTAAGAAAGTCTGTTTGTACAGGTTTTTCTGGGTTTCAGCTCCCCATCTCTAGTGACAAGAACATTTCTTCTTTCCTGGTGAGGGGAAAGCATTTTTCACATGAGAGTTTTCTCCCATCTCTGGTGATAAGAATGTCTGTTTATTTGTCCTCCTACAGGAAGGCCAGAGTTTTCCTTTTGTATCTGCTGGTTTTCGAGTCTTTAGCTCAAGATTCTCGTTATGCCAAAGTGGCATATTTTAGGGTGACATATTCTGCCATCCTGCAGCAGCAATCTTCTGAGAGCAGGTTAGCCAGCCTTCTCCTTCTTCACCCTGAAGCCATGATGCTTTCCCAGGCATTCAGTATTTTTAAGTTGAGTATTATTCAATACATCATCTTTCCTGCTCTCAGTGGTACATTGAACTTCTGTCTTCAGAAAATAGGCATTAATGATTCAGATGTCCTTGTTCTGAGTGGTAATTTATCACTTTAAGCTATGTAATCCCATCAGCTTGTAAGTATGGAATATATTATTTTTCACTAAGTACATCATCCTGTACATTTCCCTGTTGAAGCTTATCTCTTGCTTTTTAACCTGTTAGCCTTTTGAAATTGGTATGTACTTTATTTCCTTTAGGCTTAGAGTTACTTCATTATCAAGAAAAGTTTATAGTGCTGTAAATTTGGAAATTATACTTCTTCTAGATCATTTAAAAAATGCTAAATAAGGTCATTCTCATGACTTATCACAAGGATATCTGTATATTCTTGCAGTTTACCTTAATGTAGTATTTGCACTTGAAGTCTCTTCAAAGCCATCTAAAGAAATAGTCAGATATGTGTATATCTTTGTCCTGGAATCCCAGCATTATTTATATTAGTGATCATTTAGAAACAAGCCCAACATCCAACAATAGGGTACTACTTAAACAAATTATGGCATTTCCACATTACATAACAGTCATGAAGCTGAAGAGTAAAGTTGAAGTAAAGTTAATGGAATAGGGAGATATTCACTGCTTCATTAAAATAAATGTATGGATTATAGTTTGTGTAAGCAGTAGGATTACCGGATTTTTAAATGACTTTTTGTAGGCAGAGGAATTAAAGGGGATGAATTTTATAAAAATAATGATGATAGTTAATAATTGGTGTGGTGAGATTATGGGTGACTTAGGTTCTTTTTACTTCCCATATTGTCAACATAGGTTACTGTTGCCATCAAGAGTAAATAAATAAATAAATAAATAAATAAATAAATGGTGGCCCAGAAACTGACATTTTATTCCTGTATTTTTTCCCTGAAATGAAGGAGTCTGGTGCAAAACTTCGCCAAATACAGCCATATTCAATGAACCCACTGATTAAACACACAGCCAGAATTCTTTCAGAATGTCCTGGCATTTCACTTGAGAACATTTCAAAGCAATTGAACAAAAGCAAGGAGTGTACCAGGAAGGTTACAGTAGGACTGAAGGGAAGAACTAGAACTGGAAAAGTCAGAGGGAAGAGTGGAGAAAGAGGATAAGAATGAGGGGTGACTAGGGAGTGGAGAAGGGCATAGCCCCAGGGTCTGGCCGTCCTGCAAGGACCAAAGGAAAGAATCTCACCTTAGAAAACTGCTGAGATTCTTTGAAACTATTCTGACCTTAATTTTTCATGATACCTTATAAGTAAAACGCAATGAGAGCCTATTGTTTCTTTCTTTCTTTCTTTCTTTCTTTTAACTGGGTACTTTATGGAGGACCAATGTTTTAAATAGACATAAAAGCATAAAACATGATTTAAGAATTTGTATTGGCAATGCAGTAGGTGGATTCTGAAACAAAGGTTACATAGTTGGTTGTATACCAAAATGACTTCCAGCTATAAAAGGGAAGAAATAAGAACCACAGTTCCTAAAATGAGAGAAAATCTCCATGATTTTGGCAAAGGGGGAGCCAGCTTGGAAAATATTTTATCTTTTTTAATAGCCTGAAGAGTGATCATTTCTCTATGAACATGCCTATGCAAGGCTCACTAAACAAAAACTGTTCCTTGTACGTTTGACTCAAATTCCTTCTTGTTCTGCCTTGTTTTAGAAGTCCTCACGTTTTGTCGATCACGCTTTACTCTCTGTGGAAAATAATACACTATTCATGGTTGTATGTTTACAATGTAGAAAACATTTATTTCTCAGTTCATAGGACTTCTGGATTTGTAATTAGTTGCTGGGAAGTAAATAATGATATGTTTTATTTTGAATTTAGCATTATACAAAATGGCAACAGGAGATATGTCTTACTGTAGAGTGTCTGTTCATGAGAGTTCTTTATCATCATCACGCTAAAGCACACGTCTGCTGACCATTTAAAGGAATAACAAAATACTATTAACGACTAATCTGGTCCCCCGACCCTCCCCAAATATACACGGTTACCAAAGAAAAGGCACTCGACAGTACTGGGGAAAGTATTTCTGTTAGAATGGTAGGCCCTTTAGAAATTTTACCATGATTTTTTGTTTTAAAAGTATCTGTACATTTATAAGAACAAAACTGATTTTGAGAGGCACCCTCCGCTATCACTAGTATATAATTCAGGAATAAAAAGAAGGCCAAATTATAAACTATGGAGTTTATATTATCTGCAGTCATATCAAATAATATGACCAAATAAAATAACTTGTGAATTTCCTAAACATAATTAATCACATTGGTTAATGACCTGAATTAACTGCTTGAATTTAGTCAAATTTGTTGAAGCAAGTAGTCCCAAGCTATGTTTTGAGTTTAGATTCTGTTTTTTTCATTATAAAGTGAAGACATTTTCCATATTGGAAAAGTGAAAACTGTGGATTGTTTGCAAACTAGCCAACAAAGTACGCTAGTCAGTTTGTCTTGGCAAATTCGCATTTAATGTCATCCGTTGCCAGAAATCTGTTCCATAATGATGTCATCAACAGTTTGGGATGAGAAAAGGCTAAGAGTAAAAGCTGAAAGAATGTAGATGAGAAAGTAATCCCTACATGTTCTACTGACCATATGTCCCCCCAGCAATTTTACTTATTGGGCTATCAAACTAAAATCCTCATTTCAATCCAGTAGTCCTTGAAGTCCTCAAGTTCCTTTCTGTTTTCCCCCATAACTTCATAATGATAATTATTTTTGTCAAGCTGTTTCATTAAAACATTAATTAGTTCCTATAACTTGTGAGAAAGGTGTTGTTATTATAATTTTAGATAGAAACACAAGTTTAACTGCATCCTTGGCATCCTGTATCATGATATCTGTGATGTAATGAAGAAATAATTCGATTTTTTGGTTCCTTATTATCATGACATGAAAAAAAAACAAAACAAACAAACAAAAAAAACTTGTGCTTGAAAAGCAAAGTAGAAGTGAAACCTTCCTTGACTTTGTAATGGCATTTATGCTGAAACACAGAACTAATGCCATGTCAACATAAGTGTATGTGACACTCCCATTAAAAAGTATTCAATTGCTCTAGAGACCCAGGGACTCTGTGATATTAATGGAGTCATCAAGATATGGTCTTTGAATTTCTTTGACTAGCCATCTAAAGGTGATAGGCTGAACTTTCTTTAAATACCATGTGTGAGAGCTTAAAATCTGGGTTAATTATGTATACGAATATATGCAAATTTAAATTGTATGTGTCATACAAGTATTTTAAGACTGAAAATATTCTTGTTTGAATAAATGCAGTTATAAAATGCATTTTATAATGTGGATGTTTCTTTCTCTTTTTTCCAGCTAATTTTTTAACATTCGATGTTTCTTGAATGAATACTTATTGTATACCTTCTATGTGCCAGATGGGTTAGTCTTGGATATGTCTTCACTGAGGTTATTGCTTATAAGGGAGAAAAGATATGTGCTGAAATGTCTATGGTACAACGTGGAAAGTGAGAAATTTAAAAAATGTATTTACAGGAGTTCTGGGGAGGAACATAAGACTGAACTAGGGGAGATTTTTGTAGGGAACTCATGGGAACTCAGGGATAGCCTCGATGCTGAGGCCTGCAGAGACCAGACATGACTTAGGACATGGATGAGGCTCACATACTTCTGAGGCCTGGGTCATCCCTTTGTGCTCATGGGATCCTGCCCATCATGGTCACTAAATTCCTTTCAATCTGTGATTCTTCCATAACTGTCACATCAAATCAATTACTTCAAATTGCAAATCTTTCACTTATTGCAACTGCAGCTTATTCACCACTTCAGTTCGCTCACTGCTTTCTCTATTCTTGCTCACATTTCCGTTTCTACTCCCAGGACCCGTAGCCTGGCTCTCTCTGCCTTTTTCTGTTCAACGTCCTGAGAGACCATGTCATGAATGAACTGGCTACCACCAGTCTTCTTGTATCCGACACCTTTCCCTGGTGTAGTCACCTCTAACAAGGGGTATGAAAGCAAATATCTTGCTGCCTAAACACGGGAGTGTTTGCCTTGGAATGGGCTGTAAGGACTCCTTTCCGAAGTGTTGCCAGTGGCACCTTCCTCGAAAATGGTTCAGGGATGACATTACAAGAGAAAGATACATGAGCTGCCCTTGTCAACACTCTTGCTGTCCAAAGCCAGCCCCTCCACCTGGGCACTGATGTCATCCACGCCTTTCTACAAGAGCTCCTGCTAATTGGATGATTTCCCTCTCTTGAGACTATGATGGGGATTGAGCATAATTTTTAACAATCTACAGCCCCATCTGCTAAGAGGTCATGGAGAACACATGCAAATTACATATAATACGGGCGTAAGGCTTCTCGTGTATCTTGATGAAAGAAAATTACTGAAGAGAAAATAAAATTGATTTTTGAGTGTTGAATTTGCCAACCCAAAAGAATAAAGTGATGACATTATTAAATCTATTCATATAGGAAATAAGGAATAATTTTACTGAAATTATAGCGTGAACTTAGACATACATCCTGGAATGGGAGATTTGTGATCATATTTGGCCTCACTTATCTAACATCTTATTATCTTTATCCTTGAGTCACTGATTCTTAATGCTATAAACACTGATGATCTGACATTGACAGTTGTGAACTGCATAGACAGTATTGCAAAGACTGATAAAAATGTTTGTACTATTAGAATCTGGCAAATAAGATTATTGTATTAACTTCTGAACATGGAATTTTATATCCAGTCAGAATCCCACGTATTTCAGTCCAAGCATCAATGCTTATCCTCCAGGCATTATCTTGTAGCATACACTGAGATAATATAGCTGTACCCCAAAATGCAGAGTCATAGAGTCAGAAGGTACCTAAAATTAATATAGTGACATCACCCATGTCATGCAAAACTTATTTTTTCTTCCCAAGGTCTCTTAAGCCTTTTTTGAATAAATTCATTGCTAAAAGGTGTAGTACATTAAGGCTTGGTCACTGTAAATGTCAAAGTACATTCAATAAATGATTTTTCTTTGACCCATAGCATTTTTATTTTTCATTTAAAATTTTTTGAGATACTCTTAGTGGCATATAATAAATTCAACAAATGGCATGTGGCTTTTAGTCATCTCTTTCTGCATGATCAAGTAATGGTAACTTCAACTATACGGATCTACTATTTTTATAGGTAAAAAACATCAGCCATTTCATTTGGTTCAATAAGATATATTTTAAAAATTGGCCAGGTGCAGTGGCTTACACCTGTAATCCCAGCACTTTGGGAGGCTGAGGTGGTCAGATTTCTTGAGCTCACGAGTTCAAGACAAGCCTGAGCAACATGGCGAAAACCTGTTTCTACAAAAATTAAAAAAAATTAGCCTGGTCTGGTGGCTCACTCCTGTCGTCCCAGCTACTCAGGAGGCTGAAGTTAGAGGATCACTTGAGCCAAGGACGTAGATGCTGCAGTAAGCTGTAATCATACCACTGCACTCCAGCCGGAGCGACAGAGCGAGACCCGATCTCAGCTCATGTTTTAGCTCATGTTGTGAAACAGACTCTAAATCAAACACAACTCATGGTATATGTTTTCATTTGGATAGGTATACATAAACCATAAATTGTCTTTTCAGAAGTAATAAGTCCAGCAAAAAAAATGGTGAGATCTTATTCCCTGCTGTTTATGACAATACTCAGACTCTTAGGCCAATTTAGCTTCTGTTAAGTTTTATGAAAGTTCTTTTTGGCTTTCTTCCTTGAGAACTCCAGAATTATTTTAGGATGCAGATAAAGTACCACATATGTACATAGTTAAAGTCAGCAGTCTGCTTCAGTTAAAAAATTCTGGACAGTTATGCTTATGCAGACCAGAAACCTATTATTACTGGAGAAAAAGGGAAGCAACTCCTGTCATGTGGCTAAAACACAATATTTTAAATATCCAAGGTCTTTTGTAAATTTATTTCACAGTACATTCAGTGGTTCAGAACTACATATAGTTCTGGTGAATAGACGCCCATATTTCAAGAGTTGTATAATATTCTTTCTTCAAATAAAATAATGAAGTCTTCAGGAGTAGATCTGTGGTAAAGTTATTGTCTTATAGAAGGAAAATGGAAATGAAAATACTTGATGCAAAATTCACATTTTTCATGATTCTCAGGTTCAGGTTACCAAATACATAGATCCTCAAACTCTTGCTGCTACAATTCAAATAATCTACATTTTTTTTCTTTTAGGGCAAGATCTAAGGAACCTGAATTAACATAAGATCATTTTCTAGTCCCAAACTTGTAAATATGGTTTAATTTTCCCAAGTACACTTTGATAGAGCAATGTAAGAAATATTATAGATGGATCTAAATAATTGACTTTCCAAAATTAAAGACCCTTATTCATCAAGCTTTTTGCTCTTGAAAGGAACTGGGTTTCAGACAAATCTGTTCGGCTTCTTACACAATGCTAGTCAATTAGGGAAGTGCCAAAAGGATCTCATTCTGAGATACCTCAACCTTAGAATGAGCCTTCACTATGATCATGCTCCCCAAAGGAATGGAAAAAAAAAAATCAAAGCTGCGAACTGAAAAAAAAATACTGCCTTTCTAATACACTGGGAACACAGAGATGAAAAAATATAGAAGACAGTTTCATGATAGAAATGTATATGTTAAGAGCCACAAACATAGCAAAATCCTGACCTTAACAGGTAGTAGCAGAAGTCTTTGATCAAGGCCGTTTTCCATGACTGTCAATAGTTACTAACTACTCAGATAAAAGGCCACATAAGCTTATTGTTTTAACATTCCTAGTCAATTCAATAATCAGGTAGAGTTAATAGGTATCTCAAGTATTTTAAGTTCAGTCCAAATAATTGACTATATAAAAGATGCACAAGTGCACCTTTGGATGATTACATTCTGTTCTCAGACCTGTCATCATTTTCCTCAAAATCACATTTTCTTTTTTGAACCTGCTTCTGTGTAATTTGATGATACACTGTCAGCACTATTAATTGTGGGTTAGCAGATGTTCCTGCTTTAAAACTTCCTTGAAAAATGTGCATTCATGAACAAGGATTAAGTATATGTGAAAAACCAAAGAAGCCCGCAAGTATTAGAACTTTCTTCAGTCTGTACATCTAAATATGCAAGTGCAAACACAAGAGGCATCACCCACCTCCCGCCTTTTAATGAACTCTGCGTATTTTTGTTTGGATAAATAAAGCCGCGGGACATTCAGATGAAATACTTTAAAAATGCAGAAGATTATTAAAATTGTTATTAAAAACAAAATAGAAAACTCACCTGAAGGTTTTTCAAAATACGGTTGGAATCTACCTATTTTTTTTTCATTTTTCATTTCGTTACTTTAGGAAATAAATGCCATCTAGATTCTAAAAAATTTGCTTTGTACAACTTCTCTTTTTTCTTTAAGCAAAAGCAGAATTAACTGAAAAGAAAAGCAGCTGTTTCAAGAGAAACAGCTGAGCTTCAGGAAGGTCAGTGGTGTAGGCAGGCCTTGGAAGCAACCACAACCAGGGACTTACATGTCACCTTTCTCCTTTGCTACAAACTAGTTTTCTTCATAAGGTGTAAATCCTGCCTGCAAATACCTCCTGACTTACATTGTGCAGGTTTAGCCAACAGAGAGAGGCAAAGGACTGTTTCAGACCCTAATTCAGAATTTTCTTAACATAATGCATACAACCACCGATGCAGTCAGCTCCTTCCCAAAGGGACACAATGCAGACCAGACACTGCACCTGGAGGTGAGGAGGGACCCTGGGTCTCCAAGCTTTCCGGGTGGTTTCCTTGCTTCACCAGCTCAGGCAAGGTATATTGCTCCACAAGCCTGCAAACTAAGGCCTAAAAACTAAATCAATGGTTCTCAAACCTGGCTGCACATCAGAATCACCTGGGGAGCCGTTAACAAACACGGACGTCCATATTCTACTCCAGACCAATTAAATCAGAATCCCTGGGCATAGAGCCTGTACATCGGTATCCATTAAATGCTCCCGGGTGATTCCACTGTGCAGCCAGGGCTGAGAACCACTGGGCTAAATGATAAATTTAAACTTAATGGAGGAAAAACAAGATAACCACCATAACCACCATTAAAACTGCAGTTTAAGAAAAGTAAAACCATATAGAAGTCCTAATTGATCTCAGGCATTTTAAATCAGTTAAAGTTGACTTTTTCCAATAACTTGTTCACAAGAAACAAATTAAAAATACATTTTGCCTCTTCCTGTTTGTCTAAAGATTTTATAGAAATATCTTCATATATTTTCCAGTCTTGGATCTAATCCATGCATATTGATTAGCGGTGAATTTATTTTTATAATATTAATTTGGTGGATCTCTTTTCCAATGTCATGTTAATGCATAGAACTCAAATATTATCTCACTCTAGTCTCCACAACAGACTCGTCTTATGTCTTTCCCCATTACCTCTACTTTGCCCCCTGCCCTGTCAACATGCACCCATAATTATATGTACATTAACTGAACTCAGATAACAAGAGCATTCCACCAAATTCAGCCAGTTTATTAGGGCATATTAGGTTTCAAGGTATGCTTATTAACACCCTTGTTAGGAATTGCATTTTTGCCCAGTGGAGGTAGAAACTGTGGCTTTTCAGTTTGCAACTCTGTCCCCTTCTATCCTGGAATATGCAGTCAAGACATACCTTTAATTGTCTCCATCCATTTCTATAGGAGAAACTGGGTTTAAACTTCCAGGAGTGATTTGTCATTCCCTCCACCCCCATCCTCGTTTCAAGCACTAACGTGGTCTTTTCCATATGACATGCTGTGTTTCTGTGTTTGATAGGTAGGCAATAAATGAATGTTCAACAAAATGGATATTTTTTGTCTGTTTCAGTGTTTATTTGGTGAGACTTTGAATGTTACATTTTGTCTATGTGCTAGAACAGTTCATTTGACTTTCGGTATAAAAATACATCTGCCAAAGACAGTGATTTTACTTGGAGCAGTTAAGCTACTTAAATTTGGGTCAGGATAGCCTACTTTTAAAAGCATAATATTTGTGTCTCTTTATATGCAACTTATAATATTCAGATACTTAGGGGGAAACGCCTGAATACTGATTCAGGAAGATACATGTGTACTACATATTGTATTTAAGCACCTGGTACATTTACACATAAAGCAGTGGCTTTTAGAGAGAGAACCAGACACTTTGTTTAGGCAGCTGTCAGAACATGATGAATGCTGTCAGTGGTTTGCGCACCTCAGTTTCTCTCCCCTGGGCACCACAGGCTTCCCTGAAAGTATCCTATAGTTATCAATATCATATGAAAGTTTCTTTCTCGTATGTCTATGGAATCCTAGAATGTATTAGAGATTGTATTAGGCTTCTGGAAGAAATCTTGTAAATCAAAAGAAATCACATGTTAAGTTATATTCTTCCCTAAATAAGGATATGCATATGTCATGACTAAGAGCAAGTGACACCAGAAGGATAATTGAACTCTAAAAAAACGTAAGTATATAAATGAATCTCGGCTTTTGGCAGTTCACCATGCCATTTTCACAAGCATGCTTTCACCTTCTTCATAACATAAGCATTGTGTCAAACACTTTATTTGAATTTAAATTTTAAATTTAATGTCGTCAATAATCCTATGAAGTATATGGCCGTGTGTGTGTGTGTGTGTGTGTGTGTGTATATTTTAAACTTAAAATATTTTTAAGTTTAAAATATATATATATTTTAAGTTTAAAAAAATATATATATTTTTTAAACTTAAAAATATATATATGTTTTTAAACTTATATATATATTTTTTTCTGATAAGAAATAGACTCAGGGAGATTAAGGAAGTTAAAGTTTACTGTCAATTTTGAGTAGATTTAATCTCAAAGCACCAAGTTAAATTCTTTTCAGGCTTAGGAAATCCAGACTCCTTTAGGAACCATCAGAGCATCAGAAATTGTCAAGTAATAAAAATAGTTTTAGTTACTTATAATTTTACCTCAAAGAAATTCATAAAGATAAGGCATTTTAAATTTGGATAGGCCATTGTGAGACAGTTCTCTAGTCATGCAACATCACACTTTTATCCGCCTAGAGAAGCGGAAATCTATTTTATTCTGTCACTCATTCCAATGTTTTATCACTTTCACAGCCAGGAAATGGTGCATTACCATTGCAAAATTTGAATTTCACGTGTTGTTTTAGCTCATATATTCATTTTGTATGTTCAGAAGAAATAAAGGTTAGTTGGTACCATTCTTTTCTGTTTATTTGTAGACCCTCCTTCTAATGCTGAATGATCTTTTAACTTGGCACTGATGCACCATCGTTTTTTAATTTCCTTATAGTTCTCTGATATTCTGATCCGCCAAGTGATTAGTTTTTGCACTTTAAGTAATTATTATTATTATTATTATTATTTATTTTTTGAGACAGAGTCTCACTCTGTCGCCCAGGCTGGAGTGCAGTGGTGCCATCTTGGCTCACTATTATTACTATTTTTGAGACAGAATCTCACTCTGTTGCCCAGGCTGGAGTGCAGTGGCATGATCTCAGCTCACTGCAACCTCTGCCTCCTGGGTTCAAGCGGTTCTCCTGCCTTAGCCTCCAGAGTAGCTGGGATTACAGGTGCATGCCACCACACCCAGCTAATT
This sequence comes from Pongo pygmaeus, assembly GCF_028885625.2. Lineage (NCBI taxonomy): Eukaryota > Metazoa > Chordata > Mammalia > Primates > Hominidae > Pongo > Pongo pygmaeus. The sequence goes on from NC_072387.2 coordinate 103,469,194, forward strand.
TTTGTATTTTTAGTAGAGATGGGGTTTCACCATGTTGGCCAGGCTGGTCTTGAACTCCTGACCTCAGATGATCCACCCGCCTCAGCCTCTCAAAGTGCTGGGATTACAAATGTGATTAAGTAATTATTTTTAAAGAAATAGAAGACAGTCTATGATTTCTATAGTTAGAACACATCTAATTTCTACATGGCAAATGAAGTACCAGGCTAGGTAACTACATGTTGCTTTCCCCAATAGAACCCCATCTATAAATAAATATCCTTTTATTTTCCAGTGGAGCCTAGAATATTTTCTTAAAAGCAAACTTCCAATATGAATCCAAAGACACCAACATAACCAGATTTTTTTTTTTCGAGATGGAGTCTCGCTCTGTCGCCCAGGCTGGAGTGCAGTGGCGCGATCTCGGCTCACTGCAAGCTCCACCTCCCGGGTTCACGCCATTCTCCTGCCTCAGCCTCCAGAGTAGCTGGGACTACAGGCGCCCGCTACCACGCCCGGCTAATTTTTTTTGTACTTTTGGTAGAGACGGGGTTTTACTGTGTTAGCCAGGGTGGTCTCGATCTCCTGACCTCATGATCCACCCTCCTGGGCCTCCCAAAGTGCTGGGATTGCAGGCGTGAGCCACCGCGCCCGGCCCATAACCAGATATTTTATCAGTCATTGTGACTTAGAAATCTCATGCATCTGTGGTTGAATATTTGACAACAGTTTTCTTTTTTTCCCCGGATATATGAACACAAATGCTTTCATTGCCACGTATACCCTTGGCCACAGTTAGATGATTGAATTATAACTGAGTCATGCCTGTGCTGAGTTTTAGCAGAGTATTCCTGCAGGATCCAACAAGGATAAAAATTGATGTCCCTCTTGAAACAGAGTGGTACAGATGGTGCAGCTTTATAGCTGTCTCCAAATACCAAATGCCAAACTGCTCCTTTGATAAGGCAAGGCGGTGTAAAGGTTTAAATATAGCCTCTTGGTGGAATGTCAGTGAATGATGGATCCCAGTTACAAACACACCAAAATATTCTCTGTTTAAACATTTTTTACAACCGTGGTTGTGAAGATTCTATATCAAGGAAATTATGCATAGGGGAAAGAACAAGAAACTTACCCTGAAAAATCTATGTGTATACTAACAAATCAGTTAAATTTGGAGGAGGGGAGTGTGGAAAAGTACAATGGCAACTAGTAAAGTCAATTTTTCTGCTAACACCTGCCACAAGTAGAATCTAAAAATGTTACGTTAAATTCACAAGACTTACATATAACAACAATGAAGTAGGGAACTTGGCTTTCCTAAATTAGCTTGGTTATCTTTTTACAGCACAGTTTTCACCAAAATGTCAAATGATGATCTTGTAGTAGGAGAATGGCATACATATATAGAATGGTTAACTTGATCATTTTATATGTATGCATATATGAATTTATTCTTTTGATAAAATATATTTTTTAAGTACTGCTAATATTCATATCCACCTTCATAATTTGTACTAGGGAAATGAACAGCAAGAAATAAAATTTTAAAGTACCTGAGACCTTGTCAATTTTTTGTTAAAACTGGTTAAAGAAACTGGAATTATAGCAAACAGTAGGTTCATGTTTTAGAACCTTTAAAAATTAGCTAGTGAATTAGTTAAAATTATTTCAGCTAATTTTGAAATAATTGTGAAGATATACAAAAAGAAACATATTGGATAATTAAACGGTGTCAGCAAGTAAATCAAGACAAGAAAGTCATCAAATAATTTTGAAAGATGTTTGCAGTTATTGATTTTATAGTGAAAATAAATGATTACTCTACCAAACTAAAATGTTACCCCTAAAGTAAGTTTATAAGTATACCAATGAGAACAATGTTAAGAAAGCAGCATTTATTTCATCATTACTATAATGCTATCTCTCCTATACCTGGACCATTGTAACACTGAGAACATCAGAATGTCCCACGGAAAGTTAATGTTATATTTCTACATATGGTTTCTACTTTATTTAGACTGTTGTGTTTTCTGTAAATGTACTTACTTCTTAGAGGCACAGTAGCCTGACTATCCACAGTTTTCACTCATTTCTGCTTTACAAATCACATTGACTTACTGATTTCAGAGGATATGGCTATCAATCTGAACTAGGGAGAATATAAAAAAATTAAAAAAAAGCTCCAAGTGAGAGGGGTTTTAAAAAATCATTTTTTGTGATTTAATTTACATTTCTAAAGTTTCAGAATACAAAATCAATGTGTGAAAATCACTAGCATTTCTATACACCAATAACATCCAAGCTGAGTGCCAAATCAAGGATGCAATCTGATTCACTATAGTCACCAAAAGAATAAAATACTTAGGAATACAACTAAATAAGGAGATGAATGATTGTCTACAATGAGAATTACAAAACTTTTGCTGAAAAAAGTTAAAGATGACACAAATGGTAAAACATTCCATGCACAAGGATAGGAAGAATCAATATGGTTAAAATGGCTATACTGCCCAAAGCAATGTACAGATTCAATGTTATTCTGATCAAACTACCAAAACATTTTTCATGGAATTAGAAAAAACTATTCTAAAATTCATACAGAACCAGAAAAGAGCCCAAATAGCCAAAGCAATCCCAAGCAAAAGGAACAAAGTTTGAGGCATTGCATTACCCAACTTCAAACTATACTACAAGGTGATAGTAACCAAAACAGCATGGTACTGGTTCAAAAAATAAACATATAGACCAAGGGAATGGGTTAGAGAACCCAGAAATAAAATTGCACACCTATGAGCATCTATTCTTCAACAAAGTTAACAAAACCAAGCAATGGGGAAAGGACTTTCTATTCAATAAATAATGCTGAGATAACCAGCTAGCCATATGCAGAAGATTGAAACCAGCTAGCCATATGCAGAAGATTGAAACCAGCTAGCCATATGCAGAAGATTGAAGGACCCCTTCCTTTCACCATATATAAAAATTACCTGAAGATGGATTAAATACTTAAATCTAAAGCCTAAAACTATAAAAACCCTAGAAGAAAACCTAGAAAACATCATTCTGGACATAGATCCTGGCAAAGATTTCATGACAAAGATGGCAGAAGCAATTGCAACAAAAACAAAATTTGACAAGTGGGACCTAATTAAACTATAGAGCTTCTGCACAGCAAAATAAGCTATCAACAGAGTAAACAGACATCCTACAGAATGGAAGAAAATATTTGCAAACAATGAACAAAACAAAGGTCTAATATCCAGAATATATAAGGAACATAAACGAATCAAAAAGCAAAAACCAAACAACCCCATTAAAAAAATGGGCAAAGAACATGAACAGATGCTTCTCAAAAGAAGACATACACACAACCAACAAGCATTTGAAAAAATGCTCAGCATAACTAATCATTAGAGAAATGCAAATCAAAACCGTAAGGAAATCCCATCTCACACTTGTCAGAATGGCTATTTAAAATAAAAAATAACAGATGTTGGTGAGGTTGCAGAGAAAAAGGAGTGCTTAGACATTGCTGGTGGAAATGTAAATTAGTTCAGCCACTGCAGAAAGCAGTAAACCTGCACATGTACACCCTGAACCTAAAATAAATGTTGGCAAGAAAAAATACATTTTAAGTGTAACAATTGATGAGTTTTGATAAGTATAATCACTTTTACATTATCCAATCAAGATTTAGAATATTTCCATCACGCTTTAAAATTCCTTTGTGCCACATTTTCAATCATCTCTCTCTGCTTCCACTTCAGAAAAGCACTGATCTATTTCTCTTACAATTCATTGTTTTTGCCTATTCATATAACTGATACTTTGGCTTCTTTTATTTAGCAAAATATTTTAAAATATATCTGCATTGCTGTATATGACATTATTTTGTTGTTTTAGGAAATTATTCTATTGTATTAATATAGTAGGTTTATCAACTCATATTAATTTTTGATAAAATAGTAAGCATGTTTAACTTTACAGGAAATTTTCAAACTGTTTTATGAAAGTTTTACTGTCTTACAATTTTACCAGAAATTTGTATTTCCAGCTTTCCAGTGTTTGGTCATGTCACTCTTTTGTCAAATCTTGTTTCTAAAAGTACTGAAAAAAATCTTATTTTTTTTTATTTTTTACCCTGTTAATGTAATAATTTACATTGATTGATTTCAAATATTGAAGCACCTTGGCCTTTCTTAGATAAGCTCTACCTTACAATGCATTATCATATTGGTATATTGTCAGTATTTAGTTATTACTAATATTAAATATTATAGCATATTATAAAACATAATATTAAAATCATTAGTTTTGCTAATATTTTAGTGAGGATTTTAGTATCTGTGTTCATGAAGGATGTAGGTCAGCAATTTCCTTCTTTTATGATATGATTGTCAGATTTCAGTATCAGTATTATACGGGACTCACAAAATGAGTTAAAAATTTTTCCTATTTTTGTTTTCAGAAAGATATATGTAATGTCATCATTAATGGTTCCTTAAATATTTGGTAAAGTTCATCAGTAAAAGCATAGAGAATTTTCTTAATGGAAAGGTTTATTATTAACTACTGATCCATTTTCTTTGATAGGCAAGGCTTTTCAGATTTTCTGTCTTCAGTTTTGGTAAGTTATATTCTTCAAGGAGTTTGTTTATTTTGTAATTTGTCAAATTGGTTAGTATAAAGTTAATCATGATAGCCCATTATTTATTTTTCTTTTAATATCTGTAGGGTCTGTAATAGTGTCCTCCTTTGGTCTTCTCTTTTTGAGGATTAGTTCCCTAAGGGTATGTTATTTCTATTGTATGACCATGTAAAGATGGTCTAAAGATACCAGCAATTAAATAGCTTTTACTTCCTGTGTTTCTCTCCATCCTGCTACTCTTTTACTATTTTGCTTAGAGGGACAAACTCTTCTCAGTCTGTATGAGAATTCTATCACTAACAGTTTTAGTACCAAAAGTCATGAGTCCCAGGACTTTGGTTCCTTAATTAGAGTAAACCAGGAGTATTTGGCATCCTAATTATATATGATCTGAACTGAATCATTTGGTAATGAAATTATTGTCCTACAATTCCCTTAATGGGATATTTTTTCTTAAAAAAGCAGCAATGCAGATCAATCAACATAGCTATATACATCTAGCTTTTATAACGCTATCAATCCTCTCACCTCTACTGGGGATTCATTACATATAATATATTATTTAATTCTCACATGAACCTATTCTCATGTTATCAATAGTTAATTGAGGCACAGAGATATTAAGTAATTTGACCATGGTCTCTAAACTGTGTATTAACAAAGTGATAATTTCATTTAGGTGATCTAACTTCATTACCTGTGACTCTGTCTGTTCTCTCAGTAAGCATCTTAAAGTAAACATATTTTATTTTTAAACCTCAAAGCAATTTTGAAAGTAAAAAAGGAAATATATATATGTGTGTGTGTGTATATATGTATATATATGTATATTTAACAATGTAGATTAACATTGACAATGTGAGATTGTTTTGGAGTAGAAGCAGAGAGTATTCTTTCATTGTATGTTAGAAACTTTAAACTGTTCTCTTCTTATTGCTATATTCAGCATGGCATTTCTTTTGTAATTGAAAGAACAGAAATTTGAAAAAAATAATAATTTTCTCTCTTTCATATATTGTGTCTATTTTTTATTATGCTAAATAGTCTCCTAATCTGGAAAAAAAAACTATGCCATTTAACATTTTCAAAAGCACGCAGTTAAAAATTCTCATTTCCAAGACAATTTAGGAAGTAAAATAGAGCTTTTGAATTACTTATGAACCAATTTTCCTGGCTGTCAATGTTATTTTTCAATTCCTGATTTTTCTTCCATGTACATGTTTTAAGGGCCTGTTGAGGTAGGTATGGAAAATTTTAGCTTCTCGCAGAAGGTCAGTAAATTATGGATTAACATGTTTATGGTACTTCTTGTTGAGTTGCCGTGATTAAAGTGTTAAATTGTTTGTTGTCCTTTCTGAATGTAGTAAAACCTAACATAAAAACACTTGCAGAAAATTAAGATTTAGTTAAGCTTAGTTTTTAAAAAAAATCTTGGACCTATGATTCTGGAAGAGTATATAAATTCAAGCTTTGTCCTTGAGAGTCAATCTGTTTGTCCAATCTGTTCACATTTTGTAGTCTTTGCATACAATTTACATTTTAGAATTCACCTCTGGGAAACTCTTCTGTTCTTCTTTAGAGTTGTCTCTAGATTTGGACTGAGGGTGAGAGATGCTAAGGAAGAATGTAAATCTAACCATTATTGCACAGCTCCTTTTAACTTATTAAAGAGGATCTTCCAGGAGATTGCCTTAATTTACATTGGATCTTTAGAAGGGACTTGACAGGTGCTGCTTCTATTTATTTTTCCTTCAAAATGATGCCATAGCAGCAGGCTGTTAGGCTCTTTGACATAGCTCATGACCCATCTGAGATGAGTGGAAATGAAAAGCACCTTCTCTCCTATGGGAGCAAGGGTTGGGTTCAATGGAGGAAATACAGAGCACAGTCTCTGCAGTGAGCAGACTATGATTGGATCCTGATTTGCAGCAAAGTAGCTGAAAAGATTTACTGCACTTCTTGGAGACAGTAAACTCATCTGCAGTATGTGCAAGGAAACAAGAATGTACACATGAGAGAATAGTGGTCAAAGATGATACAAGCTTAATAGTGACAAATGTTCTGCTATGGTAATGTGCTGTATTACCTTTCTTTTTTCCTTTTCTTTTTTATTTATTAGTATTATTATTTTTTGAGAGAGCCTCACTCTGTCACCCAGGCTGGAGTGCAGTGAAGCAATCTTGGCTCACTGCAACCTTCACCTCCTGGGTTCAAGCGATTCTCCTGCCTTAGCCTTCCAAGTAGCTGGAACTACCAGCAGCCACCACCATGCCCGGCTAATTTTTGTATTTTTAGTACAGACAGGTTTTCACCATTTTGGCCAGGCTGGTCTTGAATCCCTGACCTCAAGTGATCCACCGCCCAAAGTGCTGGGATTGTGCTCATGAGCCACTATGCTCTGCCTGTATTGCCTTTCTTTTTATCAACTCTCTTTGAAACTGAGGAATATGGGACACACAAAGATCTCATAAATTACCAAAAGGAAGCAAGACCTTGGTATTGCTACAAGGCTCCAGGGAAGGCTCAGTGATAGGGTAATTTTTCTCAGCTACCCAGAGAGAAATGGGCCAAATGTCAATGCTATCTCCAAGGGAATGGTGCCAAACTGTGCTCTGTAGTAAGCAGATATTGTGAGTGGCATAAGAATATTCTAGTCAAGGATTTATGAGGCAGGGGTTGCCAGTCATTCCTACAGATTAATCACTTTATACAGGAGTGTAAGAGAAGAGTATGTCTTCTAATGAAGACACAATTAAAATAGGCTTTCATGGAGGAAGAAAATGAGGGGCACTGTATGCTTCAGATAACTCCCGAGTTCTTTTGTGTCTGGGCTATTTTTCAATGAGAGTAGCCATGACTAGTTTCTAAGCTTAAACTTTGCTTTGTCCTAAAAACTGTGTGGGATACCGCCAGTCCCCAAAACTGTTCAGAAAGACAACATTGTATATTCTCCCTACTGGCATGAAATCATCCTATGTGAGTTAGAAGTCATCCATCTAATTCTGTTTCTTCTTTTCGGCCCCAGGCTTGTGCTCTCCAAGGCTTGTGAATTTCATATATGTGTCTCTTCCTTACTGCATCTTGAGTCCTCTGTTATTCATAAATACATAAAGCATTTGACATTATTTCTTGTAGTAAGTCACTCGGGTTAATGTGTTACCACTGAAAACTAACAGTACCTATGGTGGAAGGTAGGGAGTGGGGAGGAAAAAGGAAAAAGCTATCAAAATACTTCTACATTTAGGCTGGGGGCAGTGGCTCACACCTGTAATCCCAGCATTTTGGGAGGCCGAGGTGGGCAGATCACCTGAGGTCAGGAGTTTGAGACCAGCATGGCCAACATGGTGAAACCCTGTCTCTACTAAAAAATACAAAAAGTAGCTGGGTGTGATGGCAGGTGCCTTAATCCCAGCTACTTGGGAGGCAGAGGCAGGAGAATCATTTGAACCCGGGAGACGGAGGTTGCAGTGAGCTGAGATTGAGCCATTGCACTCAAGCCTGGGGGACAAGAGCGAGACTTCTTTCAAAAAAAACCAACCAAACAAACAAACAAACAAACAAAAACTTCTACATTTCAAGTTAAACTTTAAATTAAAATGCTAGTTTGGGTATATTTTCCACCAAGCATGTGTCTCCAAGCAGCAATTCCCTATTTGCTTGTGTCTTGTAATATCTTGAAGTTGATATTCTTCTAGGAATAATTCCTAATGGGACACCAGGATAATCAATGAAATAGAAAAAAAATTGAAATTTAAAACAACAACAAAAAACAAAAACACCTAGACATGTGCCCTGATTAATCAATAGAGTTAATCAGAATTCTGGTGAAGTCAGGTGAGCATATCATTATTTTTATTGTTAACCAAGTGATTCTAATATACAGCCAGGATTGCGAATCACTGTGATAGAAAACTGACATTAGGTGGGATCTATTCATTCACATAGGCATTAACAAATGTTTACTTTGAAAATATCCTGTGCCAGTGACTGGTTGCAAAAAAAAAAAAAAAAAAAAAAATCTCAATTTTTAAGGAGTTCAGAGACTGACAGTACAGAATAGAAAGCTAGACATAAAAAGGCTCCTGTGACTTATTATAATTTTTTTCCTGATAAGTTTTATAAAGTAATACAGGTAATTTTCACATGGAACTGTTCAACTCACTAGACCTTATCATATAATTGTTTTGAATTGGAATTACATATAGCCCTTAGCATGGCACCTTGGGCAGAAGATGCATTTACAACTATGTGTCAAGTTAATGATCATATATGAAGTGACTTTGCTCCCATAATAAATTCCTTTTTAAATAAAATCTAGCAGGTACTGAGACAGATTAATGAAGGTCTGTTAAGCTTATGTACTTAATTTTTGTGTTTGCAGCCTTATTATTATCCCCTTTCTGTCTGAGTAGATATATCTGCCTCTAAGACAGATCCGTCTCTGAATAATAATGGATTTTAAAGTTAATCTAATCACTATTATGTTTGAAATTTAAATGCAATAATAGCAGTTGCTTTTGTTAATGTAAAATTGTATTGTACCTTCTTCTTTTGAAGTGATGAAAACAGAAACAGTAACTTCAGGGTCAGGAAATGTAATCTAGACAATCTTCCACAACTTTCTTGTCTACACAACAAGAAGTTGTTTAAAATGGGACAAGTCACTTCATCTTTCTGTTAAATAGAACCGTCCACTAATAGCAAGGACTGTGCTAGATGTATAGGTAAAAATGCATAAGATGAAGTGATTTTACCTGCAAAAGAAGTAGCTGAACCGGTTAGGCTATAAGTTCCTTACCAAAACCAAAATTTTATTATTCTAAAATTCTAGAGCTAGAGGAGGCAAGAGCATGGAAGTCCTCAAAGCAGGATTTTGGTCTTTTCCCAGACCTGTGACTTGAGTAACACTCTCAGCATTAGTCATTGTTCTGTATAATGTTAGAATAATACTGACAGTGTTATTTTATATGGTTCTGAAGATTGCTCAAAATGTTTGTAACACTTTTAGGAAATAAAATTTGCTTGGTAAACAATAAAAAATGATAAGGCTATAACTATATAATTTATTCTAAATTAAAAGTACTTTGAAATAATTTAACAAGGTAGGGAGCAATTCTCAAACTCCATAGTATATAGTAATCACCTGGTGTGATTATTCAGCCATGTAAACTGCATTTTTAATTTTCAAGATCATGCTTTTAAAAAGCCCATTAGCTGCAGATAAACAAAAAAATGCATGGGATTCAGCGGACTTTTTCATTTTTAACTTAAGAAAAGCACATATACAGGTATTTGTCATTAGGTAGACTGTTACTTTTGGAAATCAGAGCATTTCCCTTGTTAAGGGAAACTGATTTGGCAAATGTAGATGGATGGCTTTTTAGAAAAACATACCATTTGATAGAAACAAATAAGTGAAACACCCATGAGGTTTCCGGTGTCATTACTATTACACATGTTTCTATCATTATTGCCATCTTCAGGAAGCATACACTACACACAAGCCAATTTTGTTTGTTTGTTTGTTTTGAGACAGAGTCTCACTCTGTCACCCAGGCTGGAGTGCAGTCATGTGATCTCGGCTCACTGCCACCTGCACCTCCCAGGTTCAAGTGATTCTCCTGCCTCAGCCTCCTGAGTAGCTGGGATTACAGGCACGCGCCACCACGCCTGGAACACAAGCCACTTTCTAAACATTTTTCTTTTTGCTTGGGTTAGAGAATGCCAAGTATTCTGAATTAATTTCTGTTAGAGAACATCTTCTTAAATTATGACAGACATTAAAGTAAACATAATAATAATTCACATTTTCAACTGTCATATCAGCAACAATTTAAACAGTTGTTATTCTCAGTGTTGAAAAAATGTGAAGAAACCTCATATACTTCTCTTCAAAGTGAATGTTGCTTCATTATTTTCAGAGCCCCAATCAGCTATCAGGGTAGAGCACCCACACTTGTCTTCACACACTACTGTTTTGCCCAGAAATTCTACTTTAGGAATTTATCCTAGGCATACACACCCATGAATCTGCAACCTTTAAGTATAAGAATGTTTACTGCACTATTATTTGTGATAGCAAAAACCTGAAAACACTCAATTACCAATGGCAAAAATAGTAAATAAGTAATGGTATATCCATAATGATATGCAGCCATGCAAAATAATTGAACTGATTTGAAATGAAGTTCAAGATATATTGATAAATGTAAAAATCAATTTGCAGCACTATATGTAAAGTACTATCTCATTTGTGTTTTCAAGTGTGTGGAGGTTTTTTACATATATTAATATAGGTCTATAGATAACTATGCAGGGATACGCTTATGTACCTAGACATTTCTGGAAGGATTTGAAAAAGACTATGTGTGTGTGTGTGTGTGTGCATAAACATATGTTTGTTTAGTGAAGGACTTTCTGCATTTCTTAATGTTTATGTTGTAAGTTTTATAATAATGAAAAGAGACAGAAAGAGTTAAGATAGAATATAGCATGCTAATAAAGAAATATTGTCTTACAGTAAAGGATAGCATTTAATGAAAGCTGTTGCTAAGAGAAAAAGTTTTATAAGAGTAGGACAGAAGAGGTAATGGGTTAGGAAAGCTCATAGTCTTTGTCGTTTTTGAGTACTGAAGAAACGATACTATGCTTGTGTGGATGCAGTGATTTAAATCTTGTCATGTATGTAAATCAGAAACAAAAGAGTGAAGTTAACTTCATCCTGTCTTGCCTGAGCCACCTTAATGGTAAGTACCATAAATGATATCTGCCACACGATGTGGCCGAAGATCAATCATTTATTCCCTCAACTAATATTGAAAACCTACTAAGTGCTCAGTGCTATACCCGTAAGTCAGGCTCTCCTTTAACAATTAGGCAATTGGCTCAATCTTCAATGTAAAGACTGAAAAATTAAAAAGAGAAAAAGAGCAGAGCACTCAACTCAGCGTATACTAATTGCTGAATGAACTGAAGCTATTATTGTTTGCTTTTCCAGGTAGCTTTCCTTACTGAATACATCTGGATTTAGGGGAGGGTGATCAAGTGCTGGAGCAAACATTTTCCTGATTGCACTTTCAGAGAAAAATTTGTGAGCAAATAAATAATGATATAAGTTGCAAATCTCTTAATGAACCTAAAGATTCTTGCCACAAATTTCCCAATGCATACATATCTTTTCAATCTAACAGTTTTGATTTTCTAAGACTTTAAATTTGATTTTCAATTTATACTTTAAAAAAAAAAAGGTCAAATGAATTCCAACTGAAAAAGGGCATGGGAACTCCTTGTGCTAAATTTGAAATCCGGCTGGAAAAATTGCAATCCTGTCTGAACATCCATTTTATCAATGCAGACAAAAATGCCTACTTCACTGTGTTGTCATGGGGCTTTGTCCTTCAGTGGTGTAATATATATAAAGCATCTAGCACAGTGCCTCATAGAGCCAATGTTTTAAAATGATATGTATTGTAATAATGATGATGAGGATGATTTCATGATGATTTCTGAAATATAGTATATTTTGATTCATTTAAAAACATGGTGTCTTTTATTCTTTTAATGTGTCTTTATTTTCATTTAAAACCAAGTTTGAAACTAAATAATTCTCTCTCACTAAAATCACGTCAGAGTTAAATCAGCATTGTGTTAAAAGGATATACGCCATCAACAATAGACATATGATAAATCATTTTTAAAGGAGCTGGTCCAACAGAAAGTGCCAGCACGTTATGGTTTATGCTGTCTGCTGACCTTTAACTCTGCATATTTAACTGTGGAAATCAGACTTAAATTGTTCATACTTATTTCTTTTAATAATTTATAATATAACTTTCTTTTGAAGACATTAGAAATATGGAATAATGTTGCCACAATATTCAAAATAACTTTTTTTTTGAAAAATGCTGTATTTGAAAAAAAAAAAGTTTACATGTGTTCAGTCTTTCTCTCCAGCCCCTGTGTCTATTTTGCAAATGTATAAAGTATGAAACTGGCTAAGAGACATTTTTGGTCAAAATACAGATCTATTTTGGTATGTGGCTAAAAGTAGCTTAAATAAAAAGCTGTGTATCTAACTATGGCTAAACATTTATTTCTTTAAGGATTATTGACATAACAGAAGAGGTAAAATTTTTTTCAGAAGCCACATCATGTGAAAATTATTGCTAGAATACTTTAAATTGTTAATGATATAGACCAGATAATTCCAGATGACGTAAATCAAAGAGAGAAAAAAATCCATGATCAGGAAATCTGCATTACTCAAAGCAATGCCTAATTATATAAAGGGTGGGCTCTGCCCCTTTACTTGAAGTTCTGGATTTTTTTTTTTTTTTTTGACAAAGTCTCGCTCTGTCACCCAGGGTGGAGTGCAGTGGCAAGAACTTGGTTCACTGCAACCTCCGCTTCACAGGTTCAAGTGATTCTCCTGCCTCAGCCTCTCGAGTAGCTGGGATTACAGGCGCCCGCCACCATGCCAGGCTAATTTTTGTATGTTTAGTAGACACAGGATTTCGCCATGTTAGCCAGGCTGGTCTTGAACTCCTGACCTCAAGTAATCTGCCCACCTTGGCCTCGTGCTGGGATTACAGGTGTAAGCCAGCACACCCAGCCAGGACTTGTTTGTTGTTTTTTTTTTTTTTTCTGTCAAATTTGTATTCTGATCATTTTCTGAGCATTTCCTATTCATATAAAAATTAATTCATAGCAGAGACTGCTGAACAGCTTAGCCTGGTATCAGAGAAAACTCCACGGCTTGAGTTAGAACTTGATCAATTAACAGACTTGTATAAAATTGTAGCTTTTTTGCTTTTAATATTAAAAGGAAATTCCTTGCTTTTCAAAATCTTGTCATTTGACTTGCATGATTGACGCCATAGGCAATTTTTTGAGTTTAGATTTGAAATGTAAAATATTTTCAATTATTGATAACTTGGAATAAATACATTTGTTCTTATGATTTTGCCACATTTTCCACTTCCTTTTCGAAATGAGAAAGCTCTGTGGCCCTCATGGGAAATTTCTCCCTGGCATGGAATCTTGCAAGAAATTCAGTCACTTATGCTTGACTCCTGCTCTCAACTGTAAATCATTTTTAAAGGGCTACAAGTTGTTCTTTTTACCTTGACATCAAACAAGCCAAATGGAATGTTCTTTCCCTTCTTTATCAAAATAGCCAAAATGTTCCTTTAATTGTGTAAAAAGTTGCCACTTAAACTTCCTGAAGCATGATGAGTTAAAGACAAGTATTTCGGCTTTTGGAAATGTGACGATGATATTAAATAATTTCTTGCCTGATAGTGTAGTGGGTTGAATGGATACATGTCCATGTCCCAGTCTCAGGAACCTATGAATACGACCTTATTTGCAAAACAGGTTTTGAAAATGTAAATAAATTGAGAATTTTTGAGATGAAATCACCCTGGGTAATCTAGATGGGACCCAGATCCAATGACAAGCACTCCTCTAAGAGACAGAAGAAGGAAGGCATGCGAAAGGAGACCGCCATGTGAAGATGGAAGCAGAGATTAGAGTGGTGCAGCCACAGGCCAAGCAACCCCTGGAGCCCCCAGAGGCTGCAAGAGGCACAGAAAGATCCTTCCCTAAGAGCCTCCTGAGGGAGCTCAGACTTGCCTACTCTGATCGTTGACTTTTGGCTTTCTGAAAAGAGAACGATTAACTTTTTCTTCTTTCAAACTATCAAGTTCATGGTAGTTTGACATGGCAGTATTAAGAAACTCATACAGCTGGTAAAACGTAGGCTGCTTACCTGGAAACACATAGATACATGTAATGGATTTCAACCTAAGATCAAGGTGACTTATACAAACGATCCCTTTTCCCTGTTATTCAAATAAGATAATTCTTCATTTTGAGATATTACTCTGACTTATTTTAAAATTGTGAGCAGTTTTTCTCAGATGGAGCCCCGCCATGAGGCATAATCTTGTAGACAATTCTTATTGCCTGAACAATCACCATTTTTTATAAGCAAGAAGATGAGCCAAAAGAGAAGAAAGTCATACAAGTGTATTTCTTGCACTGGATTTCAAAGTAGCTTTTCCCAGTGCCACCATAACAGGACCATTTCTTAACTTCGTGGAAAGAAAAGGCTCTGTATTGCAATGCTGGGGACAGAGTAGTAACCATAGATTATGATGTAAATTCATCTGGCATCTCTTGTGATTTTAAAACTTCCCACCTTGTGAAAAATCCTCTATTTCGTGAGAAACGGGAAGTCCAAGTTAAAAATCTCTGATACTGGAAATAATAGCAGCTTCCCTAAGTTCACTACATGTGCAGTGTGGAAAACCAAGAGAGAGAATACAGGAAGTTGTAAGCCCACTGCCTGTCAATTCACTTGGTACCTCTGTGTATCAGGCACTGTGAAGACAGGCATCGGCAAATCACTGAAACTAGCTGTTTAAGGGACTCTAAGTGGGACTGGGATGTAGAAGAGCAAGACAGGTGCATTGGGTGCAAGTGCCCATGGGTGGTAACAGTTGAGTTTTATTCATGCAGGAAGTGCGGTTGAAGCTGAGGCCTGTGGGATGGGCAGTGAAAACAATGAAACAATGAAAGGACATTTCCTAAGATCCAAGGAAGGAAGAACAAGCCAGAAGTCATTGAAACTTCAGGCTAACATTTTTGCAGGAAAGGGAGCTGTAGTATCATTTATTCCAATCTGTTAAAATTAGAGTGGGATTGAAAGCCTTAAGAAAAAAAAAAAAGCACATATTGATTAGTTTATTTGGAGACTAATACAGATGTTAATTCACAATTAGTAAGAGATGCCTACCTACTTAGAAGTATTTAGCAACATATTTGCCTGCTAGGCTGTTTTTAATTTCAAGGAGGAAGGGTTGTGGTTACCTGATTTGTTGTTATCAGCTTCAGTCGCTTGAGTACTCTCTTAGAGTTCTGACAACGGGACTAAATTGGAAATGTAACCAACAGGTGATCCATTAAGGACTTGAGTGCAGTTAAGTCTTCCTTTGGGATGTATACTTTTACAGCCAATAAGCCTGGCCTTACTAGCTCCTAGTCAGTTTGCTTGCCAATAATAAAGCCTCATAATGTAACAGAGTGACACCCAGTAGAGCCACTCCTCTTAGGTTTCCACCGTCAATATTGACTCTAGAAAGCCTCTTAAAAAGGCATGGGATTGACTATTCTGTTAGAAGCCCTTATGGAACTCAGAAGGAAGATGACTGCCATGTCTTAGTTAGCTTGGCACAGGTTGTTGAAGATAATACTACTTTTAAAAACATTTTTAAATTATTTCCTGAAATAAAAGTCACTAAATGGCTTTAAAATTTGTGTTCAGTTATATTAATCATCTGACATCATAATGTATACATATGGCCAGACAGTTATCTCTATGATTTATGTCCTAACCAATTGATGGAAAGGTCATATAATGTGTGGGAATGAGAATGACATTTGCCAGCAAGATGGAATATTACATAATAGACTGGGGAAGCTAAAATGAAAGAATAGCGATAATAATCAGTATGAAAGCAATTCAACTTTAATATTTTAAATATATTGTAATTTTTAGGGAGGCATCCCCAGATGTAATAAATGCTTCAGAAGACTGCTTCTCACTCAGTAATGGTTTTACAATTCAGTAGCAGAATAGCTCATCCTACAGGTTACCTTTAAAAGGACTAAATGCACTTAAGAAACAAAAATGTTTATTGCCCATTTGCAGCAATTGTTTCTGGATGATTGTGAAATCAATTTTTAAATGACTTTATTTTTAGTATCATGGGATGCTAACACTGGAAGGTGCTTAGAAACCATTCCCTTTCATTCTCTAATTTTAAAGAGCAAAGCTTCCTGCCTAGGCTTCTTCCCTTTGGTCTTGCTCCCTTTCCATTCATTTTCACACTGTTGGCAAAGCAAGGGATCTTTTTAAAGCCATCTGCTTAATGTCTTTCAATGGTTTCTCATTACCTACAGCAGCATTTGCCAAAGTCTGTGCCATGAACAACCTGCTCAGCCTGTTGTAATTGGCATTATTTTAAAGAAGAGGGAGTTCCACAATCATGTGTTTGACATACTGGGTTAAACACAAATGGGGCCTTTTCTGCAGGACTTCTCAAACCCTTTTATAGACAATGTTTACCAAACTTGTTTAGGCACTGAAACTTTTTTTTTTTCCCTTCCTCGAAGGATCTCCTGGGACTGACTTGTGATTCAAGGAATACCCTTTTACAAGCACTGGCCTGATTAATAAGGTCCACAATTCTAAGCGTGGAATACCATTCCTTCAAACCTGACCCCTGCCTTCTGGTTCAACTTCATATACAAATGCTCCATGTTTAGATTCTAGATTACACTTAGAACCAACTAAAGTAAGCTTTTCTGAAAAGCTGTTCTGTTGTGTCTTCCCTCTGGGGTGTTTTGGCTTTGCTTGGTTACCTCCTACATGGGCTTTCCAGATTCAGTTCCAGTGGCACCACCAGGAAGCCTCTGTTTGTTTTCTCTGCTGGGTTATCTGACCTAAGGATGGCCCGCAGCCCCCTCTCGTCACTTCTCACCACAGCGGGTAGCAAATGGGGCTGTCATCCTGCTAACTTGCAGGTCTCACCTCCAAAATCCCCATTTCCTTTTTGTTAGAACTGTGTTTCATCCTCTTTGCCAGCACACTGCCTAGGACATTGGTGGTGCTCAGGAGAGAACCGTGGACATATGGGAGGGAGGGAAGGTTAAGTGGCATGTTAAGATGACATGGCTGCATGGCATGCTTTTCAGGCCAGTGCGGGGACACTACAATGACCTATGGACATTGAATCCACAACTCTTCATAAAGAAATTCAGCAAGATGACACTATGATTAGTTCTAATTAATTAGTTTAATTACTCCCATGATTGATTTCATAATGCCCTTAAGCAACTTCTAAATATATATTTTGAAGGAAAGAACAAGGAACAGAACAACGTAGAAAAAAGGGTCCAAGACTATTTTTGCATTTATATGATAGAATTAAGTTCTGGGTTTTTTTTTCTTTTAGTAGCTCATAGTGTGTGAGCCTATTTTAATGACTGTGTGTGTGTATATATATGTGTGTGTGTGTGTAATATGTATATGTATATATGTGTTAAACACATATATGTTTAGGAGAAATTCCAAATGTATTGCAGCTAATATTTGGATATAACTATTGAGTCTGTAGTGCCTGTGGTGGCTTTTTCATGAGTCCAGGAAACATGAGAAATGATTTTACCATGGATATTAGTTATCTTGCCTCTGCTGGTGAAACTGCTATTCAGTTAAGCAAGCAAGTCAGTTCACTGAGAGCCAAATTAAAGTATGTTTTTTTGATGATATGGAGAAAAAGAAAGTAAAATAAGAGTAAAAATTGGATTTTTCCTCTTAAAAATGTATAAGGCTTTCTGTGTTATCTACCTCTTTTATATGGCACATTAAAAATTGGAAATAAAAATTGAATTGGACTTCTTTCAAATATAGAGCATTCTCAGTGTCAAATATATATATATGGCATATATATCTACACACACAAACATATATATATATAATCTCAGTGTTCATTATATGTAAAATCAGATACATATATAAAATCAAATATATTCTCTCAATAGACAGTGATGAAATGATATATCAGATAGTAATATCAGTTACTGTATTTTGCTAAAAGTGCACCATACAGTTTCATGATTAATGCTGCTTCTGCTAAAACATTGACCCCAAAATATTTTCAGTGAGGTATATTCATTAGAGGTCTTCCTGACTTCTTTGAGTTCTGTTCTCGGATGTTCCTGGAAATAAGCACATAGAAAAATAGATCTTTCTACTATTAATTTTGTTTTTTTCAAATAATAACATTCCTAGAAAAGACAAAAGTATTTTTGAAAATTGAGTATAGAAAAGGTTTACTGAAAATAAATGTGAAGATGTAGCGCATGGACTGAAAAGTTAGTAGTGAGTCTGAGGAGTTGGATGGCAGTTAGGTGGAGAAACCAACCAACCCAACAGGCAAGAAGGAGGAGGCAGAGCGTGAGTCCCAGTGCCAGTGGATCATTAACTAGGAGGCAGACCTCAGGGTCCTGCTCTCTATGGCAAAAATGCAAGGAGAGTGGGAGAGTTTGAATTCCAAGTTATTCCTCCACTATGTTGTGGTCAGTTATTTATTTCACAAACGTATCTTTTAATTTTTAAACTTGAAATCACAGAGAATGAAGAATTTAAAAAGGTTTAAATTCTGGCCAACATGTAATTCCAACATTTTGGGAGGCCAAGGTGGGAGGATCACTGGAGACTGGAAGGTCAAGGCTACAGTGAGTTGAGATTGTGCCACTGCACTGCAGCCTGGACGACAGAGTATATATATATATATATATATATATATATATATGGCTTTAAAAGGGGGCTGTTCATGTTCCTTCTGGGATTATATAACGTTGCCTTGCCCCTGGACCAGGAAGTGACTTAATGATCACCTAAGGTCCTTTCCATCTTACCATTATTATTATTCTTTCCTAAGGTAAAGTGAAAATTCATTAAATACAGGATACTTTTTTGTATGTTAAAATTCAACCATGGTGGTTGTGGTCATAGAAGACAAAATGTTCCCTACGTTATCTATAAACAGAATATGGAAAGATATAACAAAACATTTAGAAGTTTCTTTTGACTTTTTCCAAATGACGTATATTTGGCTTTTCAATTTTTATTTTTATGAGAACTTTGCCTCACACATGAGAGATTTGATGACATCATGGACTGGGCAATACTGGAGAACACTGAATCCAAAACCATGTTTTATGTAAGCATTTATGTTATCCTTGCATTTCAGTTTTCCTCCTGTAAGTGTAGGCGCAGTGTTTAAGGTGGGAGGATACAAGAAGATGAATTATAGAGGAGGAGAATTAGCAGACAGCCACTGGCAGCAGGGGGCAAGAAGTCAAGTGGAAAGACCAGCATTAGAGATAACCACGTAAATGGTGGAAAATAGAAGCAATGAAACACTGTGTTAACCTAACAGTCAGTTTTGGATTTAGGTCATCAGGCTGCGTGTGGTAGAATGAAGATCTCACTTTTATTTAGTAAACACTATTTGAGGGGTAAAAGTTGCCTTTAAACAGTGTCATCCCATTATTTCTATAATAGAATTGTCTCACAGAAGCCCAAATCAAAAATTTCACTTTGGGACTATATTTTATTGTATCCTTTCTAAAGTAGCTTGGTTCCCATCAACTTGAGATAGGCCTAATTTTATGTCCTATCTTCGACTTTAGTTTTTGTGAAGTGTATTAAACATTACTTTTTTCTGATGCAATGAGCAATCCAGTAAATGTAGTCTCTTATCTTGTGCTTATTAACTACAGACCACGCTGGTTTAAAATATGAAGTGGTTTATGGGACACTAAATTGAAACCATCTTGGGTGAAATACATTTGAAAGACACAACACAGGCATATATCACTTTATTTTCATTTCCGACTGTCAGCAGAAATTGGAGGCAACACTCTTCCTTTCTGTTTCATTATTCTATTATCGACAGAATGAGGAGTGTTGGAGACATACATGCTGATTTAGTGTTGTGCTGATGAAACCATTCAAGTTGTGTGATGTGTCATTTTTCACTGCTGCCTTATCAAGGTGTTTCAGCTGTGCCTAAACCAGCCCTGGTAATTGCTTTAGTTGCTTGTGGCAAAGTTATGTCAATGTCAGTCCCTAAATGACTTTTGACTGCTTCATGTCAGATGTTCTCTCCAAAGAAAGACAGGGTAAGGGACTTTTTATACCTGGGTATGGCTGTTAATTCAAAGTCTAAATAGAAAAGCTGTTGTTTTGTTCTTCCCCTCTTAATCAAAACTTAAATGAAAATGCTGCCATTTTCTGTTTTAAAATGAAGAGAGTACAATTAAGTTCATGATTCACTTCAAGTGTGATCTTATCCTATACTGACAGCTTTTTTCCCTTGGTCCTAACGGTAAATGTGAGTCAAGTACAGCTTTGAACAAGTGCAGTGTACAAGTAGTTATGATGTAGGTGCGCTTCCTTATGCAATATCTGCTTAAAACCTATTTCTAATGTTTATGCAACTCCAGTGCTTCTCCAAACTCTTTAAGTCATCAATTTAGGGGTTTTTAATTATGATGATGATGTTTGGATTTGAGGAGGAATATACAATTAAAGAGGCGAATGAAGTGTGTTTTTTTTCTTAAAAAAAAAAAAAGCCATCTATAGTTTTAATAGTTGGCTTACAAATTTGTGTTGACCAAGAGTCAAAGGCACAAATATATATTTATACATCCTCCACAAATGTATGGACTGGACACTGTTCTGTTCACCAGTATTCACAATATGCTGTGATCCTTTTTCTACATCACTTATTTTAATAGTTGTGTACTTCACCATTGTATAACTCTTCAGATTCAGCATTTGTTTTGTTTCTAATCTGTGCTAGTAAAAAGAGTGCTGTAATCAGCCTTTTGCATACATTTTAGTTCATTTGTTGAAAAATTATCTGGAAACATTTCAGACATATATTTACTGCATCAAACAGTATGTCCATTTTAAGAATTCTTAAAAATGTAGTCAAGCAAACCCTCAGACTATTTCAACCCATTTATATGATCACTTAGAACATATAAGAATATTGATTACTCCACATAACCAAAACTAGAGATAGAGTGCTTTCAAAATCTTAACCAATACAAGAAGTGGAAAGCTGCATCCCATAACTGTTTGATTTTTTTGGATGTGAGAGATGTTGAGTAATTTTTCTAGATCCAAGGACTACTTTTTATTACTATACAATTTCAGAAGATACCAAAGCAGGTCAAAGTAATGAAGATTTGAACTGGACTGTAAAAAATGGTGCCAGAGGCCAGGTGCAGTGGCTGATGCCTGTAATCACAGCATTTTGGGAGGCCAAGGCAGGTGGATCGCTTGAGGTCAGGAGTTCGAGACCAGCCTGGCCAACACGGCAAAACCGTCTCTACTAAAAAAAAAAAAAAAAATATATATATATATATATATATATATATATATATATATACATACACACACACACAAAAGTTAGCCAGGTGTGGTGGTGCATGCCCGTAATCCCAGCTACTCAGGAGTCTGAAGCAGGAGAATCTCTTGAACCCGGGTAGCAGAGGTTGCAGTGAGCTGAGATCACACCACTACACTCCAGCCTGAGTGACAGAGTGAGACTTCATCTCAAAAAAATAAATAAATAAAAAGAAAATAAAAAAATAAAATGGTATTAGGATTTGGGGAACGAGGAGCAAATTCAAATGTGTAAGAGAGCTTGTGGGCAACTGAGGTAAGCTTTCCAGGGTAGGGACTGTTGAGAACTAGAGAGTATATGTGCAGCATGGCTGGTGTAACTTTACAGCCACAGCCAGTAGATGATAAACTTCATAAACTGAGACTCCATGTTGTCAGATCTCCCAAAATGTAAAGAGAAGCTTGAAATAAGATCTTGATTTATACCTCCTCTTAGGGAGTGTGCTCTGTATGTTTTGCCAAAAATCTACCTGCTCTCTCAATTTGGCTCATGTACTACCTTTGTTAAACCATTGATATTTATAGATTGATAGGGCATTTCATCTCAAGATAACAAAATGAATAAAAGTTGGAAAACCTGGGAGAAGTTTGATATAGAATGGGATGGTCTGGAACTCTATCTTGGAGAAATGACAGAGATGAAGAGAGGGATTGTAGATAAGTCAGGATAGAGTGAATTGATTTGCAGACTATTTTAATATGCAAGCAGAGAAGACTCTGCTGAATCTAGTTTAAAATAAAGATAAGATTGTTCCTTCAAGTGTGTTTTGTTTATGAAAGAATTACATTAGTACTAAAAAGAGAGAGATGTAAGAAAGAGAAGTTCAGAGAAGTTGTTGTGATATTCTAGGCAAGAGATGATAAAGTGTTAGATTGAAGCAATGGTTTTAGTAATTTAGAAGGGAGAAATGAGACAAAGGCTGAAGAGGGAATTTAATAATGTGTTCTAAGCCATTGCATAAAAGATGCCTTTCACTCTTGTTTCTTACATTTTTTGCTTCTGTGATTTTAAATTGTGTATCGTTCTTCTTATAAGTATAGGTATCTCTACAGGGGATAGTTTATCTAGATGATGATAGATGTCAATAAATAGAGTATATTATTCACCATTTATAATTGGATTACAAAGGCAAAACAGTGATTGGTTATATATAAGTGTTAATGATTAAAGGAAGTTATAGTTTCTCTTCTAAGTCATTACAAAGGCTTATTATATATAATATAATACACAATAATTATTCAAGGCTTCTTCAGATGACTAAAGATATTGGCAATCTGGGAACAATATAACATTAACTCGGCATTGAAATGATCAGTTGAGACTAAACTGTGCTCAGACTGTATAAACAAATCATCAGCAGTGGATAAAGAAGGCCAGAGGACCACATAAATCACTTTTACTCTCTTTAATAAAGTGTCTGTCATTAATTATTGGTCACGTGACTAGTTACAAGGGTTAAAACAGAGATAAGGGTAAAATACTACCAAGGTTTTAACTTTGGTGCCTAGAATAACTGATTTTGGAGATAAGATAATTTCTATAAAACATATCAACTTGTTGAGCAGGCTTTACACTGTGGGTGGCCCATAGGATAAAAATAGATAATACTGATACCTATGTAACTAATTGTATTTGTGTTAATATTTCAATTAAACTCAAATTTTATATTTTGTAACAAAATTTATCCACATGGATTAAAAATTTTAAATACTAAAAGGTATAAAGAGAAACGTCTTTCCCACCTGTGGTCAAAAATTTCCCAATTCTTATACTGCCTTCTGCCACTGTCTCCTAAAAGGGTAGCTATTCTGTTCATGTAGCTGTTCACTTTCTCTGTTTACAGGCAAAAAATGTGAAATTGTATCTATATTGTTCACCATTTTTTTCCTGTTTTACAAGAAAAGATACCATAATACGCATACCCTTTCACAACTTTTTTCTAACGTGGCTTTATCTCTTAGAGAACTTTGCATACCAGTACAGGGAAAGCCTACTTATGCTTGTTTATACAATACATAGCATTCCATTCCGTAGATACAGCATAGTCACTTTTACTAATTCAGTATTGACGTAGACTCGGATACTTCCACTATTTTGCTATTATACACAATGTTGTATGTGAGTGACTATAGTTGTAGGATAAATTCCTAACACATTTTTAGTAGTTGTAACACCTGCTATGTTTGTGAAATAATCTTAGCATGTCTGAATGTAACTAAGTCTAAATAGCTGTCAACTGAAGGGCTTAAGTTTTGGCTACAAATGGTACCAGTGTATCTGGCAACACTTAAACCTAGACAATTGTGCAATATAAAGTAGAGACCACTCCCTGCAGTCAGAGTTAGGAGCTCTTTTCTCTTACAGACCTGATTATCTTGCCTTTGTCATTGGCCAGATTCATCCCACTCACCTACCACTTCAGGAAGTTCTACCCTATAGCTGCCTACATTTTGACCCAATAGAGGTCTCTGAATTATCACATGACTCACACACCAGATTTAAGGTGGAACGGAGCTCAGTGGAAAGCTAAGAAATTTTCTGTAACTGCTGAACATGTCAGAACCAGTATGGAATGGACAACCTGGGTCCACCTGAACTTCCTCTCTTCCTTTTGTCTGTAGAAAAAGAAGGGCTTGATTGGACCAATTTCAGTATGAGCATCTCTACACTGTCTTTAACTCTTGCTTTTTGCAGTCAGGAAGCTGCGTTAGACCTCAGACCTGGAGAAATGCCTCTACATTCTCCTGAAGAGCTCTATTCTGATTTTCATTTTTGATTTATAGAAAATATATTGTATATTTTTTTTAATTTGGAAAGGAATTGAGAAACATATTCTGAACCTAGTGTTTTATGGCATGCAGATGGAATGGGTAGTATCTGTACAGATAGATAACAATGGGAATAATTTTAAAATGTTGTATATTATGAGGTTCCCTTTTGTGAAACAGAGCCAAGAGAAAATGCCCTTTAATGGTAGATAAATATGCAATTTGACCTAGTGGCCTGTGGACCAATAATGGGAAATTCAGAAGTTTAAATCCATCAAGAGAAATGACAGCTAGTAGACCATGGAGTGATAACCACTCTAAAGCTGATTTATACGCACCTGAATGTAACTAAGTAGGTATGACTGGAAGAGTGGCAATTTTGCTACTGAGTCCATATCTAGACATGCTAAAAGGAAAGAATGCTTATTTTTAAAATGATGTCCCTATTTTTAAAGTGATGTAACTATTTTGTTTGTTCATGTTGGTTTTGACCTGGAATATCTCTAGAGGTCATCTTGTTATCTAGTCATACTGGTACCTAAACTGGAACAGATAGAAAATTCCTTATGGCACTTATGTGCAGCCATCATGATTTCATCACAAAGAGCATATCTAGTCAAAGACCCCAAAGTCTAGAAGTTTGTGATCTTTCTGAATATTTGACATTCCCTTTACCTCAGCAGCTTGTTACGTGACCAAGACCATTACTAAAATGGATGGTGATTTATTAATTTCACAAATATTCGCTGAGTGTTCACCATGTATAATTTATTGTGCTAGGTGTTATGAGCAAAAAAAAAAATGAACAAAGCAGTCACTGTCCCCAAGGATATGTGCACACATATTATTATAATAATTACAATAGGCTAAAATGGGACATGTGCCCTCAGTGCAGACATTTCAAGGAAGGAAATGTAGCTTCCAGATGGCAGATCATGACAACTGTCATGGAAAAATATGCCCTCTCAGTTTGTGGATATGGAGAAATGGAAACAAGGGAATCTTATGGGTTGAATCGTGTTTTCTTAAAATTTGTATGTTGAAGTTACAATTCCCAGTACCTCAGAATGTGATTTTATCTGGAGATAGGATCTTTACAGAGGTAATCCAGTTAAAATGAGGTCACTACTGTGGGTCCTAATTCAATATGACTGGTGTCCTTATTAAAAGGGACACAGAGACACAAATGGAAGGAAGACAATGTAAACAGACACAGGGAGAAGATGGCCATCCACAAGCCAAGGAGAGGGTCCTGGAATAGATCTTTGCCTTACAGCCCCTAGAAGGAACCGACTATGCCAACACCTTGCTTTTGGACTTCTAAACTGCACAATAGTGAGACACTTCATTTCTGTTTTTCAAGCCAACCAGTTTATGGTGCTTTATATGGCAGTGTTAGTAATCCAATACAGGGGGATTCTGAGCAGAGGAAACCAGAGAAAAAAAGCCTGGTATAGGTTTAGAGGAATTTGGCTGGAATGTGAAGTACCCAGAGAGATAGTAGATGTGACTGAAATGGGAGTTGAATGGGATTAAGGAGGGTCTTCTAAGCCAAAGCTATAGAACCAGAAATACAGAGTAAAGTCTCAAAGCAATGCATGACAAATGACTGATAATGCTTATACGGTCCAGTCTGGTCATTGGAAGAGGCTGCTCTCATTTCAAAGCAACTGACCTAGGCCCTTTCTATGTGCCAAGATTCTATTCTATGGCCACAAGATCCTATGCCATGGCAACAAGAACTGGGGGGATCAGTATCTCCAAGTATGTGTTATTCGTTTTTGGCCTCCCTTTTTGAGAGTCTTTCTATAGGAAACAAAGAGCCATTGAAAGCTGTTGATTAGCAGTGTGACACAGTTAAGAGCTATGCTTGAGGATGATTGCCTTTGATGGCTAGGAAGGGTACCAGACTGGGCAAGTGACTGGGAAGCAGTTTCAAGAATACAAGTAAGAAATAATGAGGTTTTGAATTAGGACAGCAGCCGTGGTACTAGACAGAGGATATGGCTGTGTCTTACATCCGCATTACATTTGTCATTATTCTTTGGTAGCTTTGCTTCCATAACTGTTAAGGTGTTTCTTTCAATCTTGATAAGTATGAAGAAGATAACTCCAAAGGAGTTAGAAGATAAGGAATAAAAAGAGATATTTAGCTTTGTTTATTACTCTTTTTAATGGTATTGCAGTATGTTGCAATTCCAGAAGTAGAAGTTCTCATAAAACCAAAGGTAATTTGCTTATAAATATTCTGATCGATATTTGACAACTTACAGAATTTATGTGGATAAATACAGGACATTGTATTACATTTGATAATTCTGCTATTTGAAAAATACTTATATATTTACTGCTGATATGCAATTTAATTGTAAAACATGGGATTTTGGGGTATATGTTTGTGAATGCTTATCAAACTGATTAAGGAAGATATGGCAAGAGCTGACAATAAAAACTGATGGTAATAATATACAGAAATCAATTTGGATATTCTATGGTATTAAATAAAACTTAATTACATTATGTCTGCCACTGGGTGGACTAAATTCATATTTCTATGTTACCTAGAGTGGTAAAACATGTTTCTGAAATCGATCAAAAATTGATATTTGGTTATTTATCATAGCAATTTCAATGTTTCTTCAGGAAGTTTTAAAGAAAGCAATCCATTTAAAATACATTTTATAACGCGAGAAATGTTCAGAATATGAGCTGACTTATTGGAAATTTCAGAGAAATGTCTAAATTTTCTCGAACTTTTAACTCACTATTACCCAAAGATATCATGATACCTTGTGCTGCTAACCAGATTATTTTATTATCTTTATCTATTGATAAATGCTACTGGTTACATTGATTTTTAGCTGTGTTATCCCTGCAAAGTGCATTTTTCTATTTTCTTTGAGTTTAACTTTTAGTACTCTTTTTTTGACAGCTGCTTAATTGTATTGATTTTTTTCTAGGTCAATAATAATTTAGAGAAGAACATTTTAGTATATTTTGTTTAGAAAATATTGGCCTTATTGACTCATAACTAGCAGTATTCTGAAAAGTCTAGCTACAAATGCTACACATTCACTGAATAGACTGCTAGATAATAAGCAGAGAGGAGTAAAGATTTATTCCAAACTCATTATCTCAGAAGAGTTTCCCAGGAAGCAGACTTATAAGATGAAAATGCGTTTGCAGCCAATTTATGGGGCAATGTCCCAGGAGCAAGGCAACGTCTCTAGGGAAAGTGAAGGAACAAGAATGCAAAAGGGGGAGTTGTACTATAAGGCAGTGGGAACAGTAACCCCAGCTGATCCTACCAGTGATCCCACTGGGTGTTTTCAAACTGGGATGCCCCATCCAGCCATGAGGGCAACTGGACCCTTATGCCTACACACCAACCAGTCTCTGGACACAGCTGCTCTGAAGGTGCTGTCGGGTTTGAGCTTTGAGCTGCCAGCAATCCCCAGTAGCCAGGAGAAATGAGTGCCTCCGTCCACAAGGAAGGGTATAAGCGGCATTCCACAGCATCCTCTGCACTTGCAGCTCCATATGTCTATAAAACAACTGATTTCAGAAGGCACATTCAGTTTCTGGTACTAAGTAGTTCCTAATAATTGAAATATTTGCTATTTAGATTTCTCTGTTAGCAGAATCTACATGTTTTCTTTGAAAAAAAATACATATCTTTAGAAAATGAGAGAAAATGAAATAGTCTAGGCTGAGCATGGCGGCCTGTAAACCCACCCCTTTGGGAGGCTGGATCTGGGAGACCTCTTGAGCCCAGGAGTTTGAGATCCACCAGGGCAACATGGCAAAACCCTGTCTCTACAAAAAAAAAAAAAAAAAAAAAAAAAGGGAAAATTAGCCAGGTGTGGTAGTGCACACCTGTAATCCTAGCTACTTGAGAGGCTGAGCTGGGAGAATTGCTTGGGCCTAGAAGGTGGAGGTTGCAGTGAGCTGTAACTGCGCCAGTGCACTCCAGTCTGTGTGACCAAGCAAGACCCTGTCTCAAAAAAAAAAAAAAAAAAAAAAAAGAAAAAAGAAAGAAATAGTCTAGATATTAAATCCTTAATTTCCATGTAACTCTGAAAAATAACATTTATCATTATTAAGTGGTTCCTATGAGTATGTCAGGATTAATATCAGTAAAACTGTTTTCTTACTGGTAACTGAAAAAAAAAAAGATATTTAGCTTTGTTCATTACCACCCCATACAAAGATCATTTGCTGTTAAGTAACTATAGGAAATACTCAATACAATATCTTTTTTTGGTATTTCCGCTTTAATATTAAACATATAGCTTTTCTTTTCAAAATTAATCTTGTCAAAGAGGTTCCACAGTGACCTCTTTGACAAGACTTCAATTTATGATACAGAATTTAAATTTTAGGCATATGAATAAGGATGAATCATTTTAATTAGGACTTCATTTGTATTTAAAAATTATTTTTAATATATAGCAAGTCTAATGTATACATCTTAACTGGATACTGTTGGTTTAGTGATTAAAACATTACATTAACCATCAAAAGGCCCAAATTCTGGTCCTGTATTCATTTTAAATTCTATTCTCAATTCTTTGAATTATCAATACTACTGTTTATATTTTGCCTGAAGTACAATTTATATTTTTACATATATGTGTGTTTCATTTACCCAGTTAAGCTGTATGCTCCTTTCAGACAAAATTGTGTCTTTGTAGATGAATGCTTTTACAACTTGAAACCTTAATTATTGTGGTGGGAGGGTGAAGATTATTTGTTTTTAGTCCTTTTGAGCTACTATAACAAAGGGTTATAGATTGAATGGCTTGCAAACGACAGAAACTTATGTCTCACAGTTCTGGAGGCTAGAAGTCTAAGATCAGGATGTCAGCATGGTTGAGTTCTGGTGAAAGTCCTCTTCCAGGTTGCATGCTGCCAACTTCTCATTGTGTCCTCATGTGGCAGAAAGCAGACAGAAGAAGCACGCTCTCTCGTGACCCTTATAAGGGCACTAATACCACTGATGAGGGCACCATCCTCATGACCTCATCTAATGCTATACTCCTAACACCGTCACACAGGGGGATAGGATTTAATATATGAAATTGGCAGAACACAATCATGTAATCCATGACAGATTTATTACTTCATACCTCTCTATTCTCGATTTTCTACTGCAATTTTTTTGTTTGTTTGTTTGTGTTTCGAGATGGAATTTTGCTCTTGTTGCCCAGGCTGGAGTGCAGTGGTGTAATCTCGGCTCACTGCAACCTGCGCCTCCTGGGTTCAA
The DNA here is from genome assembly GCF_028885625.2 of Pongo pygmaeus. Classification (NCBI taxonomy): domain Eukaryota; kingdom Metazoa; phylum Chordata; class Mammalia; order Primates; family Hominidae; genus Pongo; species Pongo pygmaeus. The sequence continues at coordinate 103,498,909 of NC_072387.2, forward strand.
GCGATTGTCCTGCCTCAGCCTCCTGAGTAGCTGGGACTACAGGTGCCCACCACTATGCCCGGCTAACTTTTCTGTAATTTTAGTAGAGGTGGGGTTTCATCATGTTGGCCAGGCGGGCCTCAAACTCCTGGTCTCAGGTGATCCACCTGCCTCGGCCTCTCAAATTGCTGGGATTACAGGTGTGAGCTACCACGCCGAGCCTGCAAAATTTTTAAATATGTTACATAAAACTTCAAAATATTTATAAAGATTAAAATGAATATTTTCTTCCAACTCAAATGTCATGTTCAGGGTGGCAGGGCAGAAAAGCAAAGGACTGAAGTTTTTTATAATGTCACTGAGCAACCTAAGGGACTATTTTATTTTATTTTTTCACCTTTATATTCCCAGCTCTAAGAACAGTACCTGACACTCAGTTGGAACTTCTTACATACATATATTTTAAGTAAAAATTTTATTGTAGTATTACAAAATACTCTAAATGTTAAAAAAAGGATAGCATTTAAAACTCTTAACCACGTTATCAATCTGGAAACATCAGGGATGCCTAAAGTTAAGAAGGAGCCATAGATAATTTATCTGCATGTAGGACAAAGAAAATCCTGAAATAGTTTATTATTTCTCCCATTTCATAAGGAGCTGTAAAATGATGACATAGACTTTTCTGGAATGTCAAAATCATTCTTTTAACTGAAAAAAAAATGCATCATATATCTGGTAGCAAATAATTACTGCTTTGAAATTGACAATATTATGAATAAAGATTTTAAGATATCTGTTATTTAAGTCACTACCACCCATTTCCAAGTTACTACAGAGAACTATTTTAATTGCAAAAGTCTATTTTCTCTTTCATTTGAGAGTACCAGTGTATTCGTTTTTAAAAATGGTCTGTGGTAGGCAGCACAAAGGCCTCAAGGCAGACCAGTGCCTCTAGTAGGACTGAGAGCCAGGAAGCTTTGACTGTTCCAGGTAGCATTGTCAGGTGCCAAGAGTACCTGAAAGAGCTGGTGTCAAGTCTCACGCTTTGTGAGTCATGCCCATTGCAGCCTGGTTGTCAACTGCCTTATATCCGGGGCCATGCATGAAACAGTTCCAAATGATCAAGGCAGAGACATTTCAATTTCGCTCATACTATCTCCACATGGAGTGCTAGTTTTTTGTATTTTGTTATTTTTAATTTCATGTTGGCATTATGCAGCATGAAGTGCCAGAGAATGCATAAGCTTAACACCTGCCATTTAAAATTAATTATGAAACACCTCATTTAACATTATAAACACATTACTCTATTTCATGTGCTTGAAATTTTATTTTGAATTGTGGGTGGTCCTATGCCACTTAGCTTAATTGGTTAGACTCTGGTGCTGATGAGCCTGGAGTCGCTAGTTGATTTTTCTGTAAGGTCACATTAGCTTCCCATAGACAAAACAAACAAACAAAAAAACAAACAGCTCTTTTCCAACACTGACATTTCACAGTTAAGGGGGCGTGTTATATTTTATGAAAAATATTTTCTCAAATATTTTTCCTTGAGTTCACAACAACCCCATAGGAAAGAGTGAAGAGTATTTTTATTGTTATCCTCATTTTTCAGATTATGAATTTTGGAAGAAATTCATACCTAATAGGATTAATTTAGTTGACATAGCCAGAAATTTGCTAGGCCAGGTTCTCTGACTTTAAATCTCTTCTCTATTATATTACACAACAACTCAAAAACTGTAGTCTGATGTTGATGTGCCTTTGTCCCAGAAGTGGTTACTTTGCTTTTATTAACTAGTCAATTTGGATAGCAGTTTTGATAAGTCAGCATTTATCTTATATTGTGTCCTATATGAGTACAAATCTTTATATCCTCCATGATTTTGTTTATATCACATCACTTTAAATAAGTTTAACCCAGTTTCCTTCACCTTCAATGTGACATAATCAGGATTAAGAATCCAACTTCTGATAATACTAATGAATAATGATTTCAGAAGCATACTGGATAAAATCAGAAACTAGTTTCAATATTTCAGTGATGTGGCATTTAGTAGAGTATTTTAAATATTAAAATGAATGTGTAAAGTTGTACATCTCTCATCTTGACAATATCCTTTGGCTGTCTTGAGATTAAGGGTGTTTGGAGTCTTTGTGATCCTGTTGGAAGGATGCATGAGGCCTGCTGGAGGCTGTCCTGTTTTCTTCTGTACCTCAGTACAACAGTCTCATGGGACTAAAATGTTTTGGTTATTGGCATATAATCTTGGTTTCACTACAGCATGGATTCGGTGAGAAAGAACAATACTGTGTCTTCTGCTACCATTGACTGCCTAGAACTTTTTCATTTTTACCAAAAGGAGTAAACATACATTGTGAATCATTCTTTTTAAGGAATTGTTAAAAGAGTCATATATGACGAAAAATTGTTTTCAAAGTTTTATTCAACTCATGCCTTCTACATTTTCTTTTGAGGTGGTGAATATAGAGAGTTTACAGAGTTTGAATACTTAAAAATGAACAGTTTATAGTCACCCTTTTTTGGTATTCTTCATTTAATGAAGAACAGTAGTTTTGATGAATAGCTCCTCTTGTTTTTAGCAATCAATCTTTATATTCTCTAATATATTGAGCTGAACATTTTTATAGGAAGAAGAATTGAGCATATTATCCCATTGCTGATTTTAAAGCCTATATAACATTTTATTTTTCTAAGGTCACATATAATAAATTAAAATACTGTAACAAATATCTTCAGATATTTGTGATTATGTAATTAATCGAGTTGATTTTTGTCAAGCTGGAACTCTTTGCTGGAATATTTTCATTTCTTAAATTTCACGTTCTTGTCATATATGTAGAAAATCAGTTTAATTTAATAAATAAATGCTTGTCTAATGTGTGTACTGAATTATCTTTCTTCTTAGTATATAATTGTTTTCTTACAGAATTATAATTATTTTCTGATCAGTTCTGTCCCCCTCATCTCTGAAGACTTTATCCTATATTCTTCATCCTAATATTAATGTGGTTTATATTAGGTTGGTGCAAAAGTAATTGCAGTTGTTGCCTTTAAAAGTAATGGCATTACATAAATATTTGTTGAAGTAAGCCAATTTATGGCTGAGTAACTGAGTATTGCATATGAATCAGTCCCAGCACTTAAGACATGTAAGGAATTGAAAGTTGAGGCCAACTCATTGGCTGATATTTGGTGTGATATATTAAGTAGTGGTTACCAACAGTCTCTGCAGCAGGATTGCTTGGGTTTAAGTACTGCTAGAGCCATTTCTTATTGGCCTTGACTTATTTGCTTAATCTCTGTTTCTTAGCTTGTTAATTTATAAAGATATTTTGTAAGGCTTAAACAAATTAATATATATATGTAAAGTTCTTAAAATGCTCCCAATAAGTGCTAACATATTAATGTTACCTGTTACTACTGTTTTTAAATAGGCTAGTTTTACCAAACCTATCAAGAAAGGCCAAGGCTACTACGTATCATGAGAAGGGATTGATTACACGGAATGCATTGTCTGGGCTCCTAGAGGCCCACTTAACCCTTTCATCCCTTCCATATGTTGAGGTACCTTAATATTTCAAAGCCTTAGGATTTTTGTTTGTTTGGCTTTTTTTTAATGAAGAAAAGTTTATTTCTCTCTTATACAAAAGAAGTCCAGAGGCAGGCAGTCCAGGTATACTCAAGAGCTTTCTTAAAAAATGAGTTAATCTGAAAAAAAAGCAAAAACCATTCATAAGATTAACTCACTTTTTAAAGAAAGCTCTTGAGAATATATGCAATATTGGTTGGATTCCCAATTCATTCTTTAGAAGCCATTATATATTTGCTGTCAATGTTTCAATTTATCAACCAATTGGGATTATGAGACAACTTTGTTTTGATGAGAGAGAGGATGTATAGGATGGAGTGTGGGGTGGCAGATACTGGGGAGTTGAAGAAATAATTGAATTCAGCAACTAAAGCAAGAAGTAAGAGAGACCAGAAATAAGCACAAGTTGAGAGAAGAATGAGTAGACTTTATTAGTGCTTAGAAAGCCCTTTCTCATTTAACTATTGTAAAAGTCAGGGAGTTTTGGCTGTTCCTTAAAAAGTTAAACATATAAATACCTTGTGATCCAGCAATTTTACTCCTAGGTACAAACTCTAAAGAGTTAAAAGCAGAGCGTTAGATATGTGTACACCTATGTTCATCGCAGTGTTTTTCACAAGAGACAGAAGGTCAAAACAACCCAAGTTCCCATCAACAGGCGAATGGGTAAACAAAATGCGGTATATACACACAGAGAAATATGATTCAGCTATAAAAAGGCAGGAAATTCTGACAACATCCTACAATGTGGATGAATCTTGAAAATATTATTTAAATGAAAGAAGACAGACATAAAGAGACAAAAACTGCATGATTTCACTTACATGAAGTACCTAGAATGGGCAAATTCATAGAGAAAGAAAGTAGAATAGAAGTTATAAAGTGCTGAGGGGAGGGCAGAATCAAGAATTAATGTATAGAGATACACAGTTTCAGTTTGGGAAGATGAATAAGTTCCAGAAGTAGATAGAAGTGATGGTTACACAACATTGTGAATATGTCTAATGCCATTAAATTGCACACTTACAAATGTTAATATGGTAAATTTTATGTTAATTATATTTTAGCACAATATATTTCTAAAAATCCTAAGAGGTTTGCTTGTTCTCTGATTTATAGAGTATCTGGGACTTGCCCAGGGGAACCTAGGTCATCTCTATTTCTACTATACTATGAGCTGCTATTTTAAACCTCAGATTTACTTCAGGGAGTTATTTTCTTTATAGGGTTTATTTATTTTTATTTTTATTTGGTCTAAGTCTAACCCTGCTTAGGGAAAACACACTGAGTACTCAGGTTTCTATTTAATAGCACAAATGGCGATCCCAGAAGGCAAAAACAAAATTAAAGTTGAAGTATTATTTTTAAATAAACAGCTTGCTGAAGGATGCCATTACAAACCATCCACAAAACTTTATTTGAATGACTATGATTTACTACTTCTAAGATGTTTTTTGTCTTCAATGAACTTAAAATCTGTTTGAAAATACAGGTATATAACAAATGATTATCTTTTAAATAAATGTTAAAAGTTATATAAGTAAAATCTTACATGAGTGCAAAACAAGGAGTATCAACCACCTTAGGGGGGATTAATAGGAGATTAATAGGAGAGAAGGCACACAGACTCACACTTGAGAAATGTATGGCATTTTAATAGGCAAAACAACATGGGAAAGGCATTGCAGTTAAATAAATATCTCAGGCAAAGGCCAGAGTCAGAAAAACATGTGGCTTGTTTGTAAATGGTATGTATGTGGTCCTATTTCCCATTTTTCTCTGTCTATCCAGTTCAGACCTAAAACATTAAGTCACAATGACTATTCCCTCCATATTTAAATATTTACTTCTTGTCCTTATCTAAATATTTTGCCCTGTTTCTAATTTGCAGCTATGTTGCATATGTGCCTTTTATTTTAAATTCCCTGTAATTATTTTTGGAAGCAGAAAGGATATTGATTATACATTTAAATACAATTCCAGTTTGTCTTAAATCAGTCACTTGCAGCCAGCTCAGCCTAAGCAGACCTTATATATAGTGAAACCAGTATCTGTTAGATTGCTTATGCATTTCTGTTAGAATGAGACCTACAGATCTGTAGTGATATAGATACTCAGGATGGGAAAATTTAGCATTTAGTTACTTTAATAAGAAAGAATATCTTTCAGTTTGTTTTAGGGGATGTAACTGATGATTGCACTTTGACTTAATCTTTTGGAAAACTTGCTTTTAACTCAACTTAGACAGTATTCACTAGTGTAAGAATAGGGATGAGTTTGCCTGGAGTAAGGAGCTGGTATTGGGTTAAGCTGAAGTCAATTTTTGATGTGGATGTTGATATATAATTGACCTAGGTAATACCTAAAGTCAAACAAAATTTAATTTTTGATAAATAATGGCTGTGGGTGGTAGTGCAAGTCAAGAGAACAAGGTGGGGTCCAAAGGGTGGAAGAGGATCATTTACTAAATTTCTTAGAAAGTCTAGGACCATGGACAGCTCCCTGGCAGCTGAGATGCTCTGATAAAGTGAGCGAAATGGGAAAATATATATATCCTGAAATATACCCCTTTATTTGATTTTTATAGCCTCTCACTAGAATTTTCTGATACTAAAACTGATTTTTTAAATTTTTTTGTTTAAATTTTTGTTTAAATTTTAATGTTTGCCATGCCTCCTACAAGATCAGGAAACCTATTCATTTTCCCAAGAACGTCATTCTTTTCTAAGACTGCCTTACTTTCTAGCCCGACTCTCAACATGAGAACACATTTCCACAGAAAGCTATGGCAAAGGAGCAGGTAGAATTTCATTCTCTATGTTAAACCTATAAACTTCTGGTTGGCCACCACCTTCACCCCATTTTTATGCTGAAACAAGATCTAACCCTGGAATTGTAGCCAAGCTTTCCTCTATGAAATTGCAATTTCAGTTTTAATGAAGTGGCTATTTTATTTTATCTTACCTTTTCCTATCTGCAGCATTTTTTTTCTTTTTACAAAATGATCATCCCAAATAATTTATTTTTAATCAGTGGATTTCTTCTTTGTCATTTAGTTGTTCCCTAGCCAATCCTCACTATGCTGGAGTACCTAAAATTGTGCACCTAAAAAACCATTAGTGTATTTCTTCTCTCTGACCCATTTTTAATCTATTTGCTTCAGCTTTACTGTCCAGAGCGGTTTTCTGTAAGTTATCCCATTATCATTTATCTTTCTTTACCAAATAAAGAGGACACAGTAAGATTTTAAATCACGAATATCCTTTTCTTTCAATAAGAAGAACACAAGTAATTTACCTCTTGCAGTGAAAGGTAGCAAAATGAAACATCTTATTTTTTCTCCAGCCTCCTTTCTCTACCCCAAAGTCAGCAGCTGCTTTAAGTCTGTATACTTTAGTTATAATGTAGAGAAGTGATCTACCAAAAGAACTTTTGTGCATCAACCTTTGGGCAGTTGAAAAAGTATTGGTTGGTTATGCTCATTGTGACTACAATTGCAAGCCACTTTTGCTTATTCCTATACATATTTTTTTAAAATTATCTTTAAACTCCTCTGTATTTATGAAAGGAAAATTTGGTTTCTTCTGTAGGATTAAAGGCTTGCCATGTTTTTTTTTTCTCTTATCACATTGAAGATAAACCTGTTTGACGTTAATCTGATAAAAGTTTTCAAAGCTGATGACTTCTTGTTTTTCCATGAAACACTTTTTTCAGATTCATACTGCTATTTCAAATGAAAAATTTATTCACACCTTCATGTTTCTGAGGTTTTTCTAACTGGATGTTTATTACATTATACAACTCTTGGTTTTATTTATATAAGGCCAATAGCTTAATTGTTGCTGTCCTATATGGGGCTGGAAGTTGACGTTGACTATGTTATGATAACTTATGAAATTTAAAAAGCTTTAAAAAGGATCTTATATGCAGTGATGTATTGTTAAATTTAAGTTGTTAAGTAACAAAAAAAAATCATGTTTTAGTGAGCAAAATAATCATCATTTAGCAAGTTTCAGACACATGGATTTTGGAAGTTTTATAGTTAGCGAGAACAACTAATATATATACTTCAGTACCTACCCTATCCCATTGCTGTAAAGGTTGACTTATATACAATGGTTATTTGCATCATTGAATTGCCATTTATATAAATTGCTGAAATTACACTTTGGGGTTCCACTCATAGAGGTTCAGTAGTATGTGTAAAGTCACACAGTTAGTAAATGAAGTTGCTAAAAAGAAAACCTAGGCCAGTCCATTATCAAAATCTTATGATTTTTCTGCTTCGCTGTGTTGCCTTTTGCCCATGGAATAAGATGTGACCTGAAATTACAATTTCTGTATACCAACATGACTGAATGTACCATATTTCTTTTTTTTTTTTTAATTTTATTTTTTATTATTATTACTATTATAATTATTATAATTTAGGCTCTATGGTACATGTGCACAACGTGCAGGTAAGTTACATATGTATACATGTGCCATGCTGGTGCGCTGCACCCACCAACTCGTCATCTAGCATTAGGTATATCTCCCAATGCTATCCCTCCCCCTCCCCCCACCCCACAACAGTCCCTGAAGTCTGATGTTCCCCTTCCTGTGTCCATGTGTTTTCATTGTTCAGTTCCCACCTATGAGTGAGAATATGCGGTGTTTGGTTTTTTGTTCTTGCGATAGTTTACTGAGAATGATGATTTCCAATTTCATCCATGTCCCTACAAAGGACATGAACTCATCATTTTTTATGGCTGCATAGTATTCCATGGTGTATATGTGCCACATTTTCTTAATCTAGTCTATCATTGTTGGACATTTGGGTTGGTTCCAAGTCTTTGCTATTGTGAATAATGCGGCAATAAACATATGTGTGCATGTGTCTTTATAGCAGCATGATTTATAGTCCTTTGGGTATATACCCAGTAATGGGATGGCTGGGTCGAATGGAATTTCTAGTTCTAGATCCCTGAGGAATAGCCACACTGACTTCCACAAGGGTTGAACTAGTTTACAGTCCCACCAGCAGTGTAAAAGTGTTCCTATTTCTCCACATCCTCTCCAGCACCTGTTGTTTCCTGACTTTTTAATGATTGCCATTCTAACTGGTGTGAGATGGTATCTCATTGTGGTTTTGATTTGCATTTCTCTGATGGCCAGTGATGTTGAGCATTTTTTCATGTGTTTTTTGGCTGCATAAATGTCTTCTTTTGAGAAGTGTCTGTTCATATCCTTTGCCCACTTTTTGATGGGGTTGTTTGTTTTTTTCTTGTAAATTTGTTGGAGTTCATTGTAGATTCTGGATATTAGCCCTTTGTCAGACGAGTAGGTTGCGAAAATTTTCTCCCATTTTGTAGGTTGCCTGTTCACTCTGATGGTAGTTTCCTTTGCTGTGCAGAAGCTCTTGAGTTTAATTAGATCCCATTTGTCAATTTTGGCTTTTGTTGCCATTGCTTTTGGTGTTTTAGACATGAAGTCCTTGCCCATGCCTATGTCCTGAATGGTAATGCCTAGGTTTTCTTCTAGGGTTTTTATGGTTTTAGGTCTAACATTTAAGTCTTTAATCCATCTTGAATTGATTTTTGTATAAGGTGTAAGGAAGGGATCCAGTTTCAGCTTTCTACATATGGCTAGCCAGTTTTCCCAGCACCATTTATTAAATAGGGAATCCTTTCCCCATTGCTTGTTTTTCTCAGGTTTGTCAAAGATCAGATAGTTGTAGATATGTGGCATTATTTCTGACGGCTCTGTTCTGTTCCATTGATCTATATCTCTGTTTTGGTACCAGGACCATGCTGTTTTGGTTACTGTAGCCTTGTAGTATAGTTTGAAGTCAGGTAGTGTGATGCCTCCAGCTTTGTTCTTTTGGCTTAGGATTGACTTGGCGATGCGGGCTCTTTTTTGGTTCCATATGAACTTTAAAGTAGTTTTTTCCAATTCTGTGAAGAAAGTCATTGGTAACTTGATGGGGATGGCATTGAATCTGTAAATTACCTTGGGAAGGATGGCCATTTTCATGATATTGATTCTTCCTACCCATGAGCATGGAATGTTCTTCCATTTGTTTGTATCCTCTTTTATTTCCTTGAGCAGTGGTTTGTAGTTCTCCTTGAAGAGGTCCTTCACATCCCTTGTAAGTTGGATTCCTAGGTATTTTATTCTCTTTGAAGCAATTGTGAATGGGAGTTCACTCATGATTTGGCTCTCTGTTTGTCTGTTATTGATGTATAAGAATGCTTGTGATTTTTGCACATTGATTTTGTATCCTGAGACTTTGCTGAAGTCGCTTATCAGCTTAAGGAGATTTTGGGCTGAGACAGTGGGGTTTTCTAGATATACTATCATGTCATCTGAAAACAGGGACAATTTGACTTCCTCTTTTCCTACTTGAATACCCTTGATTTCCTTCTCCTGCCTAATTGCCCTGGCCAGAACTTCCAACACTATGTTGAATAGAAGTGGTGAGAGAGGGCATCCCTGTCTTGTGCCAGTTTTCAAAGGGAATGCTTCCAGTTTTTGCCCATTCAGTATGATATTGGCTGTGGGTTTGTCATCAATAGCTCTTATTATTTTGAGATACGTCCCATCAATACCTAATTTATTGAGAGTTTTTAGCATGAAGGGTTGTTGAATTTTGTCAAAGGCCTTTTCTGCGTCTATTGAGATAATCATGTGGTTTTTGTCTTTGGTTCTGTTTATATGCTGGATTACATTTATTGATTTGCGTATATTGAACCAGCCTTGCATCCCAGGGATGAAGCCCACTTGATCATGGTGGATAAGCTTTTTGATGTGCTGCTGGATTCTGTTTGCCAGTATTTTATTGAGGATTTTTGCATCAATGTTCATCAAGGATATTGGTCTAAAATTCTCTTTTTTTTGTTGTGTCTCTGCCAGGCTTTGGTATCAGGATGATGTTGGCCTCATAAAATGAGTTAGGGAGGATTCCCTCTTTTTCTATTGATTGGAATAGTTTCAGAAGGAATGGTACCAGCTCCTCCTTGTACCTCTGGTAGAATTCGGCTGTGAACCCATCTGGTCCTGGACTTTTTTTGGTTGGTAAGCTATTGATTATTGCCACAATTTCAGCTCCTGTTATTGGTCTATTCAGAGATTCAACTTCTTCCTGGTTTAGTCTTGGGAGGGTGTATGTGTCCAGGAATTTATCCATTTCTTCTAGATTTTCTAGTTTATTTGCGTAGAGGTGCTTGTAATATTCTCTGATGGTAGTTTGTATTTCTGTGGGATTGGTGGTGATATCCCCTTTATCATTTTTTATTGCATCTATTAGATTCTTCTCTCTTTTTTTCTTTATTAGTCTTGCTAGCAGTCTATCAATTTTGTTGATCCTTTCAAAAAACCAGCTCCTGGATTCATTAATTTTTTGAAGGGTTTTATGTGTCTCTATTTCCTTCAGTTCTGCTCTGATTTTAGTTATTTCTTGCCTTCTGCTAGCTTTTGAATGTGTTTGCTCTTGCTTTTCTAGTTCTTTTAATTGTGATGTTAGGGTGTCAATTTTGGATCTTTCCTGCTTTCTCTTGTGGGCATTTAGTGCTACAAATTTCCCTCTACACACTGCTTTGAATGCATCCCAGAGATTCTGGTATGTTGTGTCTTGGTTCTCGTTGGTTTCAAAGAACATCTTTATTTCTGCCTTCATTTCGTTATGTACCCAGTAGTCATTCAGGAGCAGGTTATTCAGTTTCCATGTAGTTGAGCGGTTTTGAGTGAGATTCTTAATCCTGAGTTCTAGCTTGATTGCACTGTGATCTGAGAGAGAGTTTGTTATAATTTCTGTTCTTTTACATTTATTGAGGAGAGCTTTATTTCCAAGTATATGGTCAATTTTGGAATAGGTGTGGTGTGGTGCTGAAAAAAATGTATATTCTGTTGATTTGGGGTGGAGAGTTCTGTAGATGTCTATTAGGTCTGCTTCGTGCAGAGCTGAGTTCAATTCCTGGGTATCCTTGTTGACTTTCTGTCTCGTTGATCTGTCTAATGTTGACAGTGGGGTGTTAAAGTCTCCCATTATTAATGTTTGGGAGTCTAAGTCTCTTTGTAGGTCACTCAGGACTTGCTTTATGAATCTGGGTGCTCCTGTATTGGGTGCATATATATTTAGGATAGTTAGCTCTTCTTGTTGAATTAATCCCTTTACCATTATGTAATGGCCTTCTTTGTCTCTTTTGATCTTTGTTGGTTTAAAGTCTGTTTTATCAGAGACTAGGATTGCAACCCCTGCCTTTTTTTGTTTTCCATTTGCTTGGTAGATCTTCCTCCATCCTTTTATTTTGAGCCTATGTGTGTCTCTGCCCGTGAGATGGGTTTCCTGAATACAGCACACTGATGGGTCTTGAGTCTTTATCCAATTTGCCAGTCTGTGTCTTTTAATTGGAGCATTTAGTCCATTTACATTTAAAGTTAATATTGTTATGTGTGAATCTGATCCTGTCATTATGATGTTAGCTGGTTATTTTGCTCATTAGTTGATGCAGTCTCTTCCTAGTCTCGATGGTCTTTACATTTCGGTATGATTTTGCAGTGGCTGGTACCGGTTGTGCCTTTCCATGTTTAGTGCTTCCTTCAGGAGCTCTTTTAGGGCAGGCCTGGTGGTGACAAAATCTCTCAGCATTTGCTTGTCTATAAAGTATTTTATTTCTCCTTCACTTATGAAGCTTAGTTTGGCAGGATATGAAATTCTGGGTTGAAAATTCTTTTCTTTAAGAATGTTGAATATTGGCCCCCACTCTCTTCTGGCTTGTAGGGTTTCTGCCGAGAGATCCGCTGTTAGTCTGATGGGCTTCCCTTTGATGGTAACCCGACCTTTCTCTCTGGCTGCCCTTAACATTTTTTCCTTCATTTCAACTTTGGTGAATCTGACAATTATGTGTCTTGGAGTTGCTCTTCTCGAGGAGTATCTTTGTGGTGTTCTCTGTATTTCCTGAATCTGAATGTTGGCCTGCCTTGCTAGATTGGGGAAGTTCTCCTGGATAATATCCTGCAGAGTGTTTTCCAACTTGTTTCCATTCTCCCCTTCACTTTCAGGTACACCAATCAGACGTAGATTTGGTCTTTTCACATAGTCCCACAGTTCTTGGAGGCTTTGCTCGTTTCTTTTTATTCTTTTTTCTCTAAACTTCCCTTCTCGCTTCATTTCATTCATTTCATCTTCCAGGGCTGATACCCTTTCTTCCATTTGATCGCATCGGCTCCTTAGGCTTCTGCATTCTTCACGTAGTTCTCGAGCCTTGGTTTTCAGCTCCATCAGCTCCTTTAAGCACTTCTCTGTATTGGTTATTCTAGTTATACATTCTTCTAAATTTTTTTCAAAGTTTTCAACTTCTTTGCCTTTGGTTTGAATATCGTCCCGTAGCTCGGAGTAATTTGATCGTCTGAAGCCTTCTTCTCTCAGCTCGTCAAAGTCATTCTCCATCCAGCTTTGTTCCGTTGCTGGTGAGGAACTGCGTTCCTTTGGAGGAGGAGAGGTACTCTGCTTTTTAGAGTTTCCAGGTTTTCTGCTCTGTTTTTTCCCCATCTTTGTGGTTTTATCTACTTTTGGTCTTGATGATGGTGATGTACAGATGGGTTTTTGGTGTGGATGTCCTTTCTGTTAGTTTTCCTTCTAACAGAAAGGACCCTCAGCTGCAGGTCTGTTGGAGTACCTGGCCGGCCATGTGAGGTGTCAGTCTGCCCCTGCTGGGGGGTGCCTCCCAGTTAGGCTGCTCAGGGGTCAGGGGTCAGGGACCCACTTGAGGAGGCAGTCAGCCTGTTCTCAGATCTCCAGCTGCGTGCTGGGAGAACCACTGCTCTCCTCAAAGCTGTCAGACAGGGACATTTAAGTCTGCAGAGGTTACTGCTGTCTTTTTGTTTGTCTGTGCCCTGCCCCCAGAGGTGGAGCCTACAGAGGCAGGCAGGCCTCCTTGAGCTGTGGTGGGCTCCGCCCAGTTCAAGCTTCCAGGCTGCTTTGTTTACCTAAGCGAGCCTGGGCAATGGCGGGCGCCCCTCCCCCAGCCTCGCTGCCGACTTGCTGTTTGATCTCAGACTGCTGTGCTAGCCATCAGCGAGACTCCGTGGGCGTAGGACCCTCTGAGCCAGGTGCGGGCTATACTCTCCTGGGGCACCGTTTCCTAAGCCCGTCGGAAAGGCACAGTATTCGGGTGGGAGTGGCCCGATTTTCCAGGTGCCATCTGTCACCCCTGGAAAGGGAACTCCCTGACCCCTTGCGCTTCCCGAGTGAGGCAATGCCTCGCCCCTGCTTCGGCTGGCGCACGGTGCACTCACCCACTGACCTGCGCCCACTGTCTGGCACTCCCTAGTGAGATGAACACGGTACCTCAGATGGAAATGCAGAAATCACCCGTCTTCTGCGTTGCTCGCGCTGGGAGCTGTAGACCGGAGCTGTTCCTATTAGGCCATCTTGGCTCCTCCTCCGAATGTACCATATTTCTGAAATTATGTTCCCAGATTTATTTCCCATAATTTAAGAAATTTCATGTTCAGTCAAATTCATTTTACAATATTTGAAACTATTTTAAGAAGTCAGCATTTGTTTGATGACTATTAAAATCACAATCACAATGTTTGAAGAAAAGTATACTATAATTAGTTTTTATTAAGTCATATAATTGTTTAATTACAGTTACATTGACAATGAAATGAAACACTATTGATAGTGAATGGCCTGCTTGGCAGTCTCTTATATTTGATAAATAAATATTATTAACTGTAAGATAATTCTAGGAACTGTTCGTTAGTTCCTGTGCTAACAGTTACTACATTTGCTTTAAGATTATGGATCGTTAGAAAATATAGAAATTTTCCTTCTACCATCTTATATTTTAGTACTTATTTTCTCACTTTTTTTTCAGTTCAATTTTTCATGAGGAAAGCCTTTTCTTCATTCAGTAGAATTTATAAAGATCAGGTGAAGCAAATATTTGAAAATTTGTATTTAATTTGAAAATATGTATACTCTGTTCAAGACCTTAGTTTTCTCTATATTTATATAATCAGTAACACATAAAATTTCTCTTCTTACATCTCTCTTAATTTTAATTATTTCATGAATTAAGTGAATAAAAGTACTCTATCATTTACTTTTACTTAAAAGCAACTTTGAATGGGTCACTTTGTATTAAAAGCAAATTTGTGTGGGTCAAATACTTGTTACCTAGCCTGGTTTCCATAAATTCTATTGAACAATGATGAATCTTTTCTTGCTAAAAAGTAGATTTGAAAAAAAATAATAAAGGAGTATGTAATAAATAGCAAGATAGAAGAGAGGAAATTTCTGGCCTCTCTTTTTCTGCTAGATCGTTAGCATCTTCAAGCCTGGGTGTACATTGTTGGGCTAATCAATAGTGACTAGGGTGATACACTAGTCAAGGGCTCTCCAATTGCTTTAAATTGTTAACAATTATACATGTATCACTAACTTACATAAGTCTTAGTGCTTTCACATAAATAACAATCAAGGCAATTAATATGTTTAAAACAGTAAAGGTAGTTTAAATAATTAACTTATGTTTTTACAGATGATCATCAAACTCTATGAGAAGCTATTGATAAATAGTAGTATGCTCTCCAAGGCCAATCTGTAGTTTATTCTTAATGTGTCATTCATATATATATATGGATATATATATATGTGTGTGTGTGTATGTATATCTGTGTGTGTGTGTGTGTGTGTGTGTGTGTGTGTGTGTGTGTGTGTGTGTGTGTAGGGAGACAGGCTCTTATTCTGTTGCCCATGCAGTGGCATGATATTAGCTCACTGCACCTCTGTCTCCTGGGCGCAAGCAGTCCTTCCACCTCAGCCTCCTGAGCAGCTGGGACTACAGGCATGCACTACTATGCCTGGCTAATTTTTTGAGTTTATATTTTTTGGTAGACACAGGGTTTCTCCTTGTTGCCCAGGCTGGTCTTAAACTCCTGGGTTCAAGTGATCCACTCACTTTGGCCTCCCAAATTGTTGGGAGTGAACCACTGTACCCAGCCAACATATTATATTTTGAAAGAACATTTTTCTTTATAGTTTAAGAAGCAGAGCTTAGGAGCACTGAGAATTAGTTAAATAAAATTAATTGTTTCATGCCGACCTTCTATAGATTTCTAGTAAACTTAACTACATATGGAAAAATTCACTGTATTTAAGTATGTATGTAATTGAATAAGCTTTTATTCTGTTAAAACTCTATACAACTCTCATTGAAATATCCATAAATGTTTCAGCATGCCTGATAGAATTATACATCATTTATGAATGAGAAACAGCAACACATCTGATTTTTCCAATTCTCTCTCCCCATCTCTTGCTCTTTTATTAATCTTTTTGAAATAAAAAAAAATGCAACATTCTCTGTTAAGAACTCTGTAAATTGTGGCTGGATTCTTTTTACTTACTGCACAATGTTTCTCTTTATCTGCATAGACAGGGCCCTGAAATGCAATGTGAAGTGGTGAATAGAGCCCACGAGGCTTGCCTTCATAGATTTGCTTGATGATATGTTTATCTGGGTGAGAAATTGGTTGTTGAAAATAAGGATTTCCTTATAGTTCATTGCCTATTTCAAAATATATTTTCCTGTATAGCTTATTGTATGTTATTCAAAAGTTTCGTATCTCTTTCCACAAAAACGTATTTTAAAATTGTGCTCCAGAAGGAACACAAATTGAAAAGCAGCAATCAAAGTTGATACCTGGACTCTACATCAACTGTTGAAAGCTGTTGAAAGTGGTAATGTTCACAAAATGCCTTACCCTTGCAAGATTACCTAATCCAAGGCTGACCAATGTGATTAAGCCGAGTTACACATCACTGGAGGCCTTGTGCCAGATGCAGGCTTCAGAAGAAGAAACTGAGTTGTGTTACTGTCACCGCACAACTTTATTGAAAACAAGGCAGTGTCAGCACCTTTAGGTCCTACTCTCAGGCAAACATTGGAGATGACATTGCTGAAGCTTCAGTTGCCTTTCTTTTTTTGACTTAACTAACACTTGATATTCCCCAGGATCAGCCTCAACAACATTCACCTATGTTGTCATTCTTACTGGGCTTTGACCAAAATCTCAGTTGTTCTCAATTAGCCTGTTGTGAAATAATAAAAAAAAATTCACATCTCTATTCTGGAAAATGATGAAAAAGCCATCCTTGTAGTTCTAATCATAAACTTCCTCTTTAGAATAGAATCTCATAATATTAAATAAGTTTTCTAACTGCTCAAAAACGATGCATATGTGAGTTAAATCTGTGCTAAAAGAATAATCAAGCTTGTTCAATTAGAAAATAGTCATAGAAATGAGTCCATGAATAAATAAAATTTTCTGAAATATTTAGCAATGAAAGTTTATAGAATATTTACTGAGCCTCCACTTTTTATTATAAAAATACTTCCTGAAATCACCCTAAAATATGTTTGCTAGCAGAATGAGAAATTGATTTACTTACTTTTTAAAATTGTGTTTCTCAGATTGACAGCAGTAGGTATAATGCAAATAACAATGTTCCATCATGTTTTTTTTTAACATTCAGTAAAAAGCACTTCTATTCATTTTAAAACCAACAAAATAGAGAATTGAAATGAACTTGAAAAACTACACATGAATATTAGAAATATTAAATATAATTTAAATATTTATTTCAACGTGTACTTTCAAGCATCATATAATCATTTGATGTATAAGGGAACAGTGATTTGAAAATAACTTTTATAAATACACTTTTGTTTTAGATACTAAGAAGTATCTTTTGAGTAAATTTTCTCTCAAAATATGTATTGGCACAATATTTCTTAGATTTTTAAAAATATATATTTAAACATTTCCACTCCAAAAATGCAAAATAGTGTAAGATGAAAAATGGATATTTAAAATATGCTTTCATTGATTTTCTTTTAGTAATCAACTCAAGCTTTTTCAAGCTATGTCAAAAATGATGAGCTCAAAGGCATTTTGGAGGTGACTCTGACATTGCTGATATTAATTGGTACTTTATTTTCACTTCTATTATGCTCTGCAGGTTTTGAACCTATTTTCCACCCATTTTTGTTCTTATAGTTAAAAGGTCGGCAGGAATAAACAAAGACGATAATGAATTCTTATCTAATTATGAGTATCATCCAGATTTAATCAGAAGAAAATAATTCCAGAAAATGTCTTCAAAATCAATTTAATGCAGTGTTTGCAAATATAAAAATGCTAATAGCATGTAGAAAGACTTTTGACATTTTTCCATTTTGAAATGTATTCCCAATACATGGAAATACGTGTTTTTAGGTTTGAGATAAGTCTCTGTGAACATGCTCTATTGAGATTATAATCC
Source organism: Pongo pygmaeus (assembly GCF_028885625.2). Lineage (NCBI taxonomy): Eukaryota > Metazoa > Chordata > Mammalia > Primates > Hominidae > Pongo > Pongo pygmaeus. Next base: position 103,516,822 of record NC_072387.2, read on the forward strand.
AAGAAAATGTTACATTTCTATGCTTATGATCTCTAATATGGCTTTTCAACTGGCAAATTGTGGTAAATGTGCTTGATAAGGCAGAAAGCATCATTTCCAACTGATGTAAATTTTCTCCTCTCAACTTCACAAACTTTGAATATTTAGAGTTTTGGTATTGCTTTTAACAAAAGTTAAAACTAAAATGTCATGAAAGCCATGGACAGGATGAAATAATCCACATACTAAATAAAGATAAGTAATGAAATTTAGCAATCTTCTTCTCAATCTTAGTCTAACTACTATTTGGACTATTTTAATACACCTTTTCTTGTTTTGTATAACTTTATCATTAGCTATGAAGGATAAGCAATTAACTCATTTATACTTTCTTCCCTCCCTCTTTTTTTTCTTTTTTTTTTTTTAAAAAAAAAAAACCAAAAACCAAAAAACAAACAACAGCAACAAAACTTTTACTGGTTGCCTCCATAAATTTTTTTTTTTTTTTAGGCAGAGTCTTGCTCTTTTGCTCTTTTGCCCAGGCTGGAGTGCAGTGGCAGGATCTCAGCTTGCTGCAACCTCTGCCCCCCGGGGTTCAAGCGATTCTCCTGCCTCAGCCTCCCTAGAAGCTGGAATTACAGGCACCCGCCACTACGCCCGGCTACTTTTTGTATTTTTAGGAGTGACGGGGGTTTCACCATGTTGGCCAGGCTGGTCTCGAACTCCTGACCTCAGGTGATCTGCCCACCTCGGCCTCCCAAAGTGCTAGTATTACAGGTGTGAGCCACTGCACCTGGCCACTTCCATAACTTTAAATGATATTTTTAAGCTGTATTTCTTGAGTCATCAACTTCTGAACAGTGTCTCTTGCCTTCCTGCTGTATAGCCCAAGGAATCCCTTTCTCCATACATCTTCTTCCTCTCCCAGTCCCCAATTTGTATAGGAGTGCTTGATGAAATCATCCCCCCATCACGTTCAGGCGATCAAGCTCCTTAGCATGACGTGCAAGGCCCTACTGATAATACCTGGCCCCAGCCTTCCCTTTGGATATCAGCTCTCACTTCCCTTCACCCATTGCCTTTTCTCTGGGCTCAGGCTTCTTGCTGGGACTCAAACATGAGAGACCATTATCTGATGCACTGGTCATTGGATGCACTGCTAGAGTGCCTTTTTATGGCTGTTTCTCTGGTATTTAGGATTCTGATGAAAGTTTCCTCTCTCAGAGCACTTGCTTTACATCCCTTCATAAAATAGCCATGCACCCTCACTCCTCTTTGTTACTACTCTGCTTTATTTTTTGCCATAACATTTACTACTATCCAACTTAATTCTATATCTGTTTTACTAATTTGATTACTTTTATCCCACTAATATGAATTTTCACATGGCCAGGCATTCTGTCAGTTTTTGCTGTTGAATCCACAGTTATTAGAGCAATACCTGACACAAATATCTGTTAGACAACTAATTAGCATAGTTTACAAAACTTAAATGCTGTTCTGTACTGTCAATTAACCCTCCATTACTTTGTCCATAATGTTAGTTACAAAATTTTAAAACTAACAAATAATGCTATGACTATATAAATATCATAAATTGCAGAGTCCTTGAGTGTGATTAGATCGTATGTTGATTAGATCATACGTAACACTCCAGAACTAAGTCTGTGCCATTCAAAAGAGAATGTTCTAAGCATCAAGATCAAATATCCCTTTTCTTATAATCCATCAACTGTTCAAAACAATAACATGCTTCCATCTTTATATTTATTTTATGATTATCATGTGCTGCTTTTATTTCCCATGGAATTTCCAACTGCATTTCATTTATCTTGAAAAATGAAGTGAGTGTGGCCTTCAACCATATCTCTAAAATAATCCGGTTCCTAATTATATTACTTGTCAGATGTCCTAAAGTGGAGAAACTTCTTTAAGGCATACTCTGAAGTTGTCGTCATTGACTCCTTTCTATTCATCCAAACTTAATTTCTCTTCTTCTTGGCTCTCACAGTTTCCACTTTGTTGGATTCTTTCTTCTTTTATTCAGCTTGAGTGCTTGTGAGCTATGCTTTGGATGACACACCTAATTAATAATGTCTTTATTTTGCCCTTGTATATGGTGAATGTTTTGCTTAGGAATGGCTTCTGGTTTGTAGTCCTTTTCCTCTAGACATACTCATTGTCATTAAGCATTCTTCGTTGCAATGAAAAGTCTGAAACAAATCAGACTCTTGTCCCTGTGGAGAACTGTTTTTTATTCTATGCTCTATGACTTTTTGTTTTTATCCTGGAAATGTTACGAGCGTGTGTTTAAGTGTATTTTTATTTTTGTTTGTTTTATCTATTCTGCTACTGCATGGGTCTTTTTTTTTTTTTCTTTTACTTTCAGGTTAGTGGGTTTCTGTTATTTTAGAAAACATTTTCCTTTTATTCCTTAGATTATTTCCTCTTCTACTTGCCCCTTGTCAATTACTGGATTGAGTAACCTTGTACATTTCTGAATTGATTGTCTATTCTTCTAAATACTCCTTTCACTTTAGAAAATATTTTTGCCCCATCTTCTGGGAGAAATCCTTTTATTTATTTACTTACTTACTTATTGATAAAATTCTTGAAAATTTAAAAACCAATGTATTTGGCTTTCACAGTCCTTTTTTTCCCCTCCCTCTTTTCCCTCTCTCCTCCCCTCTTTCCTCCTCCTTCTTCTCCCCTTCTCCTTTTTTTCTCTCAATGCAATTTTGGAGTTGGTGATTATATATCTTGACTTGTAATTGGAGCAGAACTACTCACATATTGGAACATTTGAGGTGGGTGGCTTCTGATATATTATGCATTGACTTAGGGAGAGTAATTCTGTGCTTCAAGAACTAGGAGAACTGAAAACCTAAAAGTTTCAGCACAACTTTTAATGGGAATGAAGTAGAATATCCAGCAGTCCATGAGAATTCACTGTTCAGCCAGGAGCTTGAAAAAGTAAAGAGTTAATTAGAACCCGGGAAAGACTGGCACAAGGGAAGGAGCCCAGAAGGATACCACATACTTTCCTATGCATGAGAAAATACTGACCCAGAGATTTCAACTCTCATTTTGTGCAGCCAAGATTGCAAAGTTTAAGTTGGCACATTTATCCATGGATAATAAATTTAAAAAGAGAGAAGGAAGCCAAAATATACAAAGGGGGAATTAAAAGATAAAAAGTAGCTTGTGAGGAAAGATCAAGCTACAGGCTACATGTAACAGGATGGCTTTCAATTTAGGGAAGGGTAAGGGGAAGTGGCATGGAGGAGTGTGTGCACATGCGTGGCTGTGAAAGAACAGGCACGCTTCTTCATCCATGTGAACCACTGTACAGAGACGTGGTCAGTCATACACAGAATTAAAGTGTCATCTTGCTAGACCCATAGTCCCAAATCATGCTTAATTTCCTTTTGCCCATATAAATATTATAAGATTATATAGGGAATATAAGTTGTTGAGTTTTTATAAATAATATTTTTCTTACTTCGGGTGTTTTTCCTTAGAAGTCTTTTTAGTGAATATAATTTACATAGATCATATGCTTTCTGTAGGAATTGTGGTAAATAAAATTATTTAAGCAACTATGGAGAAGTCCTGATTCTATTACTGTGGATATATACACTATACATTCAATTTAAAAAATGATTTTTTCATTGTTGCTAACAAGGGGAATACAAGCGTTTCATACCTATCACACTCTTCTTTTCTTCTTAGAGAAATCTTTCCTAATGACATTATTTTTTTCTTACTTACCTTTCCTTGGCATAACATAAGCTGAACAAACCTATGATCAGTATCAGGTAAACTCATCAAATGTGCTCCTGAGGGGGAATAATTTTAAAAGAAGGCATTAGCGCAAACCTTATTTAACCAGTTTACAACATCAATCCTCTTAAAAATCAAAGGAAAGACAAAAGGAAATATTTTCAGGTGTATAAAGATTACAATGCTCTTAACACTATATTAAGTCCAAGAAAAAAATGTGGCGCACAGTTATGAAAACAAAGCTGTCCAGCAAGACATGCCTTTTCTCTGTAGAATGAAACCGCTTCAGTTTCTGTGTTTTATGCTGAGGATTTACCCTAGCACACTGGCCAGTACATTATTTTATGATAGCTCACTATGACTGCATCACTTACATCCACAGAAAATGCCAGTCTTTCTTAGAGCAAATCGTTTCCAGTCAAGGCGGAAGGACTTCAAAGCAGAGTCAGTGAAAACTGAGATATAAGGATGTTCTACAGCAATAGCCCTGACACCAGTGTAAACCTACCCTTCTCCTCAATCTGGCATGTTTCTCTCCTTTACAGAAGCACTAACCCTGACCAATCCAGCAGCAAGACTTACAGAAATCTCCTGGGCTGCCTAAAATGGGGCCCAAGTGATTCTTGCTGCTCCTGTCTGACCTTTTTAAATGAGGAAAATATTGATTAGGAGTTTTTCTTTTTGAAGTATAGAATTAACACATTTTTGGTAGTGATACATTTTATAGTAAGACTGAGTGAGGTTTGATCTTACATTGTCCTTGTATTCTGCACACTTTTACTTGTGTGTTATCAGTTCTTCATTATGAAAACCCAGAGTTCAATGAATAATTCAAAAGCTTGATATGAAGTATTTAATGCTTAAACCCAAGTTTTCTCAAGGAAAGGATATCATCAAGAGACCTCTGGTACTTGTGACTACTCTGTGACTAACCAGGTCATTTACTTGGAAGACAGGAGGGAAGGTCAAGATTATGTGGGACAAAATATTCATTATCACATCCACTTAGACTTGAGCAATTACAACACAGGAATATTTGTATTTGTTTTTTTATTTAGCCTTTCTGTTAAAAGTTTTTTGCAGAGATCAAATGTAAAACAATTTGTACTTACACTGATTAGAGAAACAAGTGCAAATGTTAGAAATTACATATCAGAAAGGAAATATTTTATGAAGCTCACAAAGAATAAGCAATGATTAAGGACCTTGAGAATTTGACTTACAAGGAGAGGTTATAAAATATGCACATCCCAGGGACATTTCTGCATATAAACACAACACTTTAATAAACAGACACAAAAACCAAAGAGAAGAGTTGATTATCACATTGTGTATTATACAGGTAAACTAGAGATATTGCAGATGCAGGTCCAGACAACCACAGTAAAGCAAACATTACAATAATGTCACACAACATCATTGGTTTCTCAGTGCATTTAAAATTTGTGTGTAATAGCATTATGGCTAAAAAAAAAAAAAAGTACACACATTAATAAATACTTCATTGCTAAAAATGCTAATGATCATCTGAGCAATGAGAGAGTTTTACTGTTTTTTTTCTGATGGAGGGTATTTTCTCAGTGTTGAGGGCTGCTGACTGATCAGGACAGTGGTTGCTGGAAGTTGAGGGGCTGTGACAACTGCTTAATAAAAGAAAACAATGAAGTTTCCTGTGTCGATTAATTTTCACAAATCTTTCACAAAAAGATTTCTCTGTAGTATGCAATGTTATTCAATAGCATTTTACTCACAGAATTCTTCAAACCCTGCCACCACTTTACAAAATAAGTTCATGTAATATTCCAAATCCTCCATTGTCATCTCAACAGTGTTCATGGCATCTTCTCCAGGACTAGATTCCACCTCAAGAAACCACTCTTTGTCATCTGCAAGAAGAAACGCCTCATCCTTTCAAGTGTTTTCATGAGATTGCTGCAATTCAGTTACATACTCAGGCTCCACTTCTAACTCTAGTTCTCTTGCTAGTTCTTCCACTTTTGCAGTTACTTCCTTTGCTGAAATCTTGAAGAAAGACTTCAAATCCGTCAGGGTTGGAGTCGACTTTCTCCAACCTGCTGTTAATGTTGATATTTGACCTCTTCCATGAATTACAAATGTTTGTCATGGCATCCAGAAGAGTGAACTCTTTCCAGAAGGTTTTCAATTTACTTTGCCCAGATCCATCAGAGAAATCACTAACAATGGCAGTTATACCCTTATCAAATGTATTTCTTAAATACAATAGACTTGAAAGTAAAAGTTACTCCTTGATCCATGAGCTACAGATTTGATGTTCTGTTAGCAAGCATGAAAACAACATTAATCTTTTTACACATCTCCACCAGAGCTCCTGGGTAGCTAGGTACATTGTCAATAAGCTGTAATATTTTGATAGGAATCTTTTTTTTTCTAAACAGCAGGTCTCAACAGTGGGCTTAAAATATTCAGTTAACCATGCTCTAAACAGAAGTGCTGACATCTGAGCTTTGTTGTTTTGTTTCTAGAACACAGACAGTGTAAAGTTAGCATCATTCTTAAGGGCCCTAGGATTTTCAGAATGGTAAGTGAGCATTGGCTTCAACTTTAAGTCACCAGTTTCATTAGCCCCTAATGAGGGAGTCATCCTGTCTACTGAATCTTTGAAGCCAGGCATTGATTTTTCCTCTCCAGCTGTGAATGTCCTCGATGGCATCTCTTTCTACAAGAAGGCTGTTTCATCTACATTGAAAATCTGTTATTTAGTGTGCCCAACTTCATCAATTATCGTAGCTAGGTCTCCTAGATAACTTGCGGCAGCTCCTCTATGACCACTTGCTGCCTCAGCTTGAACTTTTATGATAATGGAGACAGCTTCTTTCCCTCAACCTATGAACCTCTGCTAGCCTCCAGAGTTTTCTTGTGTAGCCTCCTCACCTCTCTCAGCCTTCACAGAATTGAAGAGAGTTAAGGTCTTTCTGTTGATTAGGCTTTGGCTTAAGGAAATGCTGTGGCTGGTTTGATCTTCTATCCAAACCCCTAAAACTTTCTTCAGATCAGCAATAAGGCTGTTTCACTTTCTTGTCATTCGTGTTTTTATTGGAGTAGCACTTTTCATTTTTTTCAAGAACTTTTCCTTCACATTCAGTTGTCTAACTGTCACAAGAGACCTAGTTTGGCTTATCTCAGCTTTTGAAATGCTTACATCACTAATCTTAATTATTTCTAGTTTTTTATTTAAAATAAGAAACTTTTACTTGAATACTTAGAGGCCATTGTAGGGTTATTAATTGGCCTAATTTTAATAATGTCACTTTATTGGGGACTAGGGAGACCTGAGAAGAGGGACAGGGACAAGGGAATGGCCAGTGAGTAGAGCAGTCAAAACACACACATTTATTGATGAAGTTCATCATTTTATATGTACAAGGCTAGTAGCACCCCAGAGCAATTACAGTTGTTAATATCAGAGGTTACTGATTGCAGATCTTCATGCCAGATATAATAATTACAAAAGTTTGGAATATTGTAAGAATTAACAAAATCTGACAGAGATGAGACATGAATCCATGCTGTTGTAAAAATGGCACTGACAAAAGGCTTTCTTGACAGAAGCTTGCCACAAACCTTAACAATGTAAAAAAATTCAATATCTGCATAGTGCAATAAAGCAAAGCACAATAAAACAAGGTATGCTTGAAAATTCTAATGGTCAAAATACATTCTGGAAACATGAGTTAATTAAATCAAAAGATTTTAGTCCCCCCCCCCCCGCCCCGTTAACAAATGAGAAAGTAACAAAGATATCTAACTTATGACAAGTTAAAAATGGTAAATGCTATAGCACTTTTAGAACTATCTACTTAATATTTGAAGTTTGGGGAAGGAGTGGTACTTTGAAGACTTATACCTAGGTCTATGATTTTATGGAACAGATGAAAAGAAACTATTTTTAGCAGCCAACTGTTAAATGTCAGACAGATGTTGTTATAACCGTGATTACAGGATTTCATTTAATTCAGAACAAAAGTATTTGGGACTTACCTTGGCGGGAGAGCTGGCTTTGTAATGATGATGGAGCACAATTTAAACATTACAATTAAACTATCCATGAATTGTCAACCAAACCAGATGCATAAGTAGCCAATAATTTAGGGAATTTTTGTTTTTGACATAGGTTTTAAAAAGTCATTATCCCTTGCCTCTTTGAGCTCGAGCCCAATATTTCCCATATTTATTGTTTTCATATTACAAATTATCCCTCATGCCCTTCAGATTAACTTAAAATCAGTTAATTCTCTTTTCCCCTTTCATGGGCACACATATGGAAGGGAAGTATCTAGATTATTTTCTGATGTGGGCATATATTTGTACTTACATATGAACCAGCTATGGAAAATAAGCCCCCAAATAAGGAAGAATTTGTTCTGCAAATAAGCCCCAAAATAAGGAAGAATTAGTTCTGTACGATTTCTTTTTGAGCCACAATGCAAAATCAAAGCTAGCAAAGAAGCATCACGTTGTCATGAACTAAAATTGAGAGTTAAATGATTAAAGCAGGAATATCTTTAATTTTCTCTCAATAACCTTCATTTTTCACCTTTTTAAAAATATTTAAATATACTTATATTTTAATATTATTAATTTTCTTAACTGCATTATTTTAAAAAAATTAACCCATAGTATAGCATAAAACCATGTGTTCTCAGAATCCTATTGTTTTTACTCATGGAAGTCAATGCTGGATGAAAGAAATTTATCTATCTGAAGAAAATACTCAATTTTACCTTGAAAAGTTGTTACAGAACCAAAGTGAGTCTGTTGACACATGCACAATGTAAAAGCAAACATGGAAGCACTGGGTTTTTGCAATGAGCCGACTTGCAGGGAAACAGCAGGAAATGCTCAAATCTGTCTCTACCAGCTGTAGGCTGAGTCTATTCTTATAAGCATATGGCAATGAGAGATGATCTGGTTGGATCTTGTAATGATGTGATGCTGGATGGCATGATCTGACTGGATCCTGGCCATGTGGGTGACACCAAGGCAGTCTGATTTGATCTTGTGTCCTACCATGTCATGTCCATATTCTTAATTCAGTCCCTGTTCCTTGGCCTGAGCACTTAGATTACACCTGTATTTGCATACGTGGTTCCTCTAGGCATGTTCAGGTTATGTGACCTTCACCTTGGGGATTCATGGCGACAGAAAAACAACTCACAACTTTGGTACATAAAATATGAATCAGATTGGTCTGGAGCAGTTACAAAGTTACTAGTTTTCCTTTTCTACATCTGCTTTTCAAGTGTATTCTATATCATGTTGTCCATACAAATGTCATATACAAATACAAATGTAGTTAATCTATAGGTTTTGTCTCGATAAGTACTGCCAAAGTGTAGTTTGCAAACCAATGCTGTTCTGCAAACTGTTCCTGGTCATAAGAAAATAAGAATAGAAATTGAGAGAAAATGTTTAGAAACTTTTATGGCAGCATGACAGAGTAATTTTGTTGTTGAACTTACAATTTAAAATGCCCTAATATTTTGTCTTTTTTATTACTGTAACTTAAACATGTTTTATAAGTGTAATACAGGTTTGTGAAAAATTGGTGAGAAAATTCGTCTTCAGCACAGAAAACTTGTGAACTACTAGTTCTCAAATCTTGAGCAGACTAGATTCAAGGCAGCTAGAGGGAGAGGAGAGGGAAGCTGTGAGCATTTTGCAAGACAGATGAGCCAGGATGGAATTAAGTAGTGTTTCAGATAGTTAATGGATATTGAGGATCAAAACATGAGAACCCTAGGACACTGTCTCCTAACCCATCTCCATGTAATTGACTCTCCCAATCCTCTCGCCAAGTCACCCTCATGGATGTCTGTGGCACACTGAGTACTCGCCAATAATTAGTTACTCTTTTGAATGCCCCAGCATCCTTTCTGGGTTTTTTTGGTATACTTCCTAAGAGTAGGTTGTTTTTATTCCCAAGTGATTTTATTCTAGCTGTAATTTTCTTGTAATTATGTAATTTAATTAAATATTATATAAACCAATGAAACATGAATACATACAGAAAGATAGCTGTTGTTTCCATGATAACCAAACAGAATGTCTTGGGGAGGCTCAGTAAGTCTAATTACCAAAAAACGGAAAAAAAAAATGTAGAATCTGGTGCTGTTAAGTAGCTGTCAAGTTTGCCAGTACACAGTAAAAGATATCTACAAGGATTTTGCAAATGGATTCTTTCTCAATTGTCTTTAAGTTCCCATTTCACCTTAAAAAATTAAAATTGGAAATTGTAGGAAATGTAAAGCTGGTGTGTCATACAAGAAATACTATTCAAAACTGCAATTATTAGACAACTACTTTAAATATTTTTGAAAATGCTTCTTCCTAAATAAAAAGATTAAGAAATGAATATTCACCTGTTTAAAAAACTTAACCATCTTCACCGATTTTTAACCAGTTATACCCAATCATATCAGATAAAAAGGCTTGTATTATAATTGTATATAGGCATTTGTACAATTTGTATACTACCTATCGCCAACATATTTCATGAATAGTAATTATTTGCATGTAATCACTTCAATAAAATGTTTGTTTTTGAAATTTGTTGCAATACAAAATTATATAGAAATCTTGACAGATTCTCCTTTGCTTCAGTTAATCACTGCTATCAAAAGCCAATTTATTGAGAAAAAAAAAACCGTGGTTGTAATTAAACTTCTGGAATGTTCTAGTCATCTGCAAGTGTCATGTAGGAAATAACTAGGCTTATGGAGGAACAATTTGACTTGATTACTAAATTTAAAGAACCCAGGAGTTGGGGTCCAGTCATTCATTCATCCATTCAATAGTTTAATAATGGAGAATCTAATATTTGCCAGTCACTATAATTAGATTTTAGATATTTAAAGAAAAAAAAACATGCAGCTCTTGCTCTTGAGGAGCTTACAGTCTAGTGGGAGAGACAAATGTGGTAACCGACTAGTGAGAATACAATTTGGCAAGATATAAACAACGGTCCTTCAGAACATGCCTTGAGAGTAGACAAGATGAGAGGGAACTGCACTCATTGTGTGTGGGCCTTCTCTAGTGAACTGGGCGACGTAGGTGTTGGGTGGTGAGGATGTGACCAGGAGCTATAGAAACAATGTTTCTTCTGCTTTTGTTCTCTATTTCTTCCTAACATCATCTGTTTGGGGATAGGCTTGAAAGTAATTTTCTTCTTTATACTTACCTATAATTTCAAATTTAAAAAATCTATCATTTCCATAGTTAGAGTTAGCTAATAATGTTTGTGAGTGCTAAATAATTAGAACACGTGGACACATAGAGGGGAACAACCCACACTGGTGCTCTTTGGAGGGTGGAGGGTGAGATGAGGGAGAAGATCAGGAAGCATAACTAATGGGTACTAGGCTTAATACCTGGGTGATGAAATAATCTGTACAACGAACCCCCATGCCACAGACTACATTTGTACCTCTGAAGTTAAAATAAAAATTTTAAAAATGTGTTTTTTTAATACAGCTTTGAGTGTTATGGACTTAGTAGCATATTCCATTTGGTGAAGATAGTGTTTCAAGAAAAATTGGATGGTAGGCACATGAATACTTCTAGTAATGAGAAATCTAAAACAAATGTTTCTACCTCCTAAGAAATGAAGTAGGCTCACCTGTCCCCATCAAGGCAATCTCTGGACTGTACATCCAGGTGTTCCTAGACCAGGATAAGATTGCTTTGCATAACAAGGGTTTGCCTGAAGCTGAAATACCTACACTAATGAAAGAAAGATAGCTAGCATCTTATAGTGGAGACTTTCTTTTATTTCTTATTTCTTGTTGTGATATTTTTAGATTCGTCATTCTGCAATATGTAAGAGTAACACATTTAAGGATTATATTTTACTAAATGGCATTTTTTTTTCTTCCAGATGATCTGGTATAAAGATGTCCATATCACAGTTGAGTTATTCCAACATGTTCTGGCAATCACACTTTTGCCACCTTCGGCATAATTCTGATAAAACAATTAGAAGTTTATAGCCAGTAACGAAATCAACAAAGGGAAATAATATATGGCATACAAAGGAGGAATCAATACATGATATGGCTAATGTCCAATTCCTATTAATTTTGATGTTAGCTCACATATCTTAATATCATACAGAAATATTACTAATACATCATGTTGAAGAATAAACATCAAACAATAATGATATCACTCATTTAGCAGAAAACATTATAAATATTTTGAATATAAGCTTATTTCATGAACAAGTCTAATTATTTACAAGATTTAAGTAACATATATGTGGGCACTTGTATGTGTACATAAAATATTGTATTTTAAACACATAGTACTCAACAGGAAAAAACGTGTCATATATTTTGTTTTATTTTAGCTTTAAATTTTCAATGTACTGGTGTATCTTTTTTTATCCCTGGGATGTTTTAGGGCCTGTTTCTGGCAATTATCTGCTGGCAGAGAATCACATTTGCCTTACCCCAGCAACTTAGCAAAGATAGCAAATACTACAAATGTCCCAAATGGCACTGTGCTCAGTTTATTAAATTTTCTTGTGTTTAGAGATATCTTTCAGCAATGACTTTGGACTTTTTATCAGCCTTTGGGGTTTTGCTGTTATCCTTTGATATTCACTTACTGAAGATTGTGTTGTTTTTAAGTGACATTAAATTATTCCTCTTTATGAGTGTCTAATTCACAGTGTGCATATGAATTTCTTTTCTCAAGTTCTATTTGTCATAAGGATTTTTGGCAGACATTCATTGGCACACAGTTTTACTACTGTCTTTTTAACAATGACAGATATTTAACATAAGTTCAAAGCATATTTATGGTAAGCCAGGCCACTAAGATTGACACTTCAGTAAAAGATGCTACTGCCCTCATGAAATCCAATCCAACTAGGAAAACCAACTTAGAAACTAGTGACAGAAACTCACTCATCCCAGGTGTGATGCTGAGCTCATTAGTAACATTTGTGCTTGCTAGGTTTCAGAACACATCTTCAAAGTTAAGCAATTTGCCCAAGCTACACAGTGAGAAAAGGGCAGAGTTTGAGTTCACAACTTTCTGACTGCAAGGTATGTCATTATATACGATGTATTGAAGGATATCATGCCCATTATTTCTCAATGTAGACCCAGTTAAGATGCACAAATTAAGTGAGAATATTATTTTGCAACCAAGAAAATAATTTCCATTGCCATTTTTAGCTGTTACTTATTATATTACTAAAGCAAGTGCTTCATAAAACAAGAAAGAAAGTAGGTTATAAGGTGGATATCAATCTAGCCTGCCTTTCTTCCAACCTAAAGTTTCATGGATAGATGAAATTTAATTAATCTTTAAAATACTGTTCACATCTTCACTTCTTAACCTTCCCAAGACTTAATAACCTTCTGTGTGTGGCTGTTCTGCCTTCCATCTAAGTTACAGACATTCCTTCCATATAGAGATTGAGAACATCTGGTTAACACCCTCTTGGTAATAACCTTTCATATTTTTTTTCCTTTTAAAGTAGAATTAAGCAGCATTATTCTTAGAAAATGACATTTTTATATTGAAGTTCCTTTAGCTCCATGACTTTTGAATATACACTTCTGCTATGGCTATTAGACATTTCTCTCTTGAGAGGTTTCCATAATTCTGAAAACATTCTTTCTTCCTACTGAAATTCTGTTGTCAATTACTTTGTTTGTGCAGCTGAGCATAATTTGTCTTAAAATGAAAACAGGAAATTCAGAAACAAATTTAGATTCTTAGGTGTTTCATCGTTATTGGAAAAAATACATTGTGTATCTCCAAACTGGGATTTTGGGTTTACTCAACAGTGTTAAAGATAAATAGTGTCACTAAGTGTCTTTTAGTGTCAGGCCTATTTTGGATGTGGTTTTCTTAGTTAATCGACAGAGAAAAGATCTGAGTAGTTTACACTTGGCTGGTTAAAAACCAGATTCCCATCAGGAAGTGCTAGCATATTTTTCAAATTATTAACAGAAAATATTATAAATAACACTTCAGGACTATGAACAAACATAATTAAAAGCACACACTCAGAAAGGCTATATAAATAAGGTCCATCAATTACAGGGGTTTACATAGCTTACTTCCCCTTGCTTGTAAATTACCATTGGAATGAATGGTTTCAATTTCATTTTTAGTGGAAATACTTACATTCATGAATAGAGTATTCTAGGAAACAAAAATAGGGAGATCCTTTTTGTTGAAGGGCTTCTTTTCTTGAATGCATATTTTGAATTACATGAACATATTTGAAGTAATTAAAAATTGGTCTGGTAAAGAAGAAATTATTGTAATACTCTTGAACAAAAGTAAATGCATCTCTAATATTGTTAGTGAACTCCACAGAGGATTACTATTAAAGATAGTATGCATATCTGTAATTTAAAGGATAGCACCTCAAGTGGACTTTAAATGACACAAGGGTATCTTGGTACAGAGCACTAAGAGTTGGAAAATTTAGTTCATGTATTTTGCATGTTCATCCTGCCAAATCTGTCCAAGATATCACACCTTGTGTAGTGAATCAGGCAGATATGATCCTTGTGATGTACACAGAAACCAATAATGGTATGTGTAGGAGAGAAAAACACAATGGTGTTCCAAGAAACAGAGCCAGCTTCCTCATCTCGTCTATTAGGAATCCTTATCTGTCTACTGGCTCCTATAAGTTATCATTCTAAACATTTTATTATTTTGTTCTTAAAATTTGACTATTCCTCAGTTTTTTCCCTTGTGTAAATTAATTTGTCATTTACAGTCCCCCCCGAAAAAAAATTTGGCCTGTATGAAGAAACTTATAGAAATTATAGTGTAGAATTTTCTGAAGGGTTTGAACCATTATAATTTTGTTAAGTAATAGCCTCTAACGTTGAAAATTAAACTAATCTATTTTCCTAAATGTGTAAACATGCTTATTGTGCATAACTTAAGTACTCTTGAAGGTAGGCAAATTATAAATTTTAATTAAAACACCTTAAGATAAACAATATAATCATATCCTCAATGTTAAAAATAAATTACTTATTAGAAGACTGAAAGCATTTCTGTTCATAACTTGTTCATTCTTTTTCTACCTTTGCCCCAAATTATTAAAATTACCTGAATATGACCATATGTTTAAATTCATTACAGATTGATGAAGTGCAGCTAAAACAAGGCTGAGAAATTATAAGTGATAAGCTAGAGATAAGGAGCAAAGCCTTCCAAGTTCAGGTGACAAAATGATACATCTGAAAGGAGAGATGACATTAAAACTCTAACTAAATGTTTTCAAGGTCTTGTGGAGCTGTTTCTGAGTTTCTGGATGTGACTCACAGTTCCACATGGCTGAGGAGACCTCACAATCATGGTGGAAGATGAACATGGAAGCAGGCAAGAGAGAGCTTGTGCAGGGGAACTCCCGTTCATAAAACCATCAGATCTCGTGAGACCTATTCACTATCATGAGAACAGCACAGGAAGAACCCGCCCCCATGATTGAATTACCTCCTACTGCCGTCCCTCATAGGACACGTGGGAATGATGGGAGCGACAATTCAAGATGAGATTTGTCTGGGGGCACAGCCAAACCATAGCACATTCAGAAAGCCAGCATAATGTCATGGTATTATGACCATGGTATTAAATAATGTCATGGTATTAAAACCAGACATAAATATGTCATCCCATCTCATGTCTTTTTAAAATTTTTTTTTTGGTCTAAAAATCTCCAGTTGTTCTGTATTGGACATTCTTGGACTCTAATACACCTTTTATTCTAGCCACCAGATTAAGTCAAACCAGGAAAACCAAGAGTCAGCTTCCTTAGCTGCACTATTCTGCTCTAATTTTCTGCCCCAGGGCATTTCTGACAAGACCACTGGATACTGGCAGGACATCTTCCTTTATTCACCCAAGCATAGCCTGGAAAGGGACAGGAACTAACATTTAAAATGGCAACCCATGATTATGAGAATTGGAGAAAAAATGCCCCCCTCTTCTGTTTCTTGGTAAGACAATTCACAAGTACATTATACATGGTTCCTTAGAGGATCATGGTGGGATCAAGCCCGAGTTGCCCGCTGTGTAGACTAACTGGAGGACACACTTCACATTGATTTTCCCTCCCTACTGATGCATGCTACCTCCCTCACTCTTGCTACTTGGCATCACTTTTCAAAGGAAAATCCCTGCATGGCAGCCTACGTTCCAGGCTCTGCTTTCAAGAGTCAAGGAGCACAGGAAACCATGTCTCACAATATTTAAGGAATAGTCCACTCTATCACCTCTTTCATATAGCAGCATTTTATCAGATGCAAATCCTTATGATTTATATAATTTGCTCACCAAGTTGACACTAAAAAATATATGGAGTAATGTGTAAAAATGCCAAGATACTATTGACAAAGAATGAGAGAGAAGATATGTCCTTTCAGATTAAAAACTATCATAACAGGGCAATCATATGAAATATAAAACATTGAACCCCAAATAGACCAAGTTAATGAAATGCAGGGAGGTAGCACGCATCAGTAGGGTGGGAAAATCAATATAAAGTATGTCCTCACCTGTCCCCTGTGTATCAATATTTTGTTTTGGCTTTGGGTACCTAGTTTTTAAGTGATAATAATGTGATCAAATGATGGTTTTGCCTGTCAAGTCTGCCTGTCTTTTCCTGTGTGAACACCTTGAATAAAATAGAAGACTGTGCCCCTTATATGTATGATCAAATTTACCTATTAAAATAATTTTTGGGGAGTCCTAAATGGAGTATAGTTTTTCTATCCAATATTTCTGATATATTTTGTCCTTTTTTTTCTCTTCTATGTATGCCTACCCAATTTATATTAGGTGGTGTAAAATTAATACCAGTTTTTGCCATTTTTTAAGTATGACAATAACCACAATTACTTTTGCACCAATCAAATATTTTCCTGGCGAACAAAATTAATTCCATTTATATTGCCTAAAATGTTAGTACAAGACTGCTAATAATATATATTTCAGAAGATAATAGGATATTTTAAAAATTGCTAATGTATTAAGCCACATTTTTAAAAAATTTCTAAAAGTAGGCAACATACAGAATGTATTTTCAATCAAAATATAATAAAATTACATATTCATTTCAAAATAATTGGT
The DNA here is from genome assembly GCF_028885625.2 of Pongo pygmaeus. NCBI lineage: Eukaryota > Metazoa > Chordata > Mammalia > Primates > Hominidae > Pongo > Pongo pygmaeus. Next base: position 103,533,736 of record NC_072387.2, read on the forward strand.
AATAAATATATATTTATGTATTTATTTATTAAAAACCTCTTAGCAATTTAAGAGATGTATCTGGATGGCTCTTTGATTAAACAGAAATTAAAAACATAACTTTTAACATTTTAGAAATGGAGGTGCAAAAACACATTTTATCCAAAATATAGGATTCAATACTAAGATTAAATATTTAGCAATAAATGCAATTTACTAGTAAACACTAAGGACTAAAAGTAAGTGAGCAAAGTAGTAAACTCTAGGAGCTCCAGAAAAAATGAACCTAAAGAAGTAGAAAGGAGATAACATAAGAGCAGAACTGAATGAATAGAAAACAACAAAGTGAAGTTGTTAATAAAGCAAGATCTGGTTCTTTTAAAAAGCCAATAAAATAGACAAATTATTGCCAAGACTAAGAATAAACACGTGAAAAATAAATAACAATGTCAGAAACAAAAAAGGGAGAGAATAACATGTACAAATATATTTATTTTGGATTTATTTATCTATTTATAATTGGAGACAGCAGCTTGTGCTGTCACCCAGGCTGGAGTGCAATGGCATAATTATAGCTCACTGCAACCTTGAACTACTTTCTTCTGTACAGTACATACTTTATGATTTTATGTCATTACTAGAAAATGAGAGTCATTCTGGAATTGTTTTAAAAATAACTTCTAGCTCTATATTTAGTGATGTTAATTGCCTATTTGTAAAAAAAATGAGCTGTTTAATTTAATACTACTTAATGTAAACTTCATGTAACTACAGCAGTTTATGATATTTTTATATCGGCAACACTTATTCTACATATTTGGTAACGAAGGTGGTATCTCAGGCTAGCAGCTCTAACAGCACCTGGGAGGGCATTAAAAAGGCAGAATCTCATGCAGAAGAATGAAATTGGACCCATACCTTTCACCATATACAAAAATTAACTCAAGATGGATTAAATATTTAAGTGTAAGACCTCAAACTGTAAGAACCCTAGAAGAAAACCCAGGAAGCACCATTCTGTACATCAGCCTTGAGAAAGAATTTATGACTAAGTCCTCAAAAGCAATTGCAACAGAAAAGCAAAAATTGACAAGTGGGACCTAATTAAACTGTCGAGCTTCTACACAGCAAAAGAAACCATCAACAGAGTAAACAGACAACCAACAGAATGGGAGAAAATATTCACAAACTATTCATTCAACAAAAATCTAACATCCAGAATCTATAAGGAACTTAAACAATTGAGCAAATGAAAAACAAATAACCCCATTAGAAAAATGAGCAAAACACATGAACAGACACTTTTCAAAGGAAGACATAATCAGCCAACAAACCTATGAAAAAATGCCCATCATCACTAATCATCAGAGTACTGCACATCAAAACCACAATGAGATACCATCTCACACCAGTCAGAATGGCTATTATTAAACAGTCAAAAGACAACAGATGATGGCATGGCTGCAGAGAAAAAGAAATGCTTGTACACTGTTGCTGGGAATATATATTAGTTTGGCCACTGTGGAAAGCAGTCTGGAAATTTATCAAAGAAATTAAAAAGGAGCTACCATTTGACCCAGTGTTCCCATTCCTGGGTATAAATCCAAAGGACAAAAATCATACTGATGCTGGGCAGACCCTTGGTCCTTGAGGGGGTCATGGGGGATGGGTTCTTGATTTTGTACAAGAAAGAATTCAGGAGCAAATCACAAGGAGAAAGCCAAAGTAAAGTTTATTGGAGTGCTTCTCCACAGATGGAGCAAGGCGGTCTCAGAGAGAAGACATGCTGGGAGGGTCTTAGGTCAGCAGTGTTACTATGTTTAATATGCATAATTAGAGGGAGGGTTATTCATAAGCTTTTCATGGAAAGACGCAGTGATTTCCAGGAACCAGGGAACAGTACCTTTTCTTTATCATGTAGGGCTTTTTCCAGTGGTTGCCATGGTAAACAAAAACTGTCGTGGTGATGGGGGTATATTTTTACTATGGAAATACAGCATAATTAGCATATGAAGGTCAGTTTCGCTGCCATCTTGGTTCTAGGTGGTTTAGGCTGATTTCTTTACTGTATCCTGTCTCATCAGTGGGGTCTTGTGACCTGTTGTCTTGGAAACTAGTTCTGCTGAATTTCTGTCTGAGTACTACCAAAAAGACACATGCACTCATATGTTCATCACAGCGCTATTCACGAAAACAAACACATGGAGTCAACTTAGATGCCCATCAATGGTAGACTGGATAAAGAAAATATGGTACATACTCACCATAGAATACTACACAGCCATAAAAAGAATGAAATCCTGTCCTTTACAGTAGTATGGATGGAGCTGAAGGCCATTATCCTAAGACAATTAATGCAGGAACTGAAAACCAAATACCAATATTCTCACTTGTAAGTGGGAGCTAAATATTGGGTACTCGAGGACATAAAGATGGCAGTAATAGAAACTGAGTACTACGAAAGAGGGGAGGGAAGGAGGAAGGGAGGGAAGCAACGGTTGAAAAGCTAATGACTGAGCACTATTCTCAGTACCTGGGTGATGGGATCATTCATACCCCAAACTTCAGCGTCACACAGTATAACCAGGTAACAAACTTATACATATATCCTCTGAATCTAAAATAAAAGTTGAAAACAAAGAAAGATATCAGTTTTGAGAATATGAAATATATGAGAAATAGTTTAATTGTAAGCTATGCGATTATGAACCATTTTACTTAAATTCTGTATTTTCTCATGTGCAGAATTGGAATGGTGATTATTTTAAACTACCTTGGCATATCATGAGGATTAAATAATGTATGTGTAAGCAAAAAAATACAGAATCTCAAGCCTCACTCAGTCCTACAGAATTAGAAATGTATTCGATAAGATTGCCAGGTGTGATCTGTATGCACATTAAAGTTTGAGAAGCCCTGTCTATTCTAGATATCATATACAGTCATGCATTGAATAAGGATGTTTCAGTCAATGAAGGGTTGCATGTATGATGGTGGTACCATAAGATTATAAAAGAGCTGAAACTTTCCTATGCCCTCGTGACTCACAGCTATCATAACATCATAACACAGTGCGTTACTCATATGTTTGTGGTGGTGCTGGCGTAAACAAACTTACTCTGCTGCCAGTTGTATAATAAAAATATAGTATTTAGAATTATGTACAGTACATACTACTTGAAAATAAGTTACTATGTCACTCATTTACTATACTATGTTTTAATCATTATTTCAGAGTGTACACCTCCTACTTATAAAAAAATAAAAGTTACTTGTGAAGCAGCCTTAGGCAGGTCCTTCAGGAGGTCTTCTAGGAGAAGCATTATTGTCATAGGAGAGGACAGCTTCATGCCAGCTTCAGGTCTTGTGCCTGAAGACCTTCCAGTGAGACAAGATGTGGAAGTGGAGGACAGTGATATTGATGATACTGACCAGGTGTAGGCCTAGGGTAATCTGTGTGTTTGTGTTGTAGTTTTTAACAAAAACAAAATTAAAATGTAAAAAAAAAAGTAAATAGAAAAAAGAATATAGAGTTAGGATATATAGAAGGAAAATATGTTTGTACAGCTGTACAACGTTTTTGTGTTTTAAGTGAAGTGATTTTACAATAGAGTCAGTAAGTTAAAAGGTTTATAAAATAAAAACATTACAATAAACTAAGGTTAATTTATTATTGATGAAAGTTTATGTCTTTGTAAGTTTAGTATAGCCTAAGTATACAGTGTTTATAGTTTACAGTAGTGTACAGTAATGTCCTAGGCCTTCAGATTCACTCATCCCTCAATCACTGACTCACCAAATCAACTTCCAGTCCTTCATACTCCATTCATGGTAAGTGCTCTATAGAGATATACTATTATTTATCTTTTATACCATATATTTACTGTATCTTTTCTGTGTCTGGATGCACAAATACTTGCCATTATGTTACAATTGACTACAGTAGTCAGTACAGTAAAATGCTGTACAGGTTTTCAGGCTAGGAGCAACAGGCTGTATACCATGTAGTCTAGGTGTGTAGTAGGCTACACCATCTAGGTTTATGTAAGTACACACTATGATGTTCATACAAGGACAGAATCACCTAAGGATGCATTACTCAAAACATCCTTGTTGTTAAGTGATGCATGGGTGCACACACACACACACACACACACACACACACACACACACACACACAGTGTAACAAAAAGTTGAATGCTTAAGACCAGAAAAAAATATATACTTTTTAATGCAGATAGTTCAACTCGAGTACTATAGTTATTCTATAAATAAAAGGTCCAGTTTACCTTCATAATGAAAGCATATTTATTTAGTTTTTAAAATTAGAGTCTACTTTTCTTTTAAAATTCTGATTTAAGTGTAAATAAGTTGGAAAATAAATAAATATGTAGGTGTGTAAATAAAATCTACCTGAATGTCCTTGAATGTAATTATAATATTATGGAAATGACTTCACAGTGGGTAACCCTTACTATTGAGTTTTCAAAAAGAAGGGGAAGTAAAAGTCATGTGGAATGAATATATGTGGATAAAAATGGCAACATCTATTAAATATATGCCTGGCATCTCTTTTATAACATGATGCTGATTTCACTCAGTTTATGGAAAAAACTATTTTTTAATTATTATTATTTAATTATACTTTATGTTCTGGGATACATGTGCAGAATGTGCAGGTTTGTTACATTGGTATACATGTGCCATGTTGGTTTGCTGCACCCATCAACCAGTCATGTAATTAGGTATTTCTCCTAATGCTATCCTTCCCATTGCCCCCCACCCCTGACAGACCTTGGTGTGTCCGTGCCCATATGTTCTCATTGTTCAACTCCCACATATGAGTGAGAACATGCAGTGTTTGGTTTTCTGTTCCTGTGTCAGTTGGCTGAAAATGATGGTTTCCAGCTTCATTCATGTCTCTGCATAGGACATGAACTCATTCTTTTTTATGGCTGCATAGTATTCCATGGTGTATATGTGCCACATTTTCTTTATCCAGTCTATTACTAATGGGCATTTGGGTTGGTGCCAAGTGTTTGCTATTGTGAATAATGCTGCAATAAACATACATATGCATGTGTCTTTATAGTAGAATGATTTATAATCCTTTGGGATTATACCCACTAATGGAATTGCTGGGTCAAATGGTATCTCTAGTTCTAGATCCTTGAGGAATTGCCACACTATCTTCCACAATGGTTGAACTAATTTACACTCCCACCATTAGCGTAATATCATTTCTGTTTCTCCACATCCTCTCCAGCACCAGTTGTTTCCTGAATTTTTAATGATTGCCATACTAATGGACATGAGATGATATCTCATTGTGGTTTTGATTTGCATTTCTCTAATGACCAGTGATGAGCTTTTTTTCTATGTTTGTTGGCTGCCTCAATGTCTTCTTTTGAAAAGTGTCTGTTCATATCCTTCGCCCACTTTTGATGGGGTTAATTGTTTTTTTCTTGTAAGTTTGTTTAAGTTCCCTGTGGATTCTGGATATTAGCCCTTTGTCAGATGGAGAGATTGCAAAAATTTTTTCCCATTCTGTAGGTTGTCTGTTCACTCTGATGATAGTTTATTTTGCTGTACAGAAGCTCTTTAGTTTAATTAGATCCCATTTGCCAATCTTGGCTTTTGTTGCAATTGCTCTTGGTGTTTTAGGCATGAAGTCTTTGCCTATTCGTATGTCCTTAATGATATTGCCTAGGTTTTCTTCTAGGATTTTTATGGTTTTAGGTCTTACATTTAAGTCTTTATTCCATCTTGAGTTATTTTTTGTATAAGGTGTAAGGAAGGGGTCCAGTTTCAGTTTTCCCAACAGCATTTATTAAATAGGGAATCCTTTCCTCATTCCTTGTTTTTGTCAGGTTTGTCAAAGATCAGATGGTTGTAGATGTGTAGTATTTTTCTGAGACCTCTGTTCTATTCCATTGATCTATATATCTGTTTTGGTACCATTACCAAGCTGTTTTGGTTTATAGTTTGCATTATAGTTTGAAGTCAGGTAGCATGATGCCTCCAGTTCTGTTCTTTTTGCTTAGGACTGTCTTGGCTATACAGGCTCTTTTTTGGTTCCATATAAAATTTAAAGTAGTTTTTTTCTAATTCTGTGAAGAAAGTCAACGGTAGCTTGATGGGAATTGCGTTGAATCTATAAATTACTTTGGGCAGTATGGCCATTTTTCACGATTGATTCTTCCTATCCATGAGCACGGAATGTTTTTCCATTAGTTTGTGTCCTCTGTTATTTCCTTGAGCAGTGGTTTGTAGTTCTCCTTGAAGAGGTCCTTCACATCCCTTGTCAGTTTTATTTCTAGGAATTGTATTCTCTTTGCAGCAATTGAGAATGGGAGTTCACTCATGATTTGGTTTTCTGTTTGTCTATTATTGGTGTATAGGAATCCTTGTGTTTTTTTGCACATTGATTTTGTATCCTGAAACTTTGATGAAGTTGCTTATCAGGTTAAGAAGTTTCGGGGCTGAGACAATGAGGTTTTCTAAATATACAATCGTGCCATCTGCAAACAGAGATAATTTGACTTCCTCTCTTCGTACTTGAACACGCTTTATTTATTTCTCTTGCCTGATTGCCCTGGCCAGAACTTCCAATACTATGTTAAACAGGGGTGGTGAGAGAGGGCATTTTTGTCTTCTGCCAGTTTTCAAAGGGAATGCTTCCAGATTTTCCCCATTCAGTATGATATTGGCTGCATATTTGTCATAAATAGCTCTTATTATTTTGAGATACGATCCATCGATACCTAGTTTATTGAGTGTTTTTAGCATGAAGCCATGTTTAATGTTATCAAAGGCCTTTTCTGCATCTATTGAGATAATCATGTGGTTTTTGTCATTAGTTCTGTTTATGTGATGGATTGCATTTATTGATTTGCATATGTTGAACCAGCCTTGCATCCCAGGGATGAAGCCGACTTGATCATGGTGGATAAGCTTTTTAATGTGCTGCTGGATTTGGGTTGCCAGTATTTTATGGAGGATTTTCGTATCGATGTTCATCTGATATATTGGCCTGAAATTTTCTTTTTTTGTGTGTCTCTGCCAGCTTTTGGTATCAGGATGATGCTGGCCTCATAAAATGAGTTAGGGAGGATTCCCTCTTTTTCTATTGTTTGGAGTAGTTTCAGAAGGAATGGTAGCAGCTCCTTTTTGTACTTTTGATAGAATTTGGCTGTGAATCCGTCTGGTCCTGGTTGGTAGGCTATTACTGCCTCAATTTCAGAACTTGTTATTGGTCTATTCAGGGATTTGACTTCTTCCTGGTTTAGTCTTGGGAGGGTCTATGCATCCAGGAATTTATCCATTTCTTCTAGATTTTCTAGCTTATTTGCATAGATGTATTTATGGTATTCTCTGATGGTAGTTTGTATTTCTGTGGGATCAGTGGTGACATCCCCTTTATCAGTTTTTTGTTGTGTCTATTTGATTCTTCTCTCTTTTCTTCTTTTTAGTCTAGCTAGCAGTCCGTCTATTTTGTTAATCTTTTCAAAAAACAGCTCCTGGATTCATTGATTTTTGAAGGGTTTTTCCTGTCTCTATCTCCTTCAGTTCTGCTCTGATATTAGTTATTTCTTGTCTTCTGCTAGCTTTTGAATTTGTTTGCTCTTGCTTCTCTAGTTCTTTTAATTGTGATGTTAGGGTGTCAATTTTAGATCTTTCCCACTTTCTCATGTGGGCATTTAGTGCTATAAATATTCCTCTAAACACTGCTTTAGCTGTGTCCCAAATATTATGGTATGTTGTATCTTTGTTCTCATTGGTTTCAAAGAACTTATTTATTTCTGCCTTAATTTCATTATTTACCTGGTAATCATTCAGGAGCAGATTGTTCAGTTTCCATGTAGCTGTGCAGTTTTTAGTGAGTTTCTTAATCCTGAGTTCTAATTTGATTGCACTGTGGTCTGAGAGATTGTTATGATTTCTATTCTTCTGCATTTGCTGAGGAGTGTTTTACTTCCAATTATGTGGTCAATTTTAGAATAAGTGCTATGTGATGCTAAGAAAAATGTATATTCTGTTGATTTAGGTAGGAGAGTTCTGTAGATGTCTATTAGGTCTGCTAGGTCCAGACCTTGAATTCAAGTTCTGAATATCCTTGCTAATTTTCTGTCTCATTGATCTGTCTAATATTGACAGTGGGATGTTAAACTATCCCACTATTATTGTGTGGGAGTCTAAGTCTCTTTGTAGGTCTTTAAGAACTTGCTTTATTAATCTGGGTGCTCCTGTATTGGGTGGATAGTTAGCTCTTCTTGTTGAATTGATCCCTTTACTATTATGTAATGCCCTTCTTTGTCTTTTTTGATCTTGTTGGTTTAAAGTCTGAAAACAACTATTATTATTAAAAGGAACAACTTTATTTGCTTTTAGAGTAGCTGATTAAAGTAAAACTAAGAGAAAGGATGAATTGTTAGAATTTTGATTACTTCAGACTTGTTTCTTCTTATCCATAAGTGTGGCAAAATGCAAACACAAATTTGCTGATGAGATTAATGAAATAAAGAGTCTCTAGTACTAATTAAAATTAAAAAGTATGAACAGATGGTCTTAACACAGCTGGAAGTATTAGGATGAAATTCTGCCCGTGTGTTTAGTCAGACAGCACAGTTGCGAGAAAGCACACCTGTTTACTTTTCTAAGAGCAAAAATATTATTAAATGTGGTTTTGATTTACTGCTATTTTGGCTATTAAATCATTCCTTAGTCGTTATGTGTCTGTGGTATCGAGAGATAATCAGCTTTAAGTAACTTAATAGTGTACATGTATGTCTGTGTTTCTTTCTGTCTAATAATATTGATCATGACATCCACATGGTAAGGCAATCTTTTGCTACTTAAGCAATTTTTGTGGCCATATAGTCAAAACACCAATGGAAAGGGTAAAAAAGAAAAATAATAAATATTAGAATATGCATTTGCTTTGATAAATTCTAAGTAATGTTTTAAGATTTTTAATATTTAATATACTCCTCTAAGCCTTACTCATTATTCAATGTCTTGGAATTTTTGACAATATACAGCAGATAAATGATTTTAAAATAGCTTCACTTAAATACTTTAATAAATAACATTATTTTATGGTATTCTTAATAAATAGTAAATATGCAAAAAAGGAAGGTTTAAAGATTCAGGGATAATATTAATGTAGAATAATCCTTCAATTATGGCCATTTTAACCTTTCATTTTTCATTCCTGAATATTTTTATATGTAGAGGTTCCTTTTATATATACTTGTAATTAGGTTCTACATACAATATTATATTTCATTCACCAGTATTTATTAAGTAACTAAATAATTATTGAGACACTATTACCAAAAACAGCATCAAACCCAAACAAGAGTAATATGACAAATACTTCCAAATTTTACTGGATTTTTAAGTATTTAATTTGTTTAATTTAAAGGAATGAAGTGTATGTATTAGCCCTTAGATTAGTAAGACCTAAGTTTTACTAGTGCCCCATCCTCTTATTTTAATAAATGCAATTTGTCTGTATACCTATCATTGAAGAGCCACCATAAAGCTGGCATAAAGATTTTTATTTCAAATATCAAAGAAGCATCAGGAAAATTGTTACTTTGCTTTTTCTGACTTACATATTGTATTCAATTCCTAGGACTACCGTAGCAAAGTACTACAAACTGGGTTGCTTAAAACAGAAATGTATTCTTTCATGGTTCTTATAGCTGCAAGTCTGAGATCAAGATGTTGACAGGGCCAGGCTCTCTCTAAAGTCGCTAGTGGTGAATCTGTTCCCTCTGTTCCTTTCCTGCAATTCTTGGTATTCCTCGACTTGTAGACACATCGCTCCAATCTCTGCCTCCATCATTGCCTGGCCCTCTTCTTGGGTGTCTCCTCTCCTCTTCTTATAAGGACACTAGTCATATTGGATTAGCCACTCCCTGCCACTTGAGATCCCCATGACCTTATCTTAACTTGACTGTGTCTGTGAAGACCTTATTTTCAAATAAAATCACATTCACAGGTATTAGGAGTTAGTACCCCAGCATATATTTTTGGAGAATACCATTCAACCCATAACATACATTTCTATTTGACAACATTTAGCTCAATGGCAATAATCTTGGTAATTACTTTCTTAATATAAGGATGCTTTACTTTTTAAAATCCCCTTGCCTCTTTTACCTACCAACAGTGCATTGTTGTAGGTAGAGCTGATATTGCTACAGGTTTTACTGATGAAGATAAGAACATATTTGCAGAAAGCCAGCCTTTGTTCTGGAGCACCCAGGATGCATTACTTGTGTTTTGATGCTGATGTTTCCTATGGGAGGCAGTTTCTGATGTGGCTTTTCGTGATCTCTGCACCCTGGTGTGCACACCCTGCTGTAATCCCCTTACTTTAAGGATGGTCTTACCTAGCAACTCACTTCTAATGAAGGATGTACAGCAAAAGGAGCAGTATATGATTTCACATCGGATTGCAAAAACTGCTTCCAAGCCAAGCCTTCAGATAACTGCAGCTTGGCGAGGGTCCCAGAGACACAGGAGTCAACTAAGCCACACTAAAATTTCTGACCTATAGGAACTGTGGCATAAGGAATCTTGTTCTAAGCTACTGTCTTTTGGTGTCATTTGTTATCCAGCCATAGATAACTGATACACTTCTTCATCCACATCTGCTACCTGTAGTCAACCAAAGCAGTTTTATACAAAGGTACTATTTTCTGGCTTTCTATTCCAACCAGATTTCACAATTTTTTTGAGTGTTGGTGTAGAGGATGGTGAGATATCCATGGAATAGAAGATTGTTGAATGAGAAAGTCAGGGGTAGCAAGGAAAATGTGTATTTAGTTCAAAAAATCCTATCAACCTAGTTGTATGTGTTGATAATAAAGATCTCTCTGTCTTTCCCGGCAATTCGGATCAACCTTGTTAAGGTTGAACAGAGATAGGCCCAGGTGTTTGAATGGTTCATATTTGTGTTTTACTCCTAAGGGTGAAGCACCTGTAATTTTTAGGGCTTAAGATATCATGATGAAAAAAATTAAAAGAAGATGATTAATGGTGAATGGAGATGCTAAGCTTGTTTAATGGCTATTTTTTTTTACTACCAGTAAATAATAATTTATTTTCATAAGATTTTACCAATGATACTGGCCATGCTAGCTTCAGATTCCCTGACTGAATTTTCCCATGTTGGGACAGCAGTTGCTTATAGTAGATTTGGTTTGCATCACAGGTATACACTTTCAGTTTGAAGATGTATTGCTTTTAGGGGGAGTTTGTTACTAATGTTCTTCTTGATTCATCATTTAAACAAAATTAAAGCATGTAATTTTGTTCTTCTGAATTTACTGTGACTCTCAGCAACAGCTATTTGTTGATCATTTCTGTTGATGAATCAACAAATCCTGTGGTTAGGCTGTTTGATTACTTCTATCTTATACTTCCTTGTGAGATTCTGTTTCAGGAAGCAAAAACAGTGAATTCTTCATCTTATATGTTTGTTTTAATGAAGTGTTTCTAAATAAAATTTCTGGTACAACAAAGAAATTATATTTTGCCATGATCTCAAAGACATCAATTTCTGTTATCACCAGACTTCAATTTAGGTGATCGTATTTTGGTGATTAATTCCCAGATTTAAAAGTAATCTGAGAAATAAAGATTCAACACATCTTTTCTCTAATATTATGTCATATCTCTTTTCCCTGGTACATTTTGTTATACTTTTGGATCACTTACTGAGATTTATTTACCTAAAATTGTGCATCCTTGGCATATCACTTTAAAGGTGCAATCATTCATTGATGCACAATTTATCTTGATTTCATAGCAGTATGATGAAAATCCATCCCATAGAGATGTTACATCCGTATAAATGAGAATGATTTTATCATCTTCTCTAAAATGTTTGCTCTCGTTGCACTCATGGATTTAAGGTGCTATAGAGAATGAAACTAATTGTATCTCTGTGAAACCTAACATTAAAAAAAAAGTGCCTTCTGTGCACTCAAAGGCAAGATTTGATCAATAATGATGTAACCTATAGAGTTCAATGCTCAGTCTTAAATCCTGTGTTGTTTACCTAAAGAAGCTAGGTGTAGTCATTTTTAATTGACTTTAAGTTATAAAATTACCTTGAAGAGTAGAATAGAAATTTCAAATATCCTTAAAACTTGTGAGCAAAATCAAATAATATTCAGTGAGTGGAAGAACAACTAACGTTATTGAGTAGAAGGCCATGTAGTGTTTTTGCTGTTTTTTAATTGTTTTTAAGTATCACAAAGACAAAAATCATCTTTATCTCATGCTCTTAGTTGTCTTTGAGTTTACTCTTGGTTGTAAGGCCTTAAAAAGATTTATCAAGAACCAATGTAATAAGCCAGCCACTTATTATGAAACTCCCTTTCTCCTAAAGGTAGAATTAGAGGGAGAAATATCAAATAAACAAAAGAATGCTTCTTGGACCCTTTCTAACCTGCTAAATCTAGTTATTTAGATTACAGAGCTTGAAATAAAAAAGAGTAAATAATTTTACTCCAAAAAAATAGAGAGAGTAGATTTCTCAGAGGGCCCCCATGCCCAGTAAAGATTTGGTCAGTTCATCTTGACACAGTTTACAGTTTATACAGCCCCATGACTGTGCATTACCAATAATCATCAATATTAGAGTCATTAAGTTGTTGTACTTTATGTTTCCTCTTTGTCCCTATTAATTTGTTAACAAAGCATCTATATCTAATAGATGATTTTTTTTAAAAACTAGCCATTTGTAAAATACCAAAAATAAAAAGAAGAAAATCAGTGGTTTCCACACATGCACCATTAAATAATTTGGTGAATGGAGAATAAAATACATTCACTTTATTTTGTCTCTAGATAATCTAGCAAGTGAGTAAATTTTTGGCCAATAGAAAACAAGACAGACTTTGACAATGGGTCTGCATTAATTAGAATGCTTTCATTTTGTCCCACTGAAAATGTAGTGGCCCAATTAAAGTTCACCCAATTTATATTTAGATATCCATAGCTACCATTCACTTCATGGAGGATGGCAAATGCAATCAGATGCAAAATAAAGACTTTTTCCTTCATATATATATATATATATATATATATACACACACACACATACACACACACATATATATATATCAAGCAAATGCCCACTTATGGAGGCTATTTATTTTTCTTCTTGGTGGCACTGTTTGAGCTCTCTGATTTGTGTATCGAACCTGGTGACATATTCACGTCTGTGCATTCATGTCAGACCTTTCGGAGGTTCTCCTTGTTTCCTAGCAGACTGTTTGAAATAGCTGTTTGTCAGTTTCAGTTCACACCCATAAAATTGGCTTCAAGTTTCCACCTTGTTTGAAACTTCCTGGCCAATAACCTTCCTAACCCAAACCAGATGTGAAAAAGTTCATCCAAACAGTTTTCAAATGTGTTGACCTTGTCCACATATTACAGAGTAGGGGTTTGTAAAATCTAATCTAAAATCCTATTTTCCTTCCCTCGGGGTATGTCAGAGAAAGTTTCATAACCCTTCTAAGGTCAGATGTATGTAGATCTGCAAATCTGTAACATCTCCACTTTTTTTCTAAACCTGTTTTAGTTCCTTGGGAATCATCCATGTCCTCTGTCCTCCCACCTTTTTGAGGATGGGCAGTTGGAATGCCTGCCCCCTGCCTGGAATTTTTCTGCGGTTAGCTAAGTAATTTCTTTTTTGTAGTTATCCCTGCACAATGGCCTCCATCTTCCCATTCATCAAGAGTCACATTCTTCCAATACAAGGACAACTACCCCCTTAGGACTAGAACTTAATGTCTTCCACCTGTAAGAGGCTTTGGGCTGATGGCCTCCTCATTAGCATGCTCAGTGTAAAGGATGCCCAAATGGACTTGCTCCCTGAAATTATCTTTTCTTGCAGGATAATGTTGATGAGAGAAAAGTCTTGTTTGCAAAATCAGCTGGAGTTTATATGTTGATATTTTCGTATAGATAGGGCTCCATTTACTCATTGTTTTATGCATAATTGAATATTGGGGACAGTCTTGGGAAAAGGTTTTAAGGAACAAATATTTACTGACACAGTGACACTAAAAAGAGAAGGCAAGCATTTTACCTACTGGCATGTGGTTTCATTTTGTGGAGCACCTAAGTCGATTACTGTAATCAGAGAGATGTGTAACTCTGAAGATAATAGTAATAATATTTTCCACTGATACTGCTCTTACCATGTAAAGTTGAAAACTTTCAAATATGGACTCTGTTCAGGAATTGTAGAAGAGCTTAAACTGACCATCAGCTACAGAATATTGCATTTTTCTTCTTTCTCTCTGTAATTCTTCTATAGATTTGATTACACAATCTCCCCACAATCTATCCACATTTCATCACTCCCCACCCCATTTGCCCTATCTAGCCCACATCATTTCTTTCCTGGACCACTAAATAATCTCCTGAGTGGTCTCCCAGCTTACACTCTTGCTCTTCCCTGTGGTTTATGCTTTATAAACAGCCAAAGTGATCTTCTTAAAGGGAAGATAATAAGTGTTTTGGGCTTGTGGGCCATATTATCTCGATCACATCTACTCATCTCTGATGTTATAACATGAAACCGCAAAACCAAGCATGAAACCAGCCACAAACAGATGAAGGAAAGTGCATGGATGCATTCCAATAAAATTTTATTTACACAAACTGATGGCCAGCCATTTGGCCAGTTTGCCAACCCTGTTTTAAAACTAAATATCAGGACGTGTCACTTTCCTGTCTGAGGCCCTCCTTGGTCTTCTTATTTTACAACTATAAAATCTGAACTCCTCTCCGTGGCTTACAAAGCCTCCCTTCTGTGAACTCACTGCTAAACATTCCTGACCAGGCACCCTCCTTCCTGCCTGCTTCACAGACACTATCCCCTCTAGCCTGTTTGCTGTGACTGTGTCCTTATGACCTTGACATTTGCCGTTCCCTCCAACTGAAACCCTCTTCACTCCCATCAACACCTTGCTGGGGTATTTTTGGTTTTATTTTTAAACACTTGGGTTTTAGCTTCAATCTACCTCTGTGGAGAAGCTTCCTTGACCCTCTGTAAAAATCATCGCACTCTCATTTCCTGTACCAATACTGTTAATCCATTTTTGCAGATTTGCTTTCTTCAGAGTCTCACTATTTCAAGTTATCTTTTTGGGTTTTTTTGTTTGTTTTTTGAGACAGGGTCTTGCTCTGTCAGTAAAACTGGAGTTCAGTGGCCCAATCATGGCTCATTGCAGCCTCAATCTCCCGGGATCAAGTAATTATCTGACCTGAGCCTCCCAAGTAGCTGGGAATACAGGCCTACCACCACGCCTGGCTAAATGTTTTTTTTAATTATTATATATATATTTTTTTATTTTTTGTAGAGACAGGGTCTCACTATGTTGCCCAGGCTGGTTTTGAACTCCTGGGCTCAAGCGATCAACCCACTTTAGCTTCCCAAAATGAAAGGATTACTGGTGTGAGCCACCACACCCAGCCTTATTTTATCTTATGTTATCTTATTTATTTATTTATTTATTTATTTATTTATTTATTTATTTATTTTTGAGACAGAGTCTCACTGTTTTGCCCAGGCTGGAGTGCAGTGGTACAATTTCAGCTCACTGCAGCCTCTGCCTCCTGGGTTGAAGTAATTCTCCAGCCTCAGCCTCCCAAGTAGCTGGGACTATAATCACCCACCACCATGCCTGGCTACTTTTGGTATTTTTAGTAGAGACAGCATTTCACCATGTTGGCCAGGCTGGTTTCAAACTCCTGACCTCAGGTGTGTCCGCCTACCTCGGCCTCCCAAAGTGCTGAGATTACAGGCATGAGCCACCGCGCCTAGCCTTATTTTCTTTATTAATTTATTGTATGTTGAGGCATGGACT
This sequence comes from Pongo pygmaeus, assembly GCF_028885625.2. Classification (NCBI taxonomy): domain Eukaryota; kingdom Metazoa; phylum Chordata; class Mammalia; order Primates; family Hominidae; genus Pongo; species Pongo pygmaeus. The sequence goes on from NC_072387.2 coordinate 103,549,617, forward strand.
TTGCTTTTCTACATCAGCAATATCCAGAGAAGTGTTTGAGTCATAATCGGTCTACAATTAATGGTTGCTTAATGAATAGATATAAGTATAGCTTTTTTAAGTATTAGTGCAGAGTCTAAGTATTAAGTATTAGTAGAATAAAAATAATAAATCCTTAAAGGCTGATTGAAACAAAGAGGATGATATGGAACTGCTTATATCTGCCTTGCTACTTGATCTGTTAATAGAAATAGAGGGTCTAATAGTCTTAAATAGAGTCCTGCTCTCTTCTCTGTGTAGCTTAACCTACACCCAGAGGAAAATTCAGTGGGCAATGCTCTACAAGGACGTTTAGATTCTAAAAGAGACCAGGAGAGAGCCATCAAGGTTGGGAAATGCATCAGACCGCATTCTCAGAGGAGCAATAGACACAATCTGTTTTCGTTCAGCCTAGAAGAGATTCACAGCATTAGGGGCTGTATGTTGACATACTCCTTTATAATGTACCATGAGCTCAGATATCCAAACAGCAGTAAACTTACATAAAGGTACAAGGAGTCATTGGTCATGAGAGAAGTATCAATGAAAAACCTCAGTATTTGCACCACTGTATACTCATTCAAATGCCTCAAAGAGAAAAATAACATTATGTCTTTCAAGGTATGTGTCATCTTAGATAACATCAAGAGTTGGCAGTGTTGAGAAGCTACTGGAATTCTCAATTTACAGCAAAGTAGAAATTGGTACAACCATTTTGGGAAACTATTGGACAGGATCTACTAAAGCTAAATATAGCATAGCTTATGATTCAACCATCCTAGTTCTAGATATATACTCAACATAAATGCTTACATATGTGTGCACATGGCTGTACTATTCAAATTAGCCCAAACTGGAACAACACAGAGTAAGCGGGGTGTATTCCTTCAGTGGAATACCAACAGAAATAAGAATGCGAAAAACAGTCGCCATATGCAAAAAAAAAAAAAAAAAAAAAAGGATACATCTCATAAACAATGGCAAACACAAGAATAGTACACTGAAGCATCCATTCTGTCTGAGCTTATTTACAGAAAGTTAAATTTTTAACAATCTCTGCTGGAAGTTAGGGGCCTGATGATTGGGAAGGGAGTGTTTGTGGCATTGGTTAATATTCTGCTTCTTGCCCTGGGTGCTGGTCACACAGGCCTGCTCATTTACCTGTACACTGATGTGATCTTCTGTAAGTAAGATATGTATTAATAAAATGTTCACTTCATCATAAGTTGCTTGATGGCTTCCCTCACCATCTAGAATACAGAGCTCACATCAACTTTCTCTGGTTTCTCTCCCAAAACTCCTACCAGGTCCTCTCCTATACCAGACACTCATTAAGTGCAGGAGACAGTGCTCTTAGGAGGAACAAGACAGTTGAATATATTAAGGAATGTTCTAGCTGTTTTATAAATAGCACTGGATGGAAAAAATAACAATTTGACCTTAATAAATCACACTCACACTCTCACTTGCTTTTTGATTTTCAATATCAAATTGCAAAACTCTACAAATGTCCTTGTTGCTGTTTCATTGCATATTAGTTCCTGAATGGATTTATGATAATCCTCCTGCTTCCCCAGCAGAGATGTCACCGGCATGGCCCTCCCCCAGAGCCTAGTCCCTGCTCTGTGCCATTTATTGTAACTAATTGGCCTAGACTGCATGAGACCACATTTAACAAAACATCTGATGGCTCCTCTGGTTGATATGTGCTTCAGAAGGCTCCCTAAAGTGTCTAAGGTTTTCATTAGTTTTTAGAGCACACTGAGTTAATTATATTGCTCACTAGCTTTTCAGGTTGAATAGTCAACTAGAAAAAGAAGTAAGCATGGAAGGGCTGGAGAGGGAGTAAAACCATTTCTTGTTTTGGCAGCCTTCAAACCTTGTCCTCAGAACTTGAGAGTTTTTAACTGCGGGCTTTCTTGAAGAAAAAAGTTGATGACTTAGGAGTGACTTACTAAATGCAGGTGGCTCGTAGAAGAAATAAAACAGGACCTCACTCCTTGCTGGAATGTGCAATTTGTGGTAAAACTTGAGGGCCCATTATGATATGTTGACAGCATTCCTCTTGAAAGGTCAGGACAAAAATGAAAGCTAGAGAAGCAAACCGTGTTTAGATTCTGCAGTTGCTCTGTGGTCCACAGGGCTTTGTCATCAGGGAGCATGGGATACAGTGGGATACAATGAAGGAAAAGGCTGCCAAAGATTGTAGGGGTGCTCGTTCCCTGCATTACAGTACTAGGGAGAAAATGAAGAGGGCCATCGTCTGTAGTCGGTGACAGTGCTAGGACCAGTCGACGAGTGAGTTAGCTTTTACGGCTCTTTCCGGATCTGAATTCTTTTTCCAACAGGAATGTGGCAGCCACACTACATCACAAAACTCTCACGTGTTTTTGAGGTCTTGCCAGATGGCTCCTCACCATGGCAATGATGTCTATGGGGAGAATCTGTAGGAAGCTTACTGAGTCTTTTAGTCCTGAACAGAGCACCTAGCTTCTGAATGGAAGGACGGTGGTCATGGAACATTCCAGACTACTGGAAATTAGTTTGGTGGTTCTATCTCCTTCACAAACCCACCATTATGTTAGCTTTCTAATTACAGGACTTTGCAAACCAAGCGTCTATTCTAAGGAATATTAATTATATCAAGTTTATTGTATATATTAAGGATAGTTACTAAAGTATTCGCTTTTTTAAGTCATGTGTATGTGGTGTATATTTTAAGTATGGAAAGTATGGAGTATAGATATACATGCAGACATGGGCATCCATTGTACATCTAGATATGAGTGTGGATTACAGATATGGATGTGAGCGTGAATTATATACAAATATGGAATATTCACATAAAGGAAGCCTAGTTATAAAGGGAAGAAAGGGCCATATTAAGGCATTTTTATTTTTTGAAGCAAATCTGTCCTCCCTTATTAGTCTTGAAGATCAATTCTGAAAATCTAACTAATTTGAGAAAAAAAATGACAGTACATATATGTAATAATGAAAGTGACTTAGGGTGTGAGATGCTTAAAGGCATGGATACAATATTCTTCATCTCTGTATTCCCAGCACCTTCACACAATAGATGTGACTGATGAATGCAAAAATGAAATAATAAATAGCATACACCTTCATCCACTCGAAGCAAAGAAAAAAAAGTAAATCTCTAAATGTTTCCCATCATAGGCAGATGCAGCATTCCCAGCTTTCTACTCTGAGAGAAAAAATGCTGCAAATCACATCTCCCTTGTCCTATGGTTTTCCAAAGTGATGTCCACGTATCCCTGCAAATTTATGCTGGGTAGGAGGCCGGCTCCTTGCTGCACAGCCAGGGAGTAATTTCAGTTGTGCTCTGGTGGGATAAGACATTTTGTGCATCAGCAAGGATGTTTGCAGCTGACAGTCCTATCAGCAAATGCAGCTTATGAAGATCACCACCACCACAACAAAAAAACAAATATTGGAGATGAATATAAGACAGATGATTTTGTTTATCTCAAGCGAAAAAGACAAGCAATGAGACCCCCAGGAGCACTGAAATGAGAAACTTCTGAAGCTAATTGAGATATGATTAAAAAGATTGCTGTGTGTTATTGCCAGCAGTCATTGAGTTTTGTCATTAGGTTTCCAGTGTTGGAGCAATCAAACCAGTTATGGCTTCATTAAGCAGCAGAGTATCTTTTAGTATACATATTTCCTGGAAAACTATAACTTATTAAAGGCATAAGTGGGGTTTCTGAAACAAATTCAATAAATGTATTTTAAGAAATTGCTCTCTTTGGTATCATTTGTTATAGACTCAGATGTGTCACTGGATTTTGTCTTTTTATATGGCAGTGCTGTCCAATACAGATACAATGCAAGTCATGTGTATGATTGTAAATTTTCTTGCAGCTACATTAGAAAAGTAAAAAGAAAGAGGAGAAGTTAATCTTAATAATATTTTCAATTAAACTAATCTATATATAATATCATTTTTGTATGTCTTCAATATGAAAATTATTAATGAAATGTTTTACATTGTTTTTTTCTGCACCAGTCTTTGAAATCCAGTGTGTATTTTATATTTACAAGACATCTCAATTTTGGCCAGCCATATCATGGCTAATGGCTACCATATTGCACAGGGCAGACTAAAGCTTCTCCTCTACTCAGTTATTGTCAGAGATAAATTATGTAGGTTATATTACTTCCAGTATGCCACTTGGAAATTTCAGGACTATACTCTTTAAGTGATATTATATTTGCTAATGGAGGAAAATTATCTTTCTACATTCATCTTACTGTGACTCAAAACTCTCAAAATATGAAAGAATCATCTGATAATAAAGAATACATCCTGGTTTTGTAGAAAACCATTAATAAGTAGTACTATGCATTTTAATTATATTTTTACCATGCCCCAAGTTATTGTTCAGGCTAAATTTCAGGATAAAAATTATCTTTGCTCTTCTTCTTAGTTGATTTTGATAGTTAATATAAATTTCATGTTCTTTCATTCATGGTCTTCAATATATGGTTCATGACAATGTGTTTTATATTGTAAAATCCTCACTAAAAAAAACAGAATTACTATTCACAAGATTATCTTTAGAAAAATGTCACTGGGTATTGGATGCTTAAGCCAAGTGTGAAACAGTGTAGTCTATATAATGTGATCAGGCATGAAATATTGAAAAAATATATAAAATAAGGCTAATCCCCTGTCACACTTGAAATTTTTACGTAAAAAAAAACATCTGAGAAGTCAAGGATCTTAGTTGTCCTTGAAGAGTTGGTATGAAATGGTTGGTAGTCCATTCCCATAGTCCATCTCATGGTACCATTAAATTCAGTTATTTTACTAATGAGAAATATTTGTACTGAGAGCACATGCAGAACAATAGAACCAAGGGCAAGTAATGGCAGAAACACACGGGGACGATGCCCTGACTCAGAAACTCAGTTACGTGGCATTGAGGTAGCTGAGATAGAGAAAAGGAATGGTTGACGAAGTGGCAAGTTCACTGTGCTTAGGAATTGGTGAGACTATGGTGGATGTTTTTCTTGCTCTTCTTCTTAGTTGATTTTGATAGTTAATATAAATCTCATGTTCTTTCATTCATGGTCTTCAATATTAAGCTATCCACACCCACATACTTTAATGACCCCCTAGCCAACATTAAGGTTTAGCCAGCTTAAATATTTGTTATTGAATTCATCATGTGTTAAACCTCAGCTTCTACAGAAATGTACGATTAGAATTCTGCAGTTTTGGGTTGAAAAATGAAAATGTTGTTGTTTTAGTAAAAACAAAAGTGTCTTGAAGGCTCGAAATCCCACAAATAAGCCACAAACTGTATTAAACATGAATGAACCATAAAGCTCTTTAAAACTCAAATTTGGAGTCATTAAAATCGCTTTGAGTTTGTACTACTTTTGTTGGTAATTAAAACGTTTGCAGAATCTCACAAGTGGGAACAATTGTAGAGTTCTTGTTTCACAATGATGTTAGCACATCCCTTAAACAAAAGCTGCAACCACAGCAGACATGGTAGAACCTGAGCAATCTGAGTGACAGATTGACTTGTTCTCCCATTTGTCTGAGTGAAGAGCATTGAACAATTATGCATACTTTTCAGGGATTGGAAAACCACTCCCTGTTCCATCACTGGGGCACTTAAAATTCAGAAATTTTAATTTGGCAGTAAGAATTTCATTGCTTTTTTATCCAAGTAGAATCTAGGTTTAGACATTTTTAGCAACTTATTGGAATAATTTCAAGGATAGACTATGTATATTAAAAAACACCAAATTGCGATGGAGGTATTGTGAATGTAAAAATAATGAGCCAATTAATATATCCAAAAATAAGCACATGAAAATTGGCTCTGATGGAAATTTTTAAAAATAACCAATTGCCTGATTATTGTAATTACATGTTTCCCTTTCTTATTCTGCCTCCTGTGGAAAACAAACAACAAAAAAATACAGAGAAACTACACAATTAATAACTATTAATGATTAATAATGGCTTATAAACCATTTGAAATCTTCCTGAAATACAGTAGATAATAAATAAAGTACTAAATTATATTAACTCCAATTCAAATTGCAAGGATTCCCCTAATATTTTTAATGAATAGACCTTACATCTTACCTTATAACTTAAGATTAATATATAGCCTGTTATTGCAGACATGTTTTGTCCATATGTGTATGTATATTGTCCTTTTACGAATGCATCTCAATTGGTGATAATGATTTTTGTGTCAATAAAGATAATTACTGTTGTATGTTTTCTAATATAAAGGAAAAACAAGGAGCCTATAATAATAATTCAAGAAAACTCAATTAACTATTTCATGCATACCTAGTTTCTGTACCCAGGACTCCAAAGTCTTATGTGAAGAAGATGTCGAGGATGGGTGTGGTGGCTCAAACCTGTAATCCCAGCACTTTGGGAGGCCGAGGTGGGCGGATCATGAGGTCAGGAGTTCGAGACCAGCCTGGCCAACATAGTGAAACCCCATCTCTACTAAAAATATAAAACTTAGCTGGGTGTGGTGGTGGGTGTCTGTAGTCCCAGCTACTCAGGAGGCTGAGGCAGGAGAATCACTTGAACCCAGTAGGTGGGGTTGCAGTGAGCCATTGCACTCCAGCTTCGGTGACAGAGCAAGACTCCATCTCAAAAAAAAAAAAAAAAAAAAAAAGAAGAAGAAGAAGAAGATGTCCAAGGATAGACAGAGGATGATGAGTAAGGGATGACAATCATCTTTGATCAACCTTTGCCAGGTTAGTCATGAAACTGATTCTTCTGAAAAGCTAGATATACTTCCATTTTGTCCTTCGTCTTTGAAGTTAATGCCTGGTCAATTTTCAAAGCCAAAATAATAATCACTACCTGTAACAAGGATGCCTGATGCATTCTAGGGGACACCATTGTATTATGGACTATATGAATGGCTGGAGTTTTGCAGTGCATGTTCTGTACTATTTGTCTGGAGGATCTGATCCATTTCTATGCTGGATATTTGCATCCATTATTTGGCTAATTAATTCTGAAAAGTAGGTCATATTTTACCTGAAGTTAAATGACTTGCCCAAGGGTCTTGTTCCTTTTGCCTATGGACGTGACAGTTTATAACTTCTCTACAAGACCAACATCACTTCAAAATTGATCTTAAAAAGAGAAAGTATACATCCTGAAAAGGATTTTTTAAATGGAAAGAGGGTGCTGTGCTCTTGGCATTCTCAACTTCCAGACAGCATTTGGCTCTACAAGAGTTTATCATCTTTCTTTGCTTAAAAAAAGACACATACCATATTATGGAAGGCTCTCAGGGGCCCAGACAGTCACATGTTAAATGAATATAACCAGACCCTTTGGAGCTGAAAGCTCTCTTGAAACTAGAGATGAATGTGAGGAATTTCAAAATAGCTATATATCAAAACTTTAAATGTGTGGGAAACTTTAACAGCAAGTTCTCATCTCCTAAATATGTGTGACAGCACACTGACATCCATGAACTATGAGTAATAAGGCTGCTAGTATGTCTCATTGCCATATACATACAACTATTTTTAATATGTTCCAATATAATTTTCAGTACAAGAGAATGCATGCCACTTCTCTTTAATGATAATGATGAATAGAATATTGATTAGAAAACAGTCTGAATAACAGGTAATTGATAGAGGTAGGAGATATGGCATTTTCCATCTTCTTTTTACATAATAACTACAAATTTCCAAACTGCAACAATATATCAGGCACAATCAAGAAAATGAAATATATAAATTAATTTTTAAATTAAAATATCTGATCCTTAAATAAACATAGCCTTATAATTTTGTACTACAAATAAATTTGATGTATTTACCAGTTGAAGAAAAATAGTATCATTTGCACAGAGATAGAGGATACTGATTAGTGTTTATGGTAAGAATTTTGAATGTGTCTTTCAATTTGTTTCTTGGATGGAAGGTACATGCACTTCTGAAATTATGACATTCACAAAATACACTGTTAAGGTTCTTATTTACTCTGATACATATTAAAGGGACTCAATAGCATGAGAAATGCCCACTTCTGTTAGCTAAACTCAGAAAGGCCACAATTTCCTATTAAGCTTTGTATAGTTTTATGAGAAAATAAAGATAAAAGGCATGAGGAAATGAACGAGATTGACCTTCTCCATTTTCCAAGATGCCATTGCAGGCATTCTATGTCCACCTTACTTTTGCTTTTCTCTGCAACTCTAGTTGTGCCTTTTTATTTTCTTTCTGCTGTTTACTTTGAATGTGTGCTTCAGAGCATCCTGCATGCATTGCTTGGCCATTGCACTATGACTGACTTAACTAAGTTGAACAAACAACTATTTGTAGAAACTAGAATCCTGGTTGATATGGATTTGTTTCAAGCAACAAGACCAAAATGATCTCTTAATGGATTTACAGTGGCCTGTGAGGACCTTTAAAATAAGAAGCCATATTGCTCATTTAATTAAGGCTTTGATGAAAGTGCTCAAGATTTTTCCTACAACTGTGCCATGTTTTTTAATCTTCTAAAGTACATTAAAGATAGATAGCCCCCATTCTCAAAGGTACTTCAATTAAAAACAACAGGAGCACCATAATCCTTGGTAGAAAATACTTGGAAAACTTGATAAAAGGAGTGAAAGGAAGACAATCAAAGTTCAACATTCATCTATTTATTTTTAGAAAATGCAATTTAATTAAGTATAGTCTCCATCTCTTTACCTGCTTTCACTACATCTTGAGAGACTCAGGAAAGCTCTTTTTTACAATAGAAGATGAGTGAATAACAATTTCTGTGAAAAAATATGTTTCTTCTTAAAAATTGTTGGGGCCATTCTTCCTAGAAAAAGTAGGTGAATAAATATAATTTTTTATAAAATGTTCCTATTTTGTGAAAATGTTGATTGGTAGGACTCTATACTCTAGAAATAGCTTTGTCAAAACATTATATTTATTTTGGATGTCTTTACAGAACATTTGAATTTGCTGTTTGTCTCAAAGCTTTTTCTAAGATCAGCTTTTCCTTAATAATCAAGCAGAAGTATGTTTTTAAAAATACTCGGAATTATGCAGCCTTAGACTTGAAGCAACACTGAAAACTCGCTTGATGTCATGCTCCTCAAACTTCTTATATTTTCAGACTAAAGATACCTACAACTTGTGCCAGATTACCAACCACTTTTTTACCTGGACAAATAACTTGATACATCGTAGGATATCAGTGAATTTCTTATTCTTAATATTTGCAAATAGCAACAAAAGGCAATCTAAGTTAAGGAAAATGCTAGTGCTTCATGTAATATGGCTCAATGCCTGCTAAATAGTCTTCGAATATATCTTCATGACCAATGGAAGGTCTGAGTGGATATATACCTTATTATTATCAGTATTAGATTTTTCATATGTTAGCTTTTTCATCATTAATGAGCTGAATATTCTTGACTTTTGGCCTACAGTAGACAGAAGTTGTTCTGAATAGTGGTATCTGGTCGGGCTTGGTAAACTGATCACCCATGTTTTCTGAAAGCACAGTGACCATAAAGAATGATTTGGGTCATTTAATGACAGTTTTTTCCCATATATTAGTTTCCCATAGCTTCTAAGCCGTTTTCAGACTACAGCTTCCCATATTACTTTAAAAACAAAATTAAAATTCATATACCACATATTTACTTAGAAATGACTTCAAAACGGAGCCAAAGAGGTTGTCAGCATTTTCCCATTCTGCATTTAATCCTCATGGTTAACGTTATAATAATCAACACTTTCATCACACAATAATTCTCAGAGGTAGAGACATGGGGGTTTGGAGTAGGAGAGAGAGGAGGGGAGGTAAAGCACCCCTCATAGGAAGTCATATTAGAATTTCAGATTGTGGACTGGATAGTTTGAAAGAAAAACAAATTTGAATTCTACACATTCTGATACTTTATGAAAGGATTATGCTTATTTCCTTCCTATCTGCCACGGTAAAGTTCACTGTTTTAGCAATTCTCTAGTTCACATAAAACCTGTTTTTGTTTTAATCTGTCCTCCAAAAGAACTCACAATGATAGTTTAAATTCCAAGTGTACTTGATTTTACACACACACACACACACACACACACACACACACACACACACACACACACACACGCACATGAGATATCAATGGTTTTCAGTAAAGATATAATGACATTCTGGCCAGTTACCCCATACAGAGATCAGAGATGAGATGGGACAAAAGGAAGCTGCTATTGGAAGTCTCCAGTATCTACAAGGGGTCTTGCAGATAGCTAGATATGGAAGTAATATGGCCCGCAGTGCCTTTCCCATTAGTTGAAATGTGCATAAATTCATGGGAAAATTGTTAGAATCTCCCACAATGGACTTTCCCTCCCTTCCCCCTCAGAAATAGATAAGAGAAGAAAACTAGTTAGGTGATGAATTTTCTCCTTCTATAAGCATGACATGTGGCTTCTGTAATGTGCCCTTGAATATATAAAAGGGAGTCATTTTTCCTGTATGTATTAAAGCTCAAAAGAAACTTTTAATTATATATAATAAATAAGTAAATAGAAAACTTTTTATTTCTTAATTCTTCAAATACATTTTTTTTTTTTTTTTTGAGACAGAGTGTCACTCTGTTGCCCAGGCTGGAGTGCAGTGGTGCGATTTCGGCTCACTGCAAGCTCTGCCTCCCGGGTTCGCGCCATTCTCCTGCCTCAGCCTCCCGAGTAGCTGGGATTACAGGCGCCCGCCACCATGCCCGGCTAATTTTTTGTATTTTTAGTAGAGATGGGGTTTCACCGTGTTAGCCAGGATGGTCTTGATCTCCTGACCTCCTGATCCACCCACCTTGGCCTCCCAAAGTGCTAGGATTACAGGCGTGAACCACCACGCCTGGCCTTAAAATACATATTGAGTGTCCATTATATGTCAGGCCCTTTTCTAGATTCTAAAGCTAGCATAGGGATTTAATCCCTTAGGAAATTACTGCCTGCATGAAATTTATAGTCTAATGAGAGTTTGGGGAAAGAAGTCACACAGTAAATCAAATGAATAAGTAAAATACATAATTTGTCACATTGTAAAAAGTACTATGAAGAAAAAATAAAATGAGGAAAGAGAGAGAAAGGTTTTCATTGTATGGGGCAGTCAGAGAAGGCTTCACTGAATTTGAATTAAAAACCTAAAGCAGGGGAGATAAATCATGGTGTTCCCCTTTATTTGGGACTTTCACCATCCCCTTTCAATTACAAATTATCTAAGTCATTGAAGAATTGTTTCCAATAACCAGTAAGACAGTTGTAAAACACCTTTAAAATTACAAACCACTAGAGAATATTATAGCAACGAGACGTTGTTCTATGTTGTAAGGTCTAATTTTAATTATATTAATAATTTATTGTTGATATACATTTTGTTGAAAGTGTACTAAAGAAGCTTTGTGCAGTAAAATGATGCCAGATTAGAGTATGTAAAGGAGTAACCACCTAAAGTAAACATGTAGCTGGAACTAAATTATTTACTTTAGAAACATTTCAAATGCCAGAGTCTAATTCCATGGACAAGTGTTTTCTTAAAGCATTGTGCGGCAATTAAGGATAAAGACTGGAAAAAGTCAAGGTCAAGAAGCAGCATTCTGTAATTAGGCCAGAGTTATGGCAGCTTTTTGCTGGGAGGAATTCAAAACATGATCAGAATGATAAGTGGGGCTGAAATTGATAAACAGTTTAATATTACAATTGCTCTGTTGTACCCTGACAGTATCACATTTGCTAAACAATGCAAATCCTTTATGAGATAAAATCTCCTGATCATATTTCAAAGCTTTTAGTAGAAAGAAAGTGGCAGTTCAGCTTGCAAGATACATTAGATGAATTTAATGCTAATTCCAAAGAACAATTCTAAAATGATTGAAAAATAAACTCAGGTACAAAAAGAATAAATACAAGACTCAAAAAGTCTCATGCCTAATTACAATCTGGGACATTGTGGCTAATTTTGAGGCAAAGCTTCAAAAGATCATTTACTTTACGTAGGAAACTATCTCATTTAAAAGAGAAAACCATGTTGTTTACAAGAATGTTTCTGGGAAGGGAAATAAGCAGCTGTTATGGTTTTTCGTTTGTTTTTTTTATAGGTTTGCAATTAGAAAAACATGATGCTATTGATTTTATAATTATTGAAGAAACCAAATAATGTACCTAATATATCACAAAGTTAATTTTTCTATTATGTTTGAACTTTTATAGTATACCGATACCCATACAGAATCTTCTTCTTTTTTTTTTTTTTTGAGATGGAGTCTCGCTCTGTCACCCAGGCTGGAGTGCAGTGGCACGATCTCGGTTCACTGCAAGCTCCGCCTCTCAGGTTCACGCCATTCTCCTGCCTCAGCCTCCAGAGTAGCTGGGACTACAGGCGCCCGCTACCACGCCCAGCTAATTTTTTTGTATTTTTAGTAGGGATGGGGTTTCAGGTTTCACCGTGTTAGCCAGGATGGTCTCAATTTCCTGACTTCGTGATCCACCCATCTCAGCCTCCCAAAGTGCTGGGATTACAGGCGTGAGCCACCGCGCCTGGCCCAGAATCTTCTTAGTCTTGTCTTCTACAAGACATGGAGCCACAGGGCACATTATTTTATCCTTGTTAGAATGTGGTCTCCTGTTTCACATGCTCATCTCATATTTTCTTTGTCATTACTTCTCTTACAATCCTGGGATTCGGTGCTCTTCCTTAGACATAATATAGACAGCATAGCCCCGCCCCTGAGTTTAAATTATATTGTATTAATCTCCCTATACCTATGTTTGCTTTCTATAATTTCTATGTGTCCATCCTCTCTTGCATAAATAACTTTATTGATTGGTTATTAGTTTTGCTTTTTTCCATAAACCAATAAATGCTTACCCCCAGCACTCTTACTCTACTTAAGCAGTGTTAGCATGACCTACTTGGTGAACTTTCCATTAGTCTTTATACACGTCCCTAATTCTCCAAATCCTCTGGCAAATTCTTTCTCATCTTACCTTGTTGTATCAAATTATGACTCCTCCCACTTTTATAGGTTTCACTATTTAAAAAGAACTGTATTTACATGTTGTATTTTTATTCCAGTAAGAACTGAGTCAGAAAATGAGACAGAACTAAAAAAATGTAAATCCAGGAAAGAACATAACAAATATCGAATTGTCTTGAGAGCTGCTTGATTAGCCATATCCTGTGTCAGGATTGATTCACCCTCCATAGGTCCTTGGCTGGATTGTTTTATAAGAAAGAACATGTACCAAGTTTGACATTTAACATAAATAAATACTTCGTGGTGTCTATATTTTTATTCGTGGAGGTCTGTCTTCAAACTGAAAATTTAGAATGAACATTTCAAAGTAGGAACAAGACGGAAATATGATTCCATGTAAAGTGTGCCAAATAAGCTCAATTTAAATATAAATATTGTTGAGTTTAACTCATTTGATGCTGGCCTTACTTCTATTTTGATGGCCTTCCTAGGTGAGAAGAAATCTCCTATAATTCATTAAAAGATAGAGAGTTTGAAGAAGTTGGCCCTAAAATACAAATGGCTGATTATCGTGATCTGTGCACTTTTGTTTATGCCATGTTTCAAGGAAAGGTTACAGGCATTGTGTAATTAGAATTTAGGAAACATTTTTCAAGTATCTCTTGATAGCCTTGTGAACAAGATGGATAAATGTGGGCCAGATGACAAGACAGACAAGTGGTTTTGTATCTGATGGAACAGTTGTCTCTGGATGGGTTGATTAATGTGTTGATATCAATGGAGAGGCTGACACCTCGTGTCATTCCTCTGGGTGCTGTTCTTGGCCGTGTCTATATAGCTCATCTCTGTTATCAAATATCTTCACACTGACAAGAAGCATGCTCATCAAATTTGCTAATGACGCCAGGCTTGGAGAAAATTAATAAAATGGTGACAGAATCAATATTTAAGTGCTTTTAACAAGCTGGAAGTATGGATGCAAACAAACCAGATGAATATTACCAGTAAAATATTGGTTTCCAACATTCCCATCTGCAGTACTTGTGTACATAGCTGAAGAAGATACTTCAGAGCATGTTTCACTATGGAAAAATGAGTGGGTAGATCTACACGGAGGGAGAAATTTTAGGGGTCGTGTACAGGATTCCACAGAGAATATGAAAAAGGCCTGAAGTTACAGGAAAAACGTGGAGGTACAGAAATAAAAGTAGTTGTAGTTAGCTACAAGCAGTGATTTAGAGAAATGGTGGACTATGAGTAGGAGAATAACTTCCAAGAGTCTATCATGAGCAACAGGGCCCAGAGATAGAGACCGCAGGTAGAGAGGATATCTATGCTGGCAAATATAGAAAGATCCTGGTATGTGAGACACTGAAATTCAAGTAGATAGGTGTAGGTATCACAGACCATGAGGTAGAGGAGTTACACCAAAGCTATGGTGTCTGAAAGACCTAAGGTTGAATTTCTATCTCTAATGCTTACAATAAGTGTTTTCCTTTAAAAAAAATGAAATAATTAAAAAATTAAAAAACGATATAATGTGGCCAATACTATTCATCCTAATAGATAAAAATAACAAATGACTAAATGGAGACTTTGAAATGCATTATCTTAAGGTATTCATCATTAGACTAACGTTTTTCTCTAATTTTCATTATTTTTTACCGTGGCTCTTACAGTCTATTTCCTTGTTCCAGTTTTCCTTGTTTATAGGTTTTTGCTTTTTATTTAAAAAATTTAAATTTGCCTGTGATTTGTCTGTTTTATTATACTCTTCTATGAGCCAACTATTTGTTTATATTATTCTGATTTTTAATGGCTTCTAATATATTTATTGCTCCTTTCATCTTTATTATTTCCTTCCTTTTATTTTCCTTTCTAACAGATCTTAAGAATTAAAATTTATTATTTTTCCCTTTTTAACTAATAGAAACAATTCAAGAATGTCTCCCTGTGTACTATTTTGACCAATATTTAATATCCCTTGCTTTCATTGGTATTGTGTCTATGGTGAGTTTATTTCAATCCTTATCAAACTGATATTTAGAAATACTGAGCAGAAGGTTTTTTAAAGTTTTCTGCTGATACTGAATGGCATTAATTTGTAATTTTATTGACTTTACATTAGTGAAATTAATGTATAAAATACATTTCTAATTTTGTATTTATGGAATTTTGGTTTTCTGCCGAATATAGCAAAAATACTTTAGAGTACAGATTTATTCCCTGCTTGGGGAAGTTTAATTCCTTTTATACTGTGTTTCAGATTATTCTCAGTTTTTGCCAATGTGTTTGTCACTAGATGCATCTTCTGTGGTTGATTGTCCTCTCCTGGTGGTTAACATTGTTGACCTTTCCACATGGGAGGTCTCTACCCCCTTGATTTCCAATGGCCAGTGTTTTTCCTGGCCTCTAACTTTTCTCATCACTGTTTCTTCTTCACTCTTTTCTCTTCCTCAGCTCAGTCCTTACATTGATGAAGTTCGTCTCTACCCATGAACTGCTGCCTTCAACCTGCTTTTCTAATCTATCCCCTTGAGTTTCTCCATCCCCATGCATTCCACTTCTTAGTGCCCACTGACCTCTCTTCCCAGGAAACCAAGTGGACTTCTCTGCCTGGATTCCTACCAGGACCTTCAGCTCACGATGTTCACATCTAAACTCCTTGTCTTCCTCCAAACCTGCTTTCCCTAGTCTTTTTTTTTTTTTTTTTTTTTTTTACAGTTGATCAATTCCTCCACTTTTATAAGTACGAAAAATAGGGTGTTGTCACCTCATCTGACATCAAGCACTGTCAAATTTTGTAACATAAATATATCTCTCGGCCAGGCGCGGTGGCTCACACTGTAATCCCAGCACCTTTGGGAGGCCGAGGCGGGTGGATCACGAGTTCGAGACCAGCCTGGCCAATATGGTGAAACCGTCTCTACTGACAAAAAATACAAAAATTAGCTGGGTATGGTAGAGCATGCTTGTAGTCCTAGCTGCTCAGGAGGCTGAGGCAGGAGAATTGCTTGAACCCGGGAGGTGGAGGTTGCAGTGAGCCAAGATCATGTCTATCTATGCACTCCAGTGTGGGCAACAGAGCAAGACTCCGTCTCAAAAAAAATAAAAATAAAAATACTATGCAGCCATAAAAAAATGATGAGTTCATGTCCTTTGTAGGGACATGGATGAAATTGGAAATCATCATTCTCAGTAACTATTGCAAAGACAAAAAACCAAACACCGCATGTTCTCACTCATAGATGGGAATTGAACAATGAGAACATATGGACACAGGAAGGGGAACATCACACTCTGGGGACTGTTGTGGGGTGGGGGGAGGGGGGAGGGAGGAGGGATAGCATTAGGAGATATACCTAATGCTAAATGACGAGTTAATGGGTGCAGCACACCAGCATGGCACATGTATACATATGTAACTAACCTGCACATTGTGCACATGTACCCTAAAACTTAAAGTATAATAATAATAATAATAATAAAAGATTTAAATGATTTTAAAAATAAATAAATAAATAAATAAGTGTGTATATATATATATCTCAAATCCATTTGCTTCTCTCCATTTCCTCCTCTCCACCTCCACAGTGGGGGAACATAACTCATTTCCAAAAGCCTTCCCAACTCCAATCTGAGCTCAGTTCAGTCAATACCCCAGGCTCACAGGTGAGTCCTCCATTTACATGCAAATCCAGCTCATTCCCTGGACAAAACCGATCTTAGGCTCTCAACTCTCTATAGAAGAGAGTTCAGAATACTTACATTGCTTACCTGACTTTCTTTCTTTGTAATTTTTTCCTTTCGGCCTTCCAGCCTCAAATCTCACTATTATTCTTCCTGCTCTTTATACTCCAGATGTTTTCTCAAGTCCCTCTATGGCCCGTGCCTTTTCACCATTTCTTTCTTCTGCCTGGAATGACTCCTTTTTTTGACCTTTATCTGACCTAAAGAAACTTTATCATCCTTTAAATGTCTCCCCAAATATCTTCATCTGTGACCCTGTCTGCTACTCCCTCCTCTCATCACCTCGTTAAGTCACTGACTTCTCCACACTAGGTCTTTACCTTGCATATACCTCTTACTATTTCTATTATTATTTACCAAATTACAGACAGTCCAAACTTACAATGGTGTGACACAACTACTTTTTGGCTTTACAGTGGTGCAAAAGTGATACACATTTAGAAGCAACCGTACTTTAAATTTTGATCTTTTCTCTTTTGAGATGCTAAGCAGCAGTAGGAAGCCACAGTTCCCAGTTAGCCACAGGATCAGGAGGGTAAGCGACCAATACGCTAGTGTATTGTGTTGCCAGCATTTTTGGATATGATTTTTTTTTCCCCATCCTATGATGTCTATGTGCCCATCTGTATCATCTGCTTCTGGTGATAAGAAGAAGAAGACAGTTATTTTTGAGACGAAACTCAAAATAATTGCCCAGCATGAAAGCAGCAAGCCAGTAATGGCCATCACATGTGAGTTAGGACTTTCACAATCCATGATTTTGACCATCATGAAGGATAAGAAACAAATCAGTGATAATGAAATTGTCAGCAACAGTGAAATCCACTCTTTTCATGAAGAAAAGAGCTAGGCTGATTGATGATTTGGAACCTTAGTTATCACATGAGTGGAAAGCCAGATTCAGAACCACATGCCGCTTAGTCTAATGATGAGTCAGGCTAAGATAAGAAGCTGTTTTGATATACTACAAAAGTGTACCAATGATCTTATGCACATGCAAACATTTATAGCAAGTCAGGGTGATTCCAACTCTTCAAAAGCTGTCATAATTGTAGGTGTCACAATGCGAAGGTCAGTGCCAGTACAGAAGGTGCATAGGATAATTGCAGATGATAAATATTTGCCAGAACAAATATTTAATGTTGATAAACTGAGCTTATTCTGGAAGCTTATGTCAGAGCATACATACATTCATGAAGAGTCCAAGACAACGCCAAGATTCAAGGCATTCCCAGAACATGTAAGGCTGCTTTTGGGTAGAAATGTTGCAGGGTTCAAATTAAAGCCTTTCTTAATCTACCATTCAGAGAACCCTAGAGCATTAAAAAAATGTGAGCAAGCATACACTTCCAATTTATTATCACCATAACAGGAAAACCTAGATGAAATCAGCATTGTTTGAAAATTGATTTTTGAACTGTTTTAATCCACAAGCAAAAGAATATTGGAGGCAAAACAACATCATATTCAAGACTCTTCTGATCTTAGACAATGCCCAAGGGTATCTATAGCATAGCAGCAATATGCATCTTGATGTAAAGGTTTGTCACAGAACACAACCAAACTCATTCAACCAGTGGACCAAGGTGCAACAGCTGGGTTCAAAGTGTACTCTTGACACCAAATGTTTGTACAAGCTGTTAAAGTGATGGAATCT
The DNA here is from genome assembly GCF_028885625.2 of Pongo pygmaeus. Taxonomy (NCBI): domain Eukaryota; kingdom Metazoa; phylum Chordata; class Mammalia; order Primates; family Hominidae; genus Pongo; species Pongo pygmaeus. The sequence goes on from NC_072387.2 coordinate 103,568,061, forward strand.
GGACCAATGCTCTGAGAGCTTTGGAAAGGGTTTAACATTCTAAATCCTGTCCAGAACATCCCTAAACCATGGAAAGAAGACTCATGGCAATTCGTGAACAGGATTTGCAAGAAAAATTTGAAGACATATGTGAACATGTTCAAAGGCTTTTAATAAATATTCTGCTATTAATGAAATATTAAGTAATAAAGTCTTATTACTTAAGGAACAGCTAGAATTAGACACTGATGAAGAAGATATTCATGAGCTTGTTGGCATTGAGGCTGAAGAGTTTTCCAGTGAGGAGCTGATTGAACCAGCAGAAGAAAGAAGTAAAGAAGTTGAGGCCAAAGGGAGGTAGAAGAAGATATACCTGAGGCACTAATAAAGTTTACAGAAAAGAAATTGGTGGAGGACTTTGCCACTATCAGCAGTGGCACAGGGATGTCAAAAGAAATGAACATCAATGACAAGAGATGTGCAAGAGCTGACAGGCAGCTACAGGACACTCTTGCTTGTTATAGGGAAATAAATAATGAAAAGAAGAAACTGTACCGTCAAACCTGGTATCTTCCTGAAACACACTATGCCTACTAAACCATCAACAAGTGTCAGTGCCCCACTGCCTTCCACCAGCTATTCTCCAGCCTCATCAGAAGAGAGAGAAATTGATGGCCCTGTCGCTGTCACATTCCCATCATTCAGCAATTAATTTTAGTTCAATTCCTTAAATGTTCTTCAGGCCCAATCAATGTGCTTTTGGCTGCGTATGTGACTACCCATACAGCCATTCTGTTTTTCACTTTTAGGACAGTATTCAATAAATTACATGAGGTATTCAAAACTTCATTAAGAAATAGGATTTGTGGAGATGATTTTACCTAACTGTGGGCTAATGTAAGCGTTCTGAGCATGCTCTAGGTAGGCTAGGATAAGCTATGACATCTGCTAGATTAGATGTGTGACATGCATCTTCAACTTGCCATCGTTTCAACCTGCAATGGGTTTATCAAGGCATAACCCCATTGTAACTCAAGGAGCCTCTGTATTCAGCAGTTACCTGTTTAGATGCCTTTCTTCTTTCCTAGACTGTGGGCCTTTCAGGGGAGGGTCTTATTCACATCTGTATTCACAGTGCTTAGTGTAGTGCCCGGCTCATAGTGTGACTTGATAATAGATAATGTAAAAATAAAAATGTTTTAAAGTACAGTATTTGCTCAATGAAAATATGATGTTGTGACTTGCTTCTGATTGACTGTCTTTTATAATGGTATGATAATCTTCTTTAATCGAATGTAGTGCTTACTGCCTTAAATTCTGTTTTGCTTAATATTACCAACCATACTATTCTTTTGTTCAAATTTGATTGATAGATCTTTGTTGAATTTCTTATATTTAGCCTTTACATGACATATTGCTTTGTAAGCAGCCACTTGTTGAATTCTTAAATGCAATCTGAGAATTTCTGACTTTCAAATGAGGTGAGGGAGACAGTTTCATGTTTTATGTAGTAATTCCTATTTTTGATCTCTTCCTACTTATTTCACTTTTTATTTGTAGCTTTTTGTGATTTAATTTTTTTTTGCTTTTTTTATTTTTGTGTGGGATTTGCCATGTTTTCTTTTATCTTTAAATAATTTAAAAGTTTATCACTCAATTTTTAATCATCAATGCCTATTGCAAAATAGTATACAATATTTCTAATTCTGTATTTTCTTAAGTTTTTATAAATGCCAAGGAATTTTGCCCTTTATGGCTTCATATGCAGTTTCATCCTGTATCTTATTCCATTCATAATTAAGTCTTAAGAATTCTCTAAATTGGTTAATATTATTAGCAGTAATTCGGAGTTCTTTGATTATGTCTTCAAATGAGTAGCATTTACTTTGGTAATTAGTATAATACTTTATTAATTGTCCAGCAGATTTTGGAGTGAATACCTTTAGTGAGTTTTCTAAGTCTTTCAAGGGATAAGATTGTCTTATTTTCATGAACAAGTGAAAACGAACAATACCTCAGTTTGAGTATATGTTCTTCCATTATTGTTATGCTTTTACTTTTTCATAGAGGAACACAAAGAAATCTGATTTATATCTCATAATAGACTACACTGTCTTCTTAAAAGTACATACAATACTGTTCTTCATTTGTATATTTTGTTTAAAATGAGGCTCTCAGTTGGATTCAGTTTCTTATTGTTATGTAGTACATGAGAATCAAAGATGCTATTTCTAGTCCTATTTCTCTTTCATTTCTGAAATAACTATACTATTTTTGTTCGGAAATGTTATTATTACACATTGGATCCCATTTTCCATTCTTCAGATGTCTCAACTTCTCACATACTCTTTATTATTTTATTTTTAATCCTGGAATTTTCTTAAGTGTAATTTAATTTTGATTGTTTTAACCTTAAGTTCTTGTTAATTATGTCTTGTAGTTCATATTTTCCAACCTACTTTTATCTTTGATAAGATATTTTAATCATATTGTAATTCTATCTTACACTTCCTGGATATGGTCAATTCTTGGTTTTATCTTAAGAAATTCACTGCTTTCTACCATTTTGCAGTACAGATTTTTTTCTTTGACTTTTTAAAATTTTCCTTGACTATTACTTGATAATCTTTGATATATACTGCTTGAAGAATATTTACTGAGTAATTTTTCTGGGACAGGTCTTTTACAACACAATCTACCATTATACTAGGAATCTCAATTTATTTTCAAACAGATTACATTAAATAATTTATACTTAAACAGTAAAGCATTATAATGAAACTTAAAAATTGCAATAAATATTTATAACATGTATGACAAATAGACGCTTTGCATAATATGTAAAAGTTCTATAATTAATAGCAATAATAGTAATGAAAAATGAACAACCCCAGGGAAAAAAGACAAAGGCCTTAAACCGATATTACCCCCCAGAAGCCAAGAAGCTAATAGCAACCTATAAATTTTTCAGCCTTACTTGTGACGAAAAAAATACGATGGCAAATGGCAAAAGATTATCCTTTTTCTAACAAATTGAGATGGATTAAAATCACTATATTTTGGGGAAAATATTGAAAACGGGGCATTTATAAATGCCATTTATTGGGGTATTCTAACTTCCTGGACAGCATATTTGAGTAATAGCATTTTATTTTCTAGGGCTCTTTTGGATGTTTTGAATTTTCTATATCAAAGAACAGAAAGTTGTGAAAAAGAAAAGGTAGTGTGCATTTAAGCCTAATAAATGACAAACAGACGTAGGGGAGAGAAAATTGTATCTGGGAAATGGTAGGAAAATACTAGAATAAATAGAATTTAAGCAGAGTCTTTAAAATTTGGTAAGATTTGTCTGTAAAGACAAAGGAGGACAAAAGGAATAAGCGATCAAGGAGAAAGTAGTAGCAAAGATTCCAATGATCACAGTGTGTAGGATGCTTCCACGAAAATTTGTTGTTTGGTAATTCTAGTTGACTATTTCTAGTAGCAAAGTAGAATACAAGGAGCTACTGCTGGAAAGTAGTTAACCTAACTTTTTTCCCTTTTGTTGAGAAATATGAATATTGGATCTGCTATTAAAAAATAATGGGGAATGGCATATAACTATTCATACCAAAAAATAAAAATGGCATTATACCCTAAGACTAACTTCTTCAGGGCTATATTTTCTCAAGGATAAAAGTTACTTTATAGTGGTTGCTACTTCCTATTTCAATCAGATCTGTGGTAAAATATCTCTGAAGCAGATAGAGATAGATTCAGTGTAAAAAATATACAATTGGAATACAAGTAAAAATAGACACACCCCAGTATAGCCCACATGTTCTCCGTTCTCAGCAGATTAGCTTAAAAACACAGCTATAATTGTGATCAGAACTAGAAACAAGCTTTATTAGTTTTAAATGACACCAACTAACCACTTCAGTCAACCCTTGTGAGGTACATGATTTTACCTAGTTGATTGGGTGGGTGTGAGGCCAGGCATGTGGTAGCTGCTTAGTATGGTTTTAACTGCCTTGTTTCTGAACTACCACCATGGTGATTCCAAGGCAAGTCCAACAGAAGTGGAGCCTGTGGGAGTGGTTCACAGCATATGCCACAGTGCTTTTCCAGATGTCCAGGGGAATCCGGAGAGGTCTCTGTCTACATTCACTTCTCCTCTGGAGACAAAACCAATGTGCAAAAGGAGGGAGGAAAGCAAGCAGAAAGCCTATTTAATTACTCTCTGTATGCCTCCAAACACCCTGTCTTTGGATCCTCACTGTAGAGTGAGGAGGAGTACAGAGTTGGCTACTTTACAAGAATAGAGTGCTGTTTTGCAAGTTACAGTTTTTCAAGTCCCAAAAAAAGAAAAACAAAGAACAAAAAATGCCTAGAAGTAAGAGGAAGCAAGCCTGTATGGAGTGGAGGCAGACTCAGGTTTTCTTCTCCTGAAATCAGAGGAATGTAGGGGGTGTGGCCTCACCACCAATAGTAGCTGGAGGATGTTCTGTACTTCATTGTGTTCGTCATTAGGTTTAAAGTTCTGAGAATACATTATTTTTGTAGAGTTTCATAGTTTCTGTCCCATGATTGTGTATGTGTCTCATAACTACTCCTTTGCAATGTTTTCAGAAAAAAAAAAAAAAAAAGAAAGAAAGAAAAAAAGAAACAGCATTTGCTTTGTCCCTACGGCTATAAGTCCTTTTTACTTGTAATTTTTATTTATTTTATTTTATTTTAATTTTTTAAATTTTATTTTTATAGAGATGGGATTTTACTCTGTCACCCAGGCTGAAGTGCAGTGGCACAATGACAGCCCACTGCAGCTTCAAACTCCTGGGTTCAAGGGATCTTCCCTCCTCTGCCTCCCAAGTAGCTGGGACTACAGGTGTGCACTGCCATGCCTGGCTACTTTAAAAAATTTTTTTGTAGAAATGCAGTCTCACCGTCTTGCCCAGGGTGGTTTCAAACTCCTAGGCTCAAGAGATTCTCCTGACTCAGCCTCTCAGAGTGCTGGGATTACAAGGGGGAGCTCCACTATGCTTTTTAGTGGAAGGATTTCTCTTCCTCCCCCATTGGCCTACCACTTTTCTTTTCTCTCATTTCCATTTTGTTCTCTCACTTAAATTCCAGCCACACCATTCTGATTTGTGTGGTATGTATGTCAGTGTGGCTTGACATGCTCTTTAATAATTCTCTCAGGCTGTATTTTCTCTGACAGTATTTCTAATATACTATTAATCAGCTCTATTGTTTCTGATGAGCATACTGAGTATAATAGTCCAGAAAAAAATCTATGAACTCTAATTCTGATTGTAATGTTGTGATTTGGATTCTAGGAGTAAGTTCGTTCCAAATAAGTAGAGGACCGCATAGGTTGTATGATTTTCAATCTATTTTAGGTCACAAGACCCTGCTAGGTTCTTCCTATGGTAAACAAGCCATCTTACAAAATACAGTATGGAGGAATTAGATGATGTTTCAGAGCTCATGTTCGTCTGCAATGTGCACTTCCAGCAGTTTCTTAGAAGACATGCCATCTTCAGGAGCTCAGCAGGGCTCTCCTTATGTAAGTCAAGGCTGAGATGTTTCAAATTATATGTCAGGCAAATGCTATGCTCTTCACACAAGAGATGAACTGTTGCTTCTCTATGTGTTTTAAATTTAAAAAAAAAAGAAAAATAAAGAAAATGCCTAATGTAGCACTTAGGAATAATCAGTTGCAATCTATTACCACTGACAACATTATAATTTTAGCTATTGAATAGCTCAGGAAAACCACCACAGAATCTAATTCATATCTTTGGGAAAGGTTTGATTACTTGGCTGTTGAGGAGTGTAGCAGTCTGCCTGTTACAGAGTTGCATGTTGAAAGGGCACCTGTCAGCGTGGGTGAGGAGTTCCAGAAACGTGTTCTCTGCTGTCATCCCCACAGGACCTGAGGACCTAAAGACCTGACTCATGCCAGTGATGGCTGCAACTTTATGGGACAGGCTGCATGTCTTTTATTGGGAGACAATTACTGGGGTAGTGCTGAGGCATGACTGAGCCTCTGGGCACAGTAGCTGTCATACCTACTGCCGAGGTTTGTGAATTAATGATCAGATGGATTCAGCGGGTTGCACAACATTAACTTTAAATTGTCAGCACCCCTGTGAGTGTCCAACAGTCTCCCCTTTATATCCTTTCTTTCATTCTCAGTCTGAATTAGAAGAATAAACACTTTTTAGATAACCTGCTTCCTTAGTTTTAAGCTACTGAAAGAGCCTGAGTAGGGATATTAAGAAGGAGTTCTTGCTTGCAACTCTGGTAGGCTTTGGTGATGGCATATTCAGAATGGATTATTCTTTGCCCCCAGCTTCCTCATGATTGACACAGTAAGAGACCCTGTTACCTCCCTGACCACAGTGTCTCATTACTTAGTATTGGCGAAATGTCTTCCATGTCACTTCAGTGAACATTTATATATAACCATTTCTTTACCGCATGGTTCCAACACAACAACATTGTTCGCTTTTCCTTGGTGTGTATGTAAGTATGTGTGTGTGTGTCTGTTTGAAATAATTAGCAAAATAAGATATCATGCTTATCTACAGTAACACAACAATAAGTAGAGTATGTTTTTTATGATTTTATTTATTTATTTTAGGTTTTAAAATTTTATTTTTAATTTTTGTGGGTACATAGTAGATGTATATATTTATGGGATACATGAGATGTTTCCATACAGGCATGCAATGTGTAATAAGCACATCATGAAGAATGCGGTATCCATCTCCTCAAGCATTTATCTTTGGTGTTACAAACGATCCAATTATACTCTTTCAGTTATTTTAAAATGTACAATTGAGTTATTGACTACCCAGTTTTGCTATCAAACAGTAGGTCTTATTCATCTTTCTATGTTTTTTGTGCCCATTAACCTTCCCCCAACCCCTCCACCAACCATCCACCACCCTTCCCAGCCTCTGGTAATCACCCTTTCACTCTCTGTCTTATTGATTTATTTTTTTTAAAGGTGGAGTCTTGCTCTGTCACCCATGCTGGAGTGCAGTGATGCAATCATAGCTCACTGTAACCTCCAACTCCTAGGCTCAAGTAATCCTCCTGCTCCTAGGCTCAAGTAATCCTCCTGCTCCAGCTTTCCAAAGCACTGGGACCACAGATGTGAGCCATTGCACCTGGCCTAGGAATATGGTTTAATATTCTGGGCTGAAATTAATTTAAGGAGACTGCGCATGTGGAGACTGAGTATGTGATAGAAGGAGCAGAGTGAAGGGGTAGCAGGCGGCTTGGCAACCAGGGCTTCCTTGGAAGCCAGCATGCTCTGTTTTATCTTTAATATTCTTGTGACAATTTAAACCATATTATAAGGTATTTTCAAACTTTCTGCTCTTCCTAATGAAGATTATTTTTGGAGGAAAAGATAGTTTCTCCCCAATTTTTACCTAATATGTCAATTAAACTGGAGATATTTATATTAGATCCAAACAGAGGATATTAATAACAGTTAGAACCTATATTATTCTGAAGTATTCCATCTAATTTAGAATCTTGGCAATCAGCTAAGCCATTTTTGATTCTCTTTTCCTGCTTACAGGTATAATATTGATACTTAACACCCACCAATTGTAAGACCTTCCAAAATGCTTGTATCCCTTCCTCTGTGTTGCCTTTAGAATGAAAACAACTTACCCAGCTAAAAGAGATAAATAATTAATCACTTATTCACACTGCAAGAAAATGACACATATGGCTGAGTAGCAGGGGGCATTAGGAAAAGAGCTGTCAAAGGGTACCCTTTATTCCAAAATGTTAAAGAATGCTATTTTCCCCTACACTTAGAATCAGAGTACCAGTAAGTATTGATAGGAGTAAAACCCATCACAGTGCTAGATAAAAGGAAGTCTAAAGAGGCATAGAATAGAGCCAATTTTTTATTTAAAAAAAAAAACTAACTAACTAAAATCGATGGAACTACTGTTCTCCTAAACAGAAACATAATTAATTGCATTCCTATTTAGATTCTGTTCCCTGATTTAAGTTAATGTTAACAACCTTTGAGGCCACCCAAATGGGTCTGGAATCCACTTGGCTACTACAAAGCCTGAGCATGAATCTAGCACAGTCCCATGATACAGATCTTCCGGAACTCCTGAGTTAATCCCAAGGGGCTGAGTTAAAATTCATAAGTGTACCAGTTTCTATAGACTGGATAAATATTATTTTACACATACATGTACTAATTTTCAAATGCAGACAGGTACTTTTACAATTGATAAAATACAGACTCATATCATTTTATTCTTAAACATGTATAGCTTTTTTTTGTTTTGTTTTGTCATTGTGCATTGTCTCAATCAACAGTTTCTAAACGTATAGCATGTGTGGGTTTCGAAAATATTTTTGCCATTTGAAGAGATCGTCATATTCCAGAAGATTAGGACCCACCACAACGTAGAAGATCTGGACCTTGCCAGCAGGAGGTAGTGCAAGCTACCCTGACACACGGAGTGAGATATTCCCTGGAGGAAGCATCCTCCTTCAGTGATGGGCGATGGATTTTACAGGCAATGCTGGAGGCCATGGTGGCCCCCACTGCAAAAAAAACCCACCACTTTTGCCTTCTGTAGAAGCAGCTCTGAGCTACTTCTACTTCTGTAGGAAAAGAGACTAAGTAAATACAGATTATGTGGCAGGAATTTTAGAGCCCTGGAAAGGCCCTATTGTCGTTTGAAATTCTTCTCACTCACTGAAATTCACTTTAGCTCAAGGATTTGATCCCTTTTAAGACAGATGCCCTAGGGAGAGGTTAGCACTTTGCTTTTGTATCATTGTTTATTTCTTTGTGTCAATGGTGGGTTTTAGAACGTTGGGCATTTGAAGTGTATGAATACTATCTGCTAAAAGGGTTAAAAAGAGATTCTAAAACCTGTGAAGGTTCATTTGCTCCACATTTTGTCCACACATTCTGTTCTTCCATAAACTGAGCCATCGTAGCAAATAGCATTGCCTTTCAGCATTTTGAAGGAAAGATTCATTTATACATAAAAATAGAGTCTATGACGGACACACAATGTTCATCATTGTATGTTATACATTCAACAATATGCTTTAAAGAACAGAATTTTTTTTTGAAATCTAGAAGAAGAATTTCACTTTATAGAGTCAGAGCATTTTTGTGTAAGAGAGATGTGCTGGAGGAATCCTCTACTGTTATTTCTTTTGTTCCACCAATAACTTTATCTCAGAAATTGATTTCCTCTGTGATGGAGAAAAATAGCTTACATTTTTAGTGGAAGATGTGTATATTTTGTTGGCATTCTATCTCTATTTCTTTTTTCATTCCCAGTAAGTTTTAAAGAGGGTAAACTGCAGCAGTGTCCATGAGAATCATCACTGGGATTCTACGTAGGCTCCACCATGGTGAGAACAGTGTGTCAATCAAGATGTTCTTAGCATTTGGAGCAAGGCAGTTCTTAATTGTTTAGGATTAAATTGCACACTTCAAGATGTTTGGCACCCTGGTCACCATATTCCAGGAGTAACTTGCAGTCATTGTGACACAAATAACACCACCACCCATTTTCTTACACCACAGAGAAGAGGACCACCCTGGTTGAAAAATCACAGTGCAGTCTCTTCCCAAAGACAGAAATGTACTTCCGGACATCCTGGTCAGAGGCCATCTACAGAGCTGAGTTACCTTTCTTGTGATTACAAAATGGCCACCATATAATTCCTGTCCCAAAAGCCTTGGGACTTTATTCAAGGACTACTTTTAATTACTCTATTTGTGTGCCTGCTGGATACTGGGGTGTTATGTTTGTTCTGTGATGAGAATTCACCAATGCCAAGGCAGAAGGATGAGAATGCTGCTTAATTTTACACAGATGGGGTTAATCTTTGTAGTGCTTTGTGTACAGAACTGGCTTTTCCCTGCTGTTGGGGGCATAAGAGATGAAGCCCTAAGAAATGAATCACTTCTCTTTTCCTTTATTCAAACTTCCCAATCTTTTCAGCTGTACTTGGGCTTTCAAAGTGCTACTGATAAGCTGGCAATTTTGTTTTAGGGGCTTGATAGGGAGTGGGAGGTTAAATACTGCAAACTGTGAGCAGTAACACTGTCCCCTAGGCAAATAAATGAGAGCACTTCCAAAGAGGTGTAAAATTGGTTTTCCAGACTTAACTTCCACAACCCGTTTAATAGAGCTTGTAAAAATATACTCTAATTGCTCTGTGGCACGTTTTACATTGCGAAGATTCTACTTCAAACCCTTTATGACTCCCTTGTTCTACAGGTATATGTTTATATTATGACAGATACCTCTAATTAGCTAAACAAGAAAAACAAACCAAACAATTCCCCACATGGAAATTCAGCCTTTTGGACCAAGATCTTAATGCCAGCCCTCTGTTTTTTTCCTGAGTCTCCTTACAGGCCCATGTATGTTCATAAATACACATAAGCAGTGATTGTCTGAAACCTGGTTCATGGAGACATCAGAGTTCCAGAGTCTGTGAATTCACAGTGGGAATGTGAGATTGGAGATTCTATTGCACAGGCCCACCACATTCTGTCAGCAGATTGTAAAGGGGGCATCCGGGCCTTTGACCTTCTCGGAGACACCCACAGAAGATTGTAGCTTGGAGCAGCACAATGAATCAGTAACAGAGAACTCAGGTGTTAGGAGGCATTATTGCCAGCTGCCTAGAGTTTTCTGTTACTGAGATCTATGGGAGCAGTGAGAAGCGGCAGAAACTTCTATTCTTGTTCAGCCACAGAGGATTAGAGCAAAATAACCTCCCTTGGTCAGCGAACATTGCTTGGTTATTCCTATCTGTGAGTCCTTTCAGAGCTCACATCTCTAACTGTCCTTGTTCATCTCTTCCTAGGGGATAATAATTCCATGTCAAATGCTTGAGTCCTGCAAGTCAACTCCTCAATTTCTAGACCAGTCTATGACCAGCAGTAGTAGGAATGACTCCAGCAAGGATTCTGAAGGAAGATTTTCTGTCTGAATTCAGGCACTGTAGATTCTGCCATTTAGGCCACCTATGAATGCTTCACATAGGGCTGGATAAGCTGGGTTCGGAAAGGCCAAATGTGCACCTTATATAGGAAAAGAAAACAGAAATGGGTAGTTAAGGTTTCTATTTGTGTTGCTAATATCTTCAGGGACTGAAAAATTTCCAAGGCCCCCTCCAGGACTAAAGTTGTGCTATTCGAAATTACATCCAGTCACTGTTCCTGTAAGCAGTCATTTCATATTTTCCCATTTTTTCCTCACTTCTAGGCATTAATTCCCTGATCTCAAATAATGTCAAATAATAGGTTTGTGGATATGGAAGTGCAACCACATTAACTGAATTTGGTCCTGGAATTGCTAATCTGCTCACGTTGCATTGTTTTAGTTCAGTAGGCAGAGCTTCACATCAGCTAACTTTGAAATGACTGATTTTCAGGACTCAAAAATAAACAAAAAGAGGCAACAGGGCAGCTGTCTGAGGTGCAACAGTTCACAGTAGAGGGAGAGGAAGTTAGAAAAGTTCCCTGAGAAGGAAGTGTTGGCAAGTGTTATGACTGAGGTATTGAGGGAGAAAGTCTCCACCAATGTATCCAGGTTTCTTTCTTTCTCCAATTCAACTTCAGATTTGAGTACAGTCTTTCCTCTCTCTCCCTGTCTCTCTGTTTCTGGGATATCTACGTATCTATGGAGATACAGATTTGATTTATATACATATCAATCTATAAAATATACATATTGTCCTGAGTGTTTTGATAATAATATCTGTAGATAATTTAAATACTTTATGAATATATATATAAACTTTTGTTAGTAGAAAATTCCCACATCAATAGGTATATTTATCTACACATCTAGGCTTTTTTTTTTTTTCCTTCTTAAGAATGCCAAGTTTTATGTTTTCTTCCTTTTCTTTTTGAGCATGAAAGGGTCACCCTGGATACCTGCCCTTTCTCTTCAAACACCATAGAAGTTGAACACTGAATCAGCTGTCTCTGTAGTGCTGTTGACGTCACTTCCTTTTGACCTACTGGCATTTCCTAATTGTGTCATCATTTTCTAATTTCCTGTGTTCTTGTTTGCAGGTTTAATTTTTAATGTGGGGCTCTCTATGATCTATCTGACTCTTGCATTTCTTTTGAATCCCAGACCCCACTTCTTTTCTCCTGTCTCTGAGCCTTAAGTTCTAACCTATAGTTTTTCCATTCTTTTTTTGCATTTTCTTTCTCTTTTGTTTCTCCTGTCTAGAGTAACCACTTCTCTGAATTTAACAGGCCCCCTTCCATTAAGCTGCAAGATATAGCCCAAGGATCTCCTCTGGAAGATAAGTCTGTCTTACCTCCCAGAGAGGCAATGTCATCCTTTTTTGTGCTAACGTGGTCTGTTGTATATTTGCTGATTATAACACTTCCCTGGCTACATCATAATATGTTTTCAAGCTTGCCTCCCTTTCCAGACTTACCATCCTGAGGACAATATACTTTATTAAGTAGTGTCCCCATATGTATCCCCCACTTGGGTTATGTGTGGCACAGAGTAGCTGTGTTTCGAAGCAAAGTGACTAGAGAAGAGACCAGCACCTCACACTGATTCCTATGTCAGCATTGAAGGACACATTATTTTACCTTTATGGGAAACCTCATTAATGGCTGTTACTCTCAGTCGATATGGCAAGAATGCCTGAAGTTTACATCAGGCATTTTGAACTATTCTGTGGGTTTATAAGGAAGATTTTATATACATGCTACAAAATCAATATAGCTTCTTGTTTTCCTATGGCCATAACTCACCTTACATCAGATTTCAGATTTAGTAAGTATGGTCTTGATCTTTAGATTCAGTGGTAGGATCTAAGAAGAAAATCCTGATTTGATGTGAACCTAATATTTTCCTAAATATCTTATTTTCCGAATTTCCTTCTATTAAACTAAGTGCTTAAAAACTATAGTAATATCTTAATTTCCAATCATCAGTGAGACAAGTTCAAACTAACCCACCCAAACAAACTGTAAATTCCATTGTGGCAGAAAGGTAGGCTGTTCTTGGGTACACAGGTCTAGAACTCCACGTTTTCTGATTCCTTGATCATGGTTCCAGTAATATATGTTGACTCTATGATCTAGAATGTACTGTCAGGTGTAGAAGGAAAATATGAGAAGTGCTGCAGTGTGGTAGATAGCCTGTTTAAGTAATGCTGTCCCCCTTCAGCTTGACAGAAAGAGAAAAGGAAAAAAAAATGCTGAGAAAACAAAAAAAAAATCCTGAATAACAGGGGCATTAGTTGATTTATTTTATGTGCCACACAATGTAATAAGTGTCATACAGGTATTAATGAAATTGATTTTTTACAGAAAGCTGAGAAATAGGTGGTACTGTGTAAGTTTCCCATTTCATTCATAGAAAGGCTAGGGCTTAGAAATATTAAGTAACTAATAGCCCAGTGCAAGACAGCCAGCAATGGCACCAAGCCGCTGAATGCAAGACCCTTTCTCTTGACCACCATGTTAAGCTGCTTCTCAGGATTGGAGAATACCCAAAAGGCATCTTAGGGATTTTAAGAGTTAATTACACCCTGAGCATACCTAGAGACAGCAAGAGGTCAATGGATGTTCCTCTCACACCTGGAGTAAGAGAGGATTTGGTTTTGCCGGGAGCTAGAAGAGAAACTATGTGAACTCATCTTCTGGGAGCCTGGCTTGGTCCTCAGGCAACTTCAAGCTTCAGAGCTCAGAGGGGTCATCCAGAGCATGGCCTGCACAGCATCAGGGTGGACTAATGGGCAGGAAATGGCCAAGCCTTCTCCCTTAGACCTGACTATCTAAAAATGCCATGTCAATTGTATTCTCAACAAGTGTCCAGGCTGCCACCCCAAAGACTCACCACTCAATAAAATATGCTGTATATATACATGCTGAAGTAAATCAACCTTTGATATGCTTTCTCCCGCATTCACCTAAAAATTCTAGCAAATGATTACATGTTCATTTCCTTACTGGATTTGAAACTTGCCTTTTTGTTCCTCTAGTTACGTATGCTTTTGAATTGCAACTGCTCAGCATCTTTTAAAGTTTGTAAAGCACCATGAAAAATCATTGAAATGAAAAGCACTAAAATATGTAAATTGTTGCTATTGTTCTTAAGTGCTTCTTAACATAGGATATGATCATTTCAAAGACAAAGTATGATTTCTTTCATGTCCACAGTGATTATGTTTACAGCATGGGATCAGCCTTCAATATATGAGCAGTATTACTTTTGTAAAGTTAAAGAAAAGTTGCTTTAAACTTTTGAAATTTATATTGCATTTTCATTAACCTTTTTTCTCATGCCTTTATTTTTATTCTCTATTTTTGAAGAAAATGATCAGTTTGCAGAAATTGCAAAGGCGTGCTGTAGTAAAATTGTCAGTAAATAACTATGAATTAGGCACTGCATTATAAACTCTGATTTTAAAAAGCAGTTTAATTATCTTTTAGTGTGAAATATAACAAATATTGATTTGGGAGGGATTGCACTCTGCCATGTAGTATATGAGCAAAGAGCTTCAAAGTTAGTTTTTTAATAGAGACAGATTAGAAACTAGCACATGGAGGCACATCTTCAGTTTGCAGGAAATTTATTTTTCAGACCTCTGTGTCATGCTTAAGACAATTAAGTCTTCTGCCTCCTACCCCACCCCTCTCTCCTGCTATACCTGTGAAAAATAATTTTTTAAGCTTTGCTTTTTAGTTTTAAAATTTTTAAATAGAGACAGGGTCGTCTTGCTCTGGTGCCCAGGCTGGAGTGCAGTGGTGCAATCATAGCTCACTGCAACCTAGAGCTCCTAGACTCAAGTGATCCTCCTACCTCAGCTAGGACTACAGGCATGCACCACCACACTGGGCTAATTTTTTAAAATTATTGTTTGTGGAGACAGGGTATTGCTATGTTGCACAGGCTGCTATTTTTTATTTTTAATGAGAAGTTAATAATTAGATATATTTATGGGGTACAGTACAATTTTCAATATATGTATATACTGTAGAATAATCAAATAAGCATAATTAACACATTAATCACCTGAAATACTATCTTTTTTTGTGATTAGAACATTTAAAATCCACTCTTTTAGCTTTTTGGAAATATACATTATTATTAACCATAGTTGCCATCTGTCCAACAGAACACCAGAAGTCATTCCTCCCATCTAACTAAAACTTCGTACATTTTGACCAGTGTCTTTCCTTTCTCCGTTGACTCTCCTTTTCCCCTTCCTCCCGTCAGCCTCTGGTAATCACTGTTCTACTCTCAATTTCTGAAAGTTCAATTTTTTAGACCCCACACATAAGTGAGATTCTGTGATATTTGTCTTTCTGTCCCTGGCTTATTTCACATAATGTAAGGTTCACAATGACACATGTTGTCACAAATGACAGAATTTGCTTTAAAAACAGAATGCTATTATCATGGTGGCCAAACAATAAGAAAATTAATATTCTTCCTCTTTGTCTTTAGAAATTAGAAACAGTCTAATGCAGTTCTGAAGTCCTACAGCCTCCAAAGCCAGGAAATTTTGTTGATAGTGTATTTCCTGATGTCTGGTATTGGAAGCGTAATGATCATTCTCTCAGGAATCCCTCGGTCAGAGTTGCAACTGATTATATGAATCAATAAATGCTTCTTGACCTGTGGTCAGTGTA
The DNA here is from genome assembly GCF_028885625.2 of Pongo pygmaeus. NCBI lineage: Eukaryota > Metazoa > Chordata > Mammalia > Primates > Hominidae > Pongo > Pongo pygmaeus. The sequence goes on from NC_072387.2 coordinate 103,583,725, forward strand.
AAAGCAAGGCTCTAGGGATATAAGGTTGTCTGCCCAGAATGGAGCTGTAAGCATGGATACAGAAGATCCTGGAACAACAGGCAGGCAAAGGAGAAAGAAGCTACCGAGAGTTACAAAGCATGCAGTAGAGTGGGATTTATGGACTGGCAGGGAACTTTAAAATAAAAGGTTATGCTTGACTTGGCTGTCACCTTTAAGGAAAGAAAATTAGGTTTTTCAAAAAATATTGTGCAAATTAAAAAATGACCTAACCAGCATTTATGGATAAATCTATACTATTGTTCTAAGTCAGGTTCTGATGTGCTGGTATACAGATAAAATACAGATCAATTTACTCATTGCATGATTGGCGACCATACTAATTGGGATTCCTAACTGTCACCCACCATTTGTGCTATTTCAGAGCAATTCTGCACGTAGGTAATTATAGTAGATTGCCCCCGTGCCAAGAAGGCATTGCATAAATCCTTCAGCTGAGATACGACTGACAAGCCGTGAGTAATAGAGTGCACCTTGGAAAAGATTTATATTTGAGGCCCAGTTAGCTGGAGTGCTTTATACTTTTCATTTCTCAATAACTTAACTGGAACTAAGGCAGTCAGTTATTTCCCAAATTTTCCATTTTCATGATAGGATAATCAATAAAGAGCAACTATTAATTCAGTGTCACTCTGATATACTAGACTAGACAGTTTTACTATGTTATTGATTACTTCTGTAATTTACCACTGGGGGTAGACACTCTGAAGATCATTAGACATAGGTTTCTTCTTAGTGATGCAAGTTCACTTGTGGTAAGCAGAGGTTTTGTTGCCATGATCAGCTGGACTCTTTGATACCCTATGATGCATGGAGCAAAGAGTAGCACAATTTCATCAATCATACATCACATTGCATAGCCTACAATCAAAGGGCAAGGTGGTGAGGTGGCTCTTTCTGTACAGGTGGAGTTCTCAGAATGAAGCCCAGAAGGGCCACTTGCCCCTATCCTCTTATATCATAGGACTCTGGGTAGCCCCCAGCTGTTTCCCTGCACCTACTGTCTCTTGGAGAGGTTTTCTATTACCATCAGGCATCATTCAAGGAGTTCTCAAGAAATAAATTAATCTATGTGATACAAGTTTCAAATATAGTCCTCAAAGACATCCTGGACAACTGTTCTTTCCAAACTCCTATGATTTATCATAGGATATTTCAGACAAGACATCTTCTGATTTCTAAAAAGAAATATCTGTCAGCAGAATTTGTGCACTTTGAGAATTATCTGCTTTCCCCCAATAACATGTTGCTGTGTTAGCATTAACTTGCTGACCCTATGCTTTCTCCCCAAGATTTGAGGTGTTGGAATAATTAGCAAACCCTTCATCTTCTGTATTTATTTATTTTTTTATCTAGGCCATGCTTAACCCTGCAAGACTCTCTCCTTTATCCCATTCCATAAATATCTGCCACACATATTCTATGTGGCTTTCCTTGCATAGAATGTCAGGAAATACTGTCTATACCCTTGTTTTAATAAGTTGTTGTCCTTTCAAACCTTTGCACTTATATCACAGATTGGATCTACTGATTCCTTTTGAATTCCTCAATAGGTACCTTCCTGCCAATCACCTAATCACCTAAAGCCCAACTATCCCACTTTCTTAGAGATACTCCTCTTAATTTAGATACCTAGTCCTAAGCTTCTAAGCCTCTAATATATAGGAGACCTTTTGCTATATATTAGACCCTTTGCTATATATTTTGTAAGATTGGAGGGGTCTGATTTGTTGAGGAGAGGGGAATAAACAGATCAGACTCCTCCAATCCTACAAAATGCTACCTTTCATTATATGCAACAATAAATGGCATTTTTAGGAAGTGATGTGTTTGTAATATTTTGTTATATTTGACCTTGCCATTTTTAATATGCCTTTATAAAAATAATTTCTTATGTGGATTAGTTTTTTAAGTGGACCTTGATAGCTCCAAACATTTTATTTTAAACTTTAGTGTAGTGTTTGGTTCATATCTACTAGGAATAAATTAATTAGTGCCACAGATGGATCACCAAAATTTGAGACTTTTTGGGATATTTTTTGTACTATTTTTTTAAAGAATATGAAAGTTATTTATGAGAAAAAAATAAAGATGTAAACACACACACACACACACACACACACCACACACACTCACAAAGGCCACCTATAACCATATTAATGACATGTCTATGTTAACAAAACCATTGTGTGAAGTTAGAGGCAGAAGGGGTGCATGGTCAAAGCCAAAGTTAAAAGAGCAATAGGAGGAGAAAATATAGTCCTGGAAGACTAGAATTAAGTCATTCAGAAAAAACTAATACAATATTTTTATTTATTTATTTATTTTTTTAGACAGAGTTTCACTCTGTTGCCCAAGCTGGAGTGTAGTGGCGTGATCTCAGCTCACTGCAAGCTCCGCCTCCTGGGTTCAAGTGATTTTGCTGCCTCAGCCTCCTGAGTAGCTGGGACTACAGGCGCGTGCCACCACGTCCAGCTAATTTTTTGTATTTTTAATAGAGACAGGGTTTCACCACGTTAGCCAGGATGGTCTCAATCTCCTGACCTCGTGATCCACCTTCCTCAGCCTCCCAAAGTGCTGGGATTACAGGCATGAGCCACCGGGCCTGCCCACAAGACTTTTTAAACAATTCATAAGCATATGTTTTTATAGGTCCATTTAGATATACCTAGATTCTCTATGTAATTGAAATAAACACATTTTTATAGACCATAGACCATTATCCTTTTATGAAAAAAGATAAATTGTCTGGAAAGACAACTTTCCAGATAAGCTGTCTGGAAAGACAACTTATTTGGTTTAAGTATTAGAAATCTTTGTACTTGTAAATATATGCAACCAGATGTTACAGTTGATAAAGATGCATGAAAAATGGCCAAACATATTATTTAAAGATTTTACTAAGGAAGGTTTAAGGGATATAAATTTCATTTCTCTTCCATTAATATATACTATTTATATTATAAACTTTTTTTAAAAGAATGAGATGAGTTTAACTTACATTTCCACTTCTATGCCTTCTAGAAAATACAATCATATGGAGAAGTCAAAACTTTGTCACATAATTAATATATGCCCCAGGTTACCTGCATTATTCATAGTTCCGGTTAACCTTTTGGATAATTATTGTCCCACTTAACAAACATTCACAGTGGTGAATTATATAGCAGCCTAAAGCTACAGAAATACAGGACAATTAATGAAATCCAAAGGTATCTGATCTGGTTCCAGTGCCGACCTCTTAAAAGTAAAATCATTGCTCTTATTCCTGTTAAGAGAATTTTCACTTCATGGAATGGGCCTGTGCCTCTAAGAATAACATAGAGCTGTTCTCAAGTTGTTTCACTTTTTTTTGAAAGTTAACCTTTTGATATCATGGATAAAAGTTAACATTTGTAAAACTCAAGATGTTAGCCCAAATGCAACCTTGCCTCCTATGTTAGTACAACATTACGTCAATGACAAATGAGCCATAAGTTTCAACTTTACAGTAGGAGTAGATACCTCGACCTTTGAGACCTCACTCAAGTCATACCATGGGTGTTCTGATATTTTGGTGGTGTTTGCAGTCATGTGCAGAGAAAAGGCTATGTTTTAAGTTGTACAGGTCTTAATCAGCCAGGATTTCTGTTCCTATTCAAATATAAACTTTGTAAAAATTTTCAGAAGTTATTCAGCAAAAGAATTAAGAATTCAAATGATGCCCTTTTTTAATGAAATTATAAAATTGAAGGAGATATGCAGATGTCTCCTGAATCCTTGGAAATATGACCAAGTCATAGTGCAGTCATTAATGGATTTTGCATGTGAAAGTTTCAAGTCTGAAACTTTTCCTTTGTTAAGAAGTCCAGTTAATCAACTGCGTTAAATTAAAAGATGAATGAGCTCTAGAGATCTGCTGAATAGCATTGTGCCCATCGTTAACAATACTATATTGTGCATTTAAAATTTTGTTAGGAGGGTGGATAATATGTTAAGTGTTCTTACTATAATTGTATAAAAGGTAAATAAATAAATGAAAATAATATACTGCCAATGGAATTTGAAATAAAAATTTAAAAAGAGTATTGATAGAGTTTTATATTATGTCCAAGGAAAACTATTTTAAGTGGACTTAAATTTGGGAAAGGAAAGGAAGAATGATACAAAGACATACTGTAAGTATTTGTATCGTTATTTATCATTAAATATATTAAGATATTCTCCATAAGCATTATTACCAAAAAAATTCTCTTTTTGGACATCTTGTTGAAACAGTCCTGTAAAATAGTGTTTCATGTGACTGGCTTCATTCTCATGAAACTAAACCACTTATGTTTAACTATCTCCTTAAGCTTAGCTTAAAACCAAGTATATATAATTGTTACTGGTGGCCAAAGAAATCAGTTCATTTTGGGCCACTCATTTTAGTTTTGTGGACATTCCTAATGGATTAAAAAACAAAACACAGTGCTTTAAAATGCACTTAATTTTTTTTTTCCCCGCGGTGGTGGTGATTCTGGGCTTCTGCTGCAGTGCTTTAAGCTAAGCTCCCCAGAACTAGTGTTGATACTGTTTCTTTAACATTAGTCTTCAGTGACATAATTATTTCTTTTTAAATAATCAGTATGCTAAGCATTATAGGACTGGGAAGCTACTGACTGAAAAGAGATGTGCCGTAATGAAGGTACTCCTTTTTTTTAGATAATTTTGGCTGCTTATCAGAGCAGAAGCAGCTGTATTTTAGACTTACTTAGAGTTGCTATTTAATGCACCATGAAAAAGCAACAAGTGCTCCACCAGAAAAATCATGTTTTGTTGAAAGAAGTAAAGCAAAATGAGTTTCAGCTCTATACCACGGAAACTCACAACAGTAGAGGAAAGATCAACTTGAGAGTATATTTTTCGGTGTTCGAAGTCAGTTAAAAAAACAAATTTGTACTTTGAACTTAGTGTCTATTGCCTCAGAGTAAAAATATTTTTAGAATCCTTATCAGTCAGAAAATTCTCTTCTTCAAACAAAATGAACTGGAATTTAGAGCTAAAATAACCCCATTTTAGTTTGTGGAATGGCTGTTGAGCCTTTATTTTTATAAGCAAATGGCAAATGCTTGCTCCAATGTATAGCTGATGCAAATTAAGCACATACTCTATTTCATAAATGAAGGGGGAATTATTGGAAACACTCTTGCACTGATCAGTAAAAACTGATTACCATCAAAGAAGGGCCTGATTACTAACCACCAGCTTAGTGTTTAGCTGTACCATCTGGCTGGCTCAGAGGGGAAAATTTGCTGAGCTTAAAAAATGTTTATTCCGACTTTCAACTCATGCATGTATAGAACACAGATGAGGAAACATCTGATGTCCTTCGGATTCTTGTTGTTAAACAAACGTTAACTCATCTTCAAGCAAAAATTTAGTCGTTTTTCTTTTTTTCCCCTCACTGATTTGGTTTCTTAAGCTATTGAGTTACAAGCACTATGGAAATAAGCATTAAAAAAAAACCTAAGGGTGATTAGAGCCCTTAAAAATATCTGAAGGATAATGTTGACCTCATGTTTTTTCACATACACTTTGATCTAGGTGGAATTTTATTATTTTAATTTAACTCATGTGGCATGGAGGCCACGTTCAAGGCACAGACCTGAGTGCTTACTGGAGACAGATGAACTCAGGACTTGCCTGTGCCTGGCTGCAGCACTTTTGCTCTAACTCATGCCTTGTCTATGGACGGCACTGCTTTTCCCACCCTTTAGTGTTGGTTAATTATTGCCAACCTGTAGAGCAAATGACTGCTTAACAGTCATTTTCCCTGAAAACCCTTCCTTGATTATTCAAGATTAAGTCCTTAGAGTCACAAGTTTACCTATTCCATAGCACATACAGTTGTCATCATGATTTCTTATTCGATTACCAATCTTACCTCCCCAAGCCTGTAAACGTAATTCAGTGACTGCATTTTTATTCACCACTGTATTCCAGGTCCTAAAACTAACCCTGACACATACCGGCCACTCGGTAAATAGGGGTTGAATGAATGAATGAACAAATGGACAGATAAATGAATGAGACACCTTCTCTGACCTCATTTCAGTTTAAATTTACGAACAAGGCATGAGTAAAAGTGTGAGGAGACAAAGCAGAGGAAGGCAAACGCTGAAAGTTATGATCGCGTGCAGTGATGGCCATTAAGATGATCTTCGTACAGGAATTCATACAGGAATTTTTTTAAAGATAAATGCTGGCTTATGCAGGCTCTGAAGACTAATTTTTTATATCCATTTTTAATTAAACTAATGTTGAAAATAGTACACATTTATGGTAAACAGCCTTCAGTCCTCTTTGGGGGTCATTTATTTCCTTGCTCTCTGGGAAGCTTCTTTCATAAAAGGATGCCCTTTTACTAGATCCCAACTGGGAGCTTTATGGGATTATTTTTTTCCTACTTAACAAAAGTGGGATTTAAACTCTAATTTCCAAAAACATAGTGGCTAGCTAGAATTGGATTGATTTAATGTTCTGGGTCAATTTTAGGTGATAAATTAACATTAGCAAAAAAAGAAGTTTCTGAATTCTGTAAATCACATGGGATTTTTCATCGGCTCACTCCCTTACAATCTTTTTCTCAGGGATAAAGTTTTCTAAGTCAATATTTTCCCAAATGCATGCCCTTTTGTCTTCCACTAAATATGGTAGTCTTTGTTTCTTCAATGGCCGTGTGAGAACAGAAGGAAAATTTCTTCTCAGAGAAGACAGAGCAAAGTAATATTCTTGCCAAAAGTTATCACAGTTTAATAGCAAGAAGGAATGTACACATCTCTAAACAAAATGTGCTATGCTTTCTGATGCTGACACCATTTATTTAGTCTTATTAAATAGCTGGTAAAATGATCCAAGTTTCAGAGAAACACAAGCTGCAAGTGGCTGCTGCATGTGACAAAAAAAAAAAAAAAAAAAGAAAGACAGCCCCCAAAAGCAGCAGTGAGAAGATGTGCGCAGAGTCTGGGAGGATCACCTTTCTCCACAGCTTTCCTTTCCAAACCCAGGCACTGCTTTCCTCTTGCACTCCTCTTCTCCTGATATCCATTCATTCACCTTATTTCTACACTCTTACCCCTTCCATATTTTTGATTAACTTTTCTCTTTGTGCTTGCACACTTGCTTTGCTTTGCTTTCAATCTATAGTTATTTTATGGGTGGCTTGGCACTTCAACCAGATGGGAATTAAGTGGAAGGCAGAAGTTGGCGTGCACACACAACCTCTAAATAAATGCAGGTCTGGGAAGGATGATTCATGCTTTACCTGTATTCTTTCAGCTGCAGTCAGTATTTTTCCAATCTTGGTAGGCACCAGCATCACCTGGAAAATTGTTAACAAAACAAGCTTTGACTCTACTCCAGACCTACTGGGGCTTAAATCTCTGTATTTATTTGCCAAGTAGTTCAAAATTTAGTAGTTGGGGGAATGGGATCACCAACCATTATGGTTTGCCAAGGAACGAAGGATTTCCTGAGCTGTGTGCTAAAGCCTGAACACTTCTGAGTAAATTGAGACATTTAGTTACCCTATTTAGGGTTGAAGATCAGGGCCAAAATAGTGCATGCATCTGTCTGCTTTCCATCTTTCGATCCTAATTATTCTAAAAAACCATACAACCCCCACTTTTATGGGTATAAAATAGTTATGTTCTTATCTATTTTTATTTTTGCATATTTTTTAGTTATTGCATGGTTTATTACATATAATGAGAGCAACAATCTCATAACATTGGTTTTAGAATTAAATGAGATAAAATATGTAAAGCACTTAATATAATGCCTGATACTAAGTGTTCAATGAATGTTACATATTATTTCTCTTTAGGTCCAAAGGTATTTATTTTCCTTGGCTTCCTGGAATACTAATCTTTGGTAAAGGAATTTTCTCACTGGTCTCCTAAGCTGGCAGTGGTCTGAGGCATGCCACCATTTCTTTGAGCTGTGATGTGTTATATCATCTTCTTCCAAGACAGGCCCTCTTAGCTAGTGTGCTAACTGGACTTTCTCTCTCTGACTCAAAGGGGCTGTGCCTCAGAAGCTTTGTGGAGGTAGAAAGGCTTCTCCACACTTCCCATGATAGGAGAGGTATTCTACCCACCTTCTTTCTGGATTCTTCTATGGACTCTGATGATTTCTTCCTCAGTAGTATCTATTCCCAGACCCAGCAACTGCTTTTTGAAATTTGCTTGCAGACATCAACTTTGCAACTCTTTATCTAGTTCTCAGCACTTCAACTTAAGGCTAATATTAGACCAAGACCCACTTCCTCTAGAAATAAATCCTTTTCTCCCCCATACTTTCTTGGTCAAATAAGTTTACAGACTTATTTGGCACTTACTTAAGTAGTTTTTTTTTTTTCATCCTTATGATGTTTCTCAATTTGTTGACTGATGAAATCATAAAACATAACGTAACCCTCTAGGTAGCAGAGGATGTGCTTTGTAACATCATTCAGCACTCCTTGTTGCGTTATCCTACAGTCTCAGTAATCCACATTGTCTCACAGATCAAGCCATTTGCTCATTCTGTCTGTTCTGTGCTGAACATATTAATAACACATACACTGAGGGACTGCTGGCATTGCCCCTCCCCAGAATGAGCAAACAAGTCATCTTTAAAAGCAAGTTGTTTCAGCCACTTTGATAGAAATTAAGTCGCATACAAGGTCACAAAGTACATCAGTGAACTAACTGGAAACACAACCCAACAAGGCTGACTCCCAAGCCTGAGCACTTTACTAGATCACGCTTCCTTCCTCGGTGAAAGGCTTCCCACGGCAGGAAGAACCAGAGAGCAAGCCTCTAAATTATACATGACTGTTTGTCTCATTTTCACTCCATGGCTAATTGAAGACACAGGGGAGTGCTGCTGTTTTGGCTTCATCTCTCATCTCATCTCATTGGTCTCACACGTGTCGGGGAGTGCACTCTGCAGGTTAGCTTTATGAAGGGTCGAATGGAATTTGGTGAGCTTTGAGGAGTCCCAGGATTACAAGTTCTGTGTCTTGATTCACAACAAGCTGTGCAGTTCCCTTTTGTTTGTTTCCTCGTTTGCCATTTTAAAATAAAGTAAATACGTTGTTTAAAAAGTCAAGCATAGGAGATCCACAGTTGATAGGAAAGGAATGTGAATCACTAAAGAGAAACCATCAAAATATTTAAATGACCAAATAAGGAACATGAAAATGTTCTACTGCTATAAATTTTAAGCCTGTGGGGAATCAAACTTAGATTAGTTTTAATAACAAAAGTTCAGAGTTCACTGTACCTTGTTCCGCCTACTGAAGATTAGCACTGTGGTGGGAGTGTCCATCCAGGTTGCCAAAACCACAGTTCTGCTTGGTTCAGTGACTCACAAATTATAATTTTTGAAGTGTTTGGAAGAAGAATTTCCGTATCATATCTGACAATATGCTTTTGGCCCATAGCCCTTAATGCATTACCTTTTATGTAGTATAGGCTCAGTGCACTTTTGAGACTTAAGCAACAAAAATATTAATAAAATGTCACTGATGATAAAGAAAAGTAATGGCATCAACTAACATTAGATAACTGTAGGATGATTTATTGCTTCTGTATGCATTTTTTGTTCTTATCTATGAAGATATCAACATTGGTTAGGTTTACAGATGCCTGTGAGAAAACACATCACCCTCTGTCAGGAAGGGTCATTGACTATTAAATTGAACAATAGACCTAAGTGTGCTCACTTGGGTTTGCAACAGCCAAAGCCCTGTGTCTCCTGCTTGGTCACTCCTACCTTGTATTAAATATGGATTTCATGCATTACATGGAGTTTTCAAGGATAGAAAGAAGGATTTCAGTGGGACAATCTCACTTTGGACATCTTGTGATGAGCAGAGAGGCATCATTGAGAGGAAAAGTTTTAAAAACAGGTGCACTTCAGAAATATTAAAAGGTGATATATACACAAGGAAGAGAAACAAGAAAAAAAGAAGTTTGATTAGGAAAGTCCTATAATTTTTTATGTGGAAAGAAATCAAAGGCAAAGCAAATGGAATGATGTTGTCCTGATAAAAGCTGGGGTGTGGAGGAGGAGTAATGAAATTCAGAATGTTGGTCCTGCACAGGGTCTTGCCAGACAAATCCTTCTCCTCGGTCCTCAGATGAAGAGCCCTGTCTCCTGGAGCCTGAGGGCCAAGTGCCCAAATGCACTATCATTCTAAGGAATTGTTCTGGTCAGAATCTGGAGTTTTCAACTCCCTTCTGTGGTCCATTTTTATTACAGATGCTGCTTTGAAGGATGGATAAAGTGCTAGGAAAAGTTGTTGTCATCTAAAAAACCAGAATTCTTTCTACTCAAAGGTCTTGTTCTCTACCATGTTCCTGGTGGGACATTTTCTCTGTAGTTTTTTCCACTATATAGTAGGTTATGACAGGACACTGCTTATCCTCACAAGGAAGGCACTTCTATTGAGAATTTAGCAAAAAGAAAAAAGAAAAATTAGGAGAGAATAAGAAATGGAGATTGTTTAAAGAAAAAGTAAAATGCCACTCTAGTTAGTAATACTGCCACTTAATGACAGAATTAGTAAAAGTCACGAATAAAGCCTGCATGATGGATTCACTTTTTCAGGAACTCTCTTTAATAATACAATGTTATATTCTGAGTAACAACTTGATGTATAAATTAAATAAGTTAACATGAAGGCATATATGTCATAATCTTAGAGATGGTTCATCAATAAGCATCTCAGAGACCCCATTGAGACATATCCTCTTCTGGGCTCTGGAAATTGATGATGAAAAAGACAGGGAATGTCTATTTAGCTTCAGTATGCAGCTGATTTTTTTTTTTTTTGATGTAGCTTACATACCACAAAATCTTTCCAAGTAGATTTAAAATGGTCCATTCCTCATCCTTCTGCCTCACTCAGTCTTATGGTATGTGACTGTAGGAGTTCCTGTGTAGTTTTAAGTTGCCTCTCTGCAAAATTCCTTAGCTAATCAGTACTTGAGCCCATGGTTTCTCACCTACCTTTCACGGGTTCAGTCTATGCCCTTTGATTTGGCAACTCCTTTTCAAAATATTATCTGTGATTTTTATAGCCATCAAACCATTACCAGTCCTGCCTCACCCACTAGGGTCTCTGCTGTTTAGACTCTAATAACAAGCATTGAGTCTTACAAGAGATTGCCATTGGCTATACTGGCATCAGATTCATCAAAAAGGAATGGGGTGGCAGTACAACTTACCAGCAGAGCAACTTAAAATCTTCTTTTCAGGGAGAGATTTTATAGCAGTAAGTAGTGCCCAATAGACCTCATTTTGCCATGCAGCAGACAGTTCAGGTGTAAGAAGACAAGTTGAGATCAGACAGTCAGAAGAGCTGCTTTGGCTTAGATGCCTTATGCCTCCAGTGGAGCCGATACTTCTGACAGATCCATGGGCATAGCTGCCATTGTATATGATACAGGACATGCCAGTTAGAAAAGTCACCACTTTCAGGGACACTCAAAACTATGAAGACTGTTCCAGATATGTATAAACCAATTTGCCAGCCAGGTGTCGTTTTTCCTGTAGGCGCTATTCCCAAGTAACACAGTTGGTATATAGCAGGTGGCCAGGAGAGTAGAACTGGAACATTCAATGGAGGTTAGGTCTTCAAGAAGAGGGAATCATTCACTGGAGCTCAAGTCTTCAAGAAGAGTGTAGTCTTTGCCTACACTCCTGGATTAATGGAAACTTCCATTCTGTTTCACTTCTCCTTAGGGCTATTTTTAAGAGCACTGGAATATTAGGGACCATATCACAAAGTATCTTATATTTTTAACTTGATCAGGAGATAAATTATGCTAATCTATGCACTTTACTTCCAGCTCTCTTTCGTATATTATTTTTACCAAAATCCTAGACACTAATGACACACTTAATGACAGAATTAGTAAAAGTCATGTATAAAGGCTGCATGATGGATTAACTTTCTCAGGAACTCTCTTTAATAATACAATGTTACATTCTGAGTAACATCTTGATGTATGAATTAAATAAGTTAACACGAAGACATACGTGTCATAATCTTAGTTGGAGTTGGTTCATTGGTAAGCATTTCAGAGACCCCAGTGAGACATATCCTGTTCTGGGCTCTGGAAATTGATGATGAAAAAGACAGGGAAAGTGTCTTCTGTAAGGGGCCTGTACTTGATTGGGGGGGACCATCAATTGGTTTAAAAAGCTAGTGATCTAATTTCAGGTACAGTCAAGGATTGAAGCAGACAGGGCATGAGGAGTGGAGCTTCAGGAAAGTCTTCTTTTACCAGAGAGCTCAGCCAAGGCCCCTGGGAGGAGATGCCATCTCAGTGGAGAAACAAAGGGTGAGAAAAGGACATCCATGCAAAGCCAGAGCATTCCAAGAGAAAAAGGAGCAAACACAGATGCCCAGAGATCATAAAGTGCTGCATATATAATAAAACAGTGATAACAACACGGTCTGTACTTATTGCTAATGTTTATTCTCCTTACTGCATGCTAGGCACTGTGTGCTAAGTAGTTAATCCTCATTATCTCATTTTGTTTTTCTTTTTATTGCTTCAAGAGACAGGGTCTTGCTATGTTGCCCAGGCTGAACTTGAACTCCTAGGCTCAAGTGATCCTCCTGCCTCAGCCTCCCGAGTAGCTGGGACCACAGGGGCACACTGCCTCCTGGCTTTCTCATTCATTTTCCAAACTATGTAAAAGACTTTGCAGATGAGGAAACTGAGGCCAAAAGAAGTTCAGTTACAGGCTTAGAGTCATGTAGGTTTTGGGTTTCGTATCTGAGATTTGAGCCCAGGCTCACAGCCTAGAGTCTAAAGCATTCTCCTCAAGCTAAACCTGGAGTTTTCTAAAAGAAAATTGTCATTGCCACCTTCAGGCCTGCTGAGCTTCTGAAAACTAAGTGAAGCTACAAAAGAGATGAGGCTGAGAGTGATCGTGGAGAAACAAAAAGCACGTATATTTGGTCAAGCAAATATTACTTTGCAGTCTATTAGCTACAGTTAAATATTTAACACCTTTGAAAGCTCAGGGTTGATGACATTTTCAAATTGTCAATTTCTGTTTACATTCGGGCAGTCTGCAGCATTACTGTGTTCAAAAACAGTTGGACTAGTCTTACTTTGCCTTAATTGAATGGTTCACTCTTAACACCCAAAGCAGAAGTTGGCGAATGTCATCTAAACAAACCAATTTCAACAGAGTTTTAAAGTTACTTAGAGATACAGTGCTGTCAGAAACTAATTATCTGAAAAGTCACAAAATTCTGCAGCATGACTCATTATTTGCAGACCGTTTTTATAAGAAAATGATTGGCTTTTTAAAATGTAGTGCTGTAGCCAGCAACAATAAACCCCCTTTGCAAAACACATGATTTGGTTTCATTTACTTTTAAAGCTTTTTTTTGTTTGTTTCCATCTTTTTTTCTTTGTTTCTTTCTTTTTTTTTTTTTTTTTTTGGTTTACATTTTTACTAAGCACTAGCCTGGAGAGAAACACCCAAGTATCTGTTCACTGAAAACTACATAAAAATAATACAATCTAGGTAATCTCTCAACGTTGTGCTTTACAAATATAGGGAGTAGAATTTCATTATGTTAATAGCATTATGATAATATAGCAGTAGTAATGATAGTTTACATGTATTCAACCCTTACTATGTGCTGGCACAGTTCTAAACACTTTAACAACAGCTCTGAAATAGACACTAAGAACATCCTCATCTTACAGATGAAACTGCTGAGACTGAAAGTAGTTAAATAACTTCCCCCAAACAGATGGGGGCAAATTGCCAAGTGGCAGAGCTGGGATTTGAACCCAAACTCTCTTTTACCACCTCACTAAATTATCTCCAGAAGAGTGTCCATAGCATCTTCTTTTGAAACCCAGTATCATACTGGGATAATGAACTGATATGATCCGGATCCATCAATACATTTCTCTTAACTATTTTTTCAAGGTATGTTCAGAAAAAAAAGAAAGAAAGAAGGAAAGAGAGAAAGAATATATTTTCTTTTAAAGCCAGCACAAATGTATGCTTCTGCCCTTGGCTTCACTAGAAGAAGTTTGGAAACCTCCATATACTAGGCAATTACTAAATCAAGTATTATGCTTGGGTCTGTATCAACTTTGTAAATGACATAAAACATTTCATCAGGACTTACCTTGTCCCTGTTAAGCCATCAGATCCATCCCATTCCCTGCTGACTGGTTTGCAGGCTTTCAGAAACATCAGATGGCTGTGGCAGTGAGTAGGATTTGGACGATCCTTCCACCAAATAATGACCAACTATTCAGAACAGTTGTGCTAATGTTATGATTAAGCACCCTTGCCCATCGACCAACCTCTGTCTGATTTCCTTATCCACAGAGATATCTCTAATAATAAAGGATGAAACTTAAATCCACATCTGGTTGAGTTCAAATCCAGCAAATTCCTAAAAGGACATACTTCCCGTTCCTCAATCTTCTGACCTCAGTCCTGTTATGTAATTGAGTGTGGCTTCCTGGTTGCTAACCATGCTGTCATAATTGCATAGCCATAGGTAAAAGGATCTCACACAGAGGCTGAAACAGGCGATCAAGCAAGTTTTAATTTAATTTCCCAAGCCCCGTCTCCTGTTTTCTTATGTTCTCCACTTTTCTGTGTTCTTATCTCTTCTATTCCTTCACTTCCTTGTTTTTCCTAACTCTTGTGCTTCCTAGCAACATTAACTAAACCCAGCTAAGCCTTTCCATTTGCCCAGATAACTCTCCTAAACAGAGGAAATCACATCTACCCTTTTTCTCAGGCATTCCAGTGTGCTCTGGCACTACTACTTTTTTGTTGCCAATGAGGTTTTTATTGTTTGCTTAACAAAATTATTTCATTAAGTGAATGGCTTTAGAGATTCATTTGGTTTTATTTTATTACCGGCTTGGGGAAAAGATAGGTTTTGTTAGGAGAATATGCCAAAAAATAGAATCAGTACCTATGTAGACATTATTGTTATGATTTATTTCCCTGTATAGTAATAACATTATTTTATAGGTTTACATGAGTACATTTAATTGCTGTCCTGAGAATTCCAAAGCTAATGTGTACAAGGGTTACTGCTAATGCCTGGTGCATGCTGAATCAGTAAATTCCAGTCATTTGTGTATTTGTACCTACATATATATCTATACATTGTGTCTACGTCTGCATCTGTGTCTATTTGTATATGTATTTCTGAGACCGGCTAAGAGTTCCCTTTCATTAAATTTCTGTTGCCATATTAAAAGCTACTTTCTACTAAAATATATTAAGGGAAAAGCAAGTTATCAAGTCCACCAGACCTTCATTTATAACACCAGAAGAACACTCAGTGTAAGTGAGATCTTGAAAGAGGAGTCAAAGGTGAGCTTTTTCAATGCTGGTAATTAATTCTTGCTTTGCATAGGCTAATTGAGGGCAATCATTGAATACTTGATGTCATTTCATTTCCTAGCTGTCAATGGGATTACAGCCTGCTTTCTCTGCTAAATCTGTTAACCTCTGTGCTTTCTTTTGCTGGTAGAGGGATGTTCAAGATAGAGGGGCAGCAAGAGCTCTGTTCTTTTTTGTGAATGTCAATATTTTTCTTCAAAAGAATGTTGTTCTCCTTGGACAGATTTTTTTCTCTTCCTAATATCTCTGTTAAGGCACAAAAAAAGAAGCAGCAACTTTCTCTTACTGTTGGTACCAAAACGAAAAGAGTGAATCATAAGAGAGATTTCCTGGGTGGTCTGCCTTACTTTATAGACTAACTGGCGCTCAAATACATGCGAATACACTCACTAACTTGTTCAGCAAATAGTTACTGAGTATCTATTAAGTCATAGCATTGTGCTAAGTACTGGGGACAGGTGAGAAAGGAGACATTAACTCTGCCTTTAAGCAGCTGAAAGACTACTTTTGAGGTTGAGGTGACATCAATGCACTTGTTTAGATACGGCCTTCGGCAAAAATGGTAATATTTTAGGTACCCACTTTCACCATTCTTGCACCTGTTGTTCCACCAAGCTTCTATACCAGGTCAAATTATTTATTTCACCATCCTTAATCCATTTAGCTAACTCTCCACCCTATCTCACCTCTCAACCCTACCCAGATAAATCCCATTCCAAGGAAATGGCTTATTTGGCAGTAGTTGAGCCCATACAGCCAAGTCTTTCCCATGGGAAAATATGTGGGAATGTGTGCCTTGAGTTTCTGGGTTGGCTGGATACATTTGTCTTGATGACCAATGAGATTACGGCCATGTTTTGCTTCCATCCAATAACTCAGAGAACTGCAGCCAATCCAAGTAGAACAAATTGTTTTTCTTCTAAAAGATCGTTGAGATAAACATTTCTGGATTATTTATTTGTTTGTTTAGTTTTGCTTAAATACTTGCCAATCTAGATTTTGCTGTATAACTATCCTTTTATATTTTAAAAACATTTTATATTAATCTGCCAAATATAATTTTCTATCACACACTGCTTTTCTTTCCAGTTTATTATTTATATCACTTTCTATGTCTATTTTTGTGTGTTTCTTGAGAGAAAGGACTGAGACTAATATCTTTACAAGCCTCTCAGAACTCAGTATGGTGGCTACCAGTGGAGGAGCTGAATACATTGGACTGAATTCATTGGGCTTTAATCAATGTTAATTACTATTTTTTTGTATAAGAAAAATAATTTACATCCAAAATAGCCTTCTAACATACTTGATGACAATCTAAATCAAGTTTGTTCTTTCAACTCATTCTGGTGTCTTTGTTAAAAATTATGGAATAGTTGTTTATAATTCCATATTGAGACTACAGACAACTTGGAAAAATGATAAAAGCCTCAAAGTATCTATGGACCATTAGAGTATACAGTGAAGTTATAGTAATCCTGCAACTAGCTACTGGGTGGCATGCCCCTCCATTTCACTGTTATCCATCACAAAATAATGTGATCTGGGTTCTGTGATTCAATTTCAAAGAGATAGTTTGATTATTTCCTGGAAACCTAAATGGCTTATGTTAGCATTGTATATGCTGTAGGCTGTATCTGTCCCAGTTATCACTCTTTCTTTTTCATATGGGCCAGTTCTTTGTTCTTTTGTTCTTTGTTAGAGGCCACATTTGTCCCCAATTTTTTTCAGAGGCACCACGCATGTACCTTAGAGCTTAATGTAGGGAAATGACACCCTAGGTCGTCTGGTGAATGGGGAGACTCTTCCACTCTATAAAGAAAGACCATTCTGGATATTCCCTCAGTTGTGTGCATATAATCCCCTGGGACTGGAAGATGCTACTCTTTTCCACTGGTGGAGTTTGTGGTGAAGAGTTGAGGACCTTCTTTTTTTCCTTATGGATCCAAAGAATGTGAGTTATCTTACAAATAGAGAACCAGGCCCAATACACATAGAGATGAATACCTAGATCAGGAGAAGTGAGGCAAGAATAAGGCAAAAGTAGTCCAATAATTTTTAATTGTACATGAAAGTCATTAAGAAGTAATGAGGATGAAAACAAATATGGATTCAAGACCTGACAATTTAAAAAAGCACTTTTTTTCTGCAAAGTGTGAAGAAAACACACCAGTCAACCTATAATTAAATATGTGTATTAAATTCATTAATTGAAAACCAAAAAAAATTAAAAAGCAAAAAAAAACATTGTTTTCCTTAAGAGAATATCGCCATAGGCTACACATATGGTCATTTACATCCCACCATATTAGATGCTATTTGCTATTGTAAACAATTAGCTCAGCCATCATTGTGGATTTATTTTTTCCAATCTTTACATCTTCAAATGACTCCTAGCTTAGTCAGTTTGTTAAAAATGGCATATAAAACAACCCCTAAAGCCTTCTCTAAACTGGTACACTGCATTCTTCATTATTAAACAGCTGGCATTTAATAATGCTAACTATATGAAATTTCATTAAATTAACCTTAATGACTTAATGGTTCACAATCACAAAAAAAAAAAAACACACACACACACACACAATAAAATTTTAAGATGTAACTTCTACCTTTATCTAAGGTCACTCCTATTAAAGATTTGACAATGTTAATGTTTAAAACAAGTCATAGAATGATTCAACAGTAATCTGCCTTTTATTTTTAACTTTGAACATCTATTTTGGTCATTGCCTTTACGTTTCTTCATATTTATGCTTCCTGTGATAGTAAAAACTTATTACTATAAAATGACTGATTTTATTTTTAATTCCTGTTTGAGCTTGTCCTTATTGACTGAAAATTTATTTTTTTGATGACCTACATTGTGTAAAGTACTGTTATAGGCATAGCATAAAATGTTTAAACCCCTATTTCCAAGGGTCTTACAGACTAAAAGAAATATATAATTGGCCAGGCGCGGTGGCTCACACCTGTAATCCCAGCACTTTGGGAGGCTGAGGCAGGTGGATCACAAGGTCCAGAAATTGAGACCATCCTGGTCAACATGGTGAAACTCTGTCTCTACTAAAAATACAAAAATTAGCTGGGCATCGTAGCATGTGCCTGTAGTCCCAGCTACTCAGGAGGCTGAGGCAGGAGAATTGCTTGAACCTGGGAGGCGGAGGTTGCAGTGAGCCAAGATCGTGCCACTGCACTCCAGCCTGGCAACAGAGTGAGACTCCATCTCCAAAAAGAAAAGAAAAAGAAAAAAGAAATATATAATTATACTTTGTCTACTCTTCGCTAACAAAAGTCTTTTTCGCAAGCATCGTTTTGATCCTTTGAAGACTCCAGGAATTATTTCTATTTTGTAAATGAAAAGCCAAGGTTCAGAAACAAGCAACGTGCCCAAGTTAAGGGATGGTTACAGGCAGAACCAAAATATGGATTTTGTACACATCCAGGATCCTTTTCCCAATATTTCTGTCCCTAAAAAAATGATCTGTTAGAAGCATTTGAAATTGTTACTATATGAAATATAGACAAGAGGAGCCTTTCAAAGGCCATTAGTGAAATTAGAAATGATTTTATGGGAGAGTCCCACAGATTAAGATAATGTGATCCTCTGAAAATGTCTGAGACTGTCTGAGCCATGATATTAGATGCAGGACACAAAAGTCAGGGCTAATACATAAAGAAAATATTTTATATGTGCTTTTCTAACTGTGTATATAGGTAAAATATCTATTAGGGTCAGCACCTTTTGAAAAATTATATATATATATGTATAATTTTAATTGACAAAAATTATATGTTTATGTTGTACAATATGATGTTTGATATATGTATACATTGGAGGTGGCTAAATGAATTTTATTAGCATATGTATTACCTTATATATTTATTTTTGTTGGTAAGAACGTTTAAAATCTACTTTTTTAGCTATTTTCAAGTATACAAATTATTGTTCTTAATTACAGTCACCATGAGATACAACAGATCTCTTGAACTTACTCTAACTGAAATTTTCTACCCTTTGATCAACATATTCCCAATCCCCACACCCTCTAGCCTCTGATAACCACCACTGCACTCTCTGTTTGGGGGTTCAACATTTTTAGATTCCACGTATGTGTGAGATCACGTGATTTTTATCATTCCGTGCTTGGCCTATTTTACTTAACATAATGTCTTCTAGGTTCATCCATGTTGATCCATAAATGACAGCATTTTCTTCTTTTTCAAGGCTGAATAGCATTTCACTTTGTATATGTATCACATTTTCCTTATCCATTCATCGTTACTGGACACTTAAGTTGATTCTATGTCTTGCCTGTTGCGAATAGTGCTGAAGTGAACATGGGTTGTGCATACATCTCTTGTACTTGCTTATTTCATTTTCTTTGGATATATATCCAGTAGTGGGATTGCTGAATCATACAGTAGTTCGATTCTTGAGTTTTTGAAAAACCTCCATTCTGTTTTCCATAATGGCTATATTAATTCACATTCCCACCAATCATGTATAAGAGTTCCTTTTTCTCCACATTTTTACCAACCTTTTTTTTCTTTCATTTTGGTAACAGTCATTCTAACAAGTATGAAGCGATATCTCATGGATTTGATTTGCATTTACCTGATGATTAGTGATGTTGAGCACTTTTACATATACCTGTTGACCACTTGTATGTCTTCTTTTAAGAAATATTTGTTTAGGTCCTTTGTTCCATTTTAAAAATCAAATTATATATATACATATATATATTTGCAGTTGAATTATTATGGCACTAGGATTCTGGGTAATATTTATTTATTATTTTCTTTAAGTTCTGGGTACATGAACAGAATGTGCAGGTTTGTTACATAGGTAAATGTATGCCATGGTGGTTTGCTGCACCTATCAATCCATCACCTAGGTATTAAGCCCTCCATGCATTAGCTATGCTGCCCTTCCCCAACAGGCCCCAGTGTGTGTCATTCCCCCCGTGTGTCCATGTGTTCTCATTGTTAAGCTCCCTCTTATAAGTGAGAACATACAGTGTTTAGTTTTCTGTTCCTCTGTTAGTTTGCTGAGGTTAATGGCTTCCGGCTCCATCCATGTGTCTGCAAAGGACATGATCTTGTTCCTTTTTATGGCTGCATAGTATTCCATGGTGTATACATACAATTTTTTTTTTTATCCAGTCTATCATTGATGGGCATTTGGGTTGATTCCATGTCTTTGCTATTGTGCATAGTGCTGCAATGAAGATATGTGTGCATCTATCTTTATAATAGAATGATTTATATTCCTTTGGGTATATACCCAGTAATGAGATTGCTGGGTCAAATGGTATTCCTGGTTCTAGATCCTTGAGGAGTCACCACACTGTCTTCCACAGTGGTTGAACTAAATTTGCCCTCCCACCAACGGTGTAAAAGCATTCCTGTTTCTCTGCAACCTCACCAGCATCTGTTGTTTCTTGACTTCTTAATAATTGCCATTCTGACTGGGGTGAGATTATTGTATCTCATTGTGGTTTTGAGATCTATCTATGTATCTATCTATCTAAATAAATAAATAAATAAGAGAGAAAGTATGCAGAGTAATATAATAAATTTCCATGGAGCCACTACCCATCACTGTTATTCTCTGAAGAGTCACATGAAATATTCTAACCTATACTGGAACCCCCATCTTCTCCTACCATCATATCCTATCATGCAGCCACACTGCAGTCTAGGTACTTCTCTCCCAACCTACCGAATATACTTATGCTTCTGTGCTTTACTGATTCTGTTCCCTCTCCTAGAATAATCTTGCTGTTTATGTGAAAGTCATTCATTCTTCAAAATTTTTTCAATTGCCCATCTAGAATTAATTGCCTTCACCTCTTTGTTCCTATAGAATTCAGTTAATACCAAAAAATAAAAGGTAGAGATTATAACCTCATGTAATATGTAGTTATAAAATGTTATAAGTGTTTCAGGGTCCTTCATTTTACTACAGAGTCCTACAGAAGAAGGAGCGTTATCTATTCTTCACTGCAGTGTCCCTGTGCCTAAGGTACTGCTATGTACATAAAGCAGTACCTATGCAGTGAATATTTAATGAAATCAAGAAGAGATAATCAGGGGCAGGGTGGGGATATGGATTGAACTTGATTGACAGATATAATAAGAAGCTTTATTCATGGCCAAGACAGACAGGTTGTCTGGGATTTGAGAACTATTAGAGGTAGTATCTTTCTGGAGTCCAGCTCACAGATCAAGGAGACATGAATATTTCCCTGTAGTTACTGGATCAGAACAACCTGCACAGATTTATTGGCAATTGTTTTCTTCCTTCCATCCAAACAATTCTACACTGCTATGGCCCCTGAGCAAACAGAGATGTAGGGAAATTTCTGTTTATGTAACATACTCCAGCTGAGTAGGCATTTTCCAAACCCCTTCCTCAAAAACATGGATTTTACACCCGTGGCTCTGCTCACACTAACCTCCCACTAAAGCACCTAGCCTTCAGCTTGTTTCTCAGATGCAGAAGTAAATTTCTAAGGCCAAGGTTTATTGGAGTTTACTGTTATCTATTTTAGAATCCCATCGCTGAAACGTCTTGTCTACTTCCAACTGTTGGGTGTCTTTAAAAGAAGTGGCCTGTAATTTTATGTATACTTGAAGAGAAAGTCTCAAAGTTGCTTAAAATCCATGTTTGAACTTCCTTGTAAATTGAAATTATAGTCCAATCAATGATTATTTTTCCCATGAAATGAATGGCTGATTGTGATATGGTACCTCAACACATGTAAAATAACCACAGCTGAGACACAGATTGTGTCTGAATGCTATGGGTTTTCAGAAGAGGCAGTGCTTCTTGGAGGATGTAAGTTTAATTTGAACTTTGTATAATAAATAAGTTGAATTTAAATGGAAGTAGCAACACACCTGGAAAAACTTCAACAGAAATTGACAGGAATAAAAGGGAATATATATTTAAGAAAAGGAAGTAATCTCATTCCCCAAGGAAAAGATTTTAGAGGCATTAACTAAGTCCCTTAACTAACAAGGTGGCATTAGTTTCAAGAAGAAAAAGGCCACATTTCACTGGAAAGCCAGTGATTAGACTGCTAAAATTACAATTCTAGGTGACAAATCTGGCAACATCAGAAGACTCGAAAAAAGGGAATTATTTCAAAGGTTTTTGATAATCCAGACATGAGAGATAAGGGCTTATATTAAAGTTGAAGGAAAGAAATATACTATAGGCAATATAATAAATGAGGTAGAAAAGAAGAGTATAGTCTTTCAAAAACTTCTGTAAGTTTTGAAAATGTATCACATTGGCTCTCAAAATTGGTTATGTGTAGTTATCATCTGGGAAATTTTTGAAAAGACCCATCGCCATGGTAATGTTTCTGAAGGCCTAGGGTGGGGCTTATGATGGGTATTTTAAGTAAATGGCTCAATTGTTTCTGACCCAGATGGTACATAGATCATGATTTGAAAAGTACCAGTTTCATAGATAGCTGGAGAAGGAAAGAAAAGCAAGGTACTGGGGAACTATCAAACAGTTGTTCTGTGCAATTTGCTATGGCCATTGTTTTCTGGTTTTAAACTTTATTCACTAGACATTTGTTAATTTAATATTTTAGAAGACATAAGCCAGGCACCGTGATTCATGCTTGTAATCCCAGCACTTTGGAAGGCTGAGGTGGGAGGATCACCTGAGCCCAGGAGTTCAAGAACAGCCTGGGCAACATAGCAAGACCCCATCTCTACAAAATTTAACAAGTTAGCCAGGCAGAATGGGGTGTGCCTGTGATCCCAGCTACTTGGGAGGCTGAGATGAAAGGATCACTTGAGCCCAGGAGGTCGAGGCTACAGTAAGTCATGATTGTGCCTCTGCACTCCAGGCTGGGCAACAGACCCTGTCTCAAAAAAGAAAGAGAAGGGACTCATCAATAAATTTTGAAAAGGAATGGTAATGAGGGTAAAACTTGTCTGTCAACATACATTAAAATGGTATAAGAATTGTAGGAATGTCTAGAGTTCTCAGGTGACTTAAGGCCTCCTTGGTCAGTGTGGGCGCCACACACTCAGATGTTATTTTCAAAACCGTAAGATTAGATAACAGAAGACAGAGAGGAAGACTGGAAAAGAGCTAAAGACAAAACAGCAACAACCTCCCTAACCATGGAGACAGTGGGGGAAGCGTAATGAAGCGAAAACACTGTCCACTGGAACTTCCAGACAGTTTGCATCAGGATATTCCCAGGAAGCAAAGTTAGAGGAGTTTCACTACTCCCTGTAGCTTGTTTTATTTGTTTCTTGTACAAAAACTCTAGGCTTTTGGTAGTCATGATATTTCTTACTATTATGACTATCATTTTATTAAAATGCTCCATTAAGTATAAAAATAACATATTGTTCATATAAGAGTCTTCTCTGGGTGGTCATGATTACAATATTCTCTTCCACTTTGTGCTAATGAAATGACCTAAGCCATTAGGACATACATAGCTACTATACGTGGCCAGCCAGTCAGCTGTAAAATTTCCAGGTGAAAAAAAAAAAACAAAACCATTTTTGTGAACCATTAAAATGCAATAAATTGTTTGATGACTGAAAACTTGTTTCAGTCCAACATAAAAGTTAATAAAATTATTTAAATATACACAGTTGAAAAACGGTTTTAAAATATTTTGCATCCTGTGACTAAGGACCTAGAATATATTTGAACAAAAAATTATATATATGCAGAAAAAGAAGAGGTTAATAAAGACTGTCAGTGAAACCAGAACTCAGCTTAGTAAGTGGCACAAAACTAGCCTTTGCATTTAGAAAAATGTGATACTACTTTCAACCCAGTGAGCCTATTATGTCTGCATCTCCTCAGATTTTTACATGGCCTTGAGCAATTTGGGCTGGAGCCAGCTATAACAGTATAATTTCAGCAAATCATTTCCTATTGTTGTACATTTTAAGGGTGTACTGAAAGGTACTTTCAAGTCTGAAAACATCAACTGATCACACAGCAATGATATCTCATTTACAAGGCCTTTATGTAGCCACAAACTGTTTTCTTTAACAGTTCAACTATCTCAGGAATAGTAATAAACATGAACTACCCTATTACCACATTTTTAAAAAAGCTGTGCCATTTACCTAAACCATGAATAATGTCATATGCTTTAAATTATCCCTAAAATAAAGAAATACTACTTTCCGTATGACAGGGGTTGGCAAATTTCTCTGTACAGAGCAGAGGGTAAATATTTTCTGCTTTGTGGGACCATAGGGTCTCTGTTCTGACTATTCAGCTCTGCCATTAAAGCATGAAAGCAGCCGTAGACAATGTGTACAGGAATGTGTGAACCTCTGTTCCAGTAGAACCTTATTTATAAAAACAGGCAATGGGCCAGATTTGGCCTTCAGGCCGTAATTTGCTAGCCCCTGTTCTATAGGATTCTTTTTCTAACATGTCAGTAATGTGAATATGCTTGTGATCTAACACACCGAATTATTTTTATGTTTTTTTATTGATACATATCAGATGTATATATGTTCAGGTACATGTGATAACTTGACATCTTCATTAATAAAGTTAGGGTCATTGGGATATCCATCACCTTAAATATTTATCTTTTCTTTTTGCTAGGAACAGTTGATTTATTCTCTTCTAGCTACTTTTAAATATACACTACATTAATGTTAACTATTATCAACCTACTGATCTATCAAACACCAGATCTTATTTCTTCTAAATGTATATTTGTACCTGTTAACCTTTCTTTATCCCCTCAGTATCTTTTAGCATGTTGAATTATGTCCCATACTCTTAGTTTTAAAACCAGGATAGTCACTTGTCACAACTCAAGTTATGAACAGTGCCTAATTTTGAGACGTTCATTGCAGAAATGAAATGGATATGTAGAGCTGGCAGAGACTAGAGAAATTCTTTAAGATGTAGGTTATAGATTGATAGGTTACTCATTCTAGTAAGTAACAATGGAGTACATTATATCACAACTATCTAAGTTTGTTTGTGCTGCTATAACAGAACACCATAAACTAGATAATTTACAAATATCACAAATATTTAATCACAGTTCTAGAGGGTGGGAAGTCCAAGATCAAGGAGCCAGTAGGTATGATTGTCTGGTGAAGGCTGCTCTCTGCTTCCAATATGGTGTGTTGATGCTGCATCTTCCAGAGAGTAAGAATGCTATATCCTTACACAGCAGAAGGCTCAAGAGTCCAGTGCTATGTGACGCCTCTTTAATAAGGGCCTTTATCTTATTCACAAAAAAGGAGCCCTCATGGCCTAATCACCTCTTAAATGTCCTGCATCTTAATATTTCACATTGGCAATACCTGAATCTGGAGGGGACACATTCAAACCACAGCATATCACAAGTGGCATTTGGAAAGAAAAGGTTTTCTGAAATGCCCTATTCTGTTCATTGTTCACTCTTTACACACACACACACACACACACACACACACACACACACACACTCTTCGTCTGCTTGACAAAATCTCTTTTATCCTTCAGGTTGCTTTTTCTGTAAACCTCCCACTCAGACTAAGTGAAATACCTCCCAAGTGCATTGATTTCTGTTTGCAGTTACAACACCACATTGTACTTAATTGATTGCATGTCAGTGACTAGGACAGAGAGGCTAGGGGCATGGTAAGCAGGTAGGCAGGGCCAGAGATCCAAAAGGGTTTTGTACACTGTGTTAGACAGGCTATGTTACACCAAGAGCAGTGGAAACCATTGCAGAGAATCAAGCATAAAAAATATGCATCGGATCAATGTTTTAGAAAAGCAGTAAGACAACAGCATGGAGAATAAATTATAGGGGGATGAAGTGAAAAAGGGAAAATTGGTAGGATGTTATTTAGTGATCCAGAGAAAGATGATGGTGGTTTGAACCAGGAGAGTAGCAGGCAAAATAGAGAGAAATCTTGAGATTCAGGTTTTATTTTGGTGGTTGCACCCATAGCATTTCTAGTGGATTGGATGTGAGAAAAGGAAAAGAAAAAAAATCAAGGATAGCATCAAGGTGTTTGCTTTAAACTGGGATGATAATGTTACCGTATACAGGGGATGACACTGATGTCTGAAAGAGAAAATAAGAGCTCTGCTTTGTCTCTTTTATTTGAAATGAGTAATTGCTGAGGATATCAAGTAGCCAGGTGGCTCTAAGAATACAAGTTAGAAAATGAGTCAGAGCAGAAGATATTAGTGTTCTACACTGTCTGGGGTTGTCAATAATCCATGAGGATTTCCTGTACATATACCTGATCCTACACCATCACTCTTAAGGTAGTAAAAGAATAATGATGTGCCTCCTACTCTCCAGTAAGGTCAAGTGTACCTATCATTACAGTAGAGGACGTAAATATGTGAGTGAACCATATATATATATATATATATATATATATAGTTATTTAATATAGGGACTTAGTTAATAATATATATATAATACTATATATATAATACTATATATATAATACTATATATATACTATATATAATACTATATATAATACTATATATACTATATATAATACTATATATACACTATATATATAAAATACTATATATAATACTATATATATATATAGAGAGAGAGAGAGAGTATTCGGTTAAATGTTTGTGTAGGCAGAAATGATTAGAGGTGTTCAGAGAAGGCTACCTGGAAGCCATGGGCTTCAAATGAAGTGGATGGCACAGAGGACAATGAGTTTGATTGGCCTCAGTAGAAGCAAGGGCATCACAACTCTGTTAGGTAAGGGGCAGTCAGGAGAGAAGTAAAATCAAGAACAAGTGAGAGTTTGGGTTGTGATTTTAGGCATAAGGAGAAACATATACTCCTTTCTCTTTATATTCTTATTTGTTTGCCCACAGCATCAAATAAAAACAGGTAAAACTCTTTGAATATGCGTTTTAAGGAATTTTAAAAATAAAACATCAAAAGTACTTGGATATATAAATCTGCTTTATAAAATCGGTCATTGAAAATGTGGCAACATGTATGATGCCATCTTCAAATGTCAGTAGTAAGAACAATAACAGAATGTCAGTTAATGAAGGTGGCATTACCATATTGAGTCTATCACTGGGCATTTGAACAACTCTTAGAGATGACCGTTAATAGTACACAAATTATGCCCAGTTAGAAGTCAAAGCTTGGGGCTCTCCTAAGGCCTTTCAAATAAGATAATAGGAGAGTACGCTTCAATTCATAATCTTGAATTGAGGAGTTGTTTCCTAATGGGAAATCTACATTTCATTATTATACAATAGGGCGTAAAATTCTTGGTTAATTTTTGTAAATGTGGACACCATAGATTCCTGTATATTTATTTTGTGGTTACATGTATATTTAAATAGAAAAGACATAACTAGTCCAATTTCCAATTCCAATGAACAGGAAGCCTAGAAGGAAACTCTTAGGTTTGAGGATATCAGATTTATTATTGGTAACATGAGGAAAAGCTCTTGCATTTAGAACCAATTCTCTTGTTTGAGTTAGGAATAAAACACATACACACTCCTTTACTTTAATAGATGATGCCATACCTCCAGTTATCTCCCTTTAATTTAATTTTGTTAAATAAAATTTACCATATGCCTAATGTATTCTCAAGATACTATTCTGGGAAAAAAAGAAAATATTAAGACAAGTAAGACACAGTCCTAAAATTCAAGGAGTGGCCAACCTAGTGGAAGAGACAGCATATTCACATGTTATAATTCATATTCACATGAGTTATACTGCAGCATCTTAGGTACAGAGGATGGAGAAGTGGAGAATGAGAATGTCTGCTTAGAGGAAAGCATTAGAGCTCGGCCTTAAAGGAGGAAAGGTTTTCACATGGACGGCGAAGGGCAGAAAATTAATTCCAGGCACAGGGAACAGCAAATTGGAGAAAAGAATAAAATACTTTAACTGAATCATGCTATTTCAGAGGACTTTATGGAAATGCTTAGTTTTTGAAAAGGGGAACTACGGAGGAGCCTCAACCGTTCCCCCTACCCCACCCACCCGCACTCCCTGCATTTCTATTCCAAATGAGATGTAAAATGTTGGTTCTGTACATAGTGATTCATTCATCAATGAATGTGTAGTGATACCTATTGTGTGTGCTCTACAGTCTCATTGGTACTTCTGATGTATGTTCCAGGTACATTAATTCATCCATTCATTCACTCAAAAATACCATTGGGTGTTTGCAAGACTAGGACTATAGAAATAGTCCCTGTCTTGTAAAAAAACTGCAGTGCAAGAAATAACCATTTTTTTTCTTTACTTTTTAAAACTTTTGTTCAAATCAGGACTAATTAAAGATGTAATTTTTTCCTACTAAAGCATAATAATTGAAATAGTATGTAGGCCATTTTAGCTATTAATGTTTAAAGTGAAAGGCAAACAGTTATTGTACATTTATTTCCAAAGAAATTCAACAGGAAACAAGGTTTATCACCAATCTTTATATCTAAAAATACGACTAAATAGTATTATATGTGAGCTTGACAAAGAGTAGTCCCAACTATGCACAGGCCTGGTTGTTTTTCTTTTTCTTTTTCTTTTTTTTCATGGCACATTAATTAAAATGTTAAAACATCGTGAGTTATCTTACTTTCCTGGTTGTTTTGTTAGAAAATAATATAAAACCACTGCTGACACACTGACAGTCTGTTGACAGCTTTAGCTTCCAGAGTGTTTGGAAGACTATTCCTGGGGCGTTACATTTGAAAAGAGTTCAAAGTGATTGTAAACTTGTTTAGATTGTGATATTGAAAACAACACTGGGTGAAATTGTGCTTCTAACTGTCTCAAATGAATCTGTTAGCATCGCTGTCTCTTCCCATGGGTACTTAGAAATTAATTTTCGATCTATAGTCTTATTCCCTAAGGATTTACACAGGGAATGAAGCAAAATTGTGAGTTTTTAAACATTTTTTTTCTAAAGAATGACCTATTAAGTTTAAAGTAGTACCAATATGATGTATCAAATACAGTCTTTTTAAAAAATAATTCCTTTCATTCTTAGCCATTAGAAAAATTAACAGGAAATGGAAATGCTATTGAACCTGCTTCCTCTTTCTAGCAGTGAGGAGCAGAGGACAGAAAGCCCCACCTTGCCTTCATGCAGGTGTGTTTGTTCACCTCTCAGCGTGTGTTTGTTCCTCTATCCTTAGTTTTCTCTAATTTCTAACTCTAAGGTAGTAGAGCTCTTAAATGGTTTTCCTGCTTTCTCTGCAGCTGAATGGTCAGGTCTAAAGGGTTTTTTTTCTTTTTTGAGATGGAGTTTTACTCTGTCACCCAGGCTGGAGTGCAGTGGCACAATTTCAGGTCACTGCAGCCTCCACCTCCCAGGCTCAAGCCATTCTCCTGCATCAGCCTCTAGAGTATCTGGGAATACAGGTGTGCGCCACCACGTCCGGCTCATCTTTGTATTTTTAGTAGAGATGGGTTTTCACCGCTTTGGCCAGGCTGGTCTTGAACTCCTGGCCTCAAGTGATCCACCCACCTCGGCCTCCCAAAGTACTGGGATTACAGGCCTCAGCCACCGCACCCAGCACAGGTCTATAGAATTTTAATTGCTTCCCACATGCTAAGGGAGAATCAGGTCGCATAATGAGGCTTTGTAGGGGAAAACGTGGTTTTCACACTTACTTTCAAGGGAAGGGAGTACTCAAGCTATGCTGATGTGGGAAAGTGCATCCTAAGGACCAGATAACCAAGACTAAACTAAAATCAGTAAAATCCATGGGTGTATGGATCAGTAGAAGTGAGCTTCTCAGGACAGGCTGAACTATTGGGGAATGAAAGGACATATGCCCCACATGAGAAAAACAACCCTAGCATACAGTCAGAGTTTGAGTTGCTTCTTGCTAGCCATGCGACCACCGCAATTCAGTTTCGAACTTTCTGACCCCCATACCTCTCATCCATAAAATGAGGAGTAGTACTACTGATTTGGCAAGATTGTTGCAAGAATAATGCCGGTGAAATTTGATTTGAAATGAGGACCTATTAAAATGCAAGGCATTCTAGTTTATGATATACATTTTCTAGGTCTCGTTCTGAACATCTTGAGATATCTATTGTAGGTCATGTCTTTCCCCATTGTGGGGAGTATGGGATTGAATCCTTCAGCCTTTCTCAACTGTGGAACTAAGTCATTCGTTTAATGTTATGAATGAATTCTAGAATGGTACTAGTTAAGTACATTTTGGGGAGAATTGAGAAAATAGTCACTGAAATCCGGTTTTCCACTCTCTGCTTCAAATGAGAAATCCTGCTGAGAAAGACTGTGAGATACTAAACTATTCATGCTCTCTGAACGAAAAAGCTTAAGAAAACCTAAAAAAAAAAAAAAAAAAAGATAAATTTTAAAGCCCATTGCCTTGAAATATATTTCAGAATATCACTTTTGACCTTTTTTTTTTGGTGAATTCCATGCTAAGATTATGAATTAACTTTTGCATTCTCTTTCCTTGTGCCCTACATTGTGCTGAAAGCTAGTGCACAAAGAAAACACAAATATTAATATTTTATGTTAATGTAAATGTTAATATAATAATTATGAGCATAGAACCCAAAACTTTTTGTAATTCCTACTAACTACTTTTATGATGGTGATGAAGATGACGGAGAAGTCTGAAATACTAGTAGTTACCAAATAAAAAGATATTAATATCTAAGCTATAGAATTATTTCATATTGCAAGATGATTTTCTTAGTAAACTGAGCGAATAAACTCACTCTTGTCTTTGTGATATGAATCCACAGTTTTATTTTTACTCTGCTAGGAAATTTTCAACATCTATTCTCAGTTTAAGTCATTTTGGTGTGAAATACTGGGTAATATAAAAACAAATGTCTTTATCTGTCTATTAATGTTTTTGTCTCTATTAAACATTTTCCATGGATCATGCCTGTGTTTGTGCTTTGCTTTGACATAGGGATTATAATTTCAATACTGCAAATGAAAATCTTGAAAAGTCAGGAGGCAAGAGGGATTTAGCCCAAGATTATCAAAAGCACTTGGCATTTGTTCTCTCTCACCTCCTTTCCACATTCATTTCCAACTTCAGATTTATGATGGATTTTATGATAGTAAATGGTTCAAAGAGAAATAGCAATTTTTTAAAAAATGCCCGGGGATAAACCAAATAAAACTTTTATGACATGTTTTCAGAAAAACCACAGCCTGGAAGATGTTACTATGTGGTGGTTCTCTAAGCATCACCTGGGAACTTGGTAGAAATGCAAATTCTCAGGTCCCACCACAGATACACTGAATCTGAAACTCTGGGAGTGGGGCCCAGCAATCTGGTTTCACACACCCTGTGGGTGATTCTGACCAAGTTTGAGAAACACACTTCCTGAACAGTGCCTCACTCTCTCACTTAAATGACTCATTTTTTCTAGTTTAATACACAAGCATCAGCACTATAAACACCACATTTAAAAGAAAATCTGGAAAAGACAGGAAGAGTTTCCACTTCATTCTGGGAGAAAAAAAAAAAAAAAAAAGAATTGTTTCAGGGCCATCACTTTGAGAGAGGAGGGAATGTACATGAGACCTTGTGTGCATTTCCAGCTGGGATTATGACTGGTTGTGTGACCCGTCAGTGAGGATACTAATATGTTCACAGCTGCCTATTAGAGTCACTTATAGTAGAAAGCTCACAATATTCAAGGATCGAAACAGGGCAGATAAAATCTGTTGTTTAAAGCAGCAAATATGGCTGTAGATTCACTCAGTAAATGTGAGTGATAGGAACTTTATTTTCTTTTTTTTCTTTTTTTTATTTTTTATTATACTTTAAGTTTTAGGGTACATGTGCACAACGTGCAGGTTTGTTACATATATATACATGTGCCATGTTAGTGTGCTGCACCCATTAACTCGTCATTTAGCATTAGGTATATCTCCTAATGCTATCCCTCCCCCCTCCCCCCACCCCACAACAGGCCCCAGAGTGTGATGTTCCCCTTCCTGTGTCCATGTGTTCTCATTGTTCAATTCCCACCTATGAGTGAGAACATGCAGTGTTTGTTTTTTTGTCCTTGCGATAGTTTGCTGAGAATGATGGTTTCCAGTTTCATCCATGTCCCCACAAAGTACATGAACTCTTCTGTTTTTATGGCTGCATAGTATTCCATGGTGTATATGTGCCACATTTTCTTAATCCAGTCTATCATTGTTGGACATTTGGGTTGGTTCCAAGTCTTTGCTATTGTGAATAGTGCCACAATAAACATACATGTGCATGTGCCTTTATAACAGCATGTTTTATAATCTTTTGGGTATATACCCAGTAATGGGATGGCTGGGTCAAATGTTATTTCTAGTTCTAGATCCCTGAGGAATCACCACACTGACTTCCACAAGGGTTGAACTAGTTTACAGTCCCACCAACAGTGTAAAAGTGTTCCTATTTCTCCACATCCTCTCCAGCACCTGTTGTTTCCTGACTTTTTAATGATCGCCATTCTAACTGGTGTGAGATGGTATCTCATTGTGGTTTTGATTTGCATTTCTCTGATGGCCAGTGATGATGAGCATTTTTTCATGTGTCTTTTGGTTGAATAAATGTCTTCTTTTGAGAAGTGTCTGTTCATGTCCTTCGCCCACTTTTTGATGGGGTTGTTTGTTTTTTTCTTGTAAATTTGTTTGAGTTCATTGTAGATTCTGGATATTAGCCCTTTGTCAGATGAGTAGGTTGTGAAAATTTTCTCCCATTTTGTAGGTTGCCTGTTCACTCTGATGGTAGTTTCTTTTGCTGTGCCAAAGCTCTTTAGTTTAATTAGATCCCATTTGTCAATTTTGGCTTTTGTTGCCCTTGCTTTTGGTGTTTTAGACATGAAGTCCTTGCCCATGCCTATGTCCTGAATGGTATTGCCTAGGTTTTCTTCTAGGGTTTTTATGGTTTTAGGTCTAACATTTAAGTCTTTAAAATGTCTTGAATTAATTTTTGTATAAGGTGTAAGGAAGGGATCCAGTTTCAGCTTTCTACATATGGCTAGCCAGTTTTCCCAGCACCATTTATTAAATAGGGAATCCTTTCCCCATTTCTTGTTTTTGTCAGGTTTGTCAAAGATCAGATAGTTGTAGATATGCGGCATTATTTCTGAGGGCTCTGTTCTGTTCCATTGGTCTATATCTTTGTTTTGGTACCAGTGTCATGCTGTTTTGGTTACTGTAGCCTTGTAGTATAGTTTGAAGTCAGGTAGCGTGATGCCTCCAGCTTTGTTCTTTTGGCTTAGGATTGATTTGGCGATGCAGGCTCTTTTTTGGTTCCATATGAACTTTTATTTTCAATTTAATTTCCTTTAAAAAATTATTTTAAAATAGATTCAAGTTTTCATACTCTTCAAGCATGCTTTTAAAACTATATCACTCTTTTCCATCAGCCCCCTGAGATTGGGTAGCATAGCAAATGGTAGCCACTCTATGGCAAATGCTCTCAGCATATAGACTGAAAAATTCTGTTGTGGAAATGATTCTACTTGAACCAAACTGTTACAGGAAAGGAGTCCCAGTCCAGACTCCAAGAGAGGGTTTTTGGATCTCATGCATGAAAGAATTCAGGGTGAGTCCACAGTGCAAAGCAAAAGCAAGTTTATTACATCTACCCTAGGTATAATAGTTGTATATATGTAGGATAAAAAAAGAACATGGGGAGATGTGCTGTGCTACAAGGGTTTGTGATAAAGAATTAATTTTCTTACTATATTTTGAAAGAATCAATATTATTATCTTTACAGCAAAATTAGGAATGCCTTTGTTTTCAAGACATCTGGATATCAAGACAATCACAACTCTGGGTCTGTTTAACAAACATTATCAATTTGTTCCCTCAACTGCTAGGAATAGCTTTTGGAGAATGCAGCCCAGCTCCAGAGTCCCTCATTTTCCTAGCCCTCACTCAACGCCTCTGACAAAACTGCACCAAAATGTGTCATATATGTAGAAACTCATCTTCTACAAGCTATACAAAGCAATCCCTTATCTGTTAGAAAGTAAGGACTAAACTGTTAACAAAAGGACTAGGATGATTAAAAAGATATTGGTGCCTTATTATGAATGTTTGCCAAGACATTTATAAATAAGATAGAGATGTTAAAAGAAAAAACAGTGTTAAAAGAAAAAACAATGTATATTCTATTGCCTAATGTGTACTTCCATTTCAGATATCTAGTTCACATATTAGTAGGTATCATTCATCTTAATTGGGTTCAAGAAGGCTCTTCACTGCTAATGACAAATCAATCACCATCTCTGAACACTGCAGTATGTACTCATGACCTGTAGATTGTGTTGAAATTTTAATATATGGGGAAGTATTTTGAAAAATTAGGAATTTGAGTTGGAAAGGCATCCAGAAAATTGATTTTGATTTTTCTTAAGGGTTAAGGCTGGGTGTGGTGGCACACGCCTGTAGTCCAGGTCACTTGAGCCCAGGAGTTCAAGACCAGCCTGGGCAATGTAGGGAGACCCCGTCTCTGAGAAAAAAAAAAAAAAAAAAAGCAGCTGAGTATGGTGGCATGTGCCTGGAGTCCCAGCTAATTGGGAGGCTGAGGTGGGAGGATCACTTTCCTCTGGGATGTCAAGTTTGCAGTATGCCATGATTGCACCACTGCACTCCAGCCTGGGTGACACAGTGAGACCCTGTTGGAAAAAAAAGGTGAAAAATCAAGGGACTTCATTAAAAAGATTGTAATCTCATATTAGGAGGCTAGTAATTGGATTTTTTCATTTGACAGAGAAAAAAACTGTATTTTAATGACAGTATATTTTTAAAAAGCAATTTCTTCTTTTTGCCATGCTATTTTCATACTTAGTATTTTAGACAGTGGACTTTTTTTAGCATGGAATTATGTGTATGATATTCCTTTGACCTAGCAATCATAGTACTAATAGGCTTCACATCTGTTTACTTTTAAAGAAATGTGAGCATTTTGATAGAAAACACTGTTAATGAAGTTTTTTGAAAAAAATGACATTCTGAACATATTAAATGATGTCAAATTAAAAAAATTAAAAGATAGCAAGACTGAGAAGGCTTTTCCAATCCTAGAGGGATTCAGAAGTAATTTCAAAACAAAGATGGGGAGGAAAGCTTCTCCTTCCTCCAGCAACCTTTTCTCTCCTCACATGAAACTATGACTTTAACCTCTTCTTGGCTGCAAAGTGAAATCTATTTTTTTAAGGGTGAAAGAGGTATGAGTACTTAGGAGAGGAGTAAAACAACACATATTTGATTCTGTGGTGCCAAGCTTGATTTGCCTCTGGCTTGGCCATTCCAAGAAGAGCTTAAGCTTTTTCATCTTAACTCTGATGCACAATCTTAATTTAAACTGTATGAGATTTTCCCTGATGCACACCAGTTTCATCTGTTTCTGGTATCAACAAAATCAAAGTGTCTAACTTTTTCAGACACAAAGGGATGAATTGTGAATACCTAGTGAATTTCCACAAGTCAACAACCTAACAAAACCACAGAGAAAGACGAGGTAAATTTTTCTTAAGTGAAAAGTAGCCTAACACTAGAAAAGAGAACATTTATTTCTGTTAATCTAGGCATTAATGAAAGGTGCTGGGCCATAATTATAGTTCCCTTTGTCATTTAATAGAGAGGTAGAAAAATGCAGATTTTTATTCCCTTTGCCTAGGGTGGAACCTGAGATTCTGCATTTTTTTTTTTTTTTTTTTTAGTGTTGCAAACCAAAGCTTTATTTTAGGCATAGTTTCTTTACATTCCATGTTAAATAGATTAAACAAAATGATCAGAAAGCTTTAAACATTTTTTTTCTTCCTTTGAGGTCAATAATAAGTTTGCCCAGTGGTCAGCTTTGCAAGCTATTTCACTCCTATTTTAATGGGCACATAAAGATCATTGCATTAAAATTAATTCCCATCACGGTTTCCAAGTATTCTACCCCCAGTTGAGATTTTAGGAAAGCTGTGCCATTCAGAGGTTGAGAAGAAACCCAAAGAAATCATTATATCAGGTTAGAGTTAAGAGATTTCCACACAGGAAAAGTAATTGAAAAGTATATATTTTGCATAATGAAATAGATGACAAACTGGGCAAGCTGGTCTATTAATGAGCCTCCTGTAAAGCCAAGAAGCCACTGAAGCCGGGAGTGAATGCATAAAGAGGAATCTCTGATCTCAACTTTTAACAATCAATTTTAATCAAACCATTTGAGGCACTGAGTTCTTAGGGCCCTGTGACGGTGAGAGCAATTTGAAAGAAGAATAAAAGAAGACTTTTTATATGAATTGCAAAGTAACATAATCAACTTGGAGTTGTGATCAGGGAAACTTAGTTTTACTTTGGATTCTACAGAATTCCACATTTATTAAGGCCATGGCCACCTTGTCTGTTATATCTTCCCCCAAAAATAGTTTTCAGTGGTGAGGTAATATGACCTTTGGCTTCTGAATGGGGTTTCAGTTAAAAACTTAAAGACGGCAGTTCTTTCTGGAAAGATCCATCCAGTATTAACTGAAGTAAAAGCAAATAAATTATTAAGGAAATGCAATAGTCAACTGCATATGTAGACATTTAGGAAATATTATACTTGCACTACGTCATCAATAATATTTATTTGAAGATGTTCTCCTGCCAAACAAATATTTAGGTAAATGGCTTCTTCAAATATTTAAGGATTAAACATCTGTATTTCCTCTTTTTTTTTCTTTTTATTATTATTATTATTATTATTATTATTATTATACTTTAGGCTCTATGGTACATGTGCGCAACGTGCAGGTAAGTTACATATGTATACATGTGCCATGCTGGTGCGCTGCACCCACCAACTCGTCATCTAGCATTAGGTATATCTCCCAATGCTATCCCTCCCCCCTCCCCCTACCCCACAACAGTCCCCGAAGTGTGATGTTCCCCTTCCTGTGTCCATGTGTTCTCATTGTTCAATTCCCACCTATGAGTGAGAATATGCGGTGTTTGGTTTTTTGTTCTTGCGATAGTTTACTGAGAATGATGATTTCCAATTTCATCCATGTCCCTACAAAGGACATGAACTCATCATTTTTTATGGCTGCATAGTATTCCATGGTGTATATGTGCCACATTTTCTTAATCCAGTCTATCATTGTTGGACATTTGGGTTGGTTCCAAGTCTTTGCTATTGTGAATAATGCCGCAATAAACATACGTGTGCATGTGTCTTTATAGCAGCATGATTTATAGTCCTTTGGGTATATACCCAGTAATGGGATGGCTGGGTCGAATGGAATTTCTAGTTCTAGATCCCTGAGGAATTGCCACACTGACTTCCACAAGGGTTGAACTAGTTTACAGTCCCACCAATAGTGTAAAAGTGTTCCTATTTCTCCACATCCTCTCCAGCACCTGTTGTTTCCTGACTTTTTAATGATTGCCATTCTAACTGGTGTGAGATGGTATCTCATGGTGGTTTTGATTTGCATTTCTCTGATGGCCAGTGATGGCGAGCATTTTTTCATGTTTTTTGGCTGCATAAATGTCTTCTTTTGAGAAGTGTCTGTTCATATCCTTCACCCACTTTTTGATGGGGTTGTTTGTTTTTTTCTTGTAAATTTGTTGGAGTTCATTGTAGATTCTGGATATTAGCCCTTTGTCAGATGAGTAGGTTGCGAAAATTTTCTCCCATTTTGTAGGTTGCCTGTTCACTCTGATGGTAGTTTCCTTTGCTGTGCAGAAGCTCTTGAGTTTAATTAGATCCCATTTGTCAATTTTGGCTTTTGTTGCCATTGCTTTTGGTGTTTTAGACATGAAGTCCTTGCCCATGCCTATGTCCTGAATGGTAATGCCTAGGTTTTCTTCTAGGGTTTTTATGGTTTTAGCTCTAACATTTAAGTCTTTAATCCATCTTGAATTGATTTTTGTATAAGGTGTAAGGAAGGGATCCAGTTTCAGCTTTCTACATATGGCTAGCCAGTTTTCCCAGCACCATTTATTAAATAGGGAATCCTTTCCCCATTGCTTGTTTTTCTCAGGTTTGTCAAAGATCAGATAGTTGTAGATATGTGGCATTATTTCTGAGGGCTCTGTTCTGTTCCATTGATCTATATCTCTGTTTTGGTACCAGTACCATGCTGTTTTGGTTACTGTAGCCTTGTAGTATAGTTTGAAGTCAGGTAGTGTGATGCCTCCAGCTTTGTTCTTTTGGCTTAGGATTGACTTGGCGATGCGGGCTCTTTTTTGGTTCCATATGAACTTTAAAGTAGTTTTTTCCAATTCTGTGAAGAAAGTCATTGGTAACTTGATGGGGATGGCATTGAATCTGTAAATTACCTTGGGAAGGATGGCCATTTTCATGATATTGATTCTTCCTACCCATGAGCATGGAATGTTCTTCCATTTGTTTGTATCCTCTTTTATTTCCTTGAGCAGTGGTTTGTAGTTCTCCTTGAAGAGGTCCTTCACATCCCTTGTAAGTTGGATTCCTAGGTATTTTATTCTCTTTGAAGCAATTGTGAATGGGAGTTCACTCATGATTTGGCTCTCTGTTTGTCTGTTATTGATGTATAAGAATGCTTGTGATTTTTGCACATTGATTTTGTATCCTGAGACTTTGCTGAAGTTGCTTATCAGCTTAAGGAGATTTTGGGCTGAGACACTGGGGTTTTCTAGATATACTATCATGTCATCTGCAAACAGGGACAATTTGACTTCCTCTTTTCCTAATTGAATACCCTTGATTTCCTTCTCTTGCCTAATTGCCCTGGCCAGAACTTCCAACACTATGTTGAATAGAAGTGGTGAGAGAGGGCATCCCTGTCTTGTGCCAGTTTTCAAAGGGAATGCTTCCAGTTTTTGCCCATTCAGTATGATATTGGCTGTGGGTTTGTCATAAATAGCTCTTATTATTTTGAGATACGTCCCATCAATACCTAATTTATTGAGAGTTTTTAGCATGAAGGGTTGTTGAATTTTGTCAAAGGCCTTTTCTGCATCTATTGAGATAATCATGTGGTTTTTGTCTTTGGTTCTGTTTATATGCTGGATTACATTTATTGATTTGCGTATATTGAACCAGCCTTGCATCCCAGGGATGAAGCCCACTTGATCATGGTGGATAAGCTTTTTGATGTGCTGCTGGATTCTGTTTGCCAGTATTTTATTGAGGATTTTTGCATCAATGTTCATCAAGGATATTGGTCTAAAATTCTCTTTTTTGGTTGTGTCTCTGCCAGGCTTTGGTATCAGGATGATGCTGGCCTCATAAAATGAGTTAGGGAGGATTCCCTCTTTTTCTATTGATTGGAATAGTTTCAGAAGGAATGGTACCAGCTCCTCCTTGTACCTCTAGTAGAATTCAGCTGTGAACCCATCTGGTCCTGGACTTTTTTTGGTTGGCAAGCTATTGATTATTGCCACAATTTCAGCTCCTGTTATTGGTCTATTCAGAGATTCAACTTCTTCCTGGTTTAGTCTTGGGAGGGTGTATGTGTTGAGGAATTTATCCATTTCTTCTAGATTTTCTAGTTTATTTGCATAGAGGTGTTTGTAATATTCTCTGATGGTAGTTTCTATTTCTGTGGGATCGGTGGTGATATCCCCTTTATCATTTTTTATTGCATCTATTTGATTCTTCTCTCTTTTTTTCTTTATTAATCTTGCTAGCGGTCTATCAATTTTGTTGATCCTTTCAAAAAACCAGCTCCTGGATTCATTAATTTTTTGAAGGGTTTTTTGTGTCTCTATTTCCTTCAGTTCTGCTCTGATTTTAGTTATTTCTTGCCTTCTGCTAGCTTTTGAATGTGTTTGCTCTTGCTTTTCTAGTTCTTTTAATTGTGATGTTAGGTTGTCAATTTTGGATCTTTCCTGCTTTCTCTTGTGGTCATTTAGTGCTATAAATTTCCCTCTACACACTGCTTTGAATGCATCCCAGAGATTCTGGTATGTTGTGTCTTGGTTCTCGTTGGTTTCAAAGAACATCTTTATTTCTGCCTTCATTTCGTTATGTACCCAGTAGTCATTCAGGAGCAGGTTGTTCAGTTTCCACGTAGTTGAGTGGTTTTGAGTGAGATTCTTAATCCTGAGTTCTAGCTTGATTGCACTGTGATCTGAGAGATAGTTTGTTATAATTTCTGTTCTTTTACATTTATTGAGGAGAGCTTTACTTCCAAGTATGTGGTCAATTTTGGAATAGGTGTGGTGTGGTGCTGAAAAAAATGTATATTCTGTTGATTTGGGGTGGAGAGTTCTGTAGATGTCTATTAGGTCCACTTGGTGCAGAGCTGAGTTCAATTCCTGGGTATCCTTGTTGACTTTCTGTCTCGTTGATCTGTCTAATGTTGACAGTGGGGTGTTAAAGTCTCCCATTATTAATGTGTGGGAGTCTAAGTCTCTTTGTAGGTCACTCAGGACTTGCTTTATGAATCTGGGTGCTCCTGTATTGGGTGCATATATATTTAGGATAGTTAGCTCTTCTTGTTGAATTAATCCCTTTACCATTATGTAATGGCCTTCTTTGTCTCTTTTGATCTTTGTTGGTTTAAAGTCTGTTTTATCAGAGACTAGGATTGCAACCCCTGCCTTTTTTTGTTTTCCATTTGCTTGGTAGATCTTCCTCCATCCTTTTATTCTGAGCCTGTGTGTCTCTGCACGTGAGATGGGTTTCCTGAATACAGCACACTGATGGGTCTTGAGTCTTTATCCAATTTGCCAGTCTGTGTCTTTTAATTGGAGCATTTAGTCCATTTACATTTAAAGTTAATATTGTTATGTGTGAATCTGATCCTGTCATTATGATGTTAGCTGGATATTTTGCTCATTAGTTGATGCAGTCTCTTCCTAGTCTCGATAGTCTTTACATTTCGGTATGATTTTGCAGTGGCTGGTACCAGTTGTGCCTTTCCATGTTTAGCGCTTCCTTCAGGAGCTCTTTTAGGGCAGGCTTGGTGGTGACAAAATCTCTCAGCATTTGCTTGTCTGTAAAGTATTTTATTTCTCCTTCACTTATGAAGCTTAGTTTGGCAGGATATGAAATTCTGGGTTGAAAATTCTTTTCTTTAAGAATGTTGAATATTGGCCCCCACTCTCTTCTGGCTTGTAGGGTTTCTGCCGAGAGATCCGCTGTTAGTCTGATGGGCTTCCCTTTGATGGTAACCCGACCTTTCTCTCTGGCTGCCCTTAACATTTTTTCCTTCATTTCAACTTTGGTGAATCTCACAATTATGTGTCTTGGAGTTGCTCTTCTCGAGGAGTATCTTTGTGGCGTTCTCTGTATTTCCTGAATCTGAATGTTGGCCTGCCTTGCTAGATTGGGGAAGTTCTCCTGGATAATATCCTGCAGAGTGTTTTCCAACTTGTTTCCATTCTCCCCGTCACTTTCAGGTACACCAATCAGACGTAGATTTGGTCTTTTCACATAGTCCCACATTTCTTGAAGGCTTTGCTCGTTTCTTTTTATTCTTTTTTCTCTAAACTTCCCTTCTCGCTTCATTTCATTCATTTCCTCTTCCAGGGCTGATACTCTTTCTTCCATTTGATCGCATTGGCTCCTGAGGCTTCTGCATTCTTCACGTAGTTCTCGAGCCTTGGTTTTCAGCTCCATCAGCTCCTTTAAGCACTTCTCTGTATTGGTTATTCTAGTTATACATTCTTCTAAATTTTTTTCAAAGTTTTCAACTTCTTTGCCTTTGGTTTGAATATCGTCCCGTAGCTCAGAGTAATTTGATCGTCTGAAGCCTTCTTCTCTCAGCTCATCAAAGTCATTCTCCGTCCAGCTTTGTTCCGTTGCTGGTGAGGAACTGCGTTCCTTTGGAGGAGGAGAGGTACTCTGCTTTTTAGAGTTTCCAGTTTTTCTGCTCTGTTTTTTCCCCATCTTTGTGGTTTTATCTACTTTTGGTCTTTGATGATGGTGATGTACAGATGGGTTTTTGGTGTGGATGTCCTTTCTGTTAGTTTTCCTTCTAACAGACAGGACCCTCAGCTGCAGGTCTGTTGGAGTACCTGGCCGGCCATGTGAGGTGTCAGTCTGCCCCTGCTGGGGGGTGCCTCCCAGTTAGGCTGCTCGGGGGTCAGGGGTCAGGGACCCACTTGAGGAGGCAGTCAGCCCGTTCTCAGATCTCCAGCTGCGTGCTGGGAGAACCACTGCTCTCCTCAAAGCTGTCAGACAGGGACATTTAAGTCTGTAGAGGTTACTGCTGTCTTTTTGTTTGTCTGTGCCCTGCCCCCAGAGGTGGAGCCTACAGAGGCAGGCAGGCCTCCTTGAGCTGTGGTGGGCTCCACCCAGTTCAAGCTTCCAGGCTGCTTTGTTTACCTAAGCGAGCCTGGGCAATGGCGGGCGCCCCTCCCCCAGCCTGGCTGCCGGCTTGCTGTTTGATCTCAGACTGCTGTGCTAGCAATCAGGGAGACTCCGTGGGCGTAGGACCCTCTGAGCCAGGTGCGGGCTATACTCTCCTGGGGCACCGTTTCCTAAGCCCGTCGTAAAAGCACAGTATTCGGGTGGGAGTGGCCCGATTTTCCAGGTGCCGTCTGTCACCCCTGGAAAGGGAACTCTCTGACCCCTTGTGCTTCCTGAGTGAGGCAATGCCTCGCCCCTGCTTCGGCTGGCGCACGGTGCACTCACCCACTGACCTGCGCCCACTGTCAGGCACTCCCTAGTGAGATGAACACGGTACCTCAGATGGAAATGCAGAAATCACCCGTCTTCTGCGTTGCTCGCGCTGGGAGCTGTAGACCGGAGCTGTTCCTATTCTGCCATCTTGGCTCCTCCCCCCAGATTCTGCATTTCTAATTGGCTCCAGGTTATTAGATGCCACTGAACGTTGTCACATCGTGTACCAAGGGCAAATATGTAAAATTTCTTATGAAAGATAGACTGCTTTACACCGTCTTCACAGAGGTTAGACAAAGTAAGGCAAGAAACCAACTGAGAACAGATATTTTATCTAGTACAGCTTTCATATATGCACAATGTTCAGAAAATGAAAATGAACATTTCTCAGCCTCAATCTCTTCTATAATTTGACAGGCTTGGAAGCTTCTTCCAGACGTAAGATTTTATGATTCCGCTGGGCACTAAATAAATCCTCTGTGAATATATGAATGAGCGAGGGAATTAGTGAATTTTGAGTTGTCAGTTTAACTATAAGGAAGTGGCTCTTTTGTTCTCCCGTTATTACTTACAGAGGAGCTTGGGGGATATGTGCGTCATTCCATAAACTTCAGACAGAGGAGAACGTGTGAAATAATGGCCTAAGAGAGAAAGTAAATGGGAAAGAAGGAAATATAATAGGCCGGACAGACCACGTTTTAAGTGTTAACTTCAGGTGAGAGACCATGAATTTAAACTGATATCAGTCCACAAGGCTGTGTTTTTTGTTATCCGTAGTCACAGCAGAATGACTGTTTCGAACATGTGAAATGTTCTGGGTCTCTATTTCCAGTGGGTTTTAACAAAGGTTACAATTTTGTTAGTCTGCACAAGAGTTGGTTTTAACAAGGGTAATAGGCCCTGGAATTGGGTCAGGTAAGGAGGAGAGTGAGGTTCTGAGGGACGGAAGCACAGGAAAGTAGAATAATGGATTGTACTTTATGTTGGTTTGTCCTTCCCTGAAGGATTGTTGAAATGGGAGTACTACAAAGGGCAAGCTAGAGTGTGGAAGGCTTGAAAATGGGGTTATGGAAGGTAACTGTTAGTAATGGCAAGGTCTAGGGTGTGACTACCTAAGTCTCATAATGTCACATCTCTGCTCCCAGGTATTATGGAGATGATGAAGGTGTGAAAAAGAGAAGCTGAACTGACAACTTTAAAGCTGTATTTTCTAATTGGGACTAGATTTAATACTGGCATAGGTCTTCTGTGAACCGAGTTACTTGACTTGTTGAACATGTATAAATGACATGCAGTATTTGATGGGAAGTTTCAGCCAAACAGATGATAAGAAGTTGAATTTTAAACCCTGGAAAATTAGGTCAGTCTACCATATAAAAACAAGACTTAATAAGCGGCAGATGACATTTTGTCCAATTCCATTAGATTTTGCAGTGCCAAATAATTATAGGCAGTGCAAATCATGCATTTGCTGTGCTATGAAGGGTTACATGAA
Source organism: Pongo pygmaeus (assembly GCF_028885625.2). Classification (NCBI taxonomy): domain Eukaryota; kingdom Metazoa; phylum Chordata; class Mammalia; order Primates; family Hominidae; genus Pongo; species Pongo pygmaeus. The sequence goes on from NC_072387.2 coordinate 103,628,256, forward strand.
TTCTCTGCTACAGACATGCTATACCTTCCCTGAAATAAGCACATATGGCTATCAGTAAGAAGGTCATTTTGAATTTGCACCTACAATAGTGACAACAGGCTGGGCGTGTTAGCTCACACCTATAATGTCATCACTTTGGGAGGCTGAGGCGGGCGGATTACTTGAGGTCAGGAGTTCGAGATCATCCTGTCTAACATGGTGAAAACCCATCTCTACTAAAAATACAAAAATTAGCCAGGCATGGTGGTGTGTGCCTGTAATCCCAGATACTCAGGAGGCTGAGACAGGAGAATCACTTGAACCCAGGAGGCGGAGGTTGCAGTGAGCCAAGATCGCACCACTGCACTCCAGCCTGGGCGACCGAGCAAGACACTGTCTCAGAAAGAAAAAAAAAAATAGTGAAAAACAATTTAGCTAGCACATAGACGTCTTAGCAAAAGTTATATATACAAAAGTTAAAAAGCTACATAGTAATATGTCTTAAGATAATATTTTATCACTTCATGACCAAGTGTTGAACACCTAATCTGCTACTAAAATCTGTTCTTTCTCAGTGACAAGTTCACATTCACCATGTAATCAAGCAAAAGTAACTGCAAATGTTACTGTCTCTGCTAATCTAGACATTTTATGAAGTCTCCAATTCTTGAAGTTTAGTAGGTTTATCCTCAGGTACACGAGCTAAAGGCATAAATGTTATAGTTGTGTTACGTATTTGAAAACATTGGCTTCACGAACTCCCCCCTAATTTAATAGTCTTTCAAATCTGAGTGATTTATGATATGTATCAGTGGTTAAATTTAATACATGCACTGTTTTTTAATATCTAACTTTTTCTAGTTATAAAAGGTTACATAACTACATAAAACAATCCACATACTAATTTTTGTCTCTCATTTAAAGCTAGATACTTCTGTTCTGAGGTATATGAAATTATCAGTTTGTCAAACACTTAATCCTTTATCATTTGTTGGCAAGGAATATAATTGAATTGGTCTAAACTAAAAGTGAAGATATTGACAGCTTGTAGAGGGGTGGATTACCTGGCATAGTAGAAGGCACATTGGATCTGGGGTCAGACAACCGGCGTTTTTAACTTGCTCTATGACTCCTTTATCTCTGGTTCCTTTTCAGTAAAAGATGGTATAAATGCCTACGATAGAGTGGTTATGAGTATTACTGACACTGTGTGAAAAGTATCTTACATGGAACTGGCTCTATAAACCAAAGTCTGGCCTTATCAAAAGCTCTTCACAGCCGTAACTGCACTGGGTACTGGGGCAGGTGAGGGGCAGGGATCCCTAGATTCAGTAGGCTGTATTAAAGAAGTTACTATCTAGTGGAAAAAAAATCCACTTTCATATACTCCAGCACATATTTATAGAACATTTGCACGTGGTGGACAGTAGCCTGGGTTGTGTGTACTCAGTGAACAAGACAGACATTGTCCTTCAACTCATGGAGCTTACATTCTGATACCTTCATTTCTCGTCCATTGACATGATTTACATTGACCATAATTGCTGCTACATCAAGTAGTATTGGCTTTATCTTTCAAGTGTTCATTTATTGTATTTTAAGAATGATGATATTAGAAAGGCCTCTCTTACTCAAGAGTACATACCAACTATGACAAAATAACTTCAAGTGAGATTTTTTGAGATTATGTATTTACATGAATTATATATTAGTTTTTAAACTGCCTCTTATGTGTCATTGCCACCATTTGACAAATTTACTGTGGAGCTTAAACCATAAAGACCGGAGCTTATTCATAATGGGCAAAGCTGAATATAGAGTGAATGTGCTCTGTCAGCTTGAATTAAAATTTACAGGGTCCTAACTGAAGCTTTTTCAAGGGTGGAATTGAAGATTTTTGAGGAAACAGCATCTCTGGGACACAGGAATTACTCAGACTTCACTATGATCTCTATGTCATCTCGAACAGCATCCCAAAGAGAAAGGGAAACTGTCTTTAGAGCAGAGATTAGTGTCAGGACAAACCTCTATGTTGTATGAAGTCAGTGACCTAGCGCAAACATAAACAGGGTTCCATGTCATGTTATGCTTGCCAGAAAAGCATTTAATGTGAACTGGAATTGTGTGATTGTCTATAAGAATGTGGCCTATAAAACTGATTATGTTTTTGCAAGTTATTCCATCTGTAAGCAATGTGCATAAAATATGTTTTGTTAAAATAAAGAAAATTGAATTCAAAGTGTGCACTAAAAATTATCCTATCAGTATGAACATCAACCTAGAAAATTAGATGCAGTCATCTCCCATATTTCATATTCTAACATTTCCCAATATTATGGAACGTTTCTCCTATTCACGAATCTGCCTGCCAGTGCTATAAGTTTGTATTATTTTTAAACTTCTTGAGTTATTTGCCATATAGGGTAGGATAAAAATAGTTTGGATGGATGGTATGCATTGGCATTAAATCTGCTTCAAGTCAGAACCTAGAAACTCTGAATGGCACAGTTATTTTTAAAATGGCCAACAGATCAATAGAGACTGTGGACAAAATTCTGAAACAGTCTAATAAAAAGCATTGATACCTGTTTGGTAAGAATATGGTTTGCCTGAATAGACACTTGCAATGTTTGCTTTTCTGGATTGAGTATCACAGCAGGCAGATATTGTTGTTCTATATTGTCTCCAGGCTATCTCTGTCAGAGGGTTGTGTCATTGGGAACAAGTTATCTTTTCCAGGGACTTTTCAGGGTGTATGTATTTAAACATAAAAACTAGAACTAAAGATAACAAAGAAGACAAAAGAATATACAAACAGCTCTTTGCTTCTCAAAATGTGTAGAATGGTCATATCTGCTTTCTGACAGTGGTGATAGGGAGTGGGTTTGATTCTTCCTCAGTGCTTTTCGATGTTGAGCATCTTTTCATTTTCTCTTTGGGGAGACACTGTTCAAATGTCTGACCCCTGAAGCAGGATAGGATACGATTTGTCCTGCTCACTCACCCAAATCCTCCAAGGACACTTCAGTGCCTGGCTCTGGTAGTTGACACTGCTCCCATTCCTGGTGAATGTGCTGGGGCCATTTCCTCAGAAAAGAGAGTTTTCTACCTATCCAGGCCAAAAAGAGAGAAAAATTGAAATGTTGACTGAAAAAGAGGGTGGAAATTTCTAGTCCATTTTATTGTTTCATGTTGGTTTATTGAAAGGTCCAGTTGGGAATTCTTACACACTTTGTAAATGTAGGAATAGGAGAAATCTGAAAAAGTGGAAAAACATAAATGAACTTCCAGCTTCATTTCCCTGACTTCCTTGTAAGTACCTTCCATGCTTAACCAATTCATCTTAGAATTTCCAAACCTTGAAATTCCATACATTGCTACCTTCAGTAATCTTCTTTCTTCCTGTTAATGTTCTGAATCTTCTTCATGCTGCAAATGAATGAATGAACTAATAAATAAGATGTTTCTCTTTTAATTGTTTCAATAGGTAGTATACTAAATTTCCCCCTTTGAGTAGGTATTTAAGATATTATGTTTAAAAGTTCCCAGTAGTTTTATTTTTACTTTAATTTTTACTATTAATTATGCCAGTTGTTTTTTCACTGTAAGTAGATAATATAAAAGAGAAATCAAAAGGACTTACTTTTATCTTTATACAGTTCATGCCTTGTCTTTTATCTTCTGTCATCTTGTTCCAAAATATGGCAATTTTTTTTCCTGTATTCCCTTTCTCTGTATTTTGTTTTGCTTTGTTCTGTAATAACTGGAGATACTTGGATATGGATACTCGACTGTTATTTTTGCTGCCACTCAGACACTTCCCCCTCCCAAATAAAATCCTACATCTAATTGTCAAAATAAAGCACACACAAAAAAAGTACTTTTTTTTTTAAGAGACAGAGTTTCAGTGTGTCACCCAGAAGTACAGTGGCACAATCATAACACACTGCAACCTCAAATTCCTGAGCTGAAGCCATCCTTCCACCTCACCATCCCAAGTAGCTAGGATTACAGGTGCATAACCACCAATCCTGGCTAAAGTGTTTGTTTGAATTTTTGTAGAGACAGGGGTCTCACTACATTGCCCAAGTTGGTCTTGAACTCCTGGGCTCAAGTGATCTTCCTGCCTCAGCCTCTCCAGAATTACAGTTGTGAGCCACCATGCTGGGGCTGAAAATAACCTTTTACAGAAGAAAGAAAAGTGATGGCATGAAAAATGGTATGTCTGTTGGACAGAGCTCAGTAATATGACCTATGAAAAATAAATATATTTGAAGCAGACTAGAGAAACACCTGAGAGAGAAATAATTCCTAGGATAATAGAAGGAAGCTTATTGTTCTGATTTTTTTAATCTAAGTTTGTCAATTAAGAGTTTTCTCTACTCCAGACTAAACTTTTATCATCACTTTTTAGTATTCATGTATCCACAGTCTGAAAACATGTTATTTTTCATTAACTGTGAAACAAAGGCTCCAGAGTTTGACTATTGTGTGAGGGAAGGAAATTATATTTTGAGTTTAGTATTCTTGCATTCATGCTGACATTGTTTAACCCGTCCTAGAGCAGCTTCTTACTTTTTCATTTCCTAATCTGTTTTATAATTTTTAAGCCACAGCAAAATTATGAGTCCTAAAGAGGAAATAGAATGGAAGAAAATATTTTTAAATTATATCTTTGATAAGGGAATTATATACAAATAATAAAGAACTCTTTTAATGCCACAACAATGAAAAGACATCTCTATTGAAAAATGGGCAAATGACTCGAATAGTCATTTCTTGAAAGAAGATATAGAAATAGGCAATATAAAATATGTTATCCAGTAAAAAATGTATATCAAAACCAGTATAAGATACCTTTTCCTACCCATTATGATTGTGATAATAAAAAAAGACATGACAACAAGTATTGGTGAGAAAGTGGGGAAATTAAAGCCCTTATACATTGCTGGTGGGAATGCAAAATGATACAGCTCCTACAAAAAATAGTTTGGCAGTTCCTCACAAGCTAAGTTCCTCCCCAGCAATTTCACAACTAATTATATACCTAAAAGAAATAAAGGCATATATCTATCCAAAAACTTCTGAATGAATGCACATAGCAACATTATTCTTAATAGCCAAATTGTACAAATAACCAGAATATCAATTAACTGGTGAATGGCTAAATATATGTGGAGTAACCGTAGAGTGGAATATTATTCAGTCATAAAAAAGTGAAGTACTGATACATGCTGCAGTATGGATGAACTTCAAAATCATTATGCTAAAGGCAAAGAGCTATTCATCAACGACCACACACTATATTCTTCCATTTAGTAAGTAGCTTAATGATTGTCTACGGCTGGGGTGGGGGATGGTAGAGGGTTGAAAGAAAATCAGAATGATTGCTAATGTGTATGGAATTACTTTCTGGAGTGATGAAAATGCTCTAAAATAGATTGTGATGGTTGCATATCCTAGAGCAGTTATGAATACGTGAATATATTAAAAACATTAAATTGTATAATTTAAGTGGATGAATTGTATGGAAGTATATGAATTGTGTCTTAATAAAGTTGTTTTTAAAAATGCATAGCATAAATTAATTGATAGATATAGGTTAATTTCTGGGTTTCTGATGGAGTTGAATTAAAAAAAAGAGGATGAGGCTTTCATATAATATTATACCAATTAAGCCTAAAATTTTAAATGCTAAGTTTAATAATTCTCTTTAAAAGTGTGTTTTCACTCTTTCTAGAAAAGGCATACATTTTCAATTTTCTGATAGCTTGATGATTTGTAATTGCTTACATATAAGTAAGGAGTAGGGTCCACCATTACATATGTACATAACCTAACATTTGTTTTATTGATTTGCTTCAAGAATGTGTCCATTACAGCTTTATTTCAAGATCCAGACAACTTTGCATACTTCTCACCTGTCAGTTCCAAATCTTAAGCCACCTCCAGAACATTTTAATTTTACTATTTTAATTCTATAATCCTAAACCAAATAAATCTACATGCCACAACTTAGTGTTCCCACTTAGATTATATTTCATAGTAAGTTCTTTTGTACTCCAAGGTAGTTACCTCCTGAGTCCCTACCCATCAATAATAGAGCCTGCCTCCCAAACCCCAGTAGAGGGGTTAGATATACAAATTCTATCTACTCTTCGCCTATCCCAAATCAACCACCAGGAACCATAGATTTTCTCTTGACAACTATCCTAGTTTCCTACTATGCTGTAGGCAATATCTGAACTTCAGTCCAGTTTGGGCTTCTCCATGTAATAGCTCCATGATGTTGGCACATCACTTAAAACTCCTTGAGTCTCAGTGAACTAGAGAATAGAAAGTGTCATTTCTTCTCTCCACCCAAGCAGAGCTGTTATGAAGACCAAAGAACATAGCAGCAGTTTCTAGGCCACAATTTTGAAAAATTAAATGAGTTTTTAACAAAAGTTATTACATGTGACATTCAATCATTTTACCTAGTAAGTACTTTAAAAATTTATTCTTTCTTTAACAAAAAATTATAGCCACATAGATTAATAGGGAAATTCAACCAGGATAACAAATATAAGAAAGAGGTAATGAGGTTTAAGAATAATTTACAATAAAACCCATATGAATAGCAAGGGCACAGTTCTCAAATGTGTCACTATTATGTCATTGAGAAAGGTAGAAAGATTTTCTAACTAATCTCTATTAAATCTATATTTATAGTTATCAATATAATAACATATTACACTTATATAGTACATATCCTATGCCACCCTGTATTCTAAGTGCTTTGCATACATTACATACCTTTCACCCTCTATCACCAAGTCATCCTTCAGTTAAGTAATTTAATCATGATGGGTGGAGAATAATGAGCTAAGAGTTTGAAAGAATATATAAAAATAATGTTTGGGAGAAATCATATACATTTTGAAGATTATTATATTTTTAAAATGTAGCCCAACTTTTCAGAGAATGTTTCATTTTTAGACTATCATATACTACATTTTAATAAGAGGTTACTACTTGAACTATGTAATGCATGGGTAGTTATATGGCGTGCATTATACGTATAACATAGTTCATACATAGTTTTTAGCCACTGCTAATTCTAAGCTATGCCTTCTCCATTAAATATATTTGTTTGCACATTCTAAAAAGAAGGAGCAGAATTGTTGGTCATCCCCTCCAATCTTGTTTAGTACTTACGCTGAAATGTGGCTTATCTATCAATTAAGTTTGGCCCAGTATTTGAGCTGCTGGTTTCAACTTAATTCCCTCATTTGTTCCCCTTTTATTCAAGCAAAGTGCCATTTAATTTATGGCTCCTTTTCTTTCCCTCTAGCCTAAGCTTCTTAGAAAATAAGTGAGGCTATAAGTCCTCATTTAGCCCTTCTTAGTCCTGTGGATTCTGGCTGATGATTTGAGTCTCGTCAGTCATTCACCACGCTATGCCTTAGGTCATTGTGCTCTCCTTCTTTGGCTCTTTCAATTTTCTCTTTGTAGAAACCTCTAAAGATGTTTTTATAGAAATTTCAGTATTATAGCAGCTACACATATTTTGAATCAGAATGCTTTTCTTTGAACACCATGGAATGCATGCTTACTGGCAACCTTGAGATCACTTGGAAAATAACCGGGAATGGAGGAGAGGTTCTTAAGCCACCCCTTGGTTGTCATTAGTCTACTCAATTTGGAGAGTATATTCATGGGCCTCTGTTCCATTGTGCATTGGCTGGATGCATATGTTGAGCAATGGGGACAACGTATAATTTTTTTTTCACTTCCCACAATTTTATTTATTTTTATTTTTTCTTTGAGATGGAGTTTTACTCTTGTCACCCAGGCTGGAGGGCAATGGCGCAATCTCGGCTCACTGCAACCTCTGCCTCCCGAGGTCAAGCAATTCTCCCACCTCAGTCTCCCAAGTAGCTGGGATAAAAGGTGTATACCACCATGCCCAGCTAATTTTTGTATTTTTAGTAGAGATGGGGTTTCACCATGTTGGCCAGGCTGGTCTCGAACTACTGACCTCAGGTGATCTGACCTCCTTGGCTTCCCAAAATTCTGGGATTACAGGTGTGAGTCACCACACCCGGCCCACTTGGCACGGTTTTAGGTTGAGGTAAATATTAATCTAGGTTTTGCTTAAATTTCTGTGGACAGACAGAGAAAACATACAATGTTAGGATTCTTAGCTAACAAGGGATACTGCCAAATGATAAAATATTAATTCTATTACTTTGTATGCAGATATGTGAGAACTAGAAGCAATTACCCTGACTCTAATTGCTTCATAGATGAATACAATTATGATGTTACACTCATTCTGTCTGTATTCTCAGTATAAAATAACATCCACATAAGACAGTCAGAAATTTCATTTAAAAGTAAACCTTACCAATGTGAAATATATTAAGGCAATAAACCAAGAGATTAAACTTTCATAAACAGTAAGAGCTCATTGTTTTGTAAATGAGTGTATAATAATATCTTTGCAGCTCAAATGAAACCATAAAACTGACTGGGGGCCTCACTTTTTTCAGCAAACTTTTGATTTATCTTTTTAATCTGTTCTTAGCATTGTATAGCAATTAAACACTGGAAATGGGCTTTACACTTCTTGCCACATTGCTCTTCTCCCATTTCACTTCTGTCATTTCTTTTATAATGACAAGCAATTTAGAGGAACAAGAAACAATTAAAATGTAAGTAGCTCCTGCTGTTACAGGTGTTCTCCACTAATGAATAAAAATGACTGGGATTATAGAAAGGTGAGATTTAAGGAAAGATCTCTTTTGGGTGTTAGAAGATTTAAAGATTTGTGGACAAATTCAGAAGGCAAGCACAGATTCCCAAGACATAATTATATCAGGGGAATTTGATAAAGTCGGTTAGTTGTTGAAAGTACCATATACAGTGGCTGGCCAAATGAAATTGTCAGTAGTTTTAGTGGGCATGGGAAGTGTGTGATGTGCCTGACCTGGAGTTACTGATTCAGACAAAATGGCATGAAGCCAAGAACTTACATTCCAACAAGTTTCCAGTTGGTTCTGACACCACTGATCCAGGGACCATACCTTGAGAGCCGCCGGTCTAACAGAGGCCAATGACTTTTGCATTCTTTCTGTCCACTTCCTCTTGAAAAACACTCAGTGCTTGATAGAAACACTTCAAGGCTGTGATGGTTTGACACTGGTGTATGGTAGACTCCCGTAGGGTAGTATAGTAGACTCACTTGTGATAAATAAATTCACGGATAATCAAATGTCTTACAAAAGGTTATATACTTGAACATACTGGAAACCCAAGACTCTTTCCCTTCTAATTCAGTGCTATGCTGTCTTCAGTAATCTGTATCCAAGACAAAGAGGTTTCTGGGACATTGGTCACTCCCCTAAAGGCAACAGTTTAAGGAATTATAATTTTGTTTTAACTTATGAGTCTGACTTAATGAAGAGCAGATGGGTGACTTAGACAACATGGTACTTATGAAATTTAGTAGGCCACTTACACACTTCACTTTCCTGAGTCACTCTAGTGTCTGTATAATACAAAGGGGGCCAAATAATTTCTTGGTTATAAAACCTCAGTTCTGAATGTTAACATTTTGTTCAGCAAAGACTAGATTCATTTAGGTTAATGAGATAGTTATTACTATACACTATATAGCTCTATGTGTAAGTTGTAAAAACAATTTTAAAAATTAGAACATTTTCATCCTATTCTGAATATTACACAAAATATATTTCTTGTAAAGATGACACATGTAAAGATCACACATGCTCTTGTAAAGAGCCTTATCTAAAGACTCCAAGTGCTAATTTAACAGGTATACACAAAGGAAAAGGGAAAAAATATCATGTAAATTGTAAGAATTAGCCTGATCTTTAAGTTAAGTACATAATAACTCCTCTCTCTGTATGATATGATTTCAGCCAAGGTCTTCTATCCTCAACATTTCTCTTCCAAATAATCTGTTGGATAACTAAGTTTCCTTTAATGTGAGCTGAAATATTTCATTCAATTTTTAAAGTTTTAGTTCCTGTCAAAAAATACAAATGCCAGCCACTGTGACAGACGTTGAACTTACATATTGTTAATACGAAGTGTGTGTAATTAAACATAGAACTCCTATGGAAAGCAAGTTTATTCCAGAAAGTATGAGTGAGGATGAATTCACTCTACAAATAGTTACTGAGTACCTACTGTGTTTCAAACACTCTTTATGGTGAGCTTGAGCTAAATCAGAACAGAACCAACCAAAGATCATGACCCTTATTTTAGGCTTCCTGTTTGGGGAGCATGTGTAGAGATAACCGGTAAACAGCAAGGTAGTTGCAGGGAGCTGAGAATAGAAGCAAGGAGATAGCTAGGAAACCTAGATGTAAGGCAGGTGAGAGATGATGGCGGCTCCTTCAGAGAGGTGCCTGTGGACTTAGTGAAGGGTGGTTGAATTCTACACACATTTTGAAAGTATCAACAACATTATCAATGCATAGAACAGGTGCTGCGAAAGCAAGAGAATAGGAGGGAAAGTGAAGACAAAAGAAAGTAGAAATATATTCATTTTAAGAGAACAACAGATTGTATTGATTTACTTTAGATCCTGCAACTCTGAAAAACTATCAGTCTTGTAACTACCTGGCAAATACGCCTCTCCCTTCTTTCTACTCCTCGTATCTAAATACATTGGATTCTCTGCCAAGTCAGATGGCTACCTTCCTTGCCCTGCAGATAAAGGATAGAGTTCCCAGGATCAGTGACCATATGCACTTCCATTTCTAATACTGTGAATCAGGAAGAAGAGAAGTTTACAAAATGTGATTAGTGGGTTAATTTTCTTCATTTCAGTTAAGACTTTCTTTAAATTCAATTTGCATAATGAAAGGCTCTTGTTTCAGATCTTAGGATTTTAAGGGCCATGGTATGAAATGTGGATGTCTGACTCTGACTCTAGTGTATAATTTAAAATACAGTGACATTGATATCTGGAATTCACAAGCAAGACCCCCTTCCTCCCTAAATGAGGTCCCTTTGGCAGCCACTTCTTGTCCCCCATCAAAGTTTCTCTAGTTGTTTCTGGCTGAACCGGGAACATTTGCACATAGGTGCCCACTACCACTTCTCCATTTCTGCCCTGCTCGACGGCCTCTGTTGCCAGTTACAAGCCCTGTGCAGGAGGCAACTGACAGCTGCCACCACTGTCCACTCACTCTGTGGGAATGCTGCTTGGCTGCCTGGATTCTGTTTGCTGGTGTTCCCAGTACTCCATACTTTCTAGGTAGTAACTGGAGTTGCATTCCCTTGGTCATTACTGCACTGGGGCCTACTGTGTGTGTTTAGTTGGAATCTTTAACTTAGAAGCCCACTTTTGTACCTGGCCCCAGAGAAGTTTCAAGTAAATAAGAACTGCTCAACTTTAATTTATATCCCTTGCTCTTCCTTGACCTCAGGTCTCTTCCGTGGGGAAAGACTCAGCATAGACCCAAAACTGGTCTCTGAGTTCCTTGCTTTTCTCAGACACCCATCCAAAAAACTTTGTTTTTAAAGAAAGCTCCCCCAGCCCCTCCTGCCCTATGCCTATTTTCTCAGGCTGGTGGCCCACCAGTGTTTTAATCAGGCACAATTTAATTCTGAATCTCTGTTTAGACTCAGCTGACACTCGCAGGACATGTCTAATTTTGTCTTAAGAAAGAAAAAGAACTTTGTTGTAGAAACAGCTTCAGACGATTTGGAAAGCATTCAAGATTCAATAGCTACATTGAGTCCGTTTCAATATATTCTCATCTGACCACCTTTCTATCACTTTTCTAAATGAAATGGAGCTGTCCCCATTGTTGTGTTGTAGGTCGTCTTAGATTTCTGCACAAACCCAAATGAGATAATAGAGGTTCAAGCATGTGATGACTGGAAATAGACTTGAAATGGTTTCAGTCCTGGCTTTAAAGTTGCTTTTGTTCGAAGGTGACTATTGTTTGTTTTTTAGGAGGCCCATTGACCATACGGCTGCTTTGAAATTCAGATGAAAGGGATGACATTTTCTTGTGGGAGAGCTAAACTAGTTGATAAATTGTTATTGTGCTATCTTTCAGGGTATGGCCCATAATTAAACCACAAAAAAGGGCATTAAAGAATTCTGACAGATCTGATTCACCTCTTAAAAGTAAAGAAATTCAAAATTAATGCCCAAAGTCCAAAGCCAAGTGTGCAATATTAAGTATTGTGGAATATTTTGCTCTTGGGGAAAACATTAGCTGATGCCTGGATCTGCAAAATATCACAGCAGGATATATAACAAAAGCTGGGATTTGCTTTAAGTTTTTATTCATTTTATATAGATACATATGTATATTTTCTTACTTACTTACATAGTTTTGATAAGAAACTGATAACCAGTTTGCTTAATGTTGTTTTATCTTCACGTATCTGAACCTGACTGCATGATCATATTCAAACCATTTCAGAAGAAATGTTTCCTCTTTCCATGAGCAGTGATTTATGTATTTGACTTTGAAGTCAACAACTGTGTAGCACTTAATGCCAAATCAAATGCAACATCAAATTACCTTGTATTCATTTAAGTGAATTTGCAGATTTATGGCGGATGGGCACAGATTCAGGAAACTGGGGAAAGGACAGTCACCCCAGATGATTGTACAGAAGAAAAATGAAGTAAATATCTGGCAATTAATTACTTAAGAGGTTAAGGTCTGTTCTTGAAAAGAGTCAGGAGCAATTTATTCCACAATCAATTTGCAAGCACCCAGAGTGTGACAAAAATGGCAGGGAACATGGACTGCTCAAAAACAAGCCATGCCCAACAAAACTAATTTCCCTCTTTGACAGTGATTGATCTTATAGACTGAAAGATCCACTGGTTACAGCCCAGTTTGATCTTTGCATCATTGTCAATGCTATTTCACATGGAGTGGTCATTGACAAACTTGCAAAGTGGCTTGGGTAGAATCATAATCAGGTAGCTATTGAACTGGTTAAGAAAATGTTCTTAGATTTGGTCAGTAAATAGTGTGAGGACAAGGCTTTGCTTACGTAGACATTCCCCACAAGCTTGACTGTGGATCGGATTTTTTTTCCCCCCTAACAAATGGTTTCATGAGAGAATGCAAAGCGTATTCATGGGGATTGAGGCAGAGTCAGCTGTGTTAGAGCCTCTTTGCCAGAATTTCTGAAAAGAAGATTGAGAACGCAAGGTGATTTTAACTAATTAAAATTATGATCTAAATTTATTGGGAAGGAATTGCTGTGTGATTAATGCTAAAAAATATGTGTAAGGAAACAAAAAGAAACTTATTAAATCCCATACATGCAAAATGTGAAAATAAAGCTGCTCTGTGCACATCAGTATCAACTACTTTCCCTGCCTCATATTGCATCTCTACGCTGCAGCCACACTTCCTGTTATAAGAGAAAGACATGAGGCATATCTGAGCTGACCTTGGCACCAACATATATCAACAATGTCATTTGATTACCAAGAAGGGAAAGCCATTTTATATATTCAGTGAAGTGGTGTTATATTTAGGTCTCAGTCACTGAAAGAACATAAAGAGGGAGATCTGGGCTGGGTGCATTGGCTCACGCCTGTAATCCCAGCAGTTTGGGAGTGTGAGGCGGGCGGATCACGAGGTCAGGAGTTCGAGACCAGCCTGGCCAACATGGTGAAACCCCATCTCTACTAAAAATACAAAAATTAGCTGGGTGTGGTGGCAGGTGCCCATAGTCCCAGCTACTTGGGAGGCTGAGGCAGGAGATTTGCTTGAAACTGGGAGGCGGAGGTTGCAGTGAGCTGAGGTGGTGCCACTGCACTCCAGCCTGGGTGACAGATCAAGACTCCATCTCGGAAAAAAGAAAGAGAAGGAGATCTGATAATTACACAGTAGCCCACATATAGGGGAAGGTGGTTGATCAACTCAAAAGAGAGTGAAGGATATACAGTTTTTACAAGAATATGTTTAATTTCCCTTAAATTATTTTTCTAATCAAGGATATCACATAACTAACACATTCCACCTACTTTTGTTGCCAAATGCAATTTTTTCACTTCTCTTAATAAAAATACTTCAGAAGACCCCATTTGACTGATACCCTGAGAAAAGTAATGTTCATCTTTTATATGCCAAGATAAATTCTAAATGGATAATAATGACCAAGGGTGTTTGTTATTAGCAAGTGTTTCATTCTTGAGAAACTAATAATAACTGGTAATTATATAGTGCTTACTATGTGCTGTGCCACACACTCTCCTAATTCCTTCATGTATATCATGTCATTCTCGTAACACTCTGTCAGGAAGGGACTATTACTATTTGCATTTTAGAGATGAGAAAACTTAGGTCAAGAGTACTGGTATATGCCTGTCTCTCAACTTTTGATAAAGCCAAGAGAATCAGGATTGTCAGTAATTGTCAATAATGCATCATTCCACTTACGTTGTGTTGTGTAAATAGTCGTATTCAGAGGCTGTGTTTGGGCATCCATCTCTCCTCTTCTACAGGACTGCTTTAGATATTTAGAACTACTGTGAGCTGACAGTTCCCCTGCACAGGGAAAGTAGTATATAGTTTGGTAGTTCCTGTATCTCAGTAAAATATAATAATTTTAACCTCATAAAATGTATATTACCAGATAAGTGAAAAAAATTGAATGATTCATGAGGTCAGGAGTTCGAGACCAGCCTGACCAACATGGTGAAACCCCGTCTCTACTAAAAATACAAAAATTAGCAGAGCATGCTGGCAGGTGCATGTAATCCCACAGCTACTCAGGGAGCTGAGGCAGGAGAATCGCTTGAACTCAGAGGTGGAGGTTGCAGTGAGCCGAGATCACGCCACTGTACTCCAGCCTGGGCGACAGAGCGAGACTCTGTCTCAACAAAAAAAAAAAAAAAAAAAAGAAAAAAGAAAAAAGGAATGATTGTTCTAAAAGTTTTTAAAAGTAAACATCCTTAAAAGAATTTACTCCACATTTTCTAATTTTGCATAACTTCTGGGGATAATGTAATCTCAGATTTATTTATAATAAGAATTTGCTTTAGATGTTTTTCTGGCTGCGATATTAAAATTAAATAGCAAAAGAGCCCTGCTAAATATTTCATCTTAAAGATACAATTGATTATAATTGTTTTATTTTAAAAGCCTTATTTAATTAGCAAAAAATAGTAAGGATAATTAATTGTTATTGATTTAAGAATATCTTGAGGAAAATGGGATGACCATGATATTTAAAATAAATAAAGTATTGGTAACCACAAAGTTCTCTTTTAATGAAGGATTATTTAGATGCCAAATAACTTTTTACAATTTAGATATGTATCATATATAAATTTAATTTTCTCACTTTGTAAGATAATATAGTTTATCAAATGTATGTCTTTTTTGAAAAAAAATGAACAAAACTTTTATACTACCTTGCAAAAAGAGCCTTAATCATTTAAGAAACAAAATTAAATATAAGGATTATATATGTATCATCAATATCGTGTGCAGTGGTATATAATTATTAATGTTCTTTAGATTTTAATGTTTTATCTCTTACAATAGTTTTGCCAGTGGTACCTTATTGGTGACTAACACATTCTAAGTGTCTTTCTAACACATAACTGCTTTTGGTTTTTCTTTTCCATTTTCCTACTAGGAGGTATCTGCAGGCTCGTATGTGGCAGAAGGTAATTTTAAATAACGAGAAGATAGTGGACAGGAGAAATACATGGAAACTTTTGTTGAGGATTACTCATTGCTATTTAAGGAACTGCTTTTATTCCTGGTCTTTCACTTCTTATTTGTACAGCGCTTATTCTAGATTTATGCCATTAACAAATATTATTTGACATATTTCTAGAAAAATGTTAAGCAGATATCCACAAAGTGTTTTTAAAAGCACGTTTTAATTATTGATTTTTATTTTCATTAGATATTTGTTTGTATTAAAATCTCTAATCTTTTGAAATTTATATGTAAGGATCACAATACCAGCAGTTAGGCTAAATCATTGGTATTTTCAACATGGTCAGCCTTGAATTGTCTCTTGAGTACATTAGGTATGACTTAAGCAAAATTAAAATTATTGGCCAATAGAGTTTTTTCACATGAAATAAAATAGTGTTATTCCCAACTTTTCCTGTTTGTACTTTGGAACTGTAGACTTAGGGGCCTTGGGGACCCACTTAATTTGACATCTTTGGCACATTGAACCAGAACCTGGCTTGGAAAGATACAAAAACTACTTTGGCAAATGATCTGTCAAGTGACCCATGAACAAAAGCGAGATTGGGTTGCCCTTTGAAATAAACCTATTTGAATTTTATTATCTCCACAGCACCTTGTGTCTCTAATCTTGTGAAAGGTTAGTATTCTATCCATCAGCACCTTGTGTCTCTAATCTTGTGAAAGGTTAGTATTCTATCCATCAGAGCAAGATTAGAGTGCTGGTTGATGTCTGCTCTTGATGATAACTGAATGCAGCAGTTGGCGCTGGAAGAGGGAGATTCATTACCATCAGCAGCTCAAAACAGGGGAGAGATGGGCACGGAGGGAGTCACATTTACAGCAGAAGCTACCTATTCCCAGGTCAGGGTATTTAAAAGAGAACAAAACAAAACCAGAAAACAAAAGACTGCTGTTTGGGCAAAGCTTTGCTGAGATTTTTAAATAAGTTCCCTCCCCAAAAGCAGAGCTGTATTAAGGCTATATTTTGCAGAAATTACCAATTTTTAATATTCAGATACCTTCTTGTAAACCATGCTGATTGCTGATGGGTGGCTTTTATGACACACATTAGAGGAAAAAAATAAGAATATTATATCACTATATAATATACGGCTAATAACAACAAAAAATATAAAACATCCACTAAAGTGTGAAATAATAAGCCTGTGGCATGAATACTTCTTTTTGAAAATTACTGAATTCTGAACTGAATGTCCTTTTGGGGGGACTTTTGTGAATGATCTGTATAATTCAGAAATTGAAATATAAACAATTTGAAATTTGTAAAATATGTAACTGTATCAAAGTAAGCATATTCTTATCTAGAATTTAATATAATTTTAACATGATGAAAAACAACCTGCATACATTCAACCCTGTACAATTTCAAATAGGTACTAGCAGTCACTAATTGATATTTTATCAAATGATTAAAGATGATCGTTTTTTGTTTCTTGCATTCCAAATGACAATGTTATGAAAGTAAAATAGCCTTCCAAGGACATGAAATTAATGAATTTGACATTTTTGTTTGAGGGGTATCCTGTGAATAACTGACAAAATAAATTTAATCAATGTTAAGCAAATTAGATTGACATTAAATTTATTCATTTTCATTTAGGTCTTACACAATAATACTTTGTCTCATTATGTAACTACATCAGGATATCTATTATTTGTTTATTCATCAAAAGTATATTCATTACCTTTGAATTAAGACATCTGTGATGCCACATGAGCCTGATGTTATTTTCCTGTTGATAGATTTAAAGACTAAAATGATTTCTAAGACATGGCTTGGGGAGCTGAGCCATCTCTAACTCCTGACATCAATAAGCACCAAGTGTATGGTAAGGGGCGAAGGTGGTAAAAAGATGTCTTAACTTTCTTTACTTTGGTTATTGTTTTCAAATTGTTTGTAGAAACATTTATTGAATTACACAGTTAATCATCTTATTCATCAAATCCCCACCAAAGGCTCTGTAGAGAAAATGAGCAACAACTATAAATTCATACAGTCATTTAAATCTAAGATTGATTTTTTTTCTTTAGTTTGGTCTGACATCTATAATAATGAACAGTGAAATTTTATTGTCTCCTGATTACATCAATTTGGGAAATCCTTTCTCTGCCAAGAAATAGATGGAAATTATCTGTATTTTAAAAAGCATTCATTAGAATACCAAAACTGCAGATGATCATATTATCAATTAATAATTACCTAACCATGCTGGGGACTATTATTTTATAGCCAGCACGCTGTGCTTTAGAGACTACTACTTCTTTTGTTTATTAAACCCTTTTTACTAGTCAGCATTAATTCACTATATTTAGAGTGGAGACCCAAATTCTATTCTATGCTACGTTTTTGTTACATTCTGTGATTTTGAGTAAATTACTTGTTTACCTTCTGCCCTCTTTATGCTTTTTTTTTTTTCAGCTTGATTCTTGGATTCTCCATGGTAGATTT
The DNA here is from genome assembly GCF_028885625.2 of Pongo pygmaeus. Lineage (NCBI taxonomy): Eukaryota > Metazoa > Chordata > Mammalia > Primates > Hominidae > Pongo > Pongo pygmaeus. The sequence goes on from NC_072387.2 coordinate 103,646,421, forward strand.
ATTAGACAAAATACTTCCTATATTTTTAGGTCTTTTAAGTTAAAATAATATTTGTTTTTTTTTCAACTATGAAAATAATTTATAGCCATCTACTTAAATTTTCCATGCCTCTGTTTCCTCAGATATTAATTTTGGAAAATTAGACAATGTACAGAGGAAAAAAAACCCCACAAACTGTATTCTTCAACCAACTGTAAATCGTTATTATATATTTTCTTTGGATTTTTCTTAATAGGCATATTCACAAATTATTCACAAAACTGAGATTGTACTGGATATATACTTTTATGTCTTTTATTTCTATCTTAGCATACTATTATGGTATTATATTTTATATTAAAGGTGGATTTCATTTAAATCTGGTGAAGCTTATGTTTCAGGTACCTTCCCATTAATAGACCGTTTCGAAGGCTCTGTACCTAATTGTGCCTACTCATAATTGTGTATAATATTTGTTAAAGGGAGTCCTGTAAATTGCATCAGCATCAATCCTCATAGAATCTGGGTCTATCACTGTAGGCACTAAACCTGGAGGAAGGCTGCCTGGATTTGGAATCCCAGCTCCATCACCTTGGAAGTTACTTAAATTTGCTGTGCCTCTGTTTCCCTAAATGTAAGATGTTGATGATAATAATAACTACCTCATAGGATTGTTGACAACATGAAATCAGTTAATATAAGAATCCCTTGGAATAGTAGCTGACTGATAGTATTTGGTGTTAGCTTTTAAATATTCTTTAAAAATAATTATAAACATAACTTAATATTTTGCAGTGTAGATTTATCCTTCTTGTGAGATTTTCAAATCCTTTCTCATTTTAGCTGATATAAATAATAATGGGATGGATATCTTTGTACACAGATCTTTGACCTTACCTTTGTAATTGAACTATTTCCTTTTATTAGTGTTATTTTCTACTGAAGCATCTTTCATGTCACTATTTATTTAAAAAAGACTTTCATAATAAATATCAAAGAAGTTAAAACTTATATTTTAAAAAATATAAATAGTTTAGACTGGGTGCAGTGGCTCACGCCTGTAATCCTAGCATTCTGAGAGACTGAGGTAGGTAAATGGCTTGAGCTCAGGAGTTCCAGATCAGCCTGGGCAACATGGCAAAACACCATCTCTGCAAAAAATACAAAAATTAGCCCAGTGTGGTGGCGTGCACCTGTAGTCCTAGCTATCCAGGAGGCTGAGGTGGGAGGATCCTGGGAGTCCCTGGAGGGGGAGGTTGCAGAGCTGAGATGGTGCCACTGCACTTCAGCCTGGGTGACAGAGTGAGACCTTGTGTCAAAAAATATATATATATAAATTTATAAAAATTATACCTATAATATCTACATATATAACTTATTAATTATACCTATATCTATAATACATAAGTATATATAAAATAAAAATATAAATTTTATACTTATATAATATATTGTAGATATATTTTTATACAGTATATATAATTTTATGTTAATATAAATCATATATTTATTATATATGTATATATTATATATAATAATTTTTATATATATACACACATAGTTTAAAACAACTCAGAAATGAAGGTGGGATATATTAGAATATACAAAAATATTACTTTTCAATTTCTTTTTTTAAACTCTCATAATGTTCTACTTACATTTGCTCTTATTTAGACGTCTGTGGAACAAGGTAAATTTTTTTATTCTGTGAATTTTCACATTTTTCAGTATTGACAGTTTTTGATGGACCAGAAAGATATAACCTAAAAACTTAGCTTGATGTAATATTTTCACTAAATTTTTATATATAATTATGCTTTTACAACTCAGCATTTCTCAATACCTTCGGTTTTTGTTGTCTATGTTACGTGCTTAAATGCACCCTAGGTGGGCCGTGACTGACATTCCTTTTCCCCTGGTCATTAATTAGCTGGGGGAGTATCAAGCCCTGTTCTTTCCTCTTCCCATGCTATACCCGTCCTTCCCGCATCGTGGGACAAGCCCGTTGTCCTGTAATTGATGTAGGCAGAGCGAGAGTTGAGAGAGAGTGCTGGGTGCTGATAAATGGAAAAGAAATGGAGGAGAAAGGAAAAGATACCAGCACAGTCTTGTCCTCAGAAGCACTGCTCGTGTTCCTCACATACTCTTGATACTCTTTCATCAATGAAACTCTCTCTTCTCAAGATGCAAATACTGGCTGTCTACAGGGAGTAAAGAGAGAAGGGAAAGGAAACAAAGGAAAGAATAGAATTGGGGGGTTTCATGATGTATAATATGGCTCCATCCCCATTTCTCCTTCCACTGTCCATGGAACCACCATCATACATCAACTAAAATGAAAGCGTTGGAGAACGAAGAGCTGCAGTGATTCTCAATCTTGGCTGCACACTGGGATCACCTGGGGAGCTTGAAGATATACTGGTACCTGGATCCCACTCCCAGAGAAAATGAATGCAGCCTGGGCATCAAGATTTTTAAAAGTGATTTTTAAAAGTGATTTTCACCCTGGGTTGAAAACCACTGAACTATGTGAAGAAGGAAGGAAAAAGTAAACTCCATTTGGCTGTTCCTCTTTAGTCTCCTTAGAGCCTACACAATCTTTTGTTCCAATAGCCGCAGGTCCTTATCACTGGCTTTTAGCAAAAAAGTAGCTTTGGGTCCACATCCCAGATTTGATCCTTGGTGGTTTGTTCTTGGAGTTTTTCCATCTTCTAGTCCAACAAATGTTTAGGTGAAGAAGGAACGGGAGCTGGGGAAAGAACTGGGTTTGTGAACAGATTAATATATATTGTTAATACTACCATCATGATTTGGAAACCTAATTGCCTCTTACAGTTGAGAATAAAAAAGCTGGAAATTATTTTAAGTTACCGTTAATACAGTTATATACTTTAGGTGCATAAAGGGTTAAACAGGCATCCCACACTGTGGTTAAAGTCATTTCTGAAAGAAAAATGGAAGCAGATTTGCGGGCCAGGCCCAGAGGCCATTTTCTTTAGGCCAATGCTAGGAAACTGCAATGATGAAAGTGAACTGCGAAAGCATCTCAGCTTTTAATTTTATATTCAGAGCTTAGAGTGAGATAGAAATGCAGTCCATAGGCTCAAAGCAGTTGTTTGCTTTTAGCAGCAACCATCAGCACATTTCAGATTTAATTCATGATTCTGGGAATTAATAATTTATCTATATCACCGTGAGAACGTAAATGGCCTAATCAGTCTTTCTTACTTTAAAAGATATCTTTGGGAGAAATAACCTACCAAGAAATAAAACATTTATCAGTCTAATGTGTAAAGGATCACTAAGTATAGAAAAAGTTTAACCTTGTGAAATGTGGATTCAAGTCAACATTTCTACAAACTGCTTTATTGCTTCAAATCTCCCTATGTCAAATAATTACATAGTGCTGCTTTTTGGGAAACTTTCATTTTTGCAACTGAACTACACACTTGATTCTGAAAAATCCGGCATTTAGTCTTCAGCTGACTTTAATGGAATTAAATTGAAGTACTTTGGTGCAAGGTATTGATTGTTTTTAATAAACATTCATGGTTGTATACTGATGACTTTTCATTAAAAATTTCTTCATGGAAAAGCTTATTAGATTAGACACATTGGAAAAACATAAACTGGTGATGTACAATTGACCTGAATAATGCATTAAAATGCATTATTATATTCTTGATTTGCTTGACTTATTGAATAGGAGTATTGCCCTAGAACTCTTGTTTCTACTTATATATAATTTAAGTAAATTTAATTTTTAATGTTTGTTTCCAATACACATTGAGAGTAATATAATACAAAGTGATCCTTGGATTAAATATTGTGGACATTTTTTAATTATGTATTATAGTATTCTTAACAGCCAATATACTTATGATTTTCTGAAAATAATTCTCCTTGTTTTGTGATGAATATTTTGTTGCAGGTCCTTTGATAGTTTTTATAAGATGTTAAAAGATAGTTTAAATTTCTATTTTTATTAATTGTCATGAATGGAAAGTTAAAAAAAAAAAAGGAAATTGTAATAGCAATAGTTTTTCTTAACCCAGTATCAAAGTAGGTTTTTTTTTTTAATTCTTCTTTTTCATCTCTATACTCTTTTAAATGTCAGAGTTACTGTGAGATTTTTTTAAGTCTCCTGGGACTCATTAGACTACAGCCTTAGAAAAATTTAGGAGTGTCTCACTTTAAAATCACTAAATTCACCTGAATCCTCCAAATCATTTACATGATTTAAGGAGTCACTTTTAGATTTTAGCTACCATGCAAAGGAATATAAAGAGATGAGTGCATTGTGGAGTTTTCAGAGCACATTTTAACATATGAAAATAATAAAAGGAACTTTTATTCTACTGTTTATGAGAGAGTTGGCAGACTAATAATTAAACTGTCTTCTTGACTACAAGAATTTAGAGGCATGATATGTTTTGTTGGATTAATTTATCTTTGAATGTCTCACTTAAGATTTTGACCTGCCATGCTAAGGATTGGCAAAATTTTTTGGTAAAGGACTAGATATTAAATACTTTTGTCATTTTATACCACATAAAATCTCTGTGATATATCATCTTTTGTTGTTGGTTTTCTTCTTTGTTTGTATTCAAACAGAAAAATGTGAAAACCATTCTTGGCTCACAGGACTTACAATAGGTTGCTGACTAGAAGCAACCCCTTCTTGAAACTGTTATGGTATTTCATAAACTATGTCCTCTGAAACACTTGTTTTCAAGTTATTTAATAATGTTATAGGGATAAGGGTCCTGAAGAGGAAATAGGCCTGAAAAATACTCATATAGGAAAGGTAAGCAGATTCTCTGCTGGGGATGTTCAGTACTAGAAGCATTGTCCTGGGTGCTGAACCTCTCCTGGGGCCTGGGATGCACAGTTCAGGTGCACAGTCTCTTCCTGAGCTGGTCAAATGTACCTCGAGAAGCACAAATTTAGGACATTGGGATTTTTAAGTGTTGCAATTATAATCATTTGCAACCACAGTACTCAACTGTAAATAACATCCTGTATTAGAACTCCATATTGGAAGTGGAAACATATCTTTTCTGTATTATATTTGGACAATCACATCTCACAGTAGATGTACTATGTGATCAGCTTTTTTTGTTCTTCCTCAGTTTCTCTAACTTGTCTTTCCATTGAGATTGCTGAACAAAGGCAGGGCCCCCTGTCTATGAGTCTCCTTGGTTGAAACAAATAACATTAATAGCTCTTATTTTAAGGACACTCATTTCCTTAAAGGATAACTATTATAGAGAATTTTAACAAAATGTTAAGACTTACAACTGAATTATTTATTTAAGTATATTATCTAATATGAAAATATGATTTCTATGTAATTTGTCAGGGATATGTGAATGTATTCACGTATATGTATAATTGTTATATGTATTTACATATATACATAATAATATGTATACACATAATATGATATACATAAAATACATATTTTACTTAAAATATATAATATGATATACATAAAATTATTTACACAATATTGTCTATATATCCAAATATACACATATTTGTATATACATATATGTATATACATATTATGAATTATGATTTACACAATATTTTCTATGTGTACAAATATCATAAAATGAGGCACCATTTTGGTCAAACATTTTAACTATCCTTTTCTATGCCAGTCACTGTTCTATATACTGTACTGATAATCCCAGGTTCTGTGTTTGATTTTCTTCTAGCAGAAGTCCCCCCTTTTAGGAAAATATACCAATCCCAGAGGTTTGAGCATGCTGTCCAGGCTCAGTTATCTGCATTAACTACTTAATATTAATGGGACAATAATCACACATGAAAATTATTATTATTATTTTATTACACTTTACATTCTGGGGTACATGTGCAGAATATGCACATTTGTTACATAGGTATACATGTGCATTGGTGGTTTCCTGCACCCATCAACCCATCACCTACATTAGGTATTTCTCCTAGTGCTATCCCTCCCCTAGACCCCCATCCCCCGACAAGCCCCAGTGTGTGATGTTCCTCTCCCTGTGTCCATGTGTTCTCATTGTACAACTCCCACTTATGAGTGTGAACATGCAGTGTTTGGTTTTCTGTTCTTGTGTTAGTTTGCTGAGAATGATGGCTTCCAGTTTCAGCCATGTCCTGCAAAGAACATGAACTCATCCTTTTTTATGGATGCATAGTATTCCATGGTTTATAAGTGCCACATTTTCTTTATTATTATTATTATTATTATTATTTTCTTTGAGATGGAGTCTCGCTCTGTCACCCAGGCTGGAGTGCAGTGGCACGATCTCGGCTGCCTGCAACCTCTGCCTCCTGAGTTCAAGCAATTCTCTCGCTTCAGCCTCCTGAGGAGCTGGGACTACAGGTGCCCACCACCACGCCGGGCTAATTTTTTTTATTTTTAGTAGAGACAGGGTTTCACCATGTTAGCCAGGATGGTCTCGATCTCCTGGCCTCATGATCTGCCCACCTTGGCCTGTCAAAGTGCTGGGATTACAGACGTGAGACACCATGCCTGGCCGAAAATTATTTTTATAAATAATTTAGATATGACTTTAGAATGCATTTTGCAATTTATATTTAAATATGAATTTATCCACTGTCCTAAGAGTTTATAATGCTTCCCATTAATTATTCATATCATGGTCTGAAAATTTGACTTAGGATAGACTACAAAGCCACCCTGCTATCTTGTTCTTTCCTAGAACTATTTCTTGTCTATCATCGTTTTGGATCTCTGGGTTGCATTCTGGTTCTATTGATCTAGGGCAACTCACTTAACATTTTGAGCCTCAGCTTTCTTATCTGCAAACTAGATAAAATAATAACTGATTGCCATGCAAGTATGTAAAGCCTGTAATAAAATATCTGATGCCCATTAGAAGTCAGGCAACAACTTAGGTACTATCTCTACTTTTACTTGAAATTAGCATCATTCACTGTTTCAAATCCACTTTTGTCTCCAGTTAAAGTGTGGTATCTTTACTTTTCTCCTAAAATATAACAAAGACAAATGGAAATGATGAAGGTGTTCTATTGCCATATTACTGGCATTTTTAATTAGTTTGTGTATACGGAGGGGAGGGACATTTACTTGAGGGTTAAAAATTTGGTTCTAATAACCTCTCAAACAGGAAAGATGTGGATTCTTACTACGAAATCACTTTGAAATTATATAGGCTTCTGTTAAGTCCTAGGAATAATTAGTTGAGTAAGTAATAATGTTTATAATAAACTTAATTTATAAAAACATACACCTACACACATTCAGAGCAAAGGAAAGTGTGAATTATGAGATGCAGAAGTGGCAAATCCCAAAGGAATTATTGCTTAAAGCAATATTGTCTTTTAATAATCATAGATTTTTATTTATCCCTTTTAAAATAAACTGTAATTTTAAAAATATCTTTGTATAATTTCAACCTCAAAATCTAAAAAATACATTCAAAGAATCTGCTTTTTACAGAAAAAAAAATGCAAGTGATGTTTAAGAAAAAAATGCTGAGACAATGTAATATCTTTTGGAAATAGTTCTTTTCCTTTTTCCCTTATATAACTGTTTTTTAAAAAACTGTATGAATGAGGAAATAAAGGATGCCATAGTCTTGCTTATTAAAAACAACACTTGAGCAAAGCTTCAATGTGAGTTTATTCAATACAGCAGATGACTTATTGAGTGGAAGAAGGCTTTATGTGTGAGACTGCAATGTGTGAGACTCAAAAGTGGTTTGGGAATTAACTCTAATGTAGCATGCTGGGCATTGCTTAAATGTAGTATGTGAGTGAAAGTGAGTGCAATCAGCTTGGTGAGATAATGCACTATAAAGTCATGTCCCAGCAGGGACAGAACAGCAGAAGCAATCATTAAGCCAGGCAAAGAATGGCTCAGGACAGGCAGAGTTTGGAGAGAAAGTCAAGCTCTGGCAGAGCGATATTGATAGGCAACATTTTTTTTTTAAACAAAGGCACAATATTTTATGCGTAGGTACACATGAGCTTGGAGCATGGGGGATTATACATGAATATTTATATGTGTATAAATGTATAAGAATTTGCAAGATGATAAGAGGGCAAATCAGTTATGTCCTGCTCTAAGATGTGGTTTTTGGGATCTTTCTTTCTCTGAGGCGGGCCCACAAAATCATCACTATCAAAAAGAAGTCCAGAACCAATGGAGTCAGGATGTATTTCACTGGATGGTCATGTTCATCCGTCGATCTATTCATTTATTCACTATTCATCACTTTTTAAGGCACTATCATGTGACAGGCACCATACATGGAAATGGCAGTATTGACTACCAAGAATCTTACTGTGAATACAACCTGTATTTCAGTTCCTTCCATTTAAGACACAGCACCTTAAATTTGTATTACAAACAAATCATGGGGTTGATGAGATGAGGTTTAGAAATAGGCTGGCCTTTTCTCTGAATATTTTTAATGTTCTATTAGTAGACCTTGGAATCTATCAGTAGAAGGGTGGCTCTCAGCAGGTGGGGGTAAGGAAGGGAGTGAGAGTGGTCTTGTCCCCAGAAGGACATTTGATAATGTTTGATGACATTTTGGCTGTGACTACTGAGAGAAGGATGCGCCACTGGCATCTAAAAGGTAGAGGCCAGGCATGCTACTTAATAATTTACAATATACAGCACAGTGCTCCCCAAACCCCTGCCCAAAGAAAGAATTATCCAGCTCAAAATGTGCACAGTGCTGAAGTTGACACCTGAGATAGACTAGGGTCATCTACTGCTCAATAGCACACAAGCTACAGCTTGCAAAGGACACCGCCTCATGTGACAAGGACAGACGTCCTGAGCAATGTCCATCTTTACTCTACTTACTTTCAAGGTCCCAGCCTCTGGGAAGTGGGAAGAGATAGGCCATTTGGGACCATGTTTTCCCTCCCTCACAGTCTAATGCAGAAGAGGATAAATGGCACTGTGGGTCTCCCTTCATTAACGTTCCTCATTAACTCAGCATTTTCCTGCAGATTATATCAGGCTGTTAAATAAGCAAGATGCCTTTTGAAAGGAGAAATGATCTCAAAAGATATATCTGAAAGCTGACACATGTGTGTGGAATGAGAAAGAATACTCCTCATTTCACCTCGAGAAAGGCAGGAGGGAAGGCAGGCTGGTAAGTTTATGGAGTGTCTGTGGATCACAACCCTTATAGGATGTCAGCTTTCATCTTTTTTTTTTAATTTTATTATTTTCTTTTTTTTTTTTTTTTTTTTTTTGAGATGGATCTTGCTCTGTCCCCCAGGCTGAAGTGCAGCAGCAGGATCTCGGCTCACTGCAACCTCCGCTTCCTGGGTTCAAGTGACTCTCTTGCCTCAGCCTCCTGAGTAGCTGGGACTACAGGTGCCTGCCACCATGCCCGGCTAATTTTGTATTTTTAGTAGAGACGGGGTTTCACCATGTTGTCCAGGCTGGTCTCGAACTCCTGACTTCAGGTGATCTGCCCACCTCGGCCTCCCAAAGTGCTCAGATTACAGGCATGAGCCACTGCACCCGGCCAGATGTGAGCTTTCAGAACCAGTTTATCCTCCATGACAGCGCCTCCTATGGAACATTCCTTACCCACAGCTTGGCTGGGCTGACCAAACTGATTTAGCCTACTGTTGTTGAGGAAGAGTAGAAACAGAGAGATTAGCAGAGAACTACACAAACATACACAACTGCATACACATGTGTGTATTTCTGGGTTTAAGGAAGGAAACAGCATACCTGCTTCCCACAGTAGGACAAGTGCTATAATCTCGACTGACTAATGACCAAAGCTTTTCGCTCCTTGGGTTCCGAAAGGATATAGATTCACATCACCATGCTGTAACATTCATTTTAAACAAGTTTTTAATAGGAAATGTCTCTGAGAGCATGAAAAAAATAGGAAAAGGATGTTATTTAGTACTTAATCCAATCCTGTACCTAATCCAGCACAGAACATGTTTATCTATGTAGTGTTAACAAGACATTTCTGAGTTGAATGGGAAAAGCTTTTGCTGTGTGATGTAGACTGAAGAGAGCCTCTTGTCTGCCTTTTTCCTCTTTCTGTGCTTCCCCTTGTCCCTGTGTGCCATCTTACCTTTCAGTCCATTTATTTGGAGGCTTCATTTGAAGCCTTTCTCAGTTATCCTTAGGGCACCTCTTGGCTCCTTGGGGTTGGTTTCTTCCCCTTAAGAAGTCTCTCCAAGTGATCAGGCCACATCACACAGACTTTCTTTTTGCTTTTGCCGCAGTGGTGGTTTTTATCTGCAAGACTGTTCTCCCACTTGAGACAATCTGCCCTGAAGCAAACAGATGTTTGCATTGAGATCTCCCCTCTAGATGAATAAAATCATCCCAGAGGCTAATGCTGGCTAGGAAAGGTTTTTTGTGCACCTATGAAGCGTAACTGAGCCCTAAGCAACCACTTTTGATGTATATTTTGTGATTGGGGAAGAAGAAAAAATCAAATAGCATTTCTTTCTGCCAAACTGTTTTTGGCAGATAAAAATTTTTGTTGACTGAAGACTTTATCCAATGTGTGCTTTGCCCTCTTCCATTAAAAAGAGTTCAGTTGAGATTGCTTTTTCTTATGTTGTCCTTGAATTTTGTTCTCTCTGATGTTGCTTGCATATGATACTTCATCAGTAAAATGGATCACATAACTGTCTTCTAAATCTCCATCTTGTTTGGTTTGCTGAGAAGCAGTTTTCATCCAAGCATAAAGTAATTTGTTCAAAGAGTCAGACTTCAAAAGGTGGAAGTCTACAGTCATGGTGAAAATGAAATGAGTACCCTTATTTTTGGAGGACATTAGCTTTGCCTCAGTACCTTGGATCTCCATTATTCATAAGATCTTAGATCAATGTGCCTTGAGGTAGCAACATTTGTCATAATTGGCTGATACATTAGCGTCTTTCAATACCCAATATTAACTTTGACTATGAGATCAGTAAACCATTTAATGATTTTTAACAAGAAATAATAATAACTTGACTTTGAGGATCAGTGAAGCTAATAGAAAACTTTTGAGACGATGACATACTCTTAGACAACAATGTAAGCTTGGAACTTAAGGAAATGTTTCTTGAGCCATATTTATTGAAATGTGATAACTTGGTTTCTATACTTAATCACAAATACTAATTTAAACTTAAGAAAAACAAACCACAAGACATAGTGAGTGGGCAGTCTTGTTTGAACCATTCACTTTCAAAGTAGCATAGCTCAATATTCAGAGTCCTCATACCAGGAGAAGAAAAAATAAAAAAAAAACCTAAGGAGGTGTTACCTTCAGTAAAAGAGAAAATGACATTTTTATTCCTAAGACAAACATTTATTTCTCAAGACTTTGGAGAACAATGAGTATCAGAGATTTTTTTTTCTTCTCTTTCCCTTTTTTTTAAAGCTCTTTGCAAATCCAGACCACACTATTGATTACTGACTATTCATTGCTGAAGGCAGTACTCTGTATTCAATAAATTAAGCTTTAATTCATAAGTCCAACAAAATAATTGACCTCAAAAAGAAGATAAATGAATAGGCTGTCCAGAGCTCATGATTAGAATCCACTTTCCAGTCTCATTATATTAGTATTTTTCAGTTCAGTGATTTTCCCATTCTTTTTTATCTTCTTTCACAATCTGTTATACCTTCCACCCTGTTCCTGTATCAAGGCCAAGCTACTTTCATTCTTGGTTTCCAGATCGGAAGGTTTAACTTATGATATTCTCATACTTTTATATTAATAATTTAATATAGTTTCCATTTTAGGACAAACTAGATAACTAGCATTTTTGAAAAAAAGTATGAAATTCTCTTGATTTCCTAAAATCATGAGCAACATCAGCATACAGCATATATAAATATTTTGATAAATTTATGCTTCTCAATTTTGCAAATTTCGCCCTATCTGCTTCAATAGTCATTTTCTTTACCGAATCCTTAAAGATTCAGAGAGATTTAATAATATTTAACTTTATTTTACATTTAGTAAAAATAAAAACCATTTGGTGACCTGGACAAAATTACACAGTGTTTATAATCCCACAGTTTTTGCTGCCAGTGTAGCAACAGAATGTCTATTTTAAAAAAAAAATTCATAGAAAGGAAGTAAACAAATGAAAAGTACTTTCATTGCTGCTTTGGTCTGATTTGAAAACAAATATAAAACAGTTATCATTATCATAGACACCATTTAATTATCAAGACAATGGTTTGATTGTATATTAATCAGAACTGAAGTGGCTAAACCAAGCACTTCTTCAGCCAACTTCTAAGAATGCAGAAGTAGCTTCCTTGGAATTAATGGAGAGGTGTTCATCACTATTTCCTTTCTGTGTCTTAGCAGAGAATATCCAGAACCCCAGAAAGGAGAAGAGTCATTTTTAAAAATTCCTGGAGCTTTTGAAGTATGCAGGACTTGATTTGTCCCTGCATTTCTGAGAAGGGGCATAATTTCAGGGAATAAACAGGGACTATGAAGAGATAAAGCAGAAACATTTTACTCTTGGGAACTTAGATTGATAACCTCAGAAGCATTATCCTTCCTTAGCTCTTTCCCCACCCCAATTTATAATCTCTAAATGAGATAAAACTTGAACTTGCTCTACCCAAGCTTATTTGTGCAAAAGGATAGGTGCCCTATACACACGAAGTGTGTCTTGAGGGAGCCTAGCATGAGGGCCAGTGAGGCTAATGATACCCAATGGCTTTAATTTCTGTCTTATTTTTTTGCATCCTATAAGGGATCCCAGTAACACTCAAGTGCTGTTGCAAAGTGGAAGATTTGAATTATTGGTGTGCGCTTTTTCATTTAGAACCTCCTAACCAGAAAGTCCAATTGTCAATATTTTATTCAAGTTCTATAACATGATGGTTTATATTTGTAATGATAATCCAAGATACTCTAAGTCTTTCTGACTCATTATGGCCACCTAAATTATGCTCATTATAGCTTTATTATGAAGTGAATTTAATTGCATTATGAATATCTGAACATTGCTAATTGATTGCTATATATAGAAACTAGAAAGAGTCTAAAATATGACATTAATTTGAACATCTCATTTATGGACTATTTCAAATAAAAGCAATTTAATGGAATTTAGTGTTAGGACAAATTTATAAACAAACGGAAGCAAATGTTTTTATCATTATGTAAACAACAATACTTTGCACGTTATATTTGCAATATATTTTGATTTGAGTTTGTATCAAACCATAGGATTATTTAAAATTTAACAAGAAATGATTAAAGAATTGAGCTATTTTGGAGGAGGATTACATGGCAGATTCCTAATGTTAATGGAAATCATGGGGTATTCTGTTTTGAGTTGTACAAGGTCATAGATGTAGGTCAAATCCCATTTAAAATATGTTTTTTATCTGTCCATTAACACCTTAATCACAGGATATGTTTTTCCATGAAAATGTCAATTAAAAGCAGTTGTATTTAAGGTAAGTAGGTGCCTTGGGCTTTCTAGATTTCATTAATTTATGACTTCTTTCTGTTTTATCTGCAGAATTTTTCCGAGAACTCCTGGAGAATGCCGAAAAGTCACTAAATGATATGTTTGTACGGACCTATGGCATGCTGTACATGCAGAATTCAGAAGTCTTCCAGGACCTCTTCACAGAGCTGAAAAGGTACTACACTGGGGGTAATGTGAATCTGGAGGAAATGCTCAATGACTTTTGGGCTCGGCTCCTGGAACGGATGTTTCAGCTGATAAACCCTCAGTATCACTTCAGTGAAGACTACCTGGAATGTGTGAGCAAATACACTGACCAGCTCAAGCCATTTGGAGACGTGCCCCGGAAACTGAAGATTCAGGTTACTCGCGCCTTCATTGCTGCCAGGACCTTTGTCCAGGGGCTGACTGTGGGCAGAGAAGTTGCAAACCGAGTTTCCAAGGTAATTGAAAACGTGCTTTCTTTCTCATTGGTGTTCCTTGTTTACTCTGTTTTTAAAACCAATGTTTACCAAAAAAAAAAAAAAAAAAATCAAGGTAAAAATTCTTAATTGGGGTCCTTGTTCTTAGAGAAATCAGTTAAATATCAAAGCATAATTCTGGCTTTGTTTTCCTTGCATTGTGTGAGAGAGAACAGGATTTTAAGCCATTCTATGTGGTTTGAAAATTAATGTTAATACTTGTCAGCAGTATAGCAGAGAAGATTTTAGTACCAATGGTGCAAAAGCAGGCAGGTTGCAGCTATGATCATTTGATATTTCTGATCAGGGTTTTAAGGATGATAAATGCTCATGAAAGAATCCATTCAGAGGTTATAATCCTCTAGGGAGTCAAGATGACAGTCTTTGTGGGCCTGCGAGTGGAGACAAGTTATTGTTCAGGACATCAGCACCTGGCATTTCTCCTTTTTCAACACGTGTCAATGTGGCCAAATTCCTTCATGTTAAAAGAAGAGCCCTTTGCTGACACCTGTGTTACTGGATTAGGAAGGACTAATGAATACCAAGTATAGATTATCCTAGAGAAATTCTTTTGTTACCCCTTATCTTTGTAATGTCATACCATGCATTGCCTTGGGCTTATGAATAAGATCGATCATTAATCTACTTTTGGGCCTTTCTTGAGGTAACATCTCTATAGCTTGGATATAAGGGATAATTCTACATTCCACTACTTAAACATTGAATATTTCCTGTGTAGAGGATATCTGCTTTTGTTTAAGTTCTTTCTTGACATTTAAGGCACTTGTGAGGTCAGTCCTACAAATAAAATGAAAGATAATTACTTAAAGAAGTAAACTTAAAAATAATACATAACAGGAATCTGGTATTATGTTACTCCAAGAAGGTATATTTGTATAAGGATTATTCCCAAACACTACTTTTCTATTGGAGGGCCATGCCAAAAAGCCACAGTATTTTTCATAACTATTGGTACTGTCCTGCAATGCTTCTTTTTTTTTTTTTTTGACACTTTGGTCTCCTCAATATTTACATCCTAGCATAAAGATTGTGTGTACCCTTACAAATGTTTCTCTATTGCACTGTCAGTAAAATCCGTAATAGCCCATTTTAAATTGTTAATTTCCTAAATGTTTATTTGAGCATACAGAAGGATTATTTCTAGGAAGGTGCTGAAGGAAATAATTACAAGGGCTTATTTATCAATATAAAGGGCATATTATTCTAATGTTTAAAATAATATCTTTGCCAGGCGCAGTGGCTCACGTCTGTAATCCCAGCACTTTGGGAGGTCGAGGTGGGCGGATCTTGAGGGCAGGAGATCGAGACCATCCTGGCTAACATGGTGAAACCCCATCTTTACTAAAAATACGAAAAATTAGCCAAGCGTGGTGGTGGGCGCCTGTAGTCCCAGCTACTCGGGAGGCTGAGGCAGGACAATGGCGTGAATCTGGGAGGCGGGGCTTGCAGTGAGCCGAGATTGAGCCACTGCACTCCAGCCTGGGTGACAGAGCGAGACCCCAACTCAAAAAAAAAAATATATATATATATATATATATATATATATATAATGTCTTTACATTGAATCTCAACAATGTTTTAGATACCAGAGAAACTAGAGCCCCAAAAATGAATTTATAAGGAATTAGCTAGGTAGAATAGCAAGAGGAAATATCATCACCTGAGGACTGTCAGTAAAATATGAATAAGTATAGAAAATAAATATGCATTCCATATTTTCTTGAGTAGATGCATTTTGTTGTAAAATAAGTATAAATTAATTTAGTAAGTTAAACTCAATAATAGGATTAGTCACAGAGGTTGCAAGCTGAAGCTTTTGATTTTGTTGAAGGATAAACATGTAGCCAGCCTTTGAGAAATATGAATTAAGAAATTCAAAGTATGGATGGATATATTCCTGATTATGTGTATTTATTTTAATTGCGTGTTAATAATGTTTAGATGTGTGTATTATGATCTGGCAAGTTTCCAGTGAGATAACAGAATATTTTCTAGCAAAGTGTCTACAAAGCCATGAGGGAGGCTGCTGCTGGCTCTCCCTCCTGTTTTTCAGCGAGTGGCATTCACAACTGCCCAGAGATGGTGTCTCTCCTTGGTCACTCTCTGAATGTCTCAACTGAGGTCTTTGTTGACCAAAGTCTAACACGCTCTTCCTTCTGGTGAAGGATGACCTCATGAGCCAACCGTCAGTAGAGTATGACCTTTTTCTCTAGAAGTGGTGAGAAATGTATTTTCCAACACTGTATTCTCTCTCCCACTGATCTCTTTAGGACCACCATTCTTTTGCAGAACAATTGCTGTGGGCATGGAATATAGTTTGTAGGTCATTTAACCATGGAAAGTTAACTGTTCCTTGCAGATATTGGCTTGTTTGACCTGAGTTTCATCATCATCCCTAATCAGTTAAAATTATAAGCCCCATCCTGACATTTGGGCACTGTCTTTTGGAGATGGGTAGAGAGATAGAAAGATGGATGGATGGATGGATGGATGGGTAGATAGATAGATGAGAGAGAGAGAGAGAGAGAGAGAAAGAGAGAGAGAGAGAGAGATGGTATATGTATATATAGCCTTGGTTTGAAAGAAGCTGAGCAATGTTTTTGTGAATAATTTGTCTCAGGAATTTAAGTATTTTACCAATGAACTTCCTTACCTAATGATTACAAGATGGTCTAGAGCTGACTAAACTAGCAATTTGTGATCTACTGGTACTATGATGATTTTCAGCACCCAAGGTATTTTTGTAATAAGAATAAAATATCACAAGACTAAATACATTAAGAAGAGAAGCAAGAATTGTGTTTGAGGTTTAAGCCCTTCATAAACCTGAAGCCTCTTTATGGTCTATTAATTGAGTGATTTAGAGTTGGAGAAATGATGACAGAAGAGTTAGAAAACTCAAAGCAAAATTCCCAAATGGAGATCAACAAACTAGCTTATCTCCTGCATCCTGATTTGAGTGATTTTTTTTTCTTTTCAGTTTCTCTCTGCATTTATGGTGACTTCTTAATCTTGAAAGACATCATGAATATCTTCTAATTAATTGCTTTGACTGGAAAATTTACCTCTTTGGCAGAACACAGCAGTTTGACACAAATGTTTTGACATAATGTTCAGAACATTATTGGGAAATTTCTTACCAGAAAAATGGAGGTCTAAATTGTAAGCATCAACAGAATTATTTTTAAAACTTCTGCTTGCCATCTTATCGATACAAACAGTCTTTTTCTAGCCTTCAGATGGGGCCAGTTTATTTTAAGTAACTATAACTCTAGGTCTGACTCTTAGAAGCACTATGTGATTCTTAGTGAATATCTGTGGTCAGCCAGCCAGGATTCATTTTCTGTGTGAATGACCATTTTGAGCATGTCAAGTGTTGGTGAGAGGTGGAATATCAGGAACCTCCATGCATTGCTGGTGGAATTATCAATTGATATGCTCACTTTAGATAATAATCTGAAAATACCTGTATTGTTGAAGATGTACCTATTCCAAAACTTCAATTTCATCCAGATAAACTGTTACACGTGCATACAATTAGACGTGTAGAAGAGTGTTTGTAGCAGGATCTTTTACAATGACTTAGAAAGTAGAAATGTCACAAATGGCCCATCTGCCTAAATGGTGATCTCTTCACATCATGAAATTTTCCAGAGCATAGAAAGTGCTCATAAATGAATCACAGAAACCTCATTGTGAGTGATAAACATCAAATCATCTAAAATACATACATTTGTATGAAATTCAAAAATGTAAAACTAAGCAATACATTGTTTAGGAATAAAAATATATGTAGTAAAACTCCAAAGAAATTTCAAAGAATGATACAAAAAATCAGGTGGTGCTCACCTCTGGAGATGCAGTTTAGAGGTAAGATGAAGGAGGGATACATAGAGATTTCTAAGTTATCAATAACATACTATTTCTTAAGCCAGGTGCCTGAGGGGTATGTGTGTGTGTGTGTGTGTGTGTGTGTGTGTGTGTGTGTGTGTGCGCATGCATGTATGTGCAAGCATGCATACATGAATGTCTTGTGTAAAGCTTTTTTAATGAAATAAATTAAGATGTAGAAAGACTTTACCATTGTCCATCTCTGTTTCTATCTGTGTAACTACAATTGAGTCCCTGAGCTACCCTCAGTTGTTTGTAGTACTAACTACTGTTCGTGGACCTGCTAGCAAGTCAGTTTCCATGTTCCATATTGTGCTAAGTGATGTCAGAAAGGCATGGAAGGAAGAGCTCTAAAATGAAGAAAAAAATGAATTTTGATAATGTGGTCACCTTGACAGAATGGATTCAGACTATTTTTTAGCACTGTCCCTTTATTAAAATACCACCGTCATTCCCTTATCTTCCACCACTAGTGAGTGGAAACATGGATACCAGCCGTCACTCTGAAGGCTTGTCAGACATTGTGAGGAAGAAAGAGGGCTTCATAAAGAGATATTAACAGATTGTCTGCTTAAACCAGTCTTTATTAATTATAAAGGCAAATGTGGAAATGACTATAGTGTCTTCACTAGTCCATCATGATGCCATTTACACTAAGAAGACATGACTTTAAAGTGACTTCTGGCATGGCATGGTGTCTCATACTTGTAATTCTAGCACTTGAGGAGGCCGAGGCAGGTAGACAGCTTGAGCTCAAGAGTTCAAGACTCAGCCTGGGCAACATGGTAAAATCCCATCTCTACAAAAAATACAAAAATTAGCCAGGCATGGTGGCATGCACCTGTAGTTCCAGCTATTTGAGAGGCTGCAGTGGGAGAGTGGCTTGAGCCCAGGAGGTGGAGGTTGTAGTGAGCTGAGATCGTGCCACTGCACTTCAGCCTGGGCAACAGAGCCAGACCCTGTCTCAAAAAAAAGTGACTTCTGGCCGGGCGCAGGGCTCACACCTGTAATTTGAGCACTTTGGGAGGCCGAGACAGGCAGATTACCTGAGGTCAGGAGTTCGAGACCAGCCTGACCAACATGGAGAAACCCTGTCTCTACTAAAAATACAAAATTAGCCAGGTGTGGTGGCACATGCCTGTAATCCCAGCTACTTGGGAGGCTGAAGCAGAAGAATCGCTTGAACCCGGGAGGCAGAGGTTGCAGTGAGCCAAGATCATGCCATTGCACTCCAGCCTGGCCAACAAGAGCAAAACTCCTTCTAAAAAAATAAATAAATAAATTTAAAAACTTTTAAAAAGTGATTTCTATGAGTAAACACTGTAAATTGTGTCAAGAGCAATCATTTCAACTTTGCAAGTCATCTCATTGATTTATTACAGACAAATGGGGGAGGTAGTAGAGCTGGGATCCATATAACTTGAACTATTGACAAATACTGTCATCTATCTCTCTATCCATCTCTCTACCAAAGATCTTTCTTCCTGTGGGTCATGACTTTGAAAAGAAAGTCTGACTTTTAGTCTTTAGTAAAACCGGAATATTTTCATCAACAGATACCCACCTATGTCTGCTGCATAGACTGATGTTTTTGCTCGAAGAGCCTCTTAAGTGGCTCATTCCCAACTAAACAGCTTTGCATTAACGTGTGCCTAGAAAGCAACAGACAAAGTCAACTTTCAATAAATGTGGTTGATGCACTATAAGGAAAAATGTTATTACCAAATTTAATGAAATAGAGGCTATCAAATGCCTCTGTTTAAAGTATTCTCTGATCACAATGGAAAACCATTCTGAAGAATTTACCATGGATTCAATTTACAAGAGAAATTGTATTCTATTTAGCTGTTTGCTTTTGAGAAAGAACTGAGAATACAAAGGTCACCTGTTGTCATTATCACCTGAGTTACTGGTTTTGTTCCTTCTGTGGTGGTTTTTGGATTGGAGTTAATTTTTGGGGGGGCATTCCAGAAATGAACACAGTCACAAAAAGGCCTTAGGTGAATGCAAGTTTTTTTTATAGTTCATTTGTGATTAGTGTATTCACTTCTGTAACTGATTATTATTCAATGTAGATTACTTCAATAATATACAGTGTTATGAATAACTGGCAAGCCTTTTGAAATTATCAATGATGTTTCTATGCTTACAACTTTTAAATCAGCGTAATAATCTGTGACTGCTATCTTAGGATGGTATTTCGAGTATTACATTTAGAAAGTACTTTGCACTTGATAAATAATTTCACAATAAAAATAGTAAGAAATTGATATTGGGACTAGGAACCATAATAACAAAAATAGATTATTAAGATATATCATTAAAAATGCATGAATCTTACCATGGTTCAGATACTGTGCTAAGCACTAGAAATTACAAGAATATAAGAAAGTCCAGGTGTCAGTAGAAGAAAAGAACATTTCCCCTCTAGAACAGCATATGGAATGTATCACAGTTGAGTCTCCAGTAGTAAGAAAGTTCCACTTTGATTAAAACAATTTGATTGTATTGATTGAAACAATTTAAATTTTTCTCATTAATTTTAAGTAATCTTGCAAAATGTATAGCCTAGGTGTATAAATATGGAAGATTGTTAAAAAGAGAGTATAAACCAAGGAAAATGAAGCTATCTATTTCCAATGAATTAAAGGCTATTTGTGTAATCTTGTTTTTTTGTAGCTTGTGTATGTTTCCAGTAACCTATGTCTGAGTTATATTACTTTATGGTAAAATTATACCATGTATAGGAAGTCAATTAAAACAACCACCTGTCTCTCCACTGAATCCACTGATTTTGAAGTTTTATTCATATTGAAAGAAGTTACGGATTCCATAACCCTATCTAAATGTACCATGGCTAGAAAAACTTGTTTGGAACCACAGTCCTAATAACTATATTGTACCTATTGAATATAAACTTCTGTCTTCTACAATCTGAGATAGGTGGTTATGATAATCCAACCTTCATCTGACCCAAATGTTAACTCCTGTAAAAAAAGAGCCACTATAGAGATTTAGCTCAGCCCTGATCAGTAAACATTTGTTCTTTGTATTTTGTATGTCAAGTACTATTGGTTAACTTCCTGAGATATGAAGACTAAGCAGGTTACAGCATTTGCAAGTAATAATTAGGAAGAGTGAAACAGAAGCAAATAATGCCAATATATAATGAATACATATTCATTTATGTATATGAACATTATTTATGTAATGAACATTTATTATGCAATAAATGATTTGGGAACTGAGAGGAGAGGCACCTAGCTTAATTTGGTAGGAGGGGTCACAAGTACACTTTCCTTGAACCATGTGTTAAGGGTTGCATATGTGTTGGGCAGGTGATGAGGGCACCTAGCATAGTGAAGGACATTTTAGGCAGAGGCAGTTACATAGCAGAAGTGCAGAGGTGTGAAACCGAATGATGTGTGCAGGGAGCTACAAGCATGTTATCCTTGAGCCATAAAGTACAAAGCAATGATTTGCAGGAGACAAGGATAGAGCCCTTAATTGAACCCTTGAATGAAAACCATCTATTTCATTAATGGTTTTGTTTGTCTATTCTGCCTACATAATTTTAAAAAATTTCTGTGGATAGAAGCATTCCAGTACTTTCAAGGGACAGACATGGGCTGAGCACCTACTATGTGCTAGGCACTTCTCTATAAGAAACAGAGGGAAAAACAACGAATGGAATTGTCCCTGAGGGATTCACAGTCTATCACGAAGAGAGACAGTATGAAAAGTCCAAGTGTAGTGTAATTAATCAGGGTGACAGACGTATGAATAAAATACTATATGAACCAAGGGAAATACATGTTTCCCTTTACCTTGGGAAATGGGAGCAGACATCTTAGAGTAGGGAATCATCAGATGTGGACTTAAAGAATGAATAGCATCTCACAGAGGGAAAAAAGAGGTATGGCTTTCTTGCCAAGGGCCCAGCATGTGCAAAGGCATAAATCATGAAATGTTATGGTTGTTTGGAGATGAGGCCAGGAAGTAGATTTGAACCATATCATTTGGGCATATTATTTTTAAGTTAAGGAATTTGAAGAGCATCACATGAGCTGTGGACCACCAGCTAAGATTTTTTAAAAGACAAATATGTAATTGGTTATTTTTTCACTTAAGAAAGATGGGCAGGGAGCTGATAAACTGGCTGAAAGGAGACACACTGATGGCAGGTTCTGGGATGGGAAGCTGTTGCAATTAACTAGACAAGGGGTGATGAGAGCTGAGTCAAAGCAGCATGGAGCAGATTGGGGAGCACATCTGGAAAGACCGCAGAGATTCTCCAGCTCAACAGCCATGGTGCATGGTTTAGGGCCCTGTCCCCAGAGTCAGGGATGGAACCGTTTGGGAACAGTTGTCTGTCTGCTGACTGATTTGAATATCACCAACATATAAATGTTTGTTGGCAAAGGATAGCAACATTTAGCTAGAGAAAGAAGAATCAGGATCAGATGAAATGTCAGAGACTGTACACATTTAAAGAGAGTTCTGAAAACAAAGACAAATGATGAGAACCAGCAAAGCACGCCCTCCTGAAAGTAAAGGGAGAGAGAATTCAAGAAATAGACTAATCAATAGCATCAACTGTGGCAGATAGTTAAGTGGAAAGGGCAGAGAAAACAGACCTTGGGATCTGGCCATTAGGATGTTAATGACTTTAGCAAGCGCAGGTTGACTTGAGTGGTTTAATTGGTTGGGAAGTTAACTCATCTTCCCCTACACATTCTAGAACAAGGTGTGCAAAGCTTGGTTCATGGACTGGTGCATGCTCATAAATAGGCTGTTACTATTTTGCCACAAGATACATACAAAAATTGAAAGTTAAAAAAAAATCTTTACATCAATTTCACATTGCTTCGACACCATCAATGAGACTTTTCCTGGGATGTTGAATTTGCATGGTGAGTCTCCTATGTGTGAGCGGCATATTAGTTGTACCCAATAGGATCAGGTATCAGGTCATGATATGTTGGTTTTTAATTCTGCTTATGTGGTGTATCCCATTTATTCTGAATGTAAACTGTGGCTTATCACAGTTTACACTGCTGTGTAAACTTTGCACAGCAGTCACATCGTCATCACTTACACATGTACAAGTAAGGAGGGTAGGCAAGGTGTGTGATACCATGGGCCCAACTTGAAAGTTTGGAGGATTTCTCTTTTATTGTCCTGTCTTCAGAGATTCAATGTTATGAGGATGTTTCCTGGTGCAATATCAGCGCACTATAGAGGTTTATGAGCCAAGATCTTGCATATGTTAAACCATCCCTGCATCCTTGATATGAAACCCACTTGATCATGGTGGGTTATCTTTTTGATATGTTGTTGGATTCAGTTAGCTAGTATTTAGTTAAGGATTTTAGCATCTATATTCATCAAGGATATCAGTCTGTAGTTTTCTTTTTGGGTTGTGTCCTTTCCTGGTTTTGGTATTAGGGTGATGCTGGCTTCATAGAATGAATCAGGGAGGGTTCCTTCTTTCTCTATCTTGTGGAATAGTGTCAAAAGGATTGGTACCAATTCTTCTTTGATATCTGGTAGAATTCCGCTATGAATCCGTCTGGTCCTGTACTTTTTTTTGTGGGTAATTTTTAAATTATCATTTCAATCTCACTGCTTGTTATTGAAGCTGGTTCTTTGAAAAGATAAATAAAATTGATAGACTATTAGCAAGATTGACCAAGAAAAGAAGAAAGAAAATCCAAATAACCACACTAGGAAATGAAACAGGAGATATTACAACTGACACCACTGAAATACAAAAGATCATTCAAGACTACTATGAACACATTTACGCACATAAACTAGAAAACCTAGAAGAGATGGATAAATTCCTGGAAAAATACAACCCTCTTAGCTTAAATCAGGAAGAATTAGATACCCTGAACAGGTCATGATATATTTGGAAAAATCAATCAACCAAAGATTGTTCAGATAATTTGAACCCCAAACAGATAATTTGAAATGTACTATTCTAGAATAATGCTAAAAACAGGAAAATAATGAACATATTTTGATTGATTTTGTTGATATGTTTGGGTTTACCTTTCCTGTGTTCAGCTCCTCTTTACCTATTTTTGTACCTTCCTACCCTAGCAGTTTTTCCCTGGGGTATATTCTGGGTATTTACAACCATGATGAGCTTTCAGAAAACCCATTATGATTGGCATGTCTACTGTTTGCCTATCCCCCTCAAATAAAAGAACTTCCCTGGGACCGTGGAAAATGTGTGCAACAAACAGATGAGACGTCTTTGTTACCAATAGGGAACATCCACGGGTGAAATATGCCAATTAAGGTACAGCACAAATAAAAAAGACCCAAGTATAAAACACTAGTGCTATAACTCAGAGAATGCTGCTTGTAAAACAGCTTTATGAAGAAAAACGAACCTGACGTTTATCCCAGTCTCAGTGCTGCCCATTTTTGGACATTTATCCCTGAATGCAATTATGCTCTTCCTATGAGAAGGTTCTGTGAAACAAGATTTGCACAGCAGGCACACCGTAATCACTTACACATGTACAAGTGAGGAGGGTAGGCAAGGTGTGTGATACCATGGGCCCAACTTGAAAGTTTGGAGGATTTCTGTTTTATTGTCCCATCTTCAGAGATTCAATGTTACAAGGACATTCCCTGGTGCAATATCAGCGCACTATAGAGGTTTATGAGCCAAGATACACATCAAAAAGAATTTTAATAAAGCTTGACAGATATATTGCCTTAATAGTGCTGACATAGTGAAGCGGGACTTATGTAGGGAGTATGACATCCTAACATTTTTTAAAAATGAGATATTAGGTCACACAGATATTTGTAAGAAAGAGGGGGGTATGTTATTACATTTTGTAGATTTCCTCCATTGTTATCTTTGTCATTACAAGCAAGGGTTATTCCTTTGCATCTATTTGCATTATACCTCTTCATCCTGATGAGTGATATTCAGCACAAACACAATGGGTCAATCTCAGATACTTAGAATATAGTAATCATACCAAACAATGTTGAAACTCTACATTTTTTGTGTCTAAATCAAATAACCAAGAGTGAAAATGGACAGTTCAGAGTGTCAGTAATAGGATAATGGTGGTGACTCTAACATTCAGATGTAAGTAAAACTATAGCCAAAATCAGTAGATACTGCAAGTTAACATCAAGTGACCCTTAAGTGGCTTGCATACACAGAATTTTTTAATTCATTTTTGCCCTTGCAGGAACATGCTGCATGTCAAAAATGCCACTGTCATATTTAATACTGAACAGAGAACAGTGGATTTTATATGGAAATTTTAACCTTTTCAGATTGTAGTATCTGAAGAAGTGAGGAAAATCAACTTTTCTATGTTAATTTTGTATAGAATTTTGGCAATCAAAAAGTACATTCATTGAATATTTTAAACTTTCATAAATACATTAATTATGGAAACATTATGCATACTATTTTTATAGTAGGTAGAAATACAATTTTTTTCATAGAGAAATATATTCATTCATAAATAATGGGTTTTAAAATTTTCATTGGCTCTTGGCTTTCTAAAAACACATTCTGTTACTAAAAATGTATCAAGACATAAGGAAATATTTATTTCATTGTTTTTTAACGAAAATGGACAACATTTAGTAAGAAGTACACAATTTTATAACGCTTTAAAAATTAGCAGAGAACCAAGCACTTTGCAGAAGTCTTTGTTCTTTTCATCTTAGAATTTTGTTGCACAAATCAGAGGCTCGGCCAAGGAGAATTCAACTGTGCTTGCAATAAAGCATTTTATTGGAAAGACAAACCTTGTGATATTCTACTGCATTGGTAGAGAGAAGATAACTATATAAAATATTTATGCCCCGTTTTCCATAAAATATCAAAAATATCTATTTTGGAATGCAGAAAAAAGTACCCTGACATTTTTGGCTAGGGTGGAAGATAGAATCCAGATTGAAAGTCTTTTTTATTTGTGCAGATTTTTTTTCAGTGTTAGTGTGATAGTACTTTCCCAACAATGGTCTGTTATACTAAATGTTTAACAAATTGTAAAACCTTTCACTCCCAGCTGTCCAAGACTTCCCACTTGATTGCTTGTGTTTGTCACTTGGGTTGTGATATTGCAGTAGAGAACTGGAGAAATGAAATAATATTATGAATCACCCTAGCTAAATAGACATTTATATCCTTCAAATTACTGAGGAAATTTAAGTTGTTGCTCCAGCTTAAATCACCAGGATATTTATTTTTTGTTGGTGGTAAGAAAAATAAATCACCAGGATATTTATTTTTTGTTGGTGGTAAGAAAAATAATTTTAAGTATCTTCATATATTTTTTTCTGATCCTAAAATCAATATGTGTGTTCATCTGAATTTTTGTGAAGAAGCAGAAAAGTACAAAGAAGAAAATAAAATAATTCTAAATTCTCCATACCCAGAGATAATTAAATGTCAAAAGTTTTTATTTCTAGTGTATCTCTAATATGATTTTATATTGCAAAATTATGTGAGCTGTTTGATATTAAATTCCACTTTTATTATTTTAACATCACATGCATTTCCCCACCTCGGTGGCACTTGTCTTTTTTTTTTTTTTTTTTTTTTTAAGTACTCCTATATCTTAAAAATTTTCTTTTACAACCTAAGAGATTTGTTTGCTGCCGATATATCTGGGTATCTCTTACAAAAAAATAATTCCCTAAACAGCCTTTCCTAGAAAAGAAAACAGTTGGCTCACATCGTTTTTTTGCGTGTGTGGGTGTACATGTGTGTGCATGTTTAGCCTGACTCACTTTTCACTCTGAATTCCAAGGTACATGGGAGCTCTGTAGCTCTCTTATCATGTATTTAACTGCTGGAATTTACTGATCGCTTTATACCTACTCCACATAGTTCCATAACTTAGAAACAGTTTTCATTCAAAAGGGAAAAGAAAGGATGGGTATATAAAGGGGAGATAAAGAATGAGGCTGACAAAAAAATGTTTGGTAGAAATCCATGAACAATACTTTCCATTGGGCCCCAAATCTGAATCTATGTCAGATTAAAAACTGGTGGACCTTGGTCCAAACTGGCCCAGTTATATAAAAAACGTATTTTATTTGGCATGAGCTCTTTAGGATTTCAAGCAATGTTTTTAAATTGGGCGGATTGACATAAAATATGGATTTCTACAGTTTCTTGGAAGATACAACAACCCTCAGCCGGCAATTGCATAGCAAAGATCAGCTGGAGCTAATTAGTCTTTAGACTGAGCCTTTTTTTGCCTTAGCATCCATGTTCAGTTTAACGCAGGTCTGAACACTCCTGGAGTTGGCCTGATCCTGAATTCAGTACTAGTTGCCATTTAGCTCAGTGCTTAGCTCCTTTGTTCATAATAAATAAATAAATATTTTTCTGTACCTATTTTTAACCAAAAGTGAAAAAGTGTAATCCAACTAAGCCATGTGTCAAGAAAAATAATGCTTGAAAAATAATGCTTTTTTTGTTTTGTTTTGGAAGTACATAATATGTTAAATATTTAATATACAAATAGCATCTATAGTTAAAGAACACACTCAGTGAACTTCACTCACAGTATTGTTCATCTCCCTAGCCTGTGAACTTGCAAAGTCTCCTTTAAGCTTTATATTGGCCATCATTTGGTATAAATACTGTTTCCTTTTTTTAAGACAGAGTCTCACTCTGTCACCAGGCTGGAGTGCAATGCCACGATCTCAGCTCACTGCAACCTCCCCTTCCTGCGTTCAAGTGATTCTCCTGCCTTAACCTCCTGAGTAGCTGGGACTACAGGCATGCACCACCACGCCCAGCTAATTTTTGTATTTTTAGTAGAGATGGGGTTTCACCATGTTGGCCGGGATGGTCTCGATCTCTTGACCTCATGATCTGCCCACCTCAGCCTCCCAAAGTGTTGGAATTACAGGCATGAGCCATCACGCCTGGCCGGTAAACACTATTTCTTAATTAAATGAAAGTAAACCAAAAGCTAAGAAGAAAACTACTATTTCTGATGTTGGGACCAGGGAAGAAGCCTCCCTTCCGTTAATGCCTTCAAAAACATCCTCACAATATATACAACTAGACATCGAAGCCAAAATGTACCAAAATGTATAGCAAGCACAGGCTTAGAATTGTTCCTATTTTATGTCATTATAATATCATCACCATTATGAAAATTCTCTTCCTGTTCAATGTAGTGCAAGCTAACAAATGATTACTTGCCAGCCACTATGCTAAGTACTTTTTACACCTTGCCATTTAGCCCCTACATTAAACCTATGAGATAGGTATGGTTATCATTCCACTTATTATATAAGAAACCTAAAGCAGAATGACACAGAGCCTATGCTGTAATATTCCACACTGCTTTACACACAGTTGAATTTTTGGTCTCTAAATACAGCAACCTAATATAAAACTCCTTGGTCTATGGCAGTGCTATTCGACAGGAATATGATGTGAGCCACATATATAATTTAAAATTTTCAGACTGGGCACGGTGGCTCACGCCTGTAATCCCAGCACTTTGGGAGGCTGAGGCAGGTGGATCACCTGAGGTCAGGAGTTTGAGACCAGTCTGGCCAACATGGTGAAACCTGCCTCTACTTAAAGTACAAAAAAAATTAGCCAGGCATGGTGGGCACCTGTGATCCCAGCTACTCGAGAGGCTGAGGCAAAATAATCACTTGAACAGGGGAGATGGAGGTTGTAGTGAGCTGAGATCGCACCATTGCACTCCAGCTTCAAATTTTGGTGTGTATTTTGTGCTTGTAGCACATTTGGGGTTGGACTAGCCACATTTCACATACTGAAGAACAGCTTGTGGCTATAGCTAAGGAATTAGTGTGGAGATAATGTTTTAATACATTATTCTCCTATTTAAGATAAGAAAGTTTAAAATATCTCCCTAGGAAGCCTAAACTCTTGTGGATGATTATTCATACACTTTCTGATTATTTCGTGATTATTCATACACAAGGAAAATGGAGAAATATTCTGTCTTTTCATAATGCATTTTTGTCTGTAATTGGAACTCTAACATAAGTAACATAGACACTTTATTGAGGGATTTGTTCTTGCCATTGCCTCAAAGGCCCTACAAGGAGTGCTGCTGCTGTCCCTTAAGTGTAATGGCCATGAGGAAGGTTGCAAGTCATCATGGAGGAACTACTCTGTGATTTTCAATCTGCTCTGGGTAAGTGGAGGAGATGCATTAATACAGGAGTTGGCAAGTGTCTGTGGATGTTAGTATCAGCAGTAAACAAAATAAATAAATGCCCAATTATGATCATGGGAAGGGGCTCTCTGAGATGTTTAGCTCTTTAAAAATAGTGGTAATACTCATAAAGCTGGCCCGTCACTGGGTTAAATGACTCGAAACCACATGACTCATTTGTGTTCACATAGATTTGAGGGTGTTTCATAATCTTTAGGTAAAGAAGGTTCTTTTCAGGCAACAGCCGTGAAGCATTGGTTCTATTTGATTTGTCATTAAACGTTTTAGAATATAACTTATTAAAAAATATGAAATTAAAATTTTAGTGAATTATTACTTGGATGCATACGGTGATACACTAAGTAAGTTAACCAAATTGACATTCATTGTTCTAAAATGCCTATCTCCATCAGGAAGGAGCTTCTCATGAGATGGGTCGTATTTAATAATTCCTATTAATTTTTAAGTGTGCATTATGGAATTGATACTTTCATCGCCATGCTGCAAATTGTGATTCGTAATTCGGTTTCCTTTTGTAATATAGAGAGTCAGATCAACCTGGTAGAAGTATATGCCTCCGTGGCTGCAACCATGTTCTGAATACACACAACTTTCTCCTGGGCTCAAGGTATCATGGTGCTGAAGAGCTGACTTTGGGCTTATTTTATAATTCTATTCGTTAAATTAATTTAGAATATGTAAATGGATTTATTGTGAGATTTAAAGTCCTTTCCCTCAAGAGAGCCCAGAATATTAGTTTAGCAGTTTTTTGAACCAACATTGACTCAATTTCTGGGGCCAGTCAATTTAATGTCAGCATCCCATAATCTTAGCTACACAGTCATTTTCTCTCTACTTTTCACTTCTGAGTCAAAAATCTTTTTGAGAGATTACAAGTATGTCAGAGTATTTCCAACAGAGAGAGAGTTTGTAGATAACTTCTCTCTGCATCCACAAATTCTTACTTTTTCTTTATTCCAGCATCTACGGTTTGTTCTTTCTCTTGGGTACTCAGAAACCCTACAAACTATTGAAAATTGAGTTTAGAAATTTCAAGCAACAAAATCGTTCTGTAACTTTCTTTTTGTGTTGCTTTCTTTCTGTGTTGCTTCCTCTCTATATTTCTCCCTTTCCCATGCATTGGTTTCTGCTGAAATCTACATCTCAATCACCCCAAGAATAGGCTGTTGCCACCTTAAGGCAGCCCTCCCAGTCATTAGGCTCTTTACCTTCTTTTGGGCATCCTAAGAATATCTTCATCAAATACGACTTTGATGAGGTTACTGTCCTGTTTACAAGTCCTGGCAGTACATTACTTATCAATTACTTTTTAAAAATCTGGGGTATTTACTAAGTCCTTGACTCTCTGCTAGGCATGAACTTTAAATGTCATATTCCTATCCTCAAGAGGTTGACAAATCTGAAGTCAGCAGCCTTGCCTTTAAGTCTTCCATCTCTCACTTACCTTGCTGCCTGGTATCATTAGTCCCAACTCAACAGCCAATTTCTCAAGCAAATTTGTCTTTCCCACTGCCCCCCGCAACCAATGTAATTTTTGTCAGAGTTTCTCTGCCACTTTCCTTACTCATTATGCCTTCCTCTCCCCTTTCTTTCAAACCCAGCTCGCTTGCCTCACTCAAAACTTGCTAAAATCCACTCACCACCATATCTCTTGTATCCAGGAAGCTCCTTACAGCTGAACCAGTCCTTTACTCACCCTCTTTTCAGAACCCCTGTACTAAGATTTCAGCATGTTTGTTGATTCAAAGTTTTCACATTGT
Organism: Pongo pygmaeus; assembly: GCF_028885625.2. NCBI lineage: Eukaryota > Metazoa > Chordata > Mammalia > Primates > Hominidae > Pongo > Pongo pygmaeus. The sequence goes on from NC_072387.2 coordinate 103,677,243, forward strand.
ACCATACAGTGGGCCTTCCCAACCTGAAGTTGTAAACTAGTACTCAAGGAAGGAACATGCCTTCCATCCTTAACATTCCTCAGAGCAAGAACTGTTGCAATTTGGATATGGTAGACATTGAATAAATATTATTACTTCTATTATATTACTTTTTTTCTTTCTTTCAGTCTTACCATGGTTGGGATGAAGGAGAGTAATATTCATATGCATTATAACATCTCCCACTTTATTGTAAATAGTGCCCTGCCTGAATACCTGATGGTTTTGGAAAAGGATGTACTATAGTTCTTTCTAAAACCCTACTTTCTCACAAAAGAGATAAAATTAAATACTCATGGCCTGTGGTTACCCAACAGAGTGGTAGCTTCTTTTTAGGTTTTTTGGAACATCCAGCTCGAAAGACATTGTAGATGAATGAAAGATGAATGACTGAATATAAGCTGAGAAGTCCCATCTCCCTCTAGCTCTCACCTAGATGCAGTTGCAGCTCGAGATCTGCTGAAGAGTGATGAATCTTTGTACTCAAACTTCCAAAACACCTGTATCTATACTGTCTACCTATACATAAAGATATCTATACTGTTTCGATAGTTAATGGAGCAACTCTTCTTTCCCTCAGATTTTCCCTTCATGCCTTAGAATTCAGCTCATTTTTCCAGAGGCTTGTTGACTTATTTATTACAATTGAGTTTGGTAAATTATTAGTGGAAGGAAGGGTATACCAGTAGTTTCATAGTCTTCACACGCGAACATTGTACATTTCCCTAGGTGTGGGTAAACAGAAGAGAAAGATGTACCAAATGCTAAAATGATGGGAACATTTTTACAGTGAATTATTAGAATTATTAAGGAGAAAGGAAAGAAATAAAGGGAGAAGCAACTAATCTCTTTTGTAAAGTGCTCACATTGCACATTTACAATTAAGCTGTTCTGATTTCTGTAATTAAAATAATTTCCTCTGAGAGGTCTTAATCATTCATGCCCATGAGTAAAAAAAGGCTGTTGTCATGAATGAATGATTAAAAGGAAGATCTTATTCAGATGCATTAGTTCCTATGAGAAATCTTCGAAAACAAACCATGCATGAAAAAGACAATCAGTAGGTTTGGCCAGGGTAATTTTGGCAATCTGTAGAAACCACCAGCGCATGTGTTTATTCAGCCCTTCATTCAGCAGCATTTATTGAACACCAACTCTTTGGCAGGTGCAGTGGGTGCGATGGTAAATAACACCTAGCCCAGCCTTAGAATTCCCATTCTAAAGTGGATCCCAGACAAATGAATAGTAGAGGTCAATGAGGGCTAAGATAGGTATTCATGAGTCATAATAACTCGGGTGGCCATTGTTACAAGCTCAACCTATGGGGACCCTTTGACCTTAGACCATTTTATTTTACCAGTCACAGATTTTATATCAACAGAAGCATAAATTCTCATGAAGATATGAAAATTCACTGTTTATTGAGAAAATAAAACTCCATAAACAACTAGTTAATATTTATTGACTAGTCATAAGGTATATGCAACTGCTGCTGGGAACAGTTAATTGTAATTATATATACATTTTCTCTCTTACATGATATGTTATATCATGACCATAATATGAAAATAACATAGGAGAAAATGTAAAGAGAGGAGAAACTTGATGTAATCCAGAGCTCATTAGACCAGAAATAGGAGATACCTGGAAGGGAATTCTTAGTTTGACCCTAATTAGTTGTCTGAATAACTTAATTTCTTTGCTCTTTGATGAAGTGAGGAGATTAGACCACATGAAATGCTTATTGGGAATGAAATTCCCAATGTGACGGTTATTGAGGTCTTAGACATATGACTGAGAAACTGAAGTATAGTTTCAGGACTGCACCTCTGAGCATTTAGATCTGCCTTGGAAGGGGTTGGTCAACTAAGGCACTAGCAGTTAATTTGAAAGTTGTAGGCTGTACTTCATTGTATGTATCTTTGGATGTGGCTTGAGAATCTAACTACTTCTGATTGTCATCCTTGTAATTGGGCTTAATTCTAATTTTGGGGTAACACAGCTTACTTTTATAATAACAGGATTTTTTTTTAAATCACTTCAAATTCCAAATACAGTGTTGAGCTGCTGGATACCTGTATGCCTAATGGATTTCCATGGGCCTCCTAGAATTCAACCTGTTTTGCTGGCAGAGCCAGACATCTAAATCTACTATACTATGTTTTTGTATATAATTCATAATTTTAATTTTGGCACTCATGATGTATTTGGTGTTAAATACACGTTACTGCCAGAGATAATGGATGTCCTCCTAAGGAAATGGTGTTTGCAGTGTTCTCTATTGAATCTCACATTTGATTGGCATGTGTATCCTAGAAAAGTTGGCATAGCACTTTGTTAGAGGGCACAGTGCCATCTAACAGTCAGGGAGGAATATAGGCTGAAAAGTGATCTCAAATGAAGTCAGCTAGGAGTGTTCAGGAATCAAGATTTGGCTCACTGCAGTAGAGGGAAATAAGTACTCTTATGCAAGTCTTTTATGCAAAAGTTTCCACTGACTATAACCTTTAAATATATCTCAGGAAGATTGGAAGGTGCTTTTGCTATCTTGGAAGAATTATGTTAAAAAATTTAATTGTATAATGATGTTGAAAAACAGCATTATGTTTGTATTTACTCTACAGTTTGTTAAATCAATTTGCAGGTGAATCTAGTACATCAAATCGCACAGTCAACAGGCTTTTGTGTACCAAGTAAAATAAGTAGAGGATTATATCCTTCTGCCACTTGTTACCTAGTGAAATTCTGAGGTTCCTGAGCTTCTGTTATCTCATCTTCAAAGTGGGGATAATAGGAAGTGGGAATGATGTACTTACCTGAGGTTTTTATGATAGTTATATGAGACAAAAATATGATAAACATATTTGGTGAGCAATAGCAGATTCCTAAGACTAAGAATAGTCCATAATATCAAAGTTTTACATAGAGGTGAAAAAAGAAAAATGTATTCCAAAGTGGTTGATGACAAAAACCTATGACAGCGATATCAAATTTAAACACTGTAATATTCTGTATTATAAATATGATGATACTGATTATGGAATACTATACTGGTTCTGAGGAATAGGCTCTCTTTATATCTACTCTAGTCTCATTACATTGCTAGGCATTGGCAAACAAAGGAACACACATGGAAGTCATCTCAGTTTTTGTTCTTGTCTAAAGTTTATAGGTATATGCATAATGCCTTTTGGAAATGCCTACTTTGTAAACTGCATATAAGATACACATGGGGCTGAATCAATAAAGTTCAGCAGACACCACATTCCTATTCTGTTCTTTGTATTCTCTCCAAAGTGTCTTTAAGGCTACAGTCAACAATAAGAATTTTGTGGCACATGTATACATATGTAACTTACCTGCCCATTGCGCACATGTACCATAAAACCTAAAGTATAATAATAATAATAATAATAATTAAAAAAAATAAAATAAAAAAAAAGAATTTTGCTGTAGACAATCAATTAAAGCCGAAATAAGCACTCCAAATAATTTCATGATTTCTACTGGAAATTTTCAGGACTTAGTAATGTGTGGTACAATATGTCTAAAACAAATACTATCAGTTCTTCCTAAAGTAGACTCCTACAGTATAAAGTAAAAAGTAAAAACTTTCTGATTAATGATTTCTCTCTCTCCAATTAATAGCAGAAAACCACTGAAAAGAGACTTTTTCCCCACAAACTTTCAATTCTTGTACACATGGTCTTATTATTGATTGTACATGGGAACTGACTGTGATTCTGTTACTTGAAATTTTATTGTTCCCTGAGTGTTGACTTCAGAATTACATTTCTTCTCTGTTGGATCTTCTGAATGGCTATGATCCAGTTTCCAATCTAGAGGGGATATTCCACCCTGTCTCTTATTGGCTAGTATCATTCCCAGAAGGGATCTGTCTTTTGTGCTTATTAAAGTTTATTTTGTACAAAAATTTGTGTTCCTCATCTTAGTATTTAATCAGTATTTTACTATTACGCGGGCAACATATGTATCAATTTCAGGGGGATAAAATGGTAATTAAAAATCCAGTTAAAAAATAATTACAAATATTTCTGGGGAAATACAGAAGAAATGTGATGCACATTGTTCTATGTTTACTCTTTCCTCTTCTGACATTGCCCCTAATAATGAAAAGTTTTATTTAAAAACCGAAACATGGTCAAGCGATACTCTAATTAAATGGTGGGGATAATTGTAAAAATTCAGTCAGGCTCCGGGAGTATAATTCTGGTAGGTTATGTAACATCTATTTGTCTTTCCCTGCTTCTTGCCTATATGTAATCTTTTCTTCTTGGTACAATGCATCAGTGAGAACAAGGCCTTACCACCACTATGGCAAAGGAACCATTGGATTTATAAGTAAGGTAGAACAATCCGTTTATTATAATATTACCATCCTCCACAATTTCATTGTCTTTCAAAAACCAAGTAGAGGTTAAAGTGTATAACTGACTCACTGAGTAAAGCTTGTAAAATCATTTGCAAGTCTTTAATCAAATTTTTACATTCAGGATAAATTGTTCTAAGAGACCGTTCTATAAAATGCCTTAATTACTATATTTTCACTCCAAAAACCTTCAATCGAGACGGAAATCAAAAAATATGAATTTTAAAATTTTATTCTATTTAACACCGGTAGACAATTTGTCTCTTATCCTTGTGTTAGTCAATCCCTTTAAACTCACATGGTGGCAATAATTGTATCTTTATGAAGCAGTATAGTTGACCAATTCAAACTGCCTTCCCCAGATAATGATACAAGTTAATGTGTTTTCTGAATTTCTTTACTGATGCTCCAGAAAGGAAAACAAGTTCAATTTTATAATTTTATTTTTAATATTTGTGTTATTGTTGTCCTCATGGGAATTAAATACTATATATGAACACTATGAAAATTCACAAAACTACTCACGTCAATGAAACACAGTAACATGTTCACAGGGACAAGATAAAATGACTGTAACTATTGTCAGATGTCGGAATTGCTTTAGCCTTTTCCATAAATCATGGTGGGAGTATCATTATCATACGTGATTAATGACACTTCACGTCGTGGATCTGATTACAACCACAAAACAAAGAAAATAAAGAGGAAATCACTCACGAACACCCTCTATGCAAAGGTTGGGGTGTTTCTTTCAAATTACCATAATTTGCTTACTCAGCGAGTCAATTAAACACAATTCACTGAAACCCACAGAGACCTAACAGAGATTTTCCTGATGATATTCAGATCTCTTTCATAAACACTGAGTGAGCAGTTTGGGGAACAGCAATAATCTTTTTTCCTTCATCCCATTTCTTGTTTGGAAATCTCTGAATCCGTATTTATTGATCCAAGCCACCTTATATTGAAAAACTATTTTTTTCACAATAGTAGTATTTGATTTATTAAAGATAACCTTAAACCTCATGATTCTGCAAAATGCTAGGGTATTTTTCCCAGAAACTCTGCTTTTTAGTTCTCTGTTCTCAAATCACGCTTGTTTCTTAATAGAATGAACTTACATGTTATATTTTCATTTGGATTATATTAAATTTTCACTGGTAATCCACTGAAATCACAAGTGAAGCTTTTCTTTGAAATACATGTTAAAATTATTTTAATACAAAAGACATTTTATATAGTTGAGATATTTTCTGATTTTTAAGAAGCATCTATATACATGGAATAACATGTTTTAATTATTGACTACAGATTATTCTTATCCATTACTCAACTAACTAATCCATTAATATATTCTGCTTGATAACATATTGTTTGTGTCCCTTTTTGTTATTTTTAGAAATTTACAACAATGAACTTTCTTTTATTGAATAGTCTATCCTTAAGATACCTAATTTACTTTCCCACCTAAAAGAATCTAAGTACATTTTTTTTTAAAAGAATAGACATTCTTTTTCAGAGCAGTTTTAGGTCCACAGCAAAATTGAGTGGAAGGTACAGAGATTTCCCACGTAACCTTTCCCCTCCTGCCCTCCACCTCATGTACAGCCTCCCCTGGTGTCAATGTCCCCACCAGAGTGGCACGTGTGTTATGACTGATGAACCTCATTGACACATCATTATCAAAAAGGACCATAGTTTACATTAGGTTCACTCTTGTGTTGTACATTTTGTAGGTTTGGACAAACATCTAATAACATGTGTCCACTTTTACAGTATCCTACAGAATAATGCTGCCCTGAAAACTGTCTATGTCCCAACTGTTTATCTCTCCATCCTTACTAATCCCTGGCAATAACTGATATTTGTATTGTCTCTATAGTTTTTGCTTTTCCAGAATGGCATGTAGTTGGGAATTCTACAGTATGTAGCCTTTTCAGATTGGCTTCTTTCACTTAGTCATATGTTTGTAAGGTTTCTCCGTGTCTCTTCATGACCTGGTAGCTCATTTCCTTTTAAGGTTCAATAATATTCCATTATCTGGATGTAACACAATTTTATTTATCCATTCATCTACTGAAGGATATCTTGGTTGCTTCCAAGTCTTGGCAATTATGAATAAAGCTTTCATAAATATCTGCATGGAGGTTTTTGTGTGGATATGTTTTCAGTTCCTTTGGGAAAATACCAAGGACCAAGAATGCAGGATAGTATTTATAGTTGTGGGAGAAACTGACAAACTGTCTTCCGAAGTGGCTATACCATTTTTCATTCCCTCCAGCAATGAGTGAGAGTTTCCGTTGCTCTACATTCTCACCAGCATTTGGTGTTGTCAGTGTTCTGGATTTTGGTCATTCTAATAGGTGTGTAGTGTATCTCATTGTTGTTTTCTTTTGCATTTCCCTGATGACATATGATGTGGAGCACCTTTTCATATGCTTATTTGCCATTTGTTTGCTTATTTGCCATTTGTATGCCATTTGTATGTCAGTGAAGTGTCGAAGTCTTTAGACCATTTTTTGATTGACTTGTTTTCTTATTGTTGATTTTAATCATTCTTTCTATATTTTGGATAACAGTATTTTATCAGATATGCCTACTGCAAATATTTTCTCCCAGCCTGTGGCTTCTCCTTTCATTCTCTTGACAGTGTCTTTCACAGAGCAGTTTTTAATTTTAATGAAGTCCAGTGGATTGATTCTTTCATGGATCATGCCTTTTGTGTTTGTTCCTCAGATGCATATGAATTGGTGAGAGAGCATATATCAGCATTCTTGCACTGTCATCTCAGTTCTCTCCTTCAGGCTCAAGAGGCTACAACACAGCCTCCTACAAACTACACTTCCCAAAATAATCTTCTTTGGGTGAAAATTGCCTTCCCTATAGGTCTACTCAACAGCAGCTGAAAGTTGACAGTTAAGCAGAATATCGTGACTCCCAATTGATGTCAAGTGGGTTGAGGATAAGGCAGGATGTCCAAAGAATATTTAAGTCATCCAAACATTAACAATCAGCAAATATTAATGGAGCACTTACCTTGTTTCAGGTGCTGTGGTAGGCAGAGTGTACTGAGAGGTCCAGAAGGCATGGATCCTCACTACAAAAATATCAAAATAAGAGACAAAGGAACATAGGCAAATGAGAAATTTGTAGGGAGATGTGTGTAGCAAAAATATTTGCACAGTTTACTCCAAAGAGTAAGTAAGAAACTATGTCTCAATGATGCAGTGAGTAGTTAGTTGGTGCACAGGCTTGGGAAGAACCTAGATGTCCTGATGCCTGAACTAATTTTGCAAAGATACAGATATTTTCAAGGTTGACAATGTGTAGAACATCATTCTATGCAGATGGGACTGTGGTGGATGTGTTTGAGGTGGCTATAGCTTCAATGAAAAGAAATTAGCACATTGGAGAAACAAACCAGGAATGGATTATGAGTCTTGACTTTGATAATGGATCCTCTTGCTACGTCATTAGCTGACCTCCAGACCTGGTTCATTGTGCCTCCATTTAAGAGAATGTGGTTAAATAGGCAAAGCCAAATTTCTTGTGGATTTAATAAAATCAGAAGTCAAAGAAAAATAGCAGTAACTACCTTTTCTCATTGCCACTGTCTGGTGCCTATTTCTTGTTGTAGATTCTTATTCAACATTTCCTATATTAAAATGGCAATACAATACAATATTTACAGGCACACATCACTTATTTAGTACCAAATGGATGCAATGCATTTTGTCACTAACATCACTTGAAGACATTTTTCCCATTGGTCACTATTTGAAGGGGGTATACAATTCATCCTTATTGGAAAAAGGAAAATGGATCACAATAAATTGCAAACACATCAGGGAGTTTACTCCTAAGCAGCAGGAGAGAATCAAAGAAAGTTTTCATGTAGAAGGAAGGCAGCAGAATGAAAGAATCACTCTGTGGGAGATGACAAACCATAAAAATATCAGAGGTGTTGCAAAAGATTTGGAAATGGTCAGCTATGTCAACCCATTGTGAATTCTACAGATAGCTCAAGTTTTGTGCAGATGTTATCCAGAATAATTTGATCAGGTCCTGTCTTGTTTAGAGAATAATAAAATGGTGCCTTTGTCAGCATGTGCAAGTGATATAACAACAGTTTATTTTTATTGCTTGAGAATTGGAAATTTTCTCTATCTCTGAATAAAAAGAAGACGCTCAGAGATTCAGCCCGCTTTCAGGTCTTTGGAATATATACAAAGTAAGGTAGAAAAAAAGAAACTTTAAATTGAAATCTATTTAAAATATTGGGAATATCATATGTTATTTATAGGACTGTTGGTAACTGTTACTTTGCTTTCTGAACACATTGTTTTCAGCAAATGCGTTAAAGCAAAGGGCTACTACTACTAAGGGCTAGAGAAAGCGGAATGGGAGAACTGGGCTTTAAGTTGCTAATAATTTTTCCAAATAGAGAAAATGTGCATATACACCCAGAATAAAGAACAACACAGAAATATAAGTGCCAAACCATGTAATACAGACTGTAAATAATATATAGGGTCAAAGAGAGGAATGATCTTTGTGGGCCATAGATAATGGGGAAGAGGAAAGAACTGAATTGAACCATTAGTATTTATTTTCTTTTTTTCACTTTGAGAGTGGATAAATTGCTGCTCACATGTATTAATTACATATTACAATTCAAATTCTACCCTATAACAAAAAATCTACAACTACCCTTTAAAACAATTTATTTTAAATAATATTAATTATAATGTAAATGCATGGGTTGTCTACCACTTAACTATTTGACTGATTAGTTGCTGTTGATATTTTTCAGTGCTGAAAGTGCTTCTTATTCACAAATCTTTATTTGTACAATTAAATCTTTTTTGAGGTGGTCAAATTAATCCCAATTACTATCTGTTGTTTTGTTAATAACATAATATTTCTACACTGTCGTTATATTATTAATTGAGCTTGTATAAATAAATAATGGCCAATGGATTATGGTTATATGTGGGATCTATTAGGTATGAAATTTTAGTTTGCCATTTTAGGTCCCATACATAATTTGGCATCAACACCTTATTAATGCAAACAAGTAGAAAATTTGAAACTTATCTCCAATGGAGGATGGAAGACTGGATGAGATCACCAAGGAAATGAGTGCATGTAGGGAAGAGTAGAGATCCAAGAACTCCAGCTTCAGAAATCTCAAAGAAATGGACAAATCAGCAAAGAGGATCGAGAAAAAGAACCAATGAGATAGAAAGAACACCATGAAAACGTGATGTTCTAGAATTCAAGTTTAAAAACCTGTAGCACGGAGGAGGGAAGGAGGAGAAGCAAGTAACAGTTTGCAAAAGAGTATGAGGATGAGAATGGCCTATCAAATTAGCCATGCAGAGCTCATCGGTGATATCGACCAGCAGTTTTATTGGAGTAGTGGGGGTGAAAGTCTAAGTGGCTTTAGGGAAGAATAGGAGGAGAGTCACTGTGGGTAGCAAATACAAACAAGACTTTTGAGGAATTTTGTTATAAAAAGGGAAGGGCGACATTGAAGCTAACTTCAAAGTAGAATAAAGGGAAAGAGGATTATTATCTAATACTATTAATAATAATGATTATTATTATATTAAGAGGGAAGAAATGAGAATTTGTATTGTGCCAATGGGAGTCAACACAGAGAAAAATTTCTAATGAGCACTTCATTAACTTAGGTAATCTCTTTAACATCTCTGTGGGGTCTATACTATTATATCTTCAATTTAATAGAAGCAGTGACGTTACATAGCTAACATGTGGGCAATCTGGTATTTTATTCTTGGCAATATTGTCCAGTCTTAGGTCTTAAGCACTTTCTCTTAAACAGTATCTATCTTTTAAAAATGCACAAACATGTACTTATACCAGCTAAATTATAATGTAGCCACGTACCATTTTCTTTAGGGAATTTCTTAGTGATGTGTCTAATTGTTCTTTCATTTTCATGTATTTTACTGAAAAATAAACTATTCAGTGTTATATTGGTTAATACAAGTTCTCATCAGTTTCTGAAATGAATATAACTGCTTTATTACCAAGAAATGAGTTATAATCTGTAAATACTCATTTGACAGGTTTTATCTTGAATTGGCTTAAAGTAAAAGAAAGGAAGATTTGGTTTTAAACTGAGAAAAAAGTTGGGTGATTTTTGTCTTAATTTACAGATAAAGATTTCTCTTGTAGTAGTTCTACCTTGTAGTAGTTACCATTGTCTTATCATTTTGACCAAGAGAAAGAAAGCATGTAGAATTACGCATCAGTAGTTTTCCCTTTGTACATATCTTTTTTGGGGAGAGCGGGGAGCACAATTCAAGTCTGAACAACCACGCAAGCATTTTATGTGCATTTTGATTTCTCTGAGCTAGATTGGGAACTGTAGAAGGTATCTATACAGTTCAGTAGCCTCATGACTGACTGACTCATCCCCTTCCACTCAGTCTCTTGACCACCCTGGAAATATACAAACTTGGAGAAAATGCTACAACAGCTAATGAATCAGTGGGTTCCCACTCATCTTAGAATAAACGAAAGGCCCCTTAACATGGCCACAAGGATCTCAGCGGTCCCATCTCAGCCACAATACTGGGACCTTCTGTGCCAGCACATCTGGCTGTATTTTATTTCTTTACATTCTTGGCCTTCCTACTTCCTCTCACCTTAGGGTGTTAGCTTGTGTCATTTGTCCTCCCTCTTCCTTCCCATCAACTCTTAGCAGACATTTACTCATTCTTTAGACACTAGCACCAGCATTGCCTTCTCATGGAGTCATCTTGGGCCACCCTAAATCAAATTCTTTCTTCAGAGGTTCTTAAGCCAAAATTCACCTCTTTGTCTTAATTATATCACATTGCAGTTTTGTGCTTGGTGTGTGTGGCTATTTGGTTGACATATACTTCTCATAGACCCTTAAAATAGGGACCATGTATGTCCAAGGCCTTATTAGCACCAGGCTCACAGTAGACATTAAATACTTTCATGCATTTTTTTTAAACAAGGAGGTACATTAAATTGTTGGATGCTTTACTTCCACTCTCTCAAATGTGAGAAATAAAAAGCTCATTTTCATCTTTTCTTTGAAGTAGGGTAGTTTTTTCTGGATATAATTTCAGTTAACTCATAGACCTAAATTTGGTGTTTAGCAATCTTTTACACAAATATATGTGGGTGATAATGTGTCAGAATGAAGAACTTTGAAATTTCTGTGCAGAATGTCTCAGCATCATCCTTGGAGGTGATGATGGACTTGGGGGCTTGTTCTATATGATATTCTTATGTTTGCCTTACAATTTTTTTCCGGGACTTCAAGGTGGAAGTGGGATAGGCGTTCCACATTAACTTGTGTATGTGTTATATGAAAAAAGGTAAATTAGAATAATGAAGACTCTTGATCCTTAACTATCTTTATAGCTGGCCAAAATCTGTCACAATTAATTCTATTTCACAAAATAACTATTATATAACAGTAATTTTGAATCTCATCTTTTCTTAGTTGCTCTCACTATAGCAAAATGAAAATATAATAACTCACTAAGTCATTTTTATCATTAAAAGGGTGGGCTCAGGGAACAGGCATTCTGGGTTTGCATGCGGGACTTAGAACTTCTACCTTCTACTTGGGGACTGTGTTGCAGTTACATAACAGCTTTGTGTCTTAGAGGGTTTTTATGTATAAAATGGGAACACTAATACTACCTTGTAGGATCGTTTTGAGGATTAACAGAGTAGATCCATGTAAACCCCTTAGAACATTGCCTGGCCACAATATACATTAAAAATACTAGCTGTTATTCATAATAATATTATTATTACAACTTGGTGAGAAGGTGAGAACCTTTTCTATTTCACAGTAGTAAAAAAAAAAAAGAACTCTTTTGTATAAATTTCATGAAGATTTGTTGAGCACCTATTGTATGCCAGACAGTGCACGTTTTGTGAATATAAATGAATAAGACATTCATTTCAAAATGTAGGCAAAAGTATGTATAATTTTGGACAGTGTGAATTTAGCGAAATCTTCAAGTACCTGGAGTTGTATATGTAAAAAAAAAAAAAAAGAAAATATTCATGTCTAATTGTTAACTACAGAAAATATTATAAGCCCTGATTTTATCCAAATGAGAAGACAGCCACTGAATGTAGATAGGACGGGCAAACAACAGGAAGCTCAGAGCCTAATTCTCTCCCAACCAAATGTTTAAAGCTTTTATTTTAAGCCCATTTCTGGCACCTGGTGTCATTTACCCTGGAAAGGTTTTGCTTTTATAGCAGCTGGTTTACTCTGCGCTGTCTTTTGATGAATTTCATTATCTCATGTTGTCTCTTTAATTTTACATTGGTATATGAGAACAAAGTAGAGAACTATTGGAAAACAGTTAAAAGAACTCTGGTCTAAAATCAGCCCCTTCCTGACTGTGACAGCACCCTCTGACCTCTTTACTGGTCGAGTTACTTCATCCTTCTGGACCTTTTTACATCTTCTGTAAAACAAAAGGGTTGTATTAGGTGATCTAAAGTGTCAGAAGGTTATGCTTGCCTCTCTGCGCGTCACTGTGCCCCGTCAGTAAGGTAAGGAGACATGCCTGCCCTGAGCTGCTGCTAGGAGTTCATGAGTCACCATGTCTGGAAGTGACTGGGACATCACAAACACTCTCTCTATCAGTGTTGTTATTCATGGAATGATGCTAAACCCACTTAGGAGTTCTCTTGGGTGATTATAGAAGTTTTTGTGCAATTTAGTTTTCAGAAATGACAGCACAGTAAAAGCAATGTGCTCTAGTGCCTAGGAAGCTCACCAAGATTGAATGAAGAGCAAATGTAATTCTATCACTGCTGAATTTTTCTTAAGTTCTCTCCCACGGTAACAGCTAAATGCCATTTCTAAGGTATTTAGAAGGCAGTGTCGTGGAGTTTTCAGCACTCACATGAAAGTTTAGCTGACTTCTGGGGAAAATAAGCCAGCCTAAGAATGGACTTTGTCCATGCAGGGGAGATACTGCCACTTCTCTACTGCTCCATGAGTTCATATTTAGGGGGGTTACATCAGGGGCTACCAGAGTGGAAAGGCTTTTAAGTATTGCATCTGATTCAGCCAGCAAGTTGAGTCACAAAGTGGATTACATAAAAGGAAGAGGAGGAGTTTGTGGTGCATGTGTCCCAGAAAATATTTAATTCAATTCAAAATCTCAATTCTGAAGATAAATACTGCCCTAATCTGCATCCCTAGGAACCATATATATACAACCCCCACCACACCACATATAAGAAAGTAGTTCTAAAGAAAATAGTGCAAGCCTAAATATACTGGACAAGTGGGATTAGTTGCCACTGTATATAAAGGGGCAAATCCCATCACGAAACTTCCAGAGTAATATCCCCATTGACAGTTATTATTCCCTATGTTGCCACTGTAGTATATTCCGTTTGTTTCTCTGCTTTCTTTCCCTATGAAGTTTATGGCCTTCCAAAGTATGTGCCATTTGTTTTATCTTTTGTTTTTTCTCTCTCTCTGGTTAGACCCACTCTTTTGATAACATCTTTTAAGATACAGAAAAGAGTGATGGCTTTTTCAACTCTGTATTCTCACTCGTAACACTATATCTGGCCCAAAGAATGAATCCTAGCATGCTGTGTGACCCATATTGAAGAAAACATAGGAACAAGGATATGTCCCTTCCAGTTTTGGCCTCTCCTTGTTTATTTTAATCAAGGTGATATGATATGTGCTGTGAAAACAAATACCCAATGCTGCAAGACTGACTAGAGACAACCAAATAGTAAGCTTTTCTTTTCAAATTAATTTATTGTATACTGTGGGTCATCAAACTACAGCCTGAAGACCAAAGCCATCTTGCAGTCTGTTTTTGTAAATAACATTTTATTTGAACACAGTCACACTTATTTATTTTTGTATTAGCCATGGCTTCTCTCTCCCTACAGAATTGGGTAGATTCAACAGAGACCATATGGCCTACAAAGTAAAAAATATTTACTATCAAGTTCTTTACAATTCATGTTCACCAATTTCTGTTGTAGACTATTTAGAAGTAGAAAATGAAATAATTATCATTTCTCTTAGTAATTTGTTAAATCCAAAGAAAACATGTTTTTATGTTACAGTTAGCCAAAGGCCTTATGTTTTTTCAGACTTTTAATATTCTCTAAGCATATTCTTCACACACTATGTGTTAATGAAAACAGTAAACTGATTAGGCTCGATTTATGGTAAATGAAAATCTTCCCTTATAGCTAAAGTCGCATCCATCACTGGACCGTCATAAATATACAACTCCAGTTCATTGTGACATCATAAACTTCTCTTCTGTAGTTTACCCTGATGGAAATTGTACTCCCCCTGGTATTTATGACCTACAGTTTCCCAATACCAGAGTACAGTTTATGAGACAAATGAGTCTAGTCCTCCACTGTCATTCTTAGATTGACAGAGTCCTATATTAAATTGGGATCAACTATATATGATGTGCATTTGTGTTGCAAAAAGATACAGCAGTCTGCTGGATTTATCAGGAACGTTTTGGGAAATAAACATCCATGCCCTGGCTAAATAAAAGATGAAATCAGTACTAGTCAAAGAAGTCTTAAAATATGACTGCTCTGTTTCTAAAATGTTTTCCCATCTTGCCTTTGTAGGGAACACTCAAAATGCATTGCTCTCTGATAATGGGCTCAATTTAATGAGTAAAATTTCCTTAATTTTCCCTTGTATTTTGGATATACCATAATCCTACCTAATTTCAAATTAGCTACAATGGCAGATACTTAGGCATTGTGAATAAAAATGCCCACCTTATAATAACCAAATTAATATTTGAATACTTCATTGTATGTAATCATCTACTAGTTAAGTATAAAATGATAACTGCCTTTCTCTTACTTCCCGATCTGTGAAAGCTATACTCAAATCCTCCCTCTACTGAGCAATCCTCCCAGACAAACCCAGTGCTGCTGCAACTGCTGTTGCACTAAATGATTGTTCTACACAATTAACACCTCACCTTATACTTCCCATGAGTATGTGACACATCATTTAAACCTGACTTCCACCAGTGCAAAATGCTGATAGTATACATTACTGCCTGGTACCCGCCTTGTGTCATTTCTCTGTAGACCTCACCATGCCACCTCTCAGCCATATGAAATGATTCTTATGGAAGGAGATCTAACCCTTTGCTTATTTCCTTTGCACTCCAGAGGATCTAACAGGGCAGTAATAAAAGCTAATATTTATTGACCACTTGCTCTGTGCCAGGTATTTGTTATCTCATTTTATCTTCACAATGACCTTATAAGATAGCTACTGTTTTTATAGTATCATTCTAGTTTTACAGATGGTAAACCTGAGGCACAATCAGGCTAAGCTAGTTGCATAAGGTCACAAAGCTAGCAAGAGGTAAAGCTAGAATTTGGCCTCTATGGGCTGACCCAAATGTAGAACTCTAACCACTGTACCACAGTGTAGGTGTCCAGGGGGTAAATCCTTTGTTGACTGGGTCACAAATGATGCATAGAGATGTTTTTTACAGTGTGAAAACTCATGACTTAAGTTATTCAAATTTTGTGTAAAAATAATCAAAATATAAATTTCAAAATACACTCAGAAATAGGTTCATTTGTTTATGTAAAATGTACTAAAAAGAGCTTAGGACATTAAGTGCCTCCATGAATGGGCATTTCATCACAATTGGATTGCAGTGGGTGACACCATAAAAAAACTAAAATCAGTCAGGGAGATGTTTTAGAAGATATGGTTTGTAAAAGTTCCTTTGAGGCCCTTAGACTAGGCAGTAAATGTACTGCCCCAAAATCCTCCTCCTCTCCAGTTGGAAGATAAAATTGCTATTATAATCATGGGTCACTTCAAGTTCAATGGAACTTACTCTCTGGGGAAAAAAATGGCCAAATAAAAGGCAAGTTTTCCATCTATTTTCAATGATAAATGTCTGGCCTACTTCAAGAGCCTTTTGCCAGGGTTCAACTAATTTCCATGCAGCCAGGCCCAACATGCCAATAATGATGGAGAGCGTGAGACACCAAAGGATTCTGCGGATTGTGACTTCTGCTCTGCAGACAGACAGCACTTCGTTTAAGTGGCTTTCCAGATATCTCACTGTGGATCTGATGGAAGGATTTAGCTTAAAGCCAGAGGTTGTAACCTTTTGTCTGTGAGACGAAGCCTTTGACCAGAGGTGTAGCACAGAAACTGCTACCCTGCGTCATCCTTATTATGCAGCCAGCTTTGCAAGACTGCACTGACTTTCATATATTTACCTTCTCTCATCAAGGCACATGATAATAAAGATATTGATTCTCATGCCCTGCAACTTTCTTTTCAACTAATTCAACATGTTTTCATTGCCTATTGGGAAAGAGAGCTAATTCAAAGGCAGGAGTCCATTAATTTTAGAAATTTAAGGCAAAACAAGAACTAATGGATAATTTTGGAAAATTGTTCTGTCCTCTACTTACTGCAACCATAATACCTTCAACTCCTGGTGACTGGATTGAGATATTATTTTAGGTCAATTTAGATGGGTGGGATTCTCTGAGGTCACATGATTTGAATCAAACCAAAAGTCATAGACCAAAATTGGTTAAGTGCCATGCAGAAATAGAGGGCATGAGTCAAAGCTTAAGGGTACCAATGAGCAGAGGCAGGGTCCTTGAAGCAAGAATCAATGGCCTGATGTGTCCAAAACCAAAGAGTGGTGGACTCTGCAAGTTTTGAAAAGCAGGTAAGTGGTGGGATGATTCATTGTAGCATTCTTCTAAAAAGTGAGTGCCTATATGCCTTTTTGAAAGTAATGTTATTTACAGCCAACAACTAGAAACAACCCCACTATCCCTCAGTAGGAGACTGCGTAAATAACTGTAGTGTAGCCATACAAAGGAATACTACTGAACAGGAAAAAGGAACACAAAACTGATTCATGAATCGACATGGATGAATCTCAGAGATATACAGAGCTGTTGGGTCCAGAAACATGTATCTTTATAATAGAATGATTTATATTCCTTTCAGTATATACCCAGTAATGGGCGTATGTTCACTGCAACGCTGTTCACAATAGCAAAGACATGGAATCAACCTAAGTTCCCATCAATGACAGACTGAAAAAAGAAAACATAGTACATATATACCATGGAATACTGTGCAGCCATAAAAAAGAACAAGATCATGTCATTTGCAGGGACATGGATGGAGCCGGAGGCCGTTATCTTTAGCAAACTAACACAGGAACAGAAAACCAAATAGTGCATGTTCTCACTTACAAGTGGAAGCTAAATGATGAAAACACATGGACACATAGAAGGGAACAACACACAATGGGGACTTTTGGAGTGTGAAGAGTGAGAGTAGGGAGAGAATCAGGAAAAATAATTAATGGGTACCAGGCTAAATACCTGGGTGATGCAATAATCTGTATCACAAACCCCCATGACATATGTTTACTATGTAACAAACCTGCACATGTACCCCTGAACCTAAAAGTTTTTTAAAAAAATTGTTAGTCAAAAAATAAACATTTCTAAAAATATATAGTGTAAATAATTTTTAGCAAAAATTAAAGTTCAGAAACAAAGGAACATCTTCTGTATTATTCCTTTACTTGAAATGCAAAACCAAAGTTTATCTAGCCTAGCAGAAAACACCTCAGTGTTTGTCCAGGGTTAGTGGTTGGGGCAGGAGATGACTGAAATATATATCTCAGTATGTTGATTTTTTTTAAGTGAGGCTATTTCCAAAAATTTCATTTACATGGAATAGTTCCAGGATATCCCCAATTCATGAAACAAGGTTGCTTATATTATGGTGAAATGTCTTTGGGCAACAGTGTTATGTGTTACAGTTTGTTCTAGAAAACTCTTTGTAGAAAACTTGGAACATTTTACAGTTGGCTTAATAAACCCTGTTTGTTACTTTGAAGTCTCTCTAACATTGAGGTAAGGCATGACAGCCTATGTGTGAACTGAGAAGTCTGCAGACTGGAGTTGGACGTTGGACTTTGCCATTCTTTAGCTATGGGATGTTGGACAAGCTACTGAACATCTTCAAACCTTAATTTCCTTATCTCTAAAATAGGGTTATTAATAAAGCCCTCTGCATAATTCATTGAAAAGAGTAAATTAGAATGATTATAAAGCCCTCAGAACCATGTGTTTCCTGTAATAAGCTCTCAAGAAAGGCTAGTCATTCCATTTGTACAAACTCTTCTCGGAAACCCTTGCCAACATGCCCCAAATGGATGGAATCAACACTCCATCTATTACAGCCTTGACCGGTGACATCACTGGCAACCTATTTGCTTCTCCTGCTCCACTGTGAGCTTTTCAAGATGATTAACTCTGGGTCCTTTTCATCTCTCTATTCCTGGTACCTAGCACCACAACTTTTAGAGTACACTCACCATCAGGGCAGGAACTTCATTCTTGAAGCTTAAATCAACATTTCTTTCAGTCTCACACTTTTCTTCAGAATGAGCTGCAAGAGAATCAATGTCTTGTTGTGGGACCCAGCTCCAAAGCCTGTATGGACCTGAAGAATTACACAAGGGCAGCAGGAGTTACGCAGAGACGAGGTAACATATTTTTACGTCTCTCCTCTTCACATTAGAAACATGAAAACCAGAGTGAAGTCCCTGACGTTACTCTGGAGAATGCCTCGGTAAACCTTCCATAGATTTTCTGCCGAGTAGGATCAAGTGAAGAATGTTTCCACACTTGAGGGAGACTTCACAAATGCTAAAAGTTTGGTGCATAATATTTTTGGGTTAGACCACAACGCTTCTTCCCATGGTGCCCGCTTGTCATATTCATAAACATGGACTTCATTTACTAGCTTTTGTTCTCTGCCAAACCTCATCTCATGCTTTTTCAGTAACGTTAGCTAGGTTGTCTGCACACTTGAATATTTAGGATAAGACCCTCAACCCCAATAGCCTATATTATAAATGTTAACATTTCTGTCTATATAGTTATATCTCCTTATGCTTCTTTTATTAAGTTACTAATAATTCAATTAATGATTATAATGATAGATACAGAATACAATTATAAAATAATAAGTTAATAATTTTGCTTACAGCATTGCTTAAGTGTACAGTTTCACACAGAAATTTTTGATAGCATGTTCCTCTCCTCATGAGTGATATTTTAACTTTGGATATTTATGGAGAAAAGGAAGGAGTTAACTGGGATACGGGATTTATGTGAAGGTCTCTCTTTCCCTCTCTTTCACTGCCAAAAGGACAAAGAAATCCCTAGGCAAATATCTGGTACTACATAGAAGTATTGTCTCACCAAGGTGTTGCTGAAGGGCACTTTGCATACTATTAATATTATTTGAGAGACGAGCAGACACACCAAACCAAACAGAATCCAAGACAAAGAAAATGGATTGATGTAAGATTTTAACCTGACTGGACCCTCTTTCGAGTATATCTAAGTGATATCTCCTCTGGCCAACAACAACATTAAATGCAAATATTTCTCTCTATTCCCTTTCCCTTTTTCACAACCCACAGATACTGTTGGCTGCAAGCAGGAGGAGAGAAGTTGGGAACTGCTTCTATTCCTTAGGTAGTGCCCAACTGAGTAAGGCAATCTTCATGCACCATTTTAAAACTTAATTTTTGGTTGGGGTACAAGACTTTGAACAATTCAGCTCCTTTTAATATACCTGTGCTACTAAGTAATGTAGCAAAATACATTGAAAGTGATTAGCCCTTTAATACTGCACACCATCTGCTTCAAGTCCCTTTCTTTTTACAGCCCACGGTTGGAAAATGTTTCACACATCCCTACACATTGCCAGTCGATTGTCTGATTCTCCAGTTTAACTTCAAAAAGGAGAAACAGGTTCAAATCAGTATAGAACATTGATGACCTACCTTTGAGAAAATGATTTCCCTCAGTTGGAGCTTAGATAGAGCACAGAGATGTGGCATGTGTTTGCAGTTCAACTAACCTGTCCAGTTTTCTCAGTAGTGGTAGACTTCTATCTGGCATGGTCCATCCGCCACCCCATGAGGCTGTCATAGCTAAGAAGGAGAGATTTGAAACACAAAAATCCTCTGCTAACATGATAGTATCAGCAATCAGTCATTTGATGTAGAACAAAGATCCAGTGATTTCTTTCCTTGGTGCTATCGTCAGCTGTTACTTCTAAAATACAAATGCTTCTTAAGGAGTTCACTTAAAATGGCATTGCAGTCACTTCAGAATCCATGCCTGGCCTCACATCCCTATGATTTCTTAGAAACAACATATTAATACATTCATGGATGTCCACACATCTGAATATTTCAAATACAGGGCAATTTTAAATGGTGAACTAATAATTTTCCTAGCATGTTTCTTAACTGAAGGGTATTTTCTACATACCTAGGGCTGCATTCTCTCTAAATATGTTCTTTCCAGTGAGTGGCATGGTTTTGTAATTTTTCAGTACAACAGAGGAATGAAAGAGATAAGGAAATGAACACATTTTTCCTGGTATACTCCACAGCTGGTTTTAAAAGAATGTTTTTCAAAAGAGGAGCACTGCAATGGAAGGAACACAGTAACCTGAGGCGGGAGATGGCAATTTTGATCTCAGCTCAGCCTCACCTGAGCCTTACTTGACTTTAGGCAAGTCACTTATATGATGTTTCTCAAGATAAAAGTGTTTGGAAGATTCAGGATTTGAATCCTTAACTGTCTCCCAAGTGAAGCACCCTGACTTTCTAAGGTTTTAGGACACCACTTTCTTCATTATCTTTTCTTCCTTCTATTTTCGCATAGCCTCAAGTTGTCTTGACTATAACCCAAAGATGATACTACTTTATTGTTACATTGTTGTAAGAATTAAATGAGATCTTGTCTGCCAAGTAATTAGCAAGTAGTGTGGTTCATAGACATGTCATGCTACATGAAGGTGCTCATCATTCTTCTTGCTGTTATTTTTTATGAGGATGCATGCCACTACTACGAATACAAAGTGTTACTACTATTTTTCCAACCTCAATTGCCTTGTGCACTACTGACACTAGTATATTTCCTACATAAATATGCTGGAGAATATAAATTTGGCTAGTTTTTATTATAGAATAGCCCAATTGTTTTTCTAGTTATATATTGCTGCATAACCAGGTACCCCAAAAACTTACTGTTATGGGCTGAATTGTATAACCTCTAAATTCATATGTTGAAGTCCTAACTCTAGTATCTCGGGATGTGACTATATCTGGAGAGAGGCCTTCAAAGAGGTAACTAAAATGGAGATGTTAGGTTTAGTCCTAATCCAATATGATTGGTGTCTTTATAAGAAGAGATAAGGACACACACACACACACACACACACACAAACAGAAAACTGTGTGAACCTACACGGAGAAGACGACAATCTACAAGCCAAACTGAGGGGCCTCAAAATAAAACAAGGTTTTGCCTCAAAATGAGATGGGGTTTTGCCACGTTGCCCAGGCTGGTCTTGAACTCCTGGGCTCAATTGATCCTCCCGCCTCTGCCTCCCAAATTGCTGGGATTACAGGTGTGAGCCACCACACATGGCCTCTATGGTGACTTATTTGAATTTACTTTGATATTTTAAAATCTTTATTTCAGCTATTCATTTTTTTTTCTAAGTGAAAGCAGGACCGTTAAAAATTTTTTCACCGCTACTTTGAGTTTAGGTTTTTGTATGACATCACTAATCCTTTGAGCAGTGGTACACAATGCCTCTAAAATGAGGAAGAGGCAGGGAATAACGGGAGACACAAGGTATAGCTGACAACACATGCTCTAGCATGAGATAGACTCTGTCTGCATCTTTCTGAATTCTGACTTTGTTGCTTACAATTTGTCTGAACTTTGGCAAGTTATTTAAATACTCAGAGCTCCAAGTTTTTCAACTACAGAGTGGGGTGACTAACACCTATCTCAAGGGGGTGTTGTGAGGATTAAATAAGAAATTATTTGTAAAGTTCCTAGCTTTGATCTTAGCCTATTAATTATACTCCCTTTAGCTCTTTAAGGTAATACAACACAGATCAAAATATCACAGTTCGAGTTTATTAAACTGTAATGACTTCATAGAGGATGATAATCAGTTGTCCTTAAAATAACCTGTTTGATCTGTGCTCATCGTCTTTTCCAAAAATATTTGCATGACAGCAGGCTAAACATCGCACTGGGGATTCACAATAACACTTCACTATAGAGTAAATTTTGATGTCAGACACATTTTGCCTTTTTTCCAAAGTCTCTCATGTATCAAAACAGATTGAAAGTCAGGTGTTAAAGCACATCTTCAGTGAGTTCCACTTTTTAGTCCAAGAAGAATTTACAAGTTTATAGTATTTTTCCCTTGTAGAGACTACTTGTTTTACTTATTGTAAGTCACCATTACCAGTACAAGGAAATGAAATATCCTCTTAATTTCTAAATGAGAATCAGTTTGAGTGAAGGAAAGCAAAAACACAAAATTATGGTGATGGAGATTCAAATGTTAGACTTTTTTTTTTTACTTTTATACTTGAAATTTTATCCCCAGTGTATTAATGAAGATTTTGCATTTCATTTTCACTGCATTTATTTTTTGATTAATGTAGTTTCTATTTTTCCAGATAAGAGGCACAAAAGAAATAAATAAAACAAGTTTTCAGACTGATTGCTAATTTATATGAATTCATGTATTCAAATTTATGATCTTTGAATCAAATAGAAGTGCTCAATGCTGTTTTTCAAATCTCTGACATTATTTACATAAAAGCCTTTTTGAAATATCAAAAGAGATTATTTGTCATTGAGGAAATTTCAATAGTACCCTGATGCTTCCTGAAGATGTTTTGAGGTATGTGAGAACAGAATGTCATTTGGAACTTAAAATTTGCCAGTAAAAAACACTTATGAACAGAAACACCCAAATGGATTTTTCATAGCTTTTTAGTATTTGTCAAACTGTGATACAATGGTTAATCCAAAGATCTGTTTTTATAATTAAGAATAGCAACAGTTGTAACCTGTATTCTCATAAAGCAATGCATCCATTTCTTATAACTGCTGTAAGAAATTACTGCAAATATGGCTTAAAACAACACAGATTTATCCTATTACAGTTGTGGAAGTCAAAAGTCCAAAATGGGCCTTACTGGGCTAAAATCAAGGTGTTCTCAGTGCTGTGATTCTTTTTGGAGGCTCTAGGGGACAATCCGTTCCTTGGCCCTGTCCAGCTGCTGGAGGACATCAGCAGCCCTTGGCTCGTGCCTTTTTCTCCCATCTTTGCCTCCAGCTTCCATCATTTAAGCATTCTTCTGATTACACTGGGCCCACCCATGTAATCCCAGATAATGTCCTCATCTCAGGATCCTTAATTTTTTCACCTCTGCAAAATCCTTTTGGCCATGCAACATAACCTATTAACAGATTCCAGTGACTAAGATATGGACATCCAGAAATATGGGGGTCCATTGTTCTGCCTACCGCAGCAGCCACTTAGAAATGATTTGTGTTTGTTTCCAAAATGTCTTCTTAATTAATTTTTAAAATACAGAAAAATTATGCCATCGAATTTCAGATTTATTTTTCAAAATCTGAAATATAACTTTGTGCTAAAAAATTCTCCACTGCTTCTCAAAACCCTAAAGCCTGGCATGGGTTCAACAAAAGCTGCAAAATTGTAGCTTCATGTAAAACAATAATACAACAAAATGTAGAAGAAAATCCAACCATTTGCTAAACATACACCCTTTAACTACCATTTTTTTTAGAGAAAAGGACATTTTGTGATTTTTTTTAAATTAGTGAGGGAGGTCATATGGTCACACACTTATATAAACAGTTACCGAACTGTTTACTGTTCGCATTGCTATTTGCCACAGGATTTTCTGTTAGAAAGCTTAAACATTGCAAAATTCTTTTTAATTCT
Source organism: Pongo pygmaeus (assembly GCF_028885625.2). NCBI lineage: Eukaryota > Metazoa > Chordata > Mammalia > Primates > Hominidae > Pongo > Pongo pygmaeus. The sequence continues at coordinate 103,701,614 of NC_072387.2, forward strand.
AATTTACAACATACTGGCAGTTAATGCACTACATTTTAATTCTGTTTAACATTGCCTCTTTTTTTTTTTTTAATTTTTGGTGGGAGGAGTGACTAGCAGCTCATCTCTGTTACAGTCAGAGAAACGATTTTCCTTGGACTGGAGAAGGTCTGTCCTGACTTTGGTATTCTGCTCTTGTTCCATACATGTAGAGCAATGGTTCTCAACTGGGGAGATTTTATATTTGACAATATCTGGAAGCCTTTTTATATGTTACAACCTGAAGGGTGCTATTGGTATCATTTGGGTAGGGGCCACAGGGATGCTACAAAGCATCCTGTGCACAAGACAGCCCCTATGACAAATAATCATCTGGCCCCACCTGTCAATAGTGCACACTTGTGAGACCTTGATGCAGACCGATCTGGAGCTTGAGATGAAAACATCTGTCAGTATTTCACTAGCATAATGAATACAGCGTATTATTATAAACCAGAGTCTATCTGAAGACTTTTCAGATTTCAACCCTTCATGAAACCAGTTCCTACCTCAATCATCCCTGATTCTGGTAAGGCCTCACTATCCATGAAGTGTTAATACAAAAGAACCCACAGGCACCCTTGAATCCTCTTTCTCTCATTGTGCACACTCTGACATGTCTGCCTTCAGAATCTATCCCCGATGTGAGCATTGCCATCTCCACTGCTCCACCCTACTCTCAGCCACCATCATGTCTTGCCTGGATTCTGCAGTAGCCTCCTACCTGGTCTCCCTGCAGCCTTTCTTGCTCTTGGCAAAGCATTGTCTGGCAGCCAGATTTTAAAAAGCTTTTATTATAGGTTCAGGGGTACATATGCAGGTTAGTTATATAAGGTAAACTCATGTCACAGGGGCTTGTTGTACAGATTATTTTATCACCAGGTACTAAGCCTAGTACCCAATAGTTATTTTTCCTGATCCTCTCCCTCCTCCCATCTGCTACCCTCAAGCAGGTTCCATTGTTGTTCCTTTCTTTGTGTTCATGTGTTTTATCATTTAGCTCCCACTTATAAGTGAGAACGTGCGCTATTTGGTTTTCCTCATTAATTTGCTAAGGACAATGGCCTCCAGCTCCATCCATGTTCCTGCAAAGGATGTGACCTTGTTCCTTTTTATGGCTGCATAGCATTCCATGGTGTATATGTACCATATTTTCTTTATCCAGTCTGCCACTGATGGACGTTTACGTTGATTCCATGTCTTTGCTACTGTGAATAGTGTAGCAGTCATATTTTAAAGTTAGCATCAGGTCATGGCACTGTATCCCAGGGCTTCTCATTGCAATAGAAAGGAATCCACACTTCTTACCAGGGCATACCAGGTCCTACCTCATGGAGCCCGACCTAACTCTATATTCTTACCAGTCATGACTCTGTCTGTCCAACTAGATAGACTCTGCTTCTGTAGGTCTCGTGGACACACTAAACTTGTTCCTGACACAAGCTCTTGTCCTTGTTGTTATTCCCACCTGGAACAGTCCACATCTCCTCCTTCATATCTCCTAGTACCTGGTGTTCTCAGATCATCTCAGTGGCATCCTCTGACATGACCTTATCCTAGTTACATCTCCTCTACCATTTTATTTTCTCCTTAGAATTTGCCATTATCTAAAATCATCACATATAATTTTGTACTTATCTTAACGTACTTCACTCCCTCTACCTGACACACACGTCTAGGAGGGAAGAGATTTGGTTCTATGTTGCCATTGCATCTCTTGCATAATATTACAGACTATAGTAAGTTCTCAAAAGAGAGAAGGAGAGAGAGAATAAATGAGTTAGTTGATGAATTGATTCAATTAATAGTGTTGGGCTTTTTTCCATGCTAAGGATTCCAGAGCGCATCAGAATAAAGCAGAGTTTTCAAGTTTGGTGAAGGCCCCTCAAGTATTCAGAGATACTTGCATACGGGGCCTCAATTTCCATTTTGTTTCCCAAGACTACTCTGCAAAACTATCCTGACCTGCCATTTCTCCTTTTTCTCTTCTGAACACCTAATTCTATTTCTATTTACCCCCAAAATAAGGCTTTGTTTTAGACGACTCTTCTCAGAAGGATCTCAACAGTTTTCACTTCGCTGCTGCAGTTAGGTTTGATGATCACCACCACGGTCTTCTTAATAACTTTTTTAAAAGAACCTTATCTTGTCTCAGTACCTTATCTTGTCTCAGTTACAAAAGCAATATATCATGTGATCAATTCAAATGATCCAGAGGTGTGTAAAATTGTAATCAATACCAACTGATTACAGCCCACCTGCTCTAATTACCATCCATACCATGCACAAAGGTAAGATGCGTCAGGTCCCTGAGGAAAGAGAATGTGTCTTTCTTGTTTGATACTGTGTTTTTGCTCTGAGAGAAGTGCCTGGTCTTTTAGTAAATATCTGTAGCATGAATGAGATAATATAGAAAGAAAGCATTTAGCTTAGTATGTGACACCTGGCAGGTGCCCAATAAATGATTCATATGGCATGGGAGAGATATTCAAGCTAATCATCTGCCTCCTGCCAGTAATGAGGCCATTTGGGGAACCCACTAGAGGAACCATCATGGAGAAAGACAAGCTTCAGGGAACAGAGGGCCAGTTCCTTCCCCAGACAGAGATTCCATGGCAGTACCGAATGGGTCTTGTGAGGAAGGCTGGTGTCAAAATTAATAACATCTTTCTAACAAGGCTCAGGCATTTAATTAAAATGAATTTAACACCAAAGCTAGTCTGCAGTATTAAGGTGCCAGAGGCAAAAGCTGACCAGTGGTTGGACCCAGTCAGTGATAAGAGTCAGCATGCAAGTGCTGCTTACAGGGACCTTAGAAATCAAACAAATAGCTTGCGTCAGCTGGAATTAGTAAGAATTATACTAGGCATAGGTATGACATTTGTAGGTTTCTAAAAAGTGCCTATTTGCACTCTTTTTGTGCATTGCTTAAAACTGAAGAATGAAGGATTCATTATATTGTTAATTTCTAGGAAAGCCATGATTTTCCACACGAAAAATGACTATAAACTTGATATCTGAACTTAGGGAAAAAAACCTAACTTTTGTCTTGAGCAACTCTAAAAACCCAAATACCCAACAATGATAGACTGAATTAAGAAAATGTGGCACATATACACCATGGAATACTATGCAGCCATAAAAAAGGATGAGTTCATGTCCTTTGTAGGGACATGGATGAAATTGGAAATCATCATTCTCAGTAAACTATCACAAGAACAAAAAACCAAACACCGCATATTCTCACTCAAATAATACTCTTTTGCTTATTTTAAATAATAAAGCTACAGATAATAGCCTACTAAAAAAAGTAACATTTGAAGGTAACTTCTTTGTGATAAGCACACACATCACTGTTCCATGACCTGGTTTCTCTGTATATGGTCTAGATTATAGAGGGCACGAAATACTTTTTGTTGCCTAAAAATGGGAGTTTCAGAATGAGTTAATACTTATTTCTGTTACCTATCTAAAAATTTCTTTTGAATATTCTTACATTGCTGTTAGAATCTGATAGTTGCCCAAAGGTAATTTTAAAACACTTCTTTCATTTTAGTCCAACCCATTTATTTCCTTTGTTGTCTTAAAAGAAAAGGGATTCTTTCCTCTAGAATTATCCAGGAAGAAATTTTTTTCTCTTTTTTTTTATTTTTAAGAGATTTTTAAAAGTGAAATCTAGCAACCATTTTGCTCTTACATTAAATGCAAAATGACGGGCTCATTTAATATTGCACATGGTTTTCACAAGTTGATCCTGGATATGTTGCACAGGCACGTAAGCCTCCAGTACTCAGGTTATACATCCCCAAACACTCACCATACATTCCTCTTGATTGGAGATCATTTCCAACAAAGTCTAAACTGTTGGTATATTTGGACATTGCCAGAAACTCTGTAGTTAAGGTGAAGATAACATCATCCTATCTTCAGTATGACAAATTGTAGGAATGGATGTATCTTCCTGAGGGAAATATAACACTTTATAAATTTGATTCCATAGGCAGTAGAAATATATCAGCTAAGTAAAATGGCTGTGGATTGAATATATTATTAGCACTAAAATTTAAGTATAAATTTCTGACTGACACATTTACTTAAAGGAAGAGGAATTTATTATGCTACTACATATGGATACGGCCTATTTTGCAGTTAACCCTTATAACATGATCTGATGAATTCCTATAATTAGTGAATTGAATCCCAAAGTAAAAGTCATGTACCTAGAACATAAGTTGTTATCCATGGGTATGTTGGGAGGCATTGTTTATAAACCCACTGCAAATACTATTAATTACCCCTTTAAAAATTTTTAGACATTTAAAAATAAACATTTTAATTAAAAAAATCTAATACACAACACAAATGAGGAATAATCTCACATACATTTCAAATGTGTTCCTCTTTCCCATTCCTATTTCAAAGGTGTTGTGAATTTTACACAGATATTATATTGTCTTTTAGCTTCACAAGTTAGTATATGATAGACTCGTCAATCCCTAAGTCTGTGTTAAGGAATCCAACCCGTTAGTCTGTATAAATCAACAAATGCTTGTTTTATCAAGTTTATCTTTAATGGTTCATAACAATCAGTATTTCAAAGATAAAGATCTATTTTATGTAATCACTAGGAGTTCTAGCTTTGTTAGAAGAGTTGTAAATTTAGAGTTTGTGATAGTGGAGATAATAAACGCCCTTTCTTTTACTTAGTCTTATGTGATAGAATCCTTGTAGTTGATTACATTGGTGCAGACAGAATAGCATGGGGTGTTGATACTCATAAATGACTCTGGCAGACTTGAGGAACTGTGATAACATTAACAAATAGAAAAGTCAGAGGGTGGAGCTGGTGTCAGAGGGAACACTGTAAATTTGGTTTGAAAAGCAGTAAATTTTAAAGTTATCTAGTAGGCAGATGAAAATGTGAGAGTTTATCTTCAGGACAGTATTGATGCTGAAAAAATAAGTTGTTATTTGTCTTTTTAAAAAAGTGGTGATTGTGAGAATTTGGGGTTGAATGAGTTTACAGAGAGAGGGATGGGGAGATAGAAGAAAAGAGGAGCAGTACTATGGTTTGAATGTTTATGTTCCCTCTAAAATTAATATTGAAAGTTAACCCCCAGTACAATAGTATTAAAAGATGGGGCATTTAGGAGGTAATTAGGCCATGAGGGTTCCACCCTCATGGATGAGATTATAAAGGTTGAGGGAATGAATTCAGTCCCTGTAGGTCTTCTGCTCTTCCACCAAGTGAGGACACAGTGTTCATGCCCTCTTACCTTTCAGACTTTTTTAGGCGGAGTCTCGCACTGTCACCCAGGCTGGAGTGCAGTGGCACCATCCTGGCTCACTACAACAACCACCACCTCCTGGGTTCAAGTGATTCTCCTGCCTCAGCCTCCCGTGTAACTGGGATTACAGGCACGCATCACCACACCTGGCTAATTTTGTATTTTTAGTAGAGATGGGGTTTTACCATGTTGGCCAGGCTGGTCTCAAACTCCTGACCTCAAGTGATCCACACGCCTCGGCCTCCCAAAGTGCTAGGATTACAGGCGTGAGCCACCGCTCCTGGCCTACCCTTCAGACTCTTGTGCCATGTGAAGACAGAGCCTTCAAGGCATCATCTTGGAAGCAGAGACTGGGGCCCTCACTAGACACTGAACCTGCTGGTATTTTGAACTTGGACTATCCAGCCCTTAGAACTGTGAGAAATAAATTTCCATTGTTTATAAATTACCCTGTTGGCAGTATTTTGTTATATCAGTACAAATCGACCAAGAGAGGTAGGGATACAGTTTTGGGTAAAGATATATTTAGAAGAGCAAGAATTAGGAAAAGCAAAAACAGTGTTCAAAGGAGAGAAGGAAGAAACAAGAAAGCAACTGCAGAGCAGACAAGTGATAAGAGTTTCTCAAAAGTGGGAGCCAGAAGAGTAGTCAAAAAAGCAAGAAAGATGAGAATTATGTGTACCCTTCAACCATAAAAAGGAAAGAATTTCAAAAAGGAAGAGGTCAACAGTATAAAAATCCACGGCTCTCTAACCCCAAATTCTTGTCAATTCTTGGTATAACAAGCCCAGCATCCTCCCTGCTATTTTGCTGCTCTTTGCTTATTAGCCACAACCTTGAGAATCCTGGAACGATCTTTTGGATTTAACCTAATGGTGATGCAAGTTCATTTCTTACCTTGATGGTACAAATAGAATGTGAGTAGAGCTGGTGTGGGGTGCACTGGTGAGAAGGCCTGTCTCTTGTTCCCTTTGGATTTTCATTTCCCCAGGCTTTATTTAAGTCATTGCCAGGACCCTAGAAAGCAACTTAAATGTAATTATTTATTTGCAATGATAGGTGTTTGCAATTAATAGTGGACAAAAGAATTGTGGTGAAAAAGACTTGCAGATATAATGAGTAGCCTTCTTTCCCTGCTTCTTCATACATGCTATCTAGGCACATTGGTAACAAACACCTACATTATATTGGAAGCTAATTTTCCACACTTAAATGGCATAATATAATTTAGGGCCAATGTAGGCCTAAAAACGTTAGGCTTGACATTTTTCCAAGCAGCCTTGGTTCGTTTTACTGGAGAATGATTACTTGGAGTCAAGATCTGGACTCTGGGTATATTCGTTGCCAATGGGGTGTCACTGCTGCTAGGCCCTCTCAGTGGACAGAGCTAGGAAATGTGTGAGTGTTTAGTCACCCATGCATATGTAATGCTTGCAATTATCTCTGTATCCATCCATGTTTGTATAAACATATAGTTCAATATATATATTAAACTAAACATGAGTTCATACTGTCTGAAGCTAATCCAATATCCTAGTGTTCATTCTAGCCTCAATGCCTTGCTTATTTGTAACTTTGTAACGTTCTCTGACAGGGAGAAACCTGGCTTCCGTGATCTGCCATTTATTCTCTTATTTGTTCAACCCTAGGACACATGCAATGTAATTTCAGAATTGTTAACTTGTGACTCTGTGAGGAACAAATTTACCGAGGAGAGTATGATCCTTAGGTACAGTTCTTTTGTCTTTAGCCTTATAGTTTTCAATCAAAACATGGTTTTCCGAAGTATTTTTTTCCTTACTTTCTCCTCCCTCCCTCCCTCCTTTCTTTTCTTTTCTTTTCTTTTTTTGTCTTTTCTTTTCTTTCTTTCTTTACTTTCACGGTTTTTAATTTTTTATTTATATTTTTGTTTTTGTTTTGTTTTGTTTTTGTTTTTTGTTTGTTTGTTTGTTTTTTGACAGGGTCTCACTCTTTCGCCAAAGCTGGAGTGCAGTGGCATGAGCTCAACTCACTGTAGCCTTGACCTTCCGGACTCAAGGGACCTCAGCCTCCCGAGTCGCTGGGACTACAGGCACGTGCCACTACACCCAGCTAATTTTTTGTATTTTGTGTAGAGACAGGGTTTCTCCATGTTGCCCAGGCTGGTCTCAAACTCCTGGGCTCAAACTACCCACCCCTCAGGCTCCCAAAGTGCTGGGATTAAAGGAGTGAGCCACCGCGCCTGGGCAGTTTCCCAAAGTTTAAGTCACCTCCCAATCCCTTCAGATTGTTTATATCATACATTAGTAACACTGTTAGATTTGTATGTTAGACTCTGTTCTAGTCTAGAATCCCTTGGTATCCTTGTTGATATTTTTTTTAATTTGTATACATTAGAGATCATTTTGTGTGATGTAAAGTTCTATGGGTTTTGACAAATGCTTAGAGTTATGTAAATACCACCCCAGTTTCAAACAGAACATTTTTTAAAAGATATGTATCTGAAATTTATATAAAGAGATTTAGATTGTAAAAAATATGAAATAGAAATGAAAGCCCTGTTCTGTCTTAAACTAAACTTGGTGTTTGGCTAAATTGGCATGTAAACCAGTTCTTTCGGACACCTACAGTGAATTACCATAAACCTCATGGAAGAGGTAGCCTTGAACAGACTCACGGAGAGTGGAACTTTAGTCTGTAATTTTTATCTTCAGTCATCTATCGCAAGATAGACAAACTTCTAAGAAATGTCCCTTGTATTGTTTCGTCAGTCTTACCAGAGGTTTTTAATTTTTTTCCAGGGCCTTGAATGTCTCATATTTTCTTTTTTTCTCCTGCTTCCTTAAATAAAATCCAAATTCCCCAGAGAATTTTGTAAAATTTCCAATCTTACTGCAGCTTCATCTTCTGTCTTTCTGGTCCTCTCTGTTCAATACGCACCGCTCAGTTTCCAGACCTGACAACTTTTTGTCTGGTAGCAAAAATAATGCATGATCAATAGTAAAATTGTAGAAAGAGTGGATCAAGGAAACCAGGCATCCAGAGATAAATGGCTGGATGTCTAGAAGGAAGCTTGCTGGATCAAAGGGTATCCAAGTTTTTACAGCTTTTACATCACCAAATTGCCCTGCAGAATGGCTCTATTAATTTACACTCTGCCAACATAGTTAATGGGCTGTAGTGTAATTGTCCGTATACCAGCAGTGGAGAAGTATTCCCTTTTTACTGCATCCATGCCAACATCTATTTTGTTTTATTTTTGATAATAGCCATTCTTGATAATATTTGCTATAAGTCAGTACTGTCAAGACTAAGGTGGTATCACACTGTAGTTTTAATTTTCATTTCTCTAATCATTAGTGATGTTGAGTATTTTTTCATATGCTTGTTGGCCATTTGTGTATCTTCTTTTGAGAATTGTCTATTCATGTCATTAGCCCACTATTTGATGAGACTCTTTGTTTTTTTCTGTAACTATTTCTTAACCATTTTAATCCTTCTTATCATTTTGTCCCTCTTCTAATTTTGACCCAACTGTGGTTTTGCCAAATATTTTTTGACTGCCAGGTGACTGTGGCTTAGATTCATTGTTTTGTAAATAATATAACTTGGCTTTCTATGAATAACTGAATATCTAAATTCATTACTCATCAATTATTTATTAACTCAAAATATATTTATTAAGCACAGTGTAAAACAAAAACAATCCGTATTTTCAATGTTATTGATGAACACATAAAATATATGTAAACATTGATAAAGCATAGGCTAAACTTAAATTGTTACATATAAAATCTGTAACAAAAGACACCGAAGCTTTTTGTCAGCTTCAAGTATTTGTCCACAGCTATGTATTTGACATATGGCACATACTCAATAAATGTTTTTCACGTAAGAAAAAGTGCAGCTAAATTACTCATGTAGTTACAAGCATCATTCCCAGTAGGGATCATTAGAAAAATGTTTGAAATGGAAATGACATCTCAACAGGACCTTGACACATGAAATCATTCTAAGACGAACTGTTTCCTCTTTTAGCCATAGAATTTTATTTTTAATCTCTATCATGGCAGTTGTCTTACTATATTTTAACTTATCTCGTCATGTGCCTATCGTTTTTGTAGAATATGTAGAATGCAAGTTTATCAATTGTTGTTCATCTTATTAAATCTTTGTATCCTTACCATAACGCATTTCTTCGAATCATAGATAATTGTTCTAGTCATGTTTAAGTAAGCTATTATGGATTTCTCTTTATCTTTATAAGCTCTTGTTCTTCAAAAAAAAATTACAATATTTACTTCATAACTTTACTAAAGATTTCTCATTCAAAGTAGATCCATTCCTTGAGGATTTTTAGAGATTTATTTGTTTTTGTCCCAGAAACAAAACTATAGTCTTACATAATATTTTAAATTGATTGTCTTAGTAACATGCTCTCAACATTTTCACCCTGAAGGAAGTTACTGAAATGTCACTTACAAATATAGTGGGATTTTGGAAGATATTTATTTTAAACTTCCCTCCATACATACCCATACATTTATGGTACTTCAGTGTTCGATGCTAAATTAACTTGAACAACACTTGCCATAGGGTTATCTAAAGCAACCTTCAATAAAGACTGCATTTTGTATGTTAGACTTAAAAGAAAGATGTGAAATGTTACAAGAGCTTATGTGTGTGTTAACTTTTAGTGAAAAATTCTGGAATATTTTGCTACTTTCCATACCTTATCACTCATGCATGTATTCTATGATCTTACTTTACTTGTTTGGGGCTTCAAAGAATTTAGAGGTGGGAAACGGAAGTGGGTTAATGAATGCCTACTCTGTCAGGCTACATGTTAGATGCTGGGCATTGAGAGATTAAAAAGTCCTTGAAGAGCTTATACCCTAATAAGGAAAACAGATAGATAAACAGACAATTACACTACAGCCCATTAACTATGTTGGCAGAGCGTAAATTAATGGAGCCATTCTGCAGGGCAATTTGGTGATGTAAAAGCTGTAAAAACTTGGATACCCTTTGATCCAGCAAGCTTCCTTCTAGACATCCAGCCATTTATCTCTGGATGCCTGGTTTCCTTGATCCACTCTTTCTACAATTTTACTATTGATCATGCATTATTTTTGCTACCAGACAAAAAGTTGTCAGGTCTGGAAACTGAGCGGTGCGTATTGAACAGAGAGGACCAGAAAGACAGAAGATGAAGCTGCAGTAATATTGGGAATTTTACAAAATTCTCTGGGGAATTTGGATTTTATTTAAGGAAGCAGGAGAAAAAAAGAAAATATGAGACATTCAAGGCCCTGGAAAAAAATTAAAAACCTCTGGTAAGACTGACGAAACAATACAAGGGACATTACTTAGAAGTTTGCCTATCTTGCGATAGATGACTGAAGATAAAAATTACAGACTGAAGCTCCACTCTCAGTGAGTCTGTTCAAAGGCTACCTCCTCCATGAGGTTTATGGTAGTTCTCTGTAGGTGTCCGAAAGAACTGGTTTACATGCCAATTTAGCCAAACACCAAGTTTAGTTTAAGACAGAACAGGGCTTTCATTTCTATTTCATATTTTTTACAATCTAAATCTCTTTATATAAATTTCAAATACAGATCTTTTAACAGTAAGTAAAATAGAGGAAATCAAACCAAAACAAAACAAAATGTGACCCACATAATGTGCTTGAAGAGAGATGATATTTCTGCCAGTGATGCAGGTGGTTGGTATATTCAGTAAATTTGCTTTTAGTCATGAGAAAATATAGAGAAGGCACTGTGTTTTATTTCATTTAGGAGAACATATAGACGGCTCTGCACAGCTATTTTAATTTGAATGTTATTGAAATAGTTCTGTGTGCATTCTCACAAAATGAATAAAATATTGAATTTAAGTATAAAAATTATGGCTATGCCAAAGTTTTGGGGTTTTAAATTGGCAAAAGTATTCACAACTGTCATTATCAACACATTTTATTATGAAAGTTTCTCTGGATTTTAGAAAATGGTCCTGTTTGGACTTTAAAACGTGTGGTTGGAATAATTGGAAGACTAGAATGGCAATATTACATTGTTGAAAAGGCCCAAAAAATCCAAGCTAGGATACTAGGAACTTAGAAAGAGCTTTAAAAATCAGCGGTGGTATGTGTAGGATTGCCACAGTTTGGTTATTCTTGGAGAAAAGATGCTGAGTGGCTGTCCCCAGTGCAGACTTTAATGGCTGTTTCCCACTCTGTTAAGTCTTGCAGCATAAAAGCCATTTGGAGGTATCAGGCTTAAGGTAAAAAAAGAAAAAAAAATTATTCTGACCTTGAAAATTTTGGCTGTATTGAAGCGTTATGTAGTCTCTGTCCTTTTACCTCTTGTTCTGAATGATAGCTAGCAAAACAAGGGTAAGGTGCATTACCCATTCATATTGAAACTGACCTCTCCTTCATTGCATAATGTCTGTGTGACTTTCGGCCTCTTTTAACATTGATGGACAGGCATACAATGAGGTTTGTAGATAGTTTGATGTTCATACATTGCCATTTTGAGCATCTGTCGTTTTTTTGTTTTTTTCATATTTTTAATCCCAAAACGATATTGCTAATAAAGTTAGGAATAGTGTACGTTTGATTCTCACACTTCAGTTTTAGTCAGTCCATTCTGTTAACTGAGAAGAAGAAATTCTATGATTGATTTTAATTTTTTTTGTTTTGCTTTATGTGGGATACATGCTTCTAACTGGACCTACTATGTAAATATACACATGGTACATGCATGATTCACTTTTTTTGTTTAACTCAATGATAATAAGAATGTATGTTTCCAAAGTGGAAGAGTCCAAATGTTTAGACACTGGATTATCTGTTTAGAATTCAGAAACTACAGAAAATATATTCTAAACATATGCAGTCATCTTTTTAAATATGATGAGCACAACAAAGATACATGCATAATCTGAAATTTATTTAATTTCAAAAAGTCATTTGAGTCATTAAATGTAATAATATTTTTATTTTTAACGTATCAATAAAATGAGAAGAGGAGACTTCCAAAGTAAAAGGGAACAATAATGACTGAAATTTAGCTTGAATAAATATAGTCAAGAGTGATCTCAAACATGACAATTGATTGTCATGTAGCTTTGGAACTTAAGTATATATCTAAAAAGTAATTTTAATACTTCTTAATCAAATTGTTATTATTTAATTAATAGGAAATTAGAAAATTGAAGACTGAAAGTTACTGAACAAAGAGATAACACCCACTAGAATTATTCATGACTGAATTTGAGATGATTCTGTCTTATGTGTTATATGGTATTTGCATTGGAACATCTCACTGATATTGATACCCCTTATCAGTGCAGATAGCTGCATTGACCTTAGAAGTAAAGAGATAATTTGGGGGAAATTATAGTAACACTTCAGTGATCCCTCTAAATACATCTTTCACTGTAACAAAAGAGCCTCTGTGGGAAATTAGCGACTTCGTGCCATGATTTCTGAATCATGATACAACCTTATTGAATTTATGAAGGATGAGGTCAGAAAGCCAGACATCACTTCTAGGCTTAATAATCAGTTTGGATTTCTCATTGTGTAGGACTGAACAAAAATGTAGTTGATTCCAGAGGTAGCAAAATTTTATATCTACAACTAAAAATATAATGGACCCATAAATGAACATAATTAGATCTAACCACCAAATGGCATCAGGACATTCTGACTATGGGTTGTGGCTTATGGCCAGCAGTCCATCTGGGGTCCTCTCCATAGCATAAGTCACATGACCTGTGTAAAGCAGCTGACAAAAAAACAAAACCAAGAATGCCTTGAAATATCTTATATTTTATGAATAAATACTAGGAAGTCCTTTTTGTTTTTCTGTTCTTTGGTTTTAGGTATTTCAAAATCTGTTAAACAGGTGAGGCTGACTAGGGAAGCCAACAAATATAGCTTGTGATTTTGGACAGTTGTGTTTACAAGTTGAGGGCACTTTTTTGATCAACTTCCAATCATTTATAAAGCAAAAGATAGTATCCAGTTAGCTCAAATTTATGAAGTTTGTTTTATGTTACATGGGGATATCATAAAGAAGCATGTTTTTCATTACTGCTGAATACAGCCTGTAAGATATGCATAGCCTGATGGTCATCGTTCATTCCTACAGATATGATGCCTTTTGGCATATCTCTTACATGAAAGAGTTTCCCTTCTGGTAATGTCCTAGGGCAAAAGGTCACTTTGTGTCCAGGAGATTAAAACCAATATTAACTTCTACAATATGTAGAGGACAGGTTAGTCTTGGAAAACACTTTTTAATTATCTGATCATGTGGCTACAATATGTAGGCTGATAATTAGACTACCTTGAACAGACTACTATCTGAACACCAGAAATCTCCCCTGAGCCCAGGCTGAGATACAGTACTTTCTTCTCTTAGATGCTTTTGGTTATAAGTTTTTTCCTGAAGTTGACAGGAACATAAAAACTACACAACATTTAATTTTTCCTTGAAGAAGTGCTTATATTTTCAGAACACATAGTCCCTAATTAGAGTAAATTACTCCTGATGGAATAAGCATTCTGCAAAAGCAGGAAAGAAACCAAATTTAATTTCCCAGTGCCATAGGGAGGTCTTGACTATTCAAAAACTGTCTCTAAATCTTAGGGACTATGCTTTCAAGGGCTAAACTAATAGAACTGAGCAGGAAATAAGCCTGATTAGCATTTTGTAAGTAATTTTGAGCACAAAAGATATATTTACAATAATAGCCAAGACTTATCATCTACAATTGAACCCGAACACTAACAAAAAGAAAAAAGTAAATTCAAACCATTAAAATTACATCAAATAAATTATGATATTCATTTTCTTGTATACTTCTTATCACTTTTTAATTTTAAAAAATATGGTTGCTATGTCTAGATCCTAATAAGGGGAATGGGTTAGCGTTGATGTGGATGGCTTATGAAACATTTATATACTCGCTGCTCACTTGTTGTTCTTAATTCATAACACAGCTTTCTCAAGGCCCTCACTTTAATACAGCCTGCCAATTGTTGCTATCTATAATCAGGAGGCCTGGAGGTATGTATACTTTTTTTCCCAAACGATTTTAATGTATAACCTCTGGCTTTCTTCTAACGCATTATTTTGCATCCTTCCACTTGGCAAAGTGTGTTAGAAGTGATTCTAAATGTGGTTGGAAACACGTTTATAGTACTCAGCAAATGCAATCTAATAACCATATTATTCACTGGTTTTGGAAAGGAAACAAGTATTTTATGGAGCTATGGTTATCATCAAAGGAAGAAAAAACCCTTTTTAATAGAATTTTAATACGTGGTTTCCCCCATTTATAGCATGTACTAGATATCACTAAGATTACACTGTTACAGGTGTCTGTGGTACTTTGTAATAAAGCTGAATTTGTCAAAGAGAATAAGACTTTCATTTTCCGTTGAGCACCTGTTTTCATCTTGAATTTTCAGAAGCAGTCAGCGAAAAGTCAAAGGTTTCTTTTTATTCTGGCCCCATGGGGAAAGATTTGCCATTTGATAAGCACAGTCTGCTTTTCTGTCTCTACTTGGAGTTTGCTATGGCCATATGGAGTCACTCCTCTGAACACTGATCTCTGCCTCTTGCTTTTATCTAAGGGTGATCTACAAAGGTTTATTTCTACCAACAAACCACACATTTCACTGTTTTGAAGAAACCAGTAATGCAGTGACATTCATAAAGATACATACCATTCTATAGAATCATTAAATCAAAAAAAAATTCTATGCAGGGAAAAAAAAAAATAGATGGCTTTTGCAGAGAAACCAAAGCATGCAGAAATCAAGATGGTTACAGTAAAACCAGTTATCACTTCAGTGCCCGAAGTGTTTTCACATATGCTAGCTGTCTGTCTTACAGAATTAGGAATCTGAAGATTCCAGAGGCTGTGTCCCAGATATTTGCTGTGGTTCCTGATGGTTTCTATGCCAAAAGTAGATTATTGTATTGCTCTGGAACTAATCTCTTTCTTCTCCAAACCACTAGGATGCTTTACACATCTTCTTTGTGGTACTTAACTCTGTAGGTTTACCTTAGGTAATGTCTTGTAGCCATGCACATATTCCTTATCTTAATAGTCTATCACAGAGGAAATAAGAGTAGCTCTTTTAAGGGACTTGTGCATGCCTTTGTATACCTTCAATCACTTGTTTACTGTAATCAATAAATATTTGTCGATGGATGGGTGACTGGGTTTATGGATCCAGTTTTGAGTCAAAACCTGCATATAGGTTGTTACATCGAGTGCCTTTTGTTGTTATCGAAAGGGGTGCCATCATGGGATAGTTCTTAGACGAAAATTTAGAATGGGGGTTAGGACAGTGTTTTACTTTGCTCTTTAAGTTAATCTGTGTGTATGATTTCTATGCATGATATACATCAGTAATTTGTACCAGACTGCTTGAATAGCAAGCATATTACAAATGTGAATGTAGTTTTCTGTTATAAATTTTACTTAATTTTTTGTTTTGCTTAGAAAGTTATATTTTTCTGGGAGAAAAACTTCTCATTCCTTTCCTCTGCTACATAATTCCCCATGCTTTCTAGAACTTTTTTCCAGTACTAATAATGGAGACTCAATTTCTTGAGTACTAAGATATATTTGCCATAGTTTATTATATAACTAGAAAAAATAAAATAATGTAGAAACCTAAAATTATTAATGGGGCATTTGTTTTCTGTTAATCAAATTTATCTCATTTAACCCTGTAACACTAGCAAGACATGTCAAAAGATATAAAGGGGGAGAAACAACTAAAATATGAACCTATCAGTGGAAATACAAAGGTATAATTTTTAAAAAGCTTTAAAACATAAAAATGATATTAACAACTTTTTTTAAAAAAAATGCATGCCCAAGTGGCAATTTGACAAGTATACTACACTTTCAGTCTTCCCTATTACTTTAATGTTCACAATGTATACTGCTATGTTCATTTTATTTTTCAAAGTATACCTAAAAAAGACCTCAGAAAAAAGCAAACTATGCTGATGTTATTATGTTTAGTAGTGTTTTATGCTGTGAGTCAACTGCCAGCAAAGATTTTTCTCATTTTATTTCAAACGTAGGTGAGGTTGCTTTGTTTGGCTTTCATTCTGTATATCTCTATTAACATCTGAACCTCAGGAGAAATTACCTTTAAATTGGCTGTTAGACCTTGGCCATGCAATATGCTGACTCTCCTTTTTCATAGCCCTTCATCCATCAGAGAAAGATTTGCTCAATCAAGTCCCCCCTGCAGAAACACAGCTCTGGTCACCAGCTGTTCGAGGCAATGGATTGAAACAGTTGAAAGACTCTAAGAATTTGGTCTCTATACAATTTATTTAAAATCAATTGCTTCTTGAAAACATATACACTTTGTTCATTAACCATTTATATACGCACACACACACTATGTACACACACACATTCTATACACACTATATATACACATTTATAATGTGTATAGTGTATGTGTGCATAGAGTGTGTGTATGTATACATACACATGTATATATAAATGGTCAGTGAACAGTGTGTATGTTTTCAAGAAGTATAGAGATGGCTTAGTATATCTGTCATACACACACTATATATATGTGTGTGTGTATATATAGTGTGTATGTGTATATATAGTGTGTGTGTATATTGTGTGTATAGTGTGTGTATGGGTGTATGTATAGAGTGTGTGTATATAGTGTATGCATGTGTGTATATATATAAAAATTATCAATGAACAAAGTGTATTGTATATGTTTTTAAGAAGTCTAGAGATGGCTTAGTATATCTGTCATACACACGTGCACACACACTATACGTACACACTATATAGACACACGTACACACTATACATACACACATATATGGTGTGTATGTATAGTGTATTTGTATGTATATGCACATATGTAGTGTGTGTGTAAGTATAGTGTGTGTGGGGGACAGATACACTAAGCCATCCCTATAATTTGAAGAAGGATATCTATAAGTCACACTCGTATTTGGTCTAGAGTGAACATGGACATGGGAAGCCCCAATGAAAGCATTCCAAAAATATTTACAGTGAAAGTTCCTACCTAACGGGTAGCAAAGAAAATGATAGCACTTTGAAAATCAGACTGCTATGTTCTTACATACCCTTTTATGACTTTTCTAAATACTATTCCATGAGCTCACATGGATTTAATAATCAGGAAAGAAGTAGATATTTTGTTAATATGGATCTGAAATGGGACACTGCCCACATGTGATCTCTGTGATTCTGTAAATGCTTGTTTGACTATTTTAAATTTATTTTGCCATTTAGTTATACAAATTATTAATTAGCAGTAAAACACACAAAAAGACACCCATAATTGCAATCAACATTTTTGTGCATAACATAACATACTCTTTTATATATACAATAACCATTATGTAATCACATGACGTAGGTATAGATATAGATACCAAGAGACAAACAGATAAATACAAAAGAATTCACTCTTCTGTAATCTGCTTTCTTCACTCAACAACGTATCATTAACCCCTTTCCATTTCTATAAATCAGAATCTAGAATGAATGATGGCTCTTAAAATCTGCACAGTGTTTCACTAAGGAGATGTGTTCTTCATAAGCCACTCAGCCTCCCCAGCACTCTCATAATCATGTGCAAACATGTTTGAACATATTTATGATTGTTTAGGGAAAATTTCTAAATATAAATTTGGAAATGCAAAGTATAAATATCAAAAATATATACTTTTAAAAAGCATTTAATGTATATTGTCATATTGTCCTTCAGCAACAGGTAAGAAATACCCGAATTTTTGCCACTAATAACCATTAAAATTTTTTTTTTTTGAGATGGAGTTTTTCTCTCATCGCACAGGCTGGAGTGCAATGGCACAGTCTCCACTCACTGCAACCTCCACCTCCCAGGCTCAAGCAATTCTCCTGCCTCAGCCTTCCGAATAGCTGGGATTACAGGTGCCTGCCACCACCTCGGCTAATTTTTGTATTTTTAGTAGAGACAGTGTTTCACCATGTTGGCCAGGCTGCCCTCAAACTCCTGACCTCAGGTGATCCGCCTCGGCCTCCCAAGGTGATAGGATTTATAGGCATGATCCACGGCTCCCGGCCATTAAAATCTTTTGATTTTTGACAGTTTATCAAAAAAGTAGCTTGATTTAATTTACTTTTTAAAAAATCACCAGCGACGTAGAAATATCTAAAACAATCTATTAATGCCTCTTTCAGTTGTAATAGAAAATTAAGGGAATACAGGCCTGGGATTACAGACATGAGCCACGTGCCGGCCAGCAAGGCTGTTATTTAACCCTCTTGTGTTCAAGTTGTCCTATCAGCATTAAATTTACCTAATATTACTGTTATTCAGCTAATGTTTCTTCCACTCACCCACAAGGATTTCCTGATACTCATTATCAAATGCCATGTTGAAGTCAGTTTCAGGTGGAAAAAGGATTCAACACAAAAATCAGAAGATCTGAGCTTTCCTCTCTCTTCCACTGTCACTGGCTGTTTAATTTCCCTATTGCGATTCAGTTGTCATCTCTAAAATATAAGACTTCTCTTAATTAATTTTTTGCATCTTTCAATTTTAGCAGCAGAACACTTCAATCTATTTTCCAAAGCCCATGATAACACTCTTCCCCAGAAAGCAGTTTTCAATAACCATTATCCAAGTCCTCTCACCTTTTCCTCAATTAAGAACACCAGTCCACATGCAGCTCATGTAAATATCAGATGCTTTAGACAGGAAGACAAACTCCATGATAGCACTTATTTGGTGCCCTAGACAGAAAGGGAAATGCAACACATACCCTGTGGTCACTATGATGATACTACCTCTTTAGTAATAAATTGATTAATTTTTTTTTATTCTTCTGGAAAACTAAATGATTGCTGCATATGTTTTTCCCCAGATTTCTGGATTTGGGGTGCCCTGTAGGAATTCCTGCCTGGTCTTAACGCTAACATTCTGCTTAGTCCCAGGACATAAATTTCAGTTCTGTGAATATTACAATCTGTAGTTACTTCAGCCTGTGAAAGAATTTTAAAAGAGAAGTTCTACGCTTGTTTTTACTATTGGCTTCATCATGGGATTAAGGTATATGGCCTTCCAAGGTGATGGTATATACAGGGCATTTATTTTGCTGAATTATTAACCTATTATTTTGTAAGCTATTTATAGTTGAAGTTCACACATCTCATTATGTTCATCAAACTACTTATTTTCCACATATGCATTGCAAACCAAAAAAAATGAGCATGTAAGAAAAATAAATGTATGCTATGTATTTATGGATAGCTGAGTGAAACAATTTCAATCACAATTGGAGTAACGTTGTTCCATGCTTTATTTAATATTTACTCATAGCTCCAAGTTTGGCCATTGACTCTTATTCAGAGAAGATTGTTGGTTGTGGTTTCCCCCCAGCCTGAGCACCTTAACTAATAGATTTGTAGCTGTTAATCAAATTCATTGCAGTTTCATAGGTTGGGAAAGGAAAATGGCCATCAAAGGTCACCAATTTATATTAATGCAATAGGATTTGGGAATACACATAAAAATTCAAATTGAGCCCCTGTGTTTTTTTAACAACTAGTAGATAAAATGATGTGTTATCTTGGTTTTCCATTTGAACTCCCACTTTTGATTTATGATAATATTATTCTGAAATACCTATTTCTCAACCATTTTTTAGTAATATTTTAAAGTTGCTGAATGCATATAGAGTGGTTTATAACTTTCTTAATGTTGAGAGAAAGCCACTTTCTCTTTTAAGACGTATCCTCCCACACCAACGTCTTACAACAAATATATATATTTTCACCTCTAAGTCCATATATGTCTATATATATATTTTCACCTCTAAGTCCATATATGTATGTGTGTATATATATATATATATATATATATGTGTAACTGTTCACACAAGGATTTTTAGTATGAACTCTGCATGAATTTGAGTCTGTGCTGGGCAATCATCTATCAGGATTTATGAGATAAATAAGTTACAGAAATAGAGGCACATTACAAACATAATGATTCCTCTAGGAGTCACTTCATTCTGGCTATCAGTGTGGTTAGACTACATAACTCTTTAAATTAAATGGAAGCCTTGCTTGGGAACTGATTCAAGTAAAAAGAAGCAACAGAAAATTCATTTTTAGTATTTTTCTTCCTTTGGTATTTCTTCACACCCCATCTCACCATCATCTATTTTAAGGCAAGTGCATTTATGTAAACCTCAATATTTTCCAGTGTTGTTTATATCAGACAATATCTTGTTTTTGTTATTTTAATGAAGCCACATAATGAATCAGAACATGACATGCCACTTAATGTTATGGAAAAGTAACCTGCTATTACTATTCTGCAAGAAATAATTCTCTCTTACAACATAACCACCCACAGGTATGATCTGATGGATGGATTCAGGTTTGATTTTTGTGCCCAAACTTTTAAAATCTTACCAGAATCTTTAAGAGATAGAGAGTAGAATGATGGTTACCAGAGGGTGGGAAGAGCAGTGGAGATGGGGGAATACAGCGGGGTTGGTTAAAGGGTACAAAAGTCCAGTTACATAGAATGAACATGATCTAGTATTTGGTAGCTTAATAGGGTGACTATAGTTAACAATAACTTAGTGTATATTTAAAAATAACTACAGGCGTGGAATTGGAACATTCCTAACACAAAGAAATGATAAATGCTTGAGGTGATAGCTACCCTAATTGCCCTGATGTGATCGTTTACACATTGCATGCTTCTATCAAAACATCACATGTACCCCCATAAATATGTACAGCTATTATGTGGCCATAAAAATTAACTACGATATGCTTTAAGACAGCTTTCAGGGAAGGAAATATTTCCCATTAAATTTATGAAACACGTTTTCCCCTCAATAGACATGGATAAATATTCTATAGTAGAAAAAAACGTTTAAGCCATACAGACGTTTTTTCACCTCTAAGTCCTTATAGAAATAATCCCCATATAAGTTGAATTTTAAGTAAAACATAAGACACCACATTTTTAACCTCCAAAATTCTTTTAGATTCAGACCATTTCTGGCTTGTTTATGAAATCAGATGACTCGTATAAACTTCAACAAGCAAGAAGGGAAAAATGATAGTCTCCCAAACTTTCAAAAAATTGTTTTTTGTCCAGAAATGGATAAAAGATGTGTAGCAGAAAATGTAGTTTGATATGTAAATGTTATTTTTCAGAATCAGGATAACAATTACCTATACACAAAATTATCATTTAAGTTGAATTTTAAATAAGGCAGATGACCAATGTATTAATATTTTCTCTTTTAAACTTTTGAGTTGATTTTGAAAGAAACAAAATATATGTTTCCTGTTCGCCTCTTACTCTCACATCAGGTTCATTTCATGTGACTATCACCTGGCTCAGCCATCTTTTTAAATCAACAGAAAAACTGAGAATTTGCCATGAATCCTGGAAACACCAAGAGAAACAAAATAAAAATAGAGAGATGTAAAACACCTGTGGATGTCTGCATCTACATTGAACTTTTATTTATAGCTCATAATCAACTATTGAGACATCAGAGTGAGGCTGGATAGAATGTGGGTTTAAACCTCATTATTCTTTTTTTTTAACAGTTTCTTATTGTAAAGGATTATTTTCTCAAGTATTAGCTGTGTGTGTGTGTGTTTTCAGCCAAATTATGTTTTTGTATTTTAAAAAAAGCATACATAGGAGCTTAAAAAATAAAGTGGACCTCATGAAGTCAGAGAGATTGGTGGTTACCAGAGGCCGTGAAAGGTGGCAGGGAGGAGAGTGATGAAGAAAGGTTGATTAATGGATACAAATAAACAGTTAAATAGAAGAAAGAAGACCTGGTACCCAACAGATCAGTAAGGTGACTATAGTTAGTTTTCACTGACTATACATTTCAAAATAGTTAGGAGAGAATAATTCAAATGTGTGTGTCTATTTTTTTTAATCAGAAAGAGAAGATAAGCGTCTAAGGTGTTGGAGAGTGCAGTTACCCTGATTTGATTATGTGAATGTATCAGATTATCACATGTACCACAAAATGTGTGTACCAATAATAAAGAAAAATCAAATGAAACAATTCAATATCTTTAAGAAGCACACAAAAATTTAAAATGTAATTACAGCATATACCAATTAATAATACATGACTTAAAAAACTAGCCTCTTCAGATTCACCATATAATTTTACATATATCTTTCACTTAAATATTGAAAGCATATATCCATGTGCCCCAGATATATGACATACCTTCTTAAATGGTGGCACATCTAGCCTAGGCCCTTTCAACATTGAAAACAATCTGCTGTGAGACACTAGTCTTCTGTTCCCCCCATCTGTTAAAAAATCACCCACCAGGAGTGAGAGACTTAGCTGTCAGATGACTATATGTGGTACATAAGTGATATCCTCAAAAACTGCCTAATAGGTTACCTTGTAAAAAATTCACTCATTCTCTTTTAAATGTATTTATTAGTTCACATATTTCACTACACTTTCCCAATTCCGTATATCTATCCCCACTTTGCTTTCAGTCATATCATCTAAAACTTTAGTATATTTTTCACAAAAGTGTGAGGAATACAAGAAGCATAAACAGCAAGATGGCAGCTGGGGGAGGTTTTTCTACCATCAGAAAATATTGTTTATTAATTTACTGTAATTTAAAAAATACAGTTGAGCCATCAGACTGTCTTTCTTGACCTCTACAATTGAAGCAATTACGTGAATATTTGGAGATTAGTGACTGGCTTATTGGATCATATGGTCATATTAATGGTCCTAATAATGATCTAAGTTTGAGTTCAGAGCGTCCATTTATTCATTCGGCCATCATTGTCCTTATTGGTCACCGTGTTGACACCATAATGGCACAATAAATACAGCATTGAGGAAAGAAACACAGTTCCTGCCTCTGTGGGCTCACAT
Organism: Pongo pygmaeus; assembly: GCF_028885625.2. NCBI lineage: Eukaryota > Metazoa > Chordata > Mammalia > Primates > Hominidae > Pongo > Pongo pygmaeus. The sequence continues at coordinate 103,724,896 of NC_072387.2, forward strand.
TCTAGAATAAATAGACTTAAGCAAATAATGATGAATGTAATCATTTTCAGGCAGGAAAATGCCATGCCATAGGGAAGTATATAAGAGTCAGGAAGCCACAGTTGCCTTGGTGATGTTTACTTGAAGGCCACATGGATGAAACTGTGCATGAAGCCTATTGTTGTTTAAAGCGTGAAATGGAATCTAGTCCTGTACCTAAGCAGATTAATCAGCAGACTGTAACATTTGATTTAGGAGACTCTGAAGCCAGCAGCATATCAAACCAATTTCCATAGCTTGTATAATTTTTCCAAGTAACCATATTGTGTTTGTTTTTTTGTTGTTAAGGCGGTTAAATCTGTTGTCTAAATATTATCTGAGGGACATCTTCCTCAGCTAAAAACCAATGAAATTGAATAAGTTGTGAAGAAATATGGCCAAGTTTTATGTAGGAAAGAGTGGGATTAGGCAGGACAGATGTCACAGAGCACAGCTTAGGAAGGGCAAGCCCAGGTGAGCCCCAGGAAGAGGAAGGCAAGCATTGCTTTGAGTGAAAGAAGTTTTTGCAGTGAACACTACATTTTAACATTTCTGAACACAGCAGATTTGGGATATATAAAAATATTATATATAAATATAAATATATATATATACACACATATATGTACATATATCCCAGATATATAGCTTTGCTTTTAATCTCCAATACCCATCTTCTAGTTTATCAACACCAGTGTTTCCCAGATGTAAAAATGTGCTTTAATGACTTACGTGCTTTCATGACTTCTGGGCAACCACTCAGATTCATTCCTTCACTGTAAGTCATTCGGCCATTTAATCATTCTTTCATTCAACACATAATCTTAACCATTAAATATTCACTGTGTTTAGTGCTGTGCAAAAAGCACTTCATAGGGTCCCTAACGTGGAGCTTGCCTACTGGTAGACAAATAAGATATGTTTGACAAGGAAGTTAAGTAATTGTATAGGTCAGTTAAAAAGGAATAACTCAGATTTAGTGGCTAAGATCAGCGTGAGTTGGAGTGGTCAAAAACAAAAGTGGAACCAGAGTGAAGCTTAAGCAGAGTCTTGAAGGATGGGTAAGAAGACATAGTTGGATGAAGGAAAAAAAAAAAAAAGAGGAAATTCCATGGAGGGAGAGACATTTGCAGTGAAACTTGAGTCTGGTATAGCCAGGAAGCAGGGACATCAACAATATGGTATATATTACCTGGAACATGTTAGATGTTTAATGAAAGAATGAATTAATGCATATACATACACAGGAAGTGGAAAGAAATTTGGAAAGGGAAATGGTTGGCAGTACAATTTTAATGAAGGAGCACTCATAAACAACATGATTGACAGAGAGCTATGCTATAATAGAAAGGCCTGAAGAGGTTATTTTGCATTTGATCCAAAATAACCAGTTTTCATCTGCCATCACTTTTATTTGTGTCTGTCAAGGCCTTTGAGGAAATGGAAAAATCATATGATTTATCTAGTGAATATAAATATTAGGACAACATGTTTTAATTAAGGAATGTTGATCAGGCAATTGTGCTTTAAAAACATGTTTCCGATTATATGGAAGTTACAGGTTAATCAAGTAGTTTGGAAAATAATAAATTAGGTAATTATGCAGGTTAAATCATATTGTCAGTCTCTCCCAGCCACACTAATGCATCACTTTTACTTCTGAAAATAATCTGTGGACTCAAACAAAATTTCTCAGTTTCATCCTTCAACTATGAGTGTGAGATAGCTGATGAAATTCGTGTCCTAAATCTCTCTTCATTTTGCCGGACTATCTGTATGATTTAAGCACTTGCTTCTTTTTTTTTATAAGTGACTTAAGAATCTTCAGCATTCAAATAAAAATTATTAATCCATTAACTCAGACCTAAAGATAATGAATGGCTTCAAGAATCATAATTCAGTCTTCTAGTTTGGGGCACATAAAAAAAGCCAAACATTCAGTTGGTCTCTTCCATATCTAGTTGATTTGCTTTAGTGATTCATTTTTCATCTTCCTCACAATTAGACTCAAATTTCTGGGCTGACTTTCTAATTTTGAGTCTCTAAGGTTGTAAATTCTGTAGCCATAGAACAAAAATGACATGAAAACACAGGGTAACACAATTGTATCTCTGAATGAAAACATATATATGTTGTCTGGACCCAGTTACCATTTTACAACTCTTACATAAAGAAATCACCAGATGTTTAAAAAATAGAATGCTGATGAACCTTTTGTTTTTCCCTAACCTTTAAGTTTTTCTGCTGCAGTTTTATCTCAGTAAGAGTTATGGTCATAACTTACCTACTCAGAAATATTATGCCTATTTCCCTCACAAAGATTTTGTTAACAGAGGGTTTCTTTACATAATATTTGGAAAAATTTGGATACTCTATGAAGAAGAATGCAGTAGAGGTATGAGTACAGAAAATAATCATGAGCAAATAAAGATGATGTGTGAAAAAATAAATAAAAAATTTTAAAAATTCACTGTAAGCTGGATTGCAGTTAGCAAAGCATCAGAGAAGAATTTCTGTGGAGAAATTGTAAATATTATTTTAAGGGAAGGAAGTTCCGTATGACACAGTTGTTTTCTGTTAGATAAGGCCCAGCTGTTCTATCCAGTTCTTGGTTATAGCTAATGGAAAAAAACTCATTCTGATCATTTTCTGAAATTCCTACTCTAAATATGTACTCACGAAAGTAAAGAAATATACTTTCCTGAAATAGAGGTCTGTGCAGACTTTTTATATTCATATTTGCAATTTTAAAAACGATGATCAATTGACTAAATGCCCAACAAAGACTTAGACATTGTTGATAAGGATCCCAATATATATACTGGTTTCTCTACTTAGAAGTTCATCTTTCAAATTATGCAAAATATATACTCTACTGCAGAAAAACTAATACTAGTATTGTTTCTTTGTAAAATATGGCAAGCAAAATAAATAAAAATCCATATATTTCTAAATATTTCTTCATCTGGATATTTACAAGTATTTGTATTATACTTTTATTCTTATGGCCACACCTCACTACTTTTTTGTGTGTGTGAACTGAAGTCACTTTCATAATGTTATGAAAAGTTATTACGGGGCAGAAACTGGAACAAAAACCTTGAGAAGACTCCCATTTAAAAAATATTTTTCAGTATTTTTTAATACTGATTTTGTTCTGAAACCAATTGTTTAAAAATTCTGAATCAACTGGATGAAAACCGGGTAGAGTACAGACCCCTTTAACAGATCAGACAAGGCATAACTCTTTAAAAAGATTTTAAAGGCTGGGCACAGTGGCTCATGCCTGTAATCCCAGCACTTTGGAAGGCAGAGGTGGGTGGATCATGAGGTCAGCAATTTGAGACCCGCCTGACCAACATGGTGAAAACCCATCTCTACTAAAAATACAAAAATTAGCCAGGTGTGGTGGTGCGTGCCTGTAATCCCAGCTACTCAGGAGGCTGAGGCAGGAGAATCACTTGAACCCAGGAAGTGGAGGATGCAGTGAGCTGAGATCATGCCACTGCACTCCAGCCTGGGCCACAGAGTGAGATTCCATTTAAAAAACAAAACAAAACAAAAAAACTTCTAAAGTGTTTTCATTGACACATAATAATTATACATATGTATGGAGTACAGTGTGTTTTGATACATGTGTATATTGTGTAAAAATCAAATCAGGGCAATTTAGCATATCTCTAAATTATACATTTATAATTTCCTTGGATGAGAACATTCAAAATTCTCTCTTAGCTATTTTAAAATATACAATTACAGTATTGTTATCCATAGTCATCCTACTGTGTGACAGAACACTGGAACTTATCCCTCCTGCCTAACTGTAACTTTGCACCCATTGACCAGTCTCTCCCCATTCCCCTTCCTCTCTCCCCTCCTCAGCCTCTGTTCTACTCTACTTCATGAGAACAGCTTCCTTAGATTCCATATATGAGTGAGATCATGTGACATTTGTCTTTCTGTGCCTGCTTTATTTCATTTAACATAATGTCCTCTAAGTTCATCCATGTTTCTGTAGATAACAGGATTTCATTCATTTTCAACAACTGAATGGTGTCTCATTGTGTATATATACCATATCTTCTTTACTCATTCATCCATTGGTGGACAGACACTTAGGTTGATTCCTTATCTTGACTATTGTGAATAGTGTCACAATAAACATGGAGGTACAGGTATCTCTCACACTTATTGCCCTTTCTTTGGATCTATATCCAGTAGTGAGATTGCTGGATCATATGGTAATTCTGTTTTTAGTTTTTTGAGGAAAAAACTTCATCCTGTTTTCTATAATGGCTGTACTAATTTATATTCCCACTAACAGTTTCCCTTTCTCCACATCTCCACCAGCACTTGTTAATTTTGTCTTTTTGAGAATAGTCAATCTAACAGGTGTAAAATGGCATTTCATTGTGGTTTTCATTTGCATTTTGCTGATGATTAGTGATGTTGCACATTTTTTCATAAAACTGTTACACATTTGTGTGTCTTCTTTTGAGAAATATCTTTCTGGGTCTTTGCCGATTTTTAAATTGGATTATTTGGGGTTTTTTGCTATTGAGCTGGTAACGTAGACATAAATCCATGCACTTATAGCCTACTGGTTTTTGACAAAAGTGCCAAGAACATGCAATGGAGAAAGGACAGTGTATTCAATAAATTGTGCTGCAAAAACTGGATATTCACACAGGTAGACCCCATCTCTCACCATATACAAAAATCAACTCATAATGGATTAAAGACTTAAATATAAGACGTGAAACAATAAAACTACCAGAAGAAAACACAGGGGAAATGCTACATGACATTGGTCTGGGCAAGGTTTTTTTGGATACAGACCCCAAAAGCACAGGCAACAAAAGCAAAAGGAGATAAATTGAGTTACATACATCAAAGTAAGATGTAGCTCTTTGACTGTTCTTTTTCAACGGCCTGAACAGGTTCCATTTTCTTTTCACTTCCTGCAGTAACTTCATGGTTTAGACCAATATTGTTACTTTTACTTGATCTTTATAACCAGTAATTTTTCTCCTTCAGTTTTTCCAAAACTTTATTTCCTCCTATTCTTACCTTGCTGCAGAACTTTCAAAGATATCCATCCAACTTCTTGCAGCGGGGTCAAGTGCAAATTGTTTCTACTTTTCTTAATGCTCTTACATTTAAAAATGTGTTTTGCATTTCTTTCCATATCTTTGCTCAGACTATATATTGTAGCATAAACTTTAAGAGCATGAAGGATCTGTGTTTAAATTCCTATTCTTCCACAGGACAAATGACTTAATGGAGCCTCTGCTGCTTATCTGTAAAATTGGAGATTATTAATACAAACAATATGTTGTGGGGATTCATGAAGATGATGCATATAAAGTCCTTAGGACAGAGGTTGGGACCTAAGTCGTTTTTCTCAGGTAGTAGCTTCTATATGCCCTCTAGTCTCCCCACCCCGCCCCAACTGTTTTTAAAATCCTACTCATCTTTCAGAACAAGTTCATTTCCCACATTCTCTGTGACCCTTTATGTGATCAGTTATTAGTGCCACTCATCTGGCTTGTACGTTGTCTTTCCCTGTGTGTAGTATCTCATCCCCCCAGCGAAATCACAAAGAAGAACATGTCCTGTCCTTTAACACAGTTCCTTGCACATTTTGTGTTGATTAATAGATTAAAGTGATACCTGTCATAACAGTTTTTCAGGGTTGTCCAAACAGAGAATATGGATGACAACAGGCTGCCCAAACAGCTGTTACAGGATGAGGTTAAGTGCAGTGACCACAGGAGGTTTATACAAACTACCTCAGAAAATGGAGCACAGAATCCTGGGCTCTCACCATGTCTGGCAGATTACAGTGCTGTGCAGTAAGTGGAAATGGGACATCTCATTTTAAACAAAGACTTTGGGTAGATTATGAGGTTCAAGAGTAGAACTGTAGACAGAAACAAGCCTTACTTACAAATCGCAACCACAGCTGCAAAGGAAAAGATGCATCTTTATGAGAACCTATTGTAAGAAGGCATGCAGGTTACAAATACATCTTTAGCGACATTTACACCCCCAAGAGCTCTAGCATTAGTAATGTTATCATCCACTAGGATTATAATATAGTGTGCAGTCATAGCCTGTTATGATCTGTCAGAAGTGGAAAAACTTAAGTTTTATTTTTAGAGCAGTCCAGTAAAAAATGTTAAATTCTCTGGGACCACCAGCCTGAGCTTAGAAAAACCCGTCTCTAGAAAAAATAAAAAAAATTAACCCAGCATGTTGGTGCATGCCTATCGTCCCAGCTACTAGGGAGGCTGAACTGGAAGGATCACAAGCCAGGGAGGTTGAGGCTGCACTGAGCCATGAGCATGCCGCTGCACTCCAGCCTGGGTGACATAGTGAGGCTGTGTCTCAAAAACAAAATTAAATATAAATGTTATCTCTACTTTTAAATTTATGTTAGCTTTTCTAAGCATTCTTTTTTTTTTTTTTTTGAAAGAGGGGTGCTTTCCAAATTGAGGGAAACTTTCTTTGTATTTTCCCTCTTGTTCATTGTAGAATAAGTAGGAATGATTATTTATTTAGAAACTGCATTGTATGGTGGGAAAAAGCACCTTAATGCTGAAATGCAGAGGGAATTGGATTCAAATCATAGCTTTGTCTCTTACTCTATATTCTTGGATAAGTAGTTTAACCTTAGTAAACCTCTCTGTGAATCCTCACAGGAAGGTTTCAATGCTACATGAAAAATGCTCAGAATTATGCCTAACCTATATGAGGCGCTCAAGAAAGGTAGCTATTATTGTATGTGACTAATAAGAAATTAGTTAATTTTGCAGCCAGTCATATTGTTTAGAAGGCTGGCACAAGTTACAATTTCCTGTAATTGTCTTAGAAACCACAGCTTTCTAAATAGGAATGGGTCTGCTTTCAGGTCAAATGCCTTATTTGTTCAACTTGCATCTATCTGATTCTGCATAAAATATTTGGCTGATCAGAACAGTCAGGAGGATAGAAGCTAATTTAATGAATAAATATGTTTTGGAATTTGGTTTTACAACACCAGAGTCTGGCAAAAGCAAATAAATTGCCTTTTCTCTTTGGGATTAGGTGAGAATAACCCAATTTGAAGGATCAGGTTTTAATTACCTAATGAATGAATCGTGTTAGGAGTTCTGAATTTCATGTTTGGTCAAGATTGGCAATGATGAAATAAGCAGAAAAACCCAGGCAAAGAGAAAAATAGTGAAAGCCTGAGATAAAGTACGAAGAAGGTATGTGAACAATATCACCCATGGACAGTGGTGTTACAAGTCATGGTTTATTTCTCTGAAAGGATATCTGAAAATTAAAAATCAATGAATCTTAGAATAAATACTGACTTTGAGTTATTCGTAACATGTTGCATTAGAAATCTTAGGTTGGAAGCAACAGAAACCAAATTTGTTCACTTCAACAGGCAAAAGGGGAATGTATTATAAGGATGCAGGGGGTGTCTCACAGAAACTCGGTGCAAGAGTGCAGTCTGGTTCCTGGACCCACAATATGTTTGTCTTTCTCTGTCATTCTCTCTCTCTCTGTAGGTCAACTTCATCCTTTTACCCTTGGTTTTGGCAAATCATCTTCATCAATTACTCAGTTCACCTCCTAAAAATGGCCATAGCTCTAGATTTTGCATCTTCTCTTACCAAGAGACCAGCCCTCACTGTAATTGAAACCTTCCAGTCTGAATTCCAAACTCTCAGAGAAGGAACCCCAAAAGGTTCACTGCATGTACTGAACAGCTTATTATAGTTGGGAATCAAATGATAATGCTGAAATAAATGCTGATGACATTGTCTTACAAAGAGTCATTCATTTTCAAGCATGTTACCCAATGGTCCAAAATCCAATGCTCATTGAGATACCACTAAGATTATCATTATACATGACACAAAACTTTCCCTTGATAATACCATTTTGTACTGAATATTGTGTTATCAGATACTTAAGGCAACTGAGTCACCATCTTGATGTCTTCTTTATATAGAAAAGCATTCCGATTAAATTCAGAGGTAAGAAATATGAAATGTAGAGAGAGGGAGGTGTATTCAAATGACTTTTATATCCCCAGCACCACCTGTCATTTCCCTTTAGGTATCTTTGCTCCTCTGCAAAGCATTCTCAGCTTAATAGCTCTAAGCTACTCAGCTGTGAACACAAAGGGGGATAAAACTCTGAATGAAAAAGATGAAGAATTCTTTGGTAGCTCTTACAAACTCAAAGAGCTGAGCCTAACAAGGAATTTGTTTTGTTAACTAGTAGATACATATATATTCTCTCCACTCCCCTTTTAGTCACTAGTTAATGTTTTTTGAATGCCTGTCAAAAATTTATGCAGCGCACCAGCATGGCACATGTATACATATGTAACTAACCTGCACATTGTGCACATGTACCCTAAAACTTAAAGTATAATAATAATAAATAAATAAACAAAGATGTAAACATGTGGACATAAGAGCTAGAGTTAACTTTTCAAATTGTGTCACAGTGATCTGATGAGACTAGAGATAGGAGAAACTTAGTAAAAAGAAATAATTCATTTTGTGAGAAAATAAAAATCTACAAGTTTCTTGGGGGAAATTTATGTTTGAAATGATAAATAAGATCTACAATCCTTCAATTATTGAAAATAAATACCTCCAAAAAGAAATGTGTCTGCCGACCTGCTATAATCCTTTTCTTATGTATATCCCTTAATAATAAAATTTAACAACCAAAAATCCACTTATTATTCTAATAATCCACTGACTTAGCAATCTTGATGACATAATGTGGTGCAAAAATAAAATTTTCTCTTGCATTTTCAATGGGATACATTATAGTTTTATTCGAATTGTTGTCTTGTTCTAGTTTTCCACCTAACATTAAAGACACTTGACCTGTACTTCTTTTTGTTATTTTATTTTTAAATAATTGATAAACGATCTGTATTCCTTAATCACTTATTTTTAAACTACAGTTTTGTGACCGACTGTTTTTAATAACTGTCTACAGACAGATCTATGGTTGGAATCTTCCTTTATCGAATAATACTTGAATACTACTAAAATTTTTAAGTTCTTATTAACATTTATAGGTGAAGAAGTGGACAGAGATTAATAATTAGTTTAAGGATACCCAGCAAGACAGAGGTGCGACCAGACCAAGTCAGATCTCTGAAGTTGTGACTCTATTTAGTAGTTTCATCAGACTAATAAAACAAGTTAAATTTACTTGCCTTCGATAATCAGCATCAAAATTAAGAAATAATTTGCTGTTTAATCATATTAGTTATATGGTTTTTGTCTTAGTAACTGTCACTACCTATATTGTATATGTATTTATTAACTTTCTTTTCCACTAGAATAAAATGTATGCAAAGGCAAGCACCTGAGTGTCTTGTTTACCTGTCTATTGGTATGACAGGAATTCCTTCTTAAATGTAAGTGTATGGGAATTATGATGTCTTTACTGCCTTACAGAAAAAACAAAAATGTATTAAAATCTTTGATGGGAGACAGGAAGTGGCTATAGAGAATGAAAAATATAAATTAAAAAAGGAGACAGAGAGAGTGAATCTTATGACCCAAGAAGATTTTCTCCATAAAAATTAGCCAGTTGGAAGTTTTATCACAGCAGTTTGTAGCCACATAGATTTCTGCCTAAAGGTAAAGGCAGATTAACCAAGTATGAACAACAGTTCAACCAATAACTCAGATTAAAAGAGAAAGGAATAAATTGCAGACCTCATAAATACTTTCAGTATGTCAAGGTCAGATAAGACAAGAGTCTGAATAGAAATGATTTTCAAAGTCTGTGAACAGTTGTGATACTATGTGATTAGAGCACAAATGAGTCCACCTACTGTATTTTGGAAATGACAGGTCATGTACTGACTAAACTGCAGAATTCCCAGATGATTTGGTAAATAAATCTCCTAAAGCCAGTGCGAAATCAAGCAACTAGAGTGGCAGGGGTTTCCCTTTGTGTTTGTAGCATTTACACTTGTTTGTGTTTGCAGTAATACAACAATGATGATGACTTAGATGGCGATCCTAATTCTCTCCTTCTAAGACCTTGTCAGTGGCTGATAGGTGGGGGAAGGAGTAACAAATGCTGCCTCAAATTTGACTTACCTAACTCATTTTCCTGTATGGCTCCAGAGAATGTGACCCTCTCAGAAATTCTCTCCTGCGACTCTCAGGCTTTATTCCTCCATTTCTTTCTACTCCAGCTTTCTTACTGTTTCTTGAACACTTCAACCTTTTCCTGCCTTGCCTTTGTGCTTCCTAGTCCCATTGCCTGAGATGTTCTCTTTGCTGAGACCACTAGCTGGCTGATTCCATCTTGTCCTTCTGGTATCTGCTTAAATGTCACCTGGCTAGAGGAAACTTCCTGACTCTGCTATGTAAGATAGATCTCCCACTCCCTTCTCATCACTCTCTAACCTCTTCTCTTGCTTTGGTGTTTGTCTTAGCAATTGTCACTACCTATATTGTATATATATTTATTAACTTTCTGTCTTTTACACTACAATAAAAGTTATGCACAGGCAAGCACCTGAGTGTCTTCTTTACCTATTTCCAGAGCCTATAACTGTGCCTGGCATACAATCAATATCTTCCAAATAAATGAGTGATATTTGTGGTTTTGGCAAAATATACAGGTACGGACAACTTCAATTTCTCTGGGAGCCCTCTGCAAATTAAATGCTTGAATCATACAAAAACTCACTCTATTCAAAGTAAAACATAAATTATAATATTGATCCTGATTAGAAAGCCTATTATTGAGAGTTTAGCCAGGATGAGTTATATCATTTTCATGAAATATTACATAAACTCGTTAAGTGAAGAAAATAAGAAAAACATAAAGAAGAACAAAATGAAAGGCAGGATATAGCACTGCACGTATTAGTATCACACACACATACACAAATGGTAACTAGCAAAAAAAAGAAAAGTCTCAAGGAAAATTACTCTGGAAAAAGAAACGTGAAAACTGTGAGTAACAAATGGATATTTCCAGCCAAGCCAGTTACCACAATAAAAGTTCATTGTTATCCTTCTATCTGATCAAGCCCTGTTTGAAGTGGCTGACCCCTCTTAAGGAGGCCCTAGTTATTGGCACCAGCCCCTTTGATTTGACCCATGATTGGGTGCTCTGATATATTGAATGGAAGCAGAAGGATTTTAGGAAAAAAAATCGTAAAGTCAAATTTCTTAACCCTTGTTTGAGAAGCAACTATAAAGTTACTTTTCACACTGTCATTCTGATGCTTTCCAGTTTTCATTTTCCGAAAAGATATTTTTTGATTTATGTATAATTTATCTCCCTCCTCTTCCTTCTCCTCCCTGCCTCCCTCCTCTGCTCTCAGGTTCCATCCAATCAACAATGTAGATTCCTCCACCTCCCCGCTCCTACCCACCCCAGGGCCAGGGTACAGTAGCTTTTATTGAACTTTCTATGGGTTAGTTTTGAGAGTAATTCAGGGGAAGAATCAATGACAAAACTCTAAGAATTTACAACTCCTGTGTGTGTGTGTGTGTGTGTGTGTGTGTGTGTGTGTCTTTGTGGCCGTGTGATATGGTTTGGCTGTGTTCCCACCCAAATCTCATCTTGAATTGTAGTTCCCACAATTCCTACCTGTCATGGAAGGAACCTGGTGGGAGGTTATTAAATCATGGGGGTGGGTCTTTCCCGTGCTGTTCTTATGATACTGAATAAGTCTCACAAGATCTGATGGTTTTATAAGGCAGAGTTTCCCTGCACGAGCTCTTTGTCTTGCCCACCACCACATGAGAAGTCCCTTTGCTTTTCCTTCATCTTCCGCCGTGATTGTGAGGCCTCCCCAGCCACATGGAATTGTGAGTTCATTAAACCTCTTTCCTTTATAAATTATGTAGTCTCAGATATATCTTTATTAGCAGCATGAGAACTAATACAATGTGTGGGTGTGGGTGTGTGTGTGTGTGTGTTTGGAGATGTATTGCAGTGGAGGGAGTGATTGAGGGACAGATCCAATGGAGTATTTACCTCACCTCTAGGGAAATCACTTGGGATATTTTTATCCAGGGTTTATCACCACTGGCCCAGATACTAGATTGGCCTCATTGGCTAATTCAATGTGGTGGTCCAAAACAGCCCAGTCAATGGAAGATATAAAATACCTCAAGGTTCTAGAATATGTATGAGGCATCAGGAAAGGGAGGGATTCAGCCTCCTAAAAGCCTTGCCCCCAACCCTTAATCCAGTCAACCATTAAATACATCACCAACCCTGACAGTATCAGAAAATTCTAATGAATTATTCAGAATATTTATTTGTTTTCAGGTAAGACAAGCTCAGTTTCACAGACAGTATGGAAGCCTCAAAGGAACCCCCATAGTACTGTAGATCACAGTTCTCATAACAGAGAGCAATATATCAATTACCAGCTGCGGCAATTCAGCACTGTGCTGTATCCTCAAATACTGCATGTACTCAGACCTGGCTTTCTTTGAAAGCAGAATCCAATATTGTCTCTGAGAGATGATTTAATAGAGAGTGTGAAGATGCTCTATTTCAAACTCAAATATCTTTTAAACTTTTAATGAAAGGTATAAAGAAGTGGTAGATGGGAAATCTTAGTTAAATTCTATGCAAAGAGGAACAGAGTTTAGAGAGGCATTCACAGGCAAAGTCATAATGATCAGAAAAGAGATCTGATGGAATTTCTTTACTAGAGAATCTATTTGTCAACCTCAGGTCTCATATACATATCTGCCAGACCTAACAAGGACCCACATGAGATAGCTATACCTTAAGAAAATGGAAGAACTGACCAAGGAAAGAGATTAAGTCACTGATTCAGTGTCCACAGAAACTATAGAACATAACTACCATGAATAAAGATAATTGACTCTGCGTGTGTGTGTGTGTGTGTGTGTGTGAGTGTGTGTGTGTGTATTTCCTTAAATCTTTGTCCTTGGTCAATCACAAGGATATGTAGTCATAATTACAAGGATGTGAGGCATGATATTGAGATATAAACAGGGACAATAGCAGCCTGGAAGCACTGCCTGGCAGTGTTGGGAAGACTTCCTGCTAAGGCTTGAAGGATGCCTTGCAGCTCAACCAACGAAAAGAAAGGGCAGACATGGGCTTAGTTATCACAAAGTTCTAGATTCAGATCAAGATTTACTAACCGTTTGACCTTGGGTGTATTGCTTAACCATTACGACTGTTTCCCCACTTGTAAAATGGAAGTGATAATGTGTATCTTTCAGTGTTGTTATAAAAATTCAATGAGGAGTTTGTAAGTTAATGGAGTAAATGTCTGGCTTATTAACTGGCTGGTTAATGGTAGAAGCGATGTAAGTGGTTACTGATATTAACTAATAGGTTTGGGTCAAATGAGAACAGTATGCAGAAAGGCATGGTGGTGTGAAGTGTAATGTACAGGTGATTTCATACAGCTGAGTGCAGAGAGTAATTGAGGGAGTGATGGGAGATATTACAGGAAGAGAAGCATCATCCAGATCACAGAGACTAGAACTTAGCCTGTGACACTAAGCATGAGAGCTTTATCCTGTAGTACAGAGACAGCCTGTGAATGATTTGTTTATTAATTACAATGGGATCATTCTTAGGCTTGCATTAAGCATCATTCTGAAAATATATGGTTATATGAAAATATTCTACCATTATCCTTTACCATATCAGAAGCACTTTTCCTCCAATTAGTTCAAACCAGTGATGTTTTGCTTGGAATGTTTATATCCAAGCATTTACACATTGGTTTCTTTCAAAATTACTTTCTTTCCAGCTCTAAATACTCTCATGATTCCAGAAGATAGAATACAGTTAATGGCCTTTTCTGTTTTCTCCAAAAACATATTTTTAATTCTTGTTCATGATAGGATGTATTAGTTTCCTACAGCTGCTGTACCAAGTTATCACAAGTTGGGTGGCTCAAAACAAGACAAATTCGGCCGGGCGCGGTGGCTCACGCCTGTAATCCCAGCACTTTGGGAGGCTGAGGCGGGCGGATCACGAGGTCAGGAGATCGAGACCATCCTGGCTAACACAGTGAAACCCCATCTCTACTAAAAAATACAAAAAATTAGCCGGATGTGGTGGCAGGTGCCTGTAGTCCCAGCTACTCAGGAGGCTGAGGCAGGAGAATGGCGTGAACCCGGGAGGCAGAGCTTGTAGTGAGCCGAGATCACGCCACTGCACTCCAGCCTGGGTGACAGAGCGAGACTCTGTCTCAAAAAAAAAAAAAAACAAGACAAATTCTATTCTCCTGCAGTTCTAGAGGCCAGAAGTCTGAAATAAAGGGCTGTTTGCTTCTGGAGGCACTGAAGGAGAATCTAAGTCCCTACCTACCGGTGACTTTGGGTAATCCTTGCCTTTCCTTGGCTTTGTAGCTGCATCACTTTAATCTCTACCTCAGTCCTCACAGAACCTTCTTTCCCATGTGTCTCTGTGTCGATTCTTTTTCTCCTTTCTCCTATAAAGACACCAGTCATTGTATTTAGATCCCACACTAATTCAGTATGACCTCATTCTGAGATCCTTAATTTATGGACTTCAGCAAAGACCTTCTGTCTAAGTAAAGTCGTGTTCACAGATGTCGGGGGTTAGGACTTAGACATATCATTTTGGGGGACACTATTCAACCTACATAGAGAATGAATTGAAACATGATTAAGAATCTCTTTTTACATGTTTCAGTTATCCTGCTGTATGTCTGCTGTATGTCTCTGCTCTGTTGAAATGGCCAAAGGCGAGGAATGTGCCAGAAGATGGTGTTTGTTGAACAGCCCTTGGTCTCACTCCCTTTGCACAGAGGCCTTGGCTTTATTATGCCCCACAAGGGAAAAGACTAGCTTCACCTGAGAAAGGATGTTGGCGGTCACTTCTATGTAAAATACAGCAAGAAAAACACATCCTTTACAAATCCTGGACCAATTTGAGAACAGCTTCACTCTCACAATGTTGGTTTTTTGTTTTGTTTTGTTTTTTTCTATAATGTTTTTGGAAATCCACCTTTAAATTTAGCCGTTTTCTCTCATAGCATTTGCTTTTTGTCTGGAAATGGGAACTCCAATTTCTGCTACTGAAGGTTTCCAGTATTTCCTCTTTAAGAATATTTCATGTGGGAATTAAATTATTGTGCATTTTCTTCTTTCCTCTGTTTTTCTTTCATCGTTTTTTTGGAATGTATAAGGTAGAGTTATTATTTTTACACTGGTAAAGGAGGGTGATGGCAACAACCGTTGGTCATTCAGATGATTCACTATTGAAGGATTAACATTTATTTTGAAGCTTCAAGATGTTTTAAGTATGGACTGAGCACCCTGCCCCATCCTCCCAGGTAGAAGAGACAAACAAAAACTTAGTTGGCTGCTGACAGGGTTCACTCCACTGTTTCTCAGTTGTCTACTTTAAGCTCCCCACAACTTCCATTTCTAGATTTTTTTCTGCATTCTTTGAATACCATTTGGTTGTGTTCAGTTTTACACTTAATTTCACTGTTTTATTCTATTGATCTATATTGTAAGTACAATTTGTATCCTTTCTCATAAGCTCTTTTTTTGTTTTTTTTTTTTAATTATACTTTAAGTTTTAGGGTACATGTGCACAACTTGCAGGTTAATTACATATGTATACATGTGCCATGTTGGTGTGCTGCACCCATCAACTCGTCATTTAACATTAGGTATATCTCCTAATGCTATCCCTCCCCCCTCCCTCCACCCCACAACAGGCCCCGGTGTGCGATGTTCCCCTTCCTGTGTCCATGTGTTCTCATTGTTCAATTCCCACCTATGAGTAAGAACATGCGGTGTTTGGTTTTTTTGTCCTTGCGATAGTTTGCTGAGAATGATGATTTCCAACTTCATCCATGTCCTTACAAAGGACATGAACTCATCATTTTTTATGGCTGCATAGTATTCCATGGTGTATATGTGCCACATTAAACTTCTGAAGAACAGAAACGGCATTGCTCTTTTAACTAATTTTATTCTTGCTACACTCTGTGGTAGCTATTCACCAAGCTTTTATTGAATCCATTGAAGTTAAAGATCCAAATTTATTTGAAATTTTCTCATCGGTCTTATTCCCAAATAAAGCACTGACCTCTGTGTTATTAGAATGCCGTTTTATAACATCTGCTAATTAGGAGCAGGCCTTTCCTTTATTAATTCTACTTAACTAATAAACAGCAAGAAGAGTAGAGTTGGCCAGGAAAGGAGGAAATAAATGGGATGTAAATGAGTAAACACTCAATGCTGGGAAAGTCAGATAAGAGAAAAAAATTAAGGACTGAGAGAATGTATGAGATTAGAGGAGAAATTCCGTAACTCAGTAGAGAAAGTCAGCTGTGTTCACCCTATACTGAAGCAATGTGTTAATAATTCAAGAATTTGAAATTTTCAAGACACTTTTTAACTGCAAAGAACTTGGATCCCCTAACCTCAATTTCCAAGCGTATTCTCAGTATTGGACATTGTCACATAAACCTCTTTTTGATCTTCCAAACTCAGCATGTCACAAACTGAAATAATCTTCCCTTTCAATGCACCCCTCCTGATGATGTTGTTAAAGGTACTCTATATTTTCTTAGCCTCCCGTGCTTTCAATCTTGGAATTTCCCTGGGCTGTTCTCTCTCTTTCTCTGCCAAACTAGTGAAGAGTCATTAGCTGTCATTTATTGACCTTCAGATCTTATGTCACTAGAATTTTCTATAAGTTATTTTGTTAATTAATTCTTGTGATAACCCTATGTAATACATACTAATATCCCCAGAGAAGTTATGAAACTCACCCAGAGCATAAATGGTGCTGTAAATGTAGCAAAGTGCCTTTGAGAGAATGAATATTGTGGGACACTGCCTGAAGGCCATGATAGGTACTCTTTTCCCTGTACACGGCAGCATTTATCACACCTCCACTGCCTTGCCAGCCCCCCTGTGCCATTTACCAAAACATGCTTTGTCAGCAAATCATTATCTAAAACTGAAGGGTTGAAAAACAGTGCAATGAAACTCATTATTTTATTTACTATGAATGAGAACACTATTTATGCTTACATAGTGGCAGTGTTCCATTGGAAAAAATTCTCTGTGACTCAGTATCAGGAATGGCTATATTCTGAGCAACCTGCTGGATCTTATTTAATGGATATCATGAACCCTATTGCTCATAATGTTTCTTCCTGTTTTGTCTGTTGGGAATCTCAGAACCACCTCTTTGACCTGAATCTAACAGTTGAATTGTACCCCATGGTGCACCTTCTGAGGTTCCCTTGACCACCCTCTTATTTTTCTCTTGGCTACCCCCCACTTAAGGCATGCCTCTCTCCTTTTCTGAATTTGAATGGAAGACCTCACTGCACAGATTGGATTTAGCTTTGTGAGTGGCTGCAGAGGAGCTAGAAGTGTCCTGGAACTGCCGGGAAAAGAGCTCCCCTTAGGTGAGCCATGACACGGGTGACTAGAGGAAGCCAGGCCAAGATGCTGTCTCACTGCTGTCTTCTGTGGACCTCTCCAGGAAGTGTTTTCCCTGGGAGTCCTTCCCTAGAAGCCCAGCATCACGGTGAGTAGGCAGCCTTCAGAGGGACCTGCTCAGTTTCTTGGTGGCTCACTTTGACACAGTAGCCAGTGCAGTGATGTGTCATACCACATTCTTTGCTTGTTTCTGTGTCTCATTTCTCTTTGATTCCTCAGTTTCCTTGCTTTGGACTTATATCTCTGAAATAAAAATGTTAGCACCTTGATCCGTGCTTCAGGCTCTGCTTCCTGGAGGACTTGGACTACGACAAATGTAAGACTGTTTGTTACAGGCATAAATCAGCACTTCTTGCTGCTTTTTGGTTGGTGGCTTGGTGTTAAGGGTAGTAGTGACCACCTTTTTTGATCACAGAACTGGAACTACATTGCCAAGAGTTTGTATTTGGCAGAAACTTTCCTTCGGATGTCTTTCTCAAGAGGAAACTGACAGTAAGTGTAATTCCAGTGTTATCCCCCAAACTCCAACATTTTAACCCCTTATTTCTCATTGGTACTGTAGGAATGCCAGAAATCACAAAAGAGCAACTGCCTATAGCCTGCTGTTAATATAGTTGAAATAACTTGTCAGACTTCCACTATGAAAGCAGATTTTTTTCTGCTGGCAGAAACTAGAAGAGGTGCCATAAAATCAGAAATAAGCTGTGAAATGCACTTTAAGTTAATATGAAACTGTGTTGTTCTATTGACCTAGCACTCTGAAAAACAAGTAGTGTTGTCTTTTGAAGGATAATAAAACTGCAATGAGGATTTCTTTGTGGCATGGGGGAGAGGGGGGGTGGGTTTATTTTATTATTATTATTTTGTTGTGAAATAAAAGAGACAGCTCTCTCTGACCTCAGTGAGAAATAAATCCTAAAACAGATTATTGGTGATTTTGATGGTGTTTCCATCTTAGCCATCCTAACCGTAAACTAGTTGCCGCTTTATGTGTATCATAAGCTCCCTTTTTGCCCCAAATTCGCTTTCCTTGTAGTTTTTCTAATTATTTTCTTCCATAATAAGTTAACAAGATATCTCTTTCATAAACAAATGTGTGTGTTTGACATGAGAAATGCTTTATTTCCATCTCAGAGGACTCTTTTTGGTCAAAGCAGAATAAGGCTTTGTACTGAGTCTTCTTCCAAAGACTATTTTAATTTTATTACATTTTTAATATTCAAAAACAAGTCATGGCAGGGGAATAATCAGCTCATTTTTAAGTGAGGCCAATTTTTCTTCTTATTTCTCATTCACTCTTAGGAAAACTCAGTCAGAAATTGAAAAGAAAAAAGTTAGAGACTATCTACAAAGCAACACAGAGCAGCCACAGCATGGAAAAACCCAGCACTGTTTTTTTCTCAAGTTTCAAATCCTGCCACACACACAAAAAAAACATTGTATGGAGTTCTATTTTCATGAATTGTAAGTCTTTTGGATGCACCACGAAATCTAATATAAGCTGGTAAAGAGAATTCACCTTGACCTTGTCTCCTAAGGTACCATTTTGAAGAGAGAGTGCTGAGTTTAGTGAAGAAATGATGGGATGGGGAGCTCTGTTCATGCCTGAGGGCATTTGGAGCAAAGAGAACCTGAAAGAATTGTTAGTTCTGACTCCATGACCCTGTGATTAGACTTTGCTTCAGAGCTACACAGTGAAACCTTGAGAAGCATGGTTATGAGCCTGGCTTTGGAATGAAAGGTGTGGGTGTGACCCCAGCCACATGAGAACCCTGGGACATGTCACATCATAAATCTGCCTAATTGTCAATTTTCTCAGCTGTTAAAAAACAAAAATATTCAGCCGGGTGCGGTGGCTCACGCCTGTAATCCCAGCACTTTGGGAGGCCGAGGTGAGCAGATCACAAGGTCAGGAGTTCGAGACTAGCCTGGCCAATATGGTGAAACCCCATCTCTACTAAAAATAGAAAAATTAGCCAGGTGTGGTGGCGCATGCCTGTAGTCCCAGCTACTTGGGAGGCTGAAGCAGAAAAATCACTTGAACCCGGGAGGCAGAGGTTGCAGTGAGCCGAGATCGTGCCACTGGACTTCATCCTGGATGACATAGAGAGACTCCGTAAAAAAAAAAAAAAAAAAAAAAAACAAAAAAAAAACCTCACATCTAACTCATGATGTACTTGGAGATTGACGAGATGACTTTAGTATAGCTGATAGGCCGTCATAAGTTCATAGGATGGTGGTGGGTATTTTGTCTTATTTTTTATCAGTGTATTTTCAGCACCTAATATGTAGCATGACTTCAAGATGTATTTATCAAATATTTTAAAGGACTTAAGATTACCCTTGACTGACCCATGTGCCAGGCAATCTTCTATTATTATTGGGAATATTCAAGCACTATTTTGTTCAGGATTTGATTTGTTTCTTAGGGATGAGCAAAGAGGGCGGTTTTAAAGCTCCTTCAGAGCTAGCTCAAAGTCACTGCTAGCAATTAAAAGAAGGCTAAAAAAAAAAAAAAAAAAAAGTGGGACACAGATCCTCTTTATTCTCCTGGACATTAAAACATGCCTCGACTTGTATTCTCCAATGTCCCACATTAAAGTTTAGCTGATAAGAGAGTTTAGCTGATAAGAGAGTTCCAGTGCTAAAACACAGTTTGGAAGTTACTCATCTCAACCACATCCGTGTTGTACCAACTGATGGCCCTCTCAGAAACAACACCATCAGTTTTTGGATGTCTGTAGTGTTCAGCTCTGTCAATGGGGCTTAGGAAGGGACTCTAGCCCCTGCAAACATCTGGAGAATCTGGACACCATCTCCATTAACCTGATCCAGCAGATGTTCCCACCACACATATCTATTTCAAGATCTGCATTGGGAGAGGGACCATCTTTCAACTGCTCCAAGTTATGGTCCATTTCCCACCAATTAGTAAAAGAAAGTGTCTGTCTTCATGAATCCTGAAGTATACACACTCAGTGGTCTGTGATATGGTTTGGATATGTATCCCATCCAAATCTCAAGCTGAAGTGTGATTCCCAATGTAGGAGGTGGAACCTGGCGGGTGGTGATTGGATCATGGGGACAGGTCCTTCATGAATGGCTTAGCACCATCCCCTTGGTGACAAGTGAGTTCTTGGTCAGTTAGTTCACGTGAGATCTGGTTGTCTAAAAAGTCGGTACCTCTCCCTCTCTCTCTTGCCCCTGCTCTTGCCTTGTCATGACTGTAAACTCCCTGAGACCTGACTAGAAGCTGGGCACATGTTGGTGCCATGTCTTTGCAGCCTGCAGAGCCATGAGCCATTAAACCTCTTAGCTTTATAAATTACCCAGTCTCAGATATTTCTTTATAGCAGCACAAGAAAGACCTAATGCAGTCCGTTGTTAAGGAAGGATGGGATTAGGCACCTCTATGGCAATCCTAGCCAAGTGCCTTTTCAATCTATAAAAAACACTGCTTCTATGGCACTGCTGACAGCTTCATTCAGTAAATTAGGACATGGTTCACTAATGTGGGTCTTACCACATTACACCATGTTCCTACATCTCCTTTAAAATTATAAAGTTTTCTTTGGCCTGCCTCCTTTCATAAAAATGTCAGACACATCAGATTCTTTAGACATTTATTTGGAGTAAAGAGCATCAGAATCTTAGGAAATGGGTCTCTGAAAGGAAGCATTAATGAATGGTTTGATTAATGAACCTGGGAGTTTAGAAATGATACAAAAAAAAAAAATCTGAAGTTACATATTGTTCTTGCCTTATTTTTTATAGTATAAACCGAAAATGCTGATATTCCTGTGTCCATGTTTAAGTTTGCTGCACTTGTTCATGTTTCTTCTCAGTTCTGTTTTTCATGTTCAAATTTTGTTTCTCATGACCACAGGTCAGGAATAAAAGGGAAAACAGAAGGCCAAAGAAGATGTAGCGTATTATTAAGTCAGTGACTTGGGCTCTTTTCTTGCTGCGTAGACTTGCTTAGAAGCCTCTCACCTAGACACGCACTCACTCCACAAACTTCCTGTCTTTCTCTCCTCTGTTTCCTTTTTCAGCATTTACGCCCTCCTTCATCTCTCTCTACAGATTTTACAATCCAGCCTCTCCCATAATCATCTACAGTTAATGTTCCCTCTGTAGTCCCTCATAACTTCCTACTCATCAACCCACCGACCTTCCCTTAGCCTTTGTCCTCCTTGACCCTTCCTTAGTTTTAACTACCCCCTAATTTCTTCAAGTCTAATCTTTGCTTGGTTTTTATCTCACAGTTATATCCTCATTCTTCAGCAATCACTCTAATTCTTTTTTCTCTCTTTCACTTATTTCTGTTCTATTTTCATGCCTTCAAATGAGAGCATCCCCCAAGGTCCTGTCTCCTTTTCTCTCCCTTCTTTCCCTCTGTAGTCTCATCCAGTTTCTGTGGCTTTAACTATCATCACCATATAAATGACTCTCACCTTACCCTAAATTACATCTTCATTTCTAACCTCTCTTTAGCTTCATTCTAATATTCTGAATTGCACAATAGAAATGTCTACTTGAAGCTTTCCCTAATATCTCAAGTTTAACAGGTTCAAAACTGAACTCATTGTATTTCCCCTATATTGCTCTTCCTTCTAAATTTGGATTTCTTTTAATGAGTCCACCATCCTCTAAGAAGCCTTGAATCACCTCTAATTCAATCAGTCTTATTTTTCACACTCTGTATGTAGTCCAGGGCCATTCTAACAACGTTTTCACAGTCTCACTTACTAATCCTCCTTCATCTTCCCCAGTGCCAGCCCCCTAGTTCAAGCTCCTATTCCCTCACTAGTCCCCCATGTCAATTTTCTCTGCTTTCCACTGCATTCTGTCCAGGGCTATCTGTATCAATCTTCCTTACATGCCTAAGTGCTTGTGGCAATCCCTTTCTCTGAAATCTTCAAGATTTTTTTCTTCTCACCTAACAAAGCAGAAATTCTTTCATTAGCCTTAGGTCCCTCCATGTTCTATAGCCCACTATAGTTAAAGATTCTCGTGGTCTTTAATTATCAATAGTTTCCAATGCAGCCCACAATGTAAATACAAGACCATAAGCCATTCTCCAAGGATGCTCTGCCTTTTGCTAACACTGAACTTCTGCTCATCAGTTGTCTCTATCAGTCCTGCCAGAAAACCCTAGCTCTCCACCTATTTGCATTTTTAAAAAGTCACTCTAGTCATACTGAAATTGGAGAGTTTCCTGACCCCCCTTACAGGACATGTGGCAGGGGTGTGGGTCAAACTCTTACGGGAGGATGAACATACAGACAGACAGGTGCGGGAGTTGGGCCAAGTTCTTTTGGGCTCCAGCCCCACAGTAGTGTCTAGAGGTGGATGCCTGTGACTCCTGAAGCCCCAGTGGGCATCTTACAGTGCCCCTTTACCTCTGCTGTCTGCTGACGGCTGAAGTGTTAACCAGCTCAGTGCCCTCTTGGCACCCAGGTTCTTGTCTGACATCCAGGAAGAATCAGATCACACAGACAAAATGGAGGATAGTAAATGTAGAGGATTTTATTGCCAGGTGGAGGTGGCTCTCAGCTGGATGGATGGGGAGCTAGAAAGGGGATGGAGTGGGAAGATGATCTTCCCCTGGATTTCAGCCATCCTGTGGCGGATCTTCTCTCTGAACTTCCCCAGCTGAATTCCTCTCAATATTTAGATGCTCCTCTTCTCTCCTTCTCTGTTGCACTGCTCTACTGTTCCTCTGCTCTTCTGCTTGTCAGCTCATGGAGCCTGGGGCTTGGGGTTTATATGGGTACAGGATAGAGGGGTGTGATGGGCCAAAAGGCAGCATTTGGGTGTGAAAACAGTAATGCCTGTTTCCATTTAGAGCCATTTACATTACCAGGTTTCCAGGCTTGGGGTGTGAAAACAGGAATGCCTGTACCCATTTAGGGCCACAGGTTTCCAAGCTTGAGGGTGGAGCCTTTGCTGGGGAACTGCCGTCTTCTAACCAGTATTTCCCTGTCTCCTGTCCATATCAATATGCTAAGTGCCTGTGGGAGAAAAAAAAAAAATCTTCCTTGAGGGATATAAAAATACTCAATAGATATTTGTTACATAGAATTCAAATGAATACAAATGGACTAAGAAAATATTTTGAACTTGCATATTGAATCACATCAAAGAGATCAAGAAAAAGAAAAAGAAAAAAATGAAGAAGAAAGAGGGTCGTGATAGTGAAAGGGTGTGGGAAAGAGATAGAGTATTAACTTTTATTTGATGAATGTGAAATTTCTTCCTTAGCATCTTGGCCCAATAAACAAATGCCTCCTTGATTCTATCTCGTTAGGGTGACTACCCTGGAAAAGCCTGGAACTCTCTCCAGTGGTTTCAGAGTGTCACAAAAGGCTGTGTATCCTGTTAATAACGGAAACAAACATAAATAGCAAGATTCAAATAAGCATATGGAGTGAGCTATCTGTTGTTGAATTTGGTACTTGAGGACTTAAGGTTATGTAAGAAAAGGACAGTTGTTCCTTCTTCATATTAAATAATTATACTACATATCTAAATCAGGATTTCTCAAACTTGGCACTGTTGTCATTTTGGGGGAGATAATTGTGGGGGGATTCCCTGTGCATTGTAAGGTATTCAGCTATGTTCCTAGTTTCTACCCACCAGATACCAATAACATCCTTATTCCTCTTCCCCCCAGCTATGCCAAATAAAAATGTCTCTAGACATTGTCAGATGTCTCCTGGGTAGCAAAATCTAAATTTACATAAAGATACATATGGCTAAAATACATATAATTTTCGTAAAGCAGTGAATACAGCCATGCTAACATATTTTCCCATGGAAAAGCAACTGGACTCTTTTTTAGATTCTCATTCCAAAACTACTCCTGTTTACGGTCCTTTAGGCTAAGCCTCTAATCAATTTGTATTCTGTAATATTGTGCGTAATTCTGTAACATCCATAATAGTTGATGGCTATGAAACAGACAAGACTCACAGACACCATTCAAAACCACCTCTTATAATAAATATACAAATATGGAAAGAAAGACCCCAACTATCCAAACTGTAATAACTCTTGATTGGGGTCTGGTGAACAATTCAGACATAAACATCTTCTTGTTATGACAGACCAGACAGATGCAAAGAAAAACAAAGAAAAGACATCATGCTAAACGACATGACTAGAACTAGGTTTCCTTTTGAAAAGCCTCTCACATTAACTGTTCTGTGTACCAGAAGTGTCTTTTTTGTTGTGTTTTCATTTTGCCTTTATGCAAACACAATAGCAGGCTACAGATGCACTGAATTATTTTCAATGGTAGTAGCGTTATCATTTGTAATACTCTCCTAAGGGGTAGAATGAATCTAAAATGTTAAATAAATTTCACATAGAATCATAGAAAGGCAGTAATTGTTCGGGAAAAAGGGCAGCTGTTTCCTCCTCATATCCACCTGCTGAGTGACAGATGATTCGGTGACTGGGTAAAACTTTGAATCTAATATTACAAAATCCCAATCTTACAGGTTACCAAAATCCCTTGGAGAGGTTACTACTTTCGTTCAGTTACAGAAAAATAAAGCAAAAAAAAAAAAAATTAAACTACCATTCTAGGTACCTGTCTATTTTTTAAACAATCAATAGCCACTTTCCCCAGTCTTAGCAGACATAATACTTCTTCTCTAGCAGACAAATTTCTAGAATTTGAGTCTTAATTTGCTCTTTTTGTATAACTTACCCAAAGAAACCAATCTCAGTTTTGATTAAGGCAATAAAATATGTTTTCACTATTCAGATAGAAGATTTGTTTAAATAACCCATGGTGGAATGGTCAGTGGCAGCTGTGCTGTCTGGAAGGTAAGGCTGTTACATGTACTTTACACAATTACTGTCAGTATTGGATATGTGTCAAAGTTATTTAAACTCAGCTCCCTTATTTAGCATCTATTTATTACAGAGCAAGGCTAATTTATTACTCATGATCTATCCTCCTTACTTATTATTCAGCTTCTTATTTGTGTATAAAGTGATGTAGCTTCAAGTTTGTGAATCCACACAAAGTGATGTTGTGCAGTGCAATAGCAGTGTGCCCGAGGCCTCATTTCATTTTCTACTTTCTGCATTGCTGATTAGTCTACTGGCAACTTTCTAAATTACGGGGTCTGTGAGCTCCTAAGTTATGATGGTTCTTTGGATGTTAATTATCCCCATTCATACACCCTCTTTATTATACATTTGATATACAGTATGTATGGCTCTCCTTTGTATTCTGAGAAAATGCCACTAATGGCAATTCCCAGCTTTGTGGTTCCTGGTGCCAAAAAGAGTGGTATGTGCCTGGTAGCCCCTTTGTCACATGCCCAGGACATTCAGGAGTGGGCAACACGCAGCCTGCATGGAGCTATTACAATCGTCTGCATTTTTTCCTCCATCAAAGCCACCACGTTTATGGTATTTTAACAAACATTTTATGCTAAGGAAAAGGAAACCAAATGCTTTTTTTCCCTTCGAATTCTATTATGGATTAAGGGGGAAAAAAGCATTATTGTACATCCTGAACCTGACTTCGATTCTTCTTTCAACCCTCTATTCATTAAAAAGGAAGCAATTGATACCAGGTTCTTTTGAATTCAGGGTTCAGGATAACAGCTTTTATTCTTAAATATACATCCTTCTTTCACTTCGGTTAATTGATACATTAGAGTGATGGATTTCTTTTATCTTTTTCTCTTTCTTTTCTTTTTTTTTTTGGTAACAAATTACTCAAAAGGTAGAATAAGGATACCTATACTTTTCCTTCTGAGTTGACCTTCTCAGATCTTGAGTCACATTAGTTAAGTTATGATGTCTAGGTTGTTTTAAGTTAATTTACTTTTTAATTGACACCAAAAAATTGTATGTATTTATCATATACATGATATTTTCAAATGTATATGTACTATGAAATGACTACATTAAGCTCATTAACATATTATTACATCACAATGGCCAGTTTGGATTACTTTAAGAGGCCTGTGAAAAACATGAAAAGAGTTTGAAGTAGAGAAACAAAGATGTAAAAGCCAACATGTTTAAAAGGTTATCATTTATTACACAAATATTACACACAGCACAGTGCTACTGTGCATTTTACCTACTTTGTCTCATATTAACCCTCCCAACAAACACATACGTTAGGCATCATTACCCACATTTTATAAGGGCAGGAACTGAAGATCATTGAGATTTACAAACTCACTTAAGGCCATAGTTTTAAGCAGTGGAGCAGAAATTCAAATAGAGGTCAGAGGTCTCCTTAACTCCAAAGCCTTTTCTATTTTTTTTAATCCTAGTGTAGAGAAATGTGGATGATGATTTAAGAATGACCTTTAAATATAAAATGTGTTATTTTGTAAAAGTCTGCAACTACATATTCTTTTTATTCCTGGGAATAGAAAAAGAGAAATAAAAAGAATGAATTTATTTGTAGCATGAAAAATTTGAGTTGGTTATAAGAAGTAGTTTCTTGATAAAAGTTGTATGTAAAACTGGCCTTCCCTTGAAACGGAAAAGTCCAAGCAGAATAGATTCCACATTGGGCCTTAAATTGGAGCCTAAGTCCACATTTACCGATATTTAGTGCAGAGATGAAAGCCTAATCTAGTAATCTATTGCTGTGTAACAAACTATCCCAAAACTTTGTGACGTAAGACAACAACCATATTATTATGCTCATGATTCTCTGTGCCTGGAATTTGGGCATAGTACAGCTGTGAAGACTTGTCTCTACTTCCTGATGTCTGAGGCCTCAGCCAGGGTGGCTTGAATGTCTGGAGATGGGCAGAATGGCTCATTTGAGGTAATGTTTCTAGGGCTTCTTTCTGGCTGTTGGCTGAGTTCCTTGGATCTTCTCCACATACTGTCTTTGGGGACTGAAATGGGCAAGATGGCTTCCTTACTCACATGTTTGTCCTCTCGGCTGCGATGGCTGGACCAGTTGAAGGCTGCCAGTCATCTCTTACTCTTTCTCTCATTCTTTGCATAGTCTCATTATGTGGGTATCTTGGGCATCTTCACAGCATGTAGATATCAGAGTAGTTGAACTTGTTACATAGTGACTGACTGCCAGCAAGCATTCCAATAGAGCAAGGTGGAAGCCTTAGTGATTCCAGTAACCTAGTCTCAATAGTCACACAGTATTATTTCCATTGCATTCTTTTGGTCACACAGATGAGCCCAGATGCAGTGCGAAAGGGGCCTGGATAGGGAAGACATGGATTATTGCAGGCTATTTTTGGAGACCAGATACAACAAACCACATAGAGTTCTAGGATTGAAAGACAAACAAGCAGCTGGTTAAATATGCTCCACACATAAACCATTTATCTAAGGGAGAAAAAAGAATATGCTAGAAATAGACAAATAGTCTTCTTGGCCACCAAGGACAGTTTTGTATATAGATTAAAGGTAATGTGCCCCCATAATGTTCTAATGTCTCCCTAGGCAGGAAAAATGTCAGAAGTCTCAAGCGAATTACATATTAATAATTTGTATTTTCCCATATATATGGGTAAAAATTGTTTAGGGCTATAACTTGTAGCTTTCAATTTGCATCTTCATTGCACCAGGGAAGGCTGCTGTGTGACACATATGTTTGACTATCCTAGCTGAAAACAAAGTAGTCTGGGTTTAATTCTATTGGCAAGAGACCAGCTTTTCATAATTTTAGCCTAGTAAATTGTTATGGGCTATAATTCAAATGTAATGATCTGACTCATTGAAATGATAAGATCCCAGCTTTAGGCAGGCATATTGTTCCTCCTCATAAGAAAGTCAATTATTTTAGACATCAGATAACCCTCAACTTTTCTTTAAATAGAAGACAGACACTGTTAACTGTCCTAACTAGGGCAAATGTTTGAGTCACCAGAGCTTATGCGAACATGTGTAGTTCCGTATTTGAATCTAGTGAGCCCATTGCTAATGATGGCATGCAGTTCAGAGATTTCACTGTTGACAAAGACCATATGTTTCCCTAGAAGTTTTCTGTGTAATGTTCTGTTTACTGTATATTCAGCTGAGGATTTGAACACCTTCACCTGGAGCAAAATATTCTGTCCACAGGCTGTTTTATGTGATGTGCTGTACGAAATAGATAAATGTTTCTAAAGTACATGAGAAGTGAACTCTCTCACTAAGACAGCCGAGAATGAAGTAACTTTGCTGCTAAGTCATACAGTATCTTAGCCTGTCTGTGGAGACTAGGAGATAATTTCACTGAGTCTCCTAATAAACAAAACAAATAAAAAGCTAAGGCTAATTTTAAAGCATAACCAACTATCTTCTGTGAAAAGATAAAGACTATGAATAATGACTTTGTTTTCTTCTATTTATTCATGGTCAGGAAGGACATATTTTCCTTCCTTACTGTCATCTTGCTGTCAAACTTCTTGAGGTTAACTTGGTTATATAGTCTGTTACTTGGAAAGGAGAGTAGTTAAATCTGACCAGTTTAATTGATCAGAAAATACTGAAACAACAGGACACGTTCCTACAGTGGTTTGCTTCCTTATCCCTCTGTTTTGACTATTCAAGACCAAAGATTTGCAGAGTTCAATGGGGGTAGTGGTTAAGAGAACACATCCTTAAAAATTATTCATCAAGATGAGATTCTGGATCTACTGCCTAGTAAAATACAACTTTGGCAAGTTACTTAATCTGTCTTAGCTTCAGTTCCTTCTTTGTGAAAAAAAAAAAAAGAATTGGTGCATGATAACAACATTATATACTTCCTTAGATAGCAGTGAAGGTTAAATGGTATGATTCATTCAAGAATTTAACACAATTCCTGTTATAAAAGCACTGAATAAGTATGAGCTCTTTCTAAAACCATTAGCATATTTTTTCTTACCTATAAATGAACTGTGAGTCTTATTACTCAAACTTATAATTACTAGACTAAACTGAAAATCGAGGGGATGAAAGTCAGAATCCAGATGTGTCATAAAGTAAATATGTTAGAGTATTTTCATATGATACAGGTCTGATTTTTTTTGCTTAATAAAATAGTATGGGCAATTAGTGGAATTTGGCTCCTTTATTGATTTCCTGCACACTCTTATAGTTAAAAATGTGACTTTCAAGTTCCCTGTGGAATCAGCAACACAGATTCCAGTGGTGGCCAGTTCAATTTCACGCCACTACAGAGTAAACTTAAGATAAACTGGATAATGGGAGTATAGGTGGAGAAACATCCAGATGACCACAACTGTATATCCTGAATAATTAAACTGTATTGTAAAATAAAATGTTGTTTCTTGGTTTTCTTGAAAGAGCAGTGTGGGAATGAAATTATTTATGTATTTTTTCAACTACAGTCCATATCTTAGGGTTTTTTGAGTTGTTGTAATGAAAATGTATATAAAGCATAGCTCTTTTTATGCAGCTTATATAGCGATTCATATACAAAGTGTAGCTATCCTTTTCAGTTAATGGCAACATAATACAATATTGACAAAGATGCAGTAGGGTGAAACTTTATGTTTCAAGTAGTACATTCATGAGCTTATAAGACAATGGGGTTTAAACACTCTTAGCCATAGCAGTAAGGAAAATAAAGGGAAAAGACCTTCAAACCTTCATGTGCTTCAGCCTGACAAGGCCTCTAAATAACTAGAGTTGCCCAAAACAGTGCATTTTCATCTTTCACTTAACCAAAGCCAGTACTCATTTTCTAGAGCTTGGTTCTGAAGCATCACCAAGGTCCAAAGAAAGATTATTCTGTACTAGTCATGACGAGGTAGACAGGTGATAAATAAGAAATGGAGATTCATTTTGCCTCTGGCTGTTTCAAAGAGGGTTCTCTTCATTCAAATATCCCGAGAGAGGGCTTTCTGTTTGATCCCTGTGTGTTACACACACACACACACACACACACATTTATACAGTAGGTGTGTGTGTGTATATAGAAAAAAATAGATATTTAAAGTACAAGTACTAGAAACAGGAGAATGTGTTTCCACCTTATCCTGGGTGTTACCTTTTCATTGCCAGCAAAGCTTTCACGAGGGAGAAAACACTGTGTTCTGTGGAGTGTGCTTGTCATTGACAATCTCATCACCCCTGGATACTTCAAAAAGTTATGTCAGATCTTCACTGTCTACAAGGGTTTTGCTTTCATGATTCAGACCTGGCCCTTTCACTGCTTGCCTTTCAGGTCAAAAGCCGGAAAGTCAGCCTCTCCAGATGTCTGATTAGCACTTGAACTTCAGGAGATTTATGGCCACAAGGCTTGATTTTTAAAGCAGTTTTATCCAAGTACAGATCATTTATTCTGTGGACAGTGGTATTTATCTTCCACCTTTTCCATACATTTTATGCCAAAAATATACAACTTAGCTATTCTTTTTGTTGTTGTTGATAATACATTTATTTGAGAATGTTAATGCCGTCGTCTTCAAGTGGATTATATCATCAGTTTGATCAGTTTAATGTGAATTTTTTAAAAATCTCTAACATTTTATACAAAATTAGAGAATCCTGACAGTATACCAATTATGCTCTGAGTTTATGACCTGTATTTTAGAACTTGGGATCTACTATTTGCCCTACATTTATTATGTCTACTATAAAACAAGCAGTTTTTGCAAGTACAGAAATTACAATGGGAATTAGACCTTCTTGCCCTGAAGGAGTTCAGGGCCTAGTTCAGCACTGTCCCGTAGAAATATAATGTAGGCCATATACATAATTTTAAAATGTCTAATAGCCCCATTAAACAAAGTAAAAAAAAAACAGATTAAATTAATTTAAATGATGTATTTTTAATTCAATGTATTTAAAAGAAAGAAGGAAGGAAGGAAAGAGGAAGAGAGAGAGAGAAAGAAACACAGAGAGAGAAAGGAAGAAAAGAAAAGAAGAGAAAAGAAAATAACAGAAAAGTAAAGAAAGAAAAGAAAATTTAAACAAAAAAGGTATAGGTCAGCAAGTATGGCACCATCTTGATCATTGTCAAATACTGAAGTTAAGTTTACAGAGATTCATTGTACCACTTTCTCCTTTTGTTGATGTTTTCAAACTTTTTAATTAAAAAAATAAATTTTTTAAAAAATGCCAAGACGAAACACACACTGCTTCTTTGGCCCAGAGATTCTATTCTAATTCATTTGGGAAAGTTCCTAGGGACTGGAGCATTGCTATTTTTAAAAGCTGCTGGGATCATTCTATTATATAGCCACTGTTAACAGATATAAACAGGTACTTATGCTAACAGGACAGGAGTCTGGAGAGGAAGGTTTTTAAAGGTTATTGGAAACCAAAGGATTTTTTTTTTTTTTTTTTGGAGACAGAGTCTCACTCTGTTGCCCATGCTGGAGTGCAGTGGTGCAATCTGGGCTCACTGCAGCCTCTGCCTCCCAGGTTCAAGTGATTCTCCTGCTTAAGCCTCCCGAGTAGCTGAGACTACAGGCACCCGCCACCACACCTGGTTAATTTTGTATTTTTTTATTGTTGGGGGTTTCACCATGTTGGCCAGGCTGGTCTCAAACTCCTGACCTCAAGTGGTCCACACACCTCAGCCTCCCAATATTCTGGGATTACAGGGATGAGCCATCGCACCCAGCCTGAAACCAAGGGTTTTACAATACAGTACAATATGACTGTACACACATATTACCAAAAAAACCACTCTAGCAAGGCATGGAGAATAGATGACTGCTGGGCAAATTGGAAGCAGGGAAGTCACTTTAGGAGACTGGGAAGAAATGATAAAAGTCTGAACTCACAAAAAGAATGGACAGACTTAAGATGGGCACAGAGTATATGTATTAGTCCATTTGTGGACTCGTATAAAGAAATTCTGGAGACTGGGTAATTCATAAAGAAAAGTGGTTTAATTGGTTCACAATTCTATGGGCTGTACAGGAAGCATGATGCTGGCATCTGGTTGGCTTCTGGGGAGGCCTCAGGAAACTTACAATCATGGTGGAAGGTGAAAGGAAAGCAAGCAGATCTTAGACGGCTAGAGCAATGTGGGTGGAGAGGTGCTATACACTTTTAAACAACCAGATCTCGCAAGCACTCACTCACTATCACTAGGGCAGCACCAAAGGTATGGTGCTAACCCATTCATGAGAACTCAGCTCCAATGATCCAGTCACCTCCCACCAGCCCCCACCTCTAACACTGGGGATTACAATTCAGTATGAGATTTGATGAGGACACAAATCCAAACCTTATCAGTATAATGACCATCTATGAGGTAGAACATAATGAAATTGTTCAGATTTGCAGTGAAGGTGGGAGACTGGTGATCAGAAAACAGAGGAAGAAGATTTTCATGACAACTGGATTTGGGCAGTTGGATAAAGGGATGAAGGTACCATTCATTAAAATAGAAAATACAGGCAGATTTTCAGGGAGCAAAGAGGGAAGGCGTGGATTCAGTTCTGAATAGCATAGTTAGAGGCCACAGGGGAAATACCACACACAGGCAAAAAAAAAAAAAAAAAAAAAAAAAATTGTAAAAGATCAGAAGGTGGACCAGGCATAGTGGCTCACGCCTGTAATCCCAGCACTTTGGGAGGCCGAGGCGGGTGGATCATCTGAGATCAGGAGTTTGAGACCAGCCTGACCAACATGGCGAAACCCTGTCTCTACTAAAAATACAAAACTTAGCTGGACGTGGTGGCGGGCACCTGTAATCCCAGCTACTCAGAAGGCTGAGGCGGAAGGGTCACTTGAACCTAAGAAACGGAGGTTGCAGTGAGCCAAGATCACGCCACTGCACTCCAGCCTGGGAGACAGAGCAAGACTCTGTCTCAGAAAAAAAATAAAAAGATCAGGAGGCATTTAGAGTAACCAGACACTGTGCTCAATGGTTTCTTCTGTGTTGTCTCGGGAATCTTCACTGTAGCCCTCTGAGGCAGCTTCTATAATTATGTCCATCTGACTTAAAGTAATTGAGTAAGTTGCTGAGGAGCACACAGCTAGTAGTTGCAGGATAGAGGACTTGGAGCTACAGCTGTCCAACTCCAAAACCTTAATCATCATGTTATAGAGCCATCATAAACATACTTCAGATAAAAATACCTTTGCATAATGAGAACATTTTTACTGAACTTGCTATTACTTCATTCAAGGATTTATTCACTCCTTTGTCAGTATTTTAATTGTCTGGCAAACAGGACACATAGGTCAGATTAATCTGCTGCTTAATCATAATGCTAAAAAGAGTGCTGATTGCAAGGCTAAATTTTGTTACTTAGATTTTTTTCAAATAAATTTTGTGCAGATGGATTTTCCCAAAAGTTTAAAAATGAATAGGCTAGTCAAAATAATTAGCACCGATGGTAACACAGCTGCTTAAGGACACTGGTCTGCAGTAAAATAATATTTGTTCTATTTTTCTCTCTCCAAATCTCCAAGAATCGCTATTCCAGATTGATGTGGAAATCACCAGAATCCTCTCCTCGGGTGTCACTAACAATTGAGATAAAAAAAAAGGAAGATTGCCATTAGCATTACTTTTTTACAAGTATTTTTTTATTGATTTTATTTTTATTTATATTTTATATTTCTGAAATAAACCATATTACTTATTAAATTTTAAAGATTTCAAAGTAGTTGCATGCACATTGTTTAAAACAGCAAATAATATAAGAATTACTATAAAAATAACAGTTTTCTCTATAGAGACAATAATAGTCAACTCTTACCTGTTCTGGTATTTACTATCATATCTGTAAATGCTATATTTATACTGTTTTCCTCAATTTGTTTATTAAAGATATTATCTATTGACTTAAACATATCCATATACAAATATATAAGCTCATTTTCTCTGTTGCTCTCTCTCACACACAGTACAAGTATTTTTCTACCTAGAAATGGATGTCTGTTTCCAGATGTCCTTCCAAAAGAGTGTTATCTATGTTCTACATCTTCAAGTAGTCAAAATTAAATAAATATTGTATTATATCTGAGTGTTGGGAAAATAAATGAAACATCTCATGGTAGGTGGGAAAAACCCAGATTTTGCAGTAAAATGGCCCTAGTTTTAAATCTTTGTTCCAGCCTTCCTGGCTCTGGGGCCGTGAGCCCAGTTACTTAAAGTTTCTGGTTTGCAGTCACCTCATCATGGACATAGGAATCAGAAATCTTGACAGAACTGTGATGAAATTTGGCCACATCCTGTATTGATTTTCTAGTGCCACTATAACAAATGACCGTAAACTTAAACTAATGGCTTAAAACAAAACAAATGTATTTTCTTTGAGTTTAGGTCAGAAGTTCAAAATGAGTCTTACTGGGCTAAAGTCAAGGTGTTAACAGGGCTGTTTTTGGGTTTTGTTCTTTTTTTTTTTTTTCTGGAGTTTCTAAAGGAGAATTGGTTTTCTTGCGTTTCACAGCTTCTGGAGGCCACTTAGAATCCTTGACTCATGGCCCCTTCCTCTCATCACTCTTTCCTCTTGCTTCTGTTGTCGTATCTCCTACTAGAAGGCACTCAGTGCACTTTTGTACATGGTACAGGGAGGCAGTTAATATAAAGCAGTGGTTCTCAGCCAGAAGTGATTTTGTTCCCCAGGGGCCATTTAGAAATGTCTGGAGACATTTTTGGGTTGTGCTTTACACCTTTGCATGGAGGTCCTACTGGCATCTACTTAGTAGTGGCCAAGAATTTTGCCAAACGTGCTACAATGCTGGGATAGGCTCCTACAACAGAGAATTACCCACCCCTAAGTGACAATAGTTTCAAGGTTGAGAAACTCTGACATAAATGTTAGGATTACTCACCCCAGAATCCAACTGCCTAGCTTTAAACTAGGCTCCACTACTCATTAAAGTGGCCTCGGACAGGTAATGCCATCTCTCTGGACCTCAGAGTTTGTTTTGCTTCCATTTTTTTTTCCATCTGGAAATAGGAATAACAATAGTAACTATCATATCAGACTATTGTGAGGATTAAAACCCTTAGAAGAATGGTTGTATATAAAAGTATATAAAATCCTTAGAAGAATGGTTGGCATATATTCAATAATGTTAGTTCTTGTTAGTACTGTTATTGTCACTCAGCAAATAATAGTAATTAATTTTGTCTGTGCCTTTCCAAATGCCTTTCAAAATATAAACTTTCTTAGTGTTTTGTAAGTAGAGTATGTTTAAATCCAATAGTAGACCAAATTATTTTACCAACTATTGTTTAGAAAATCAACATTTTTGCAGAATTTTAATGCCAGCTAATGAGACGTCTAAACCCCAACCCCTTCCATGGAGTCTGTCTTCTTTCATAAAATTTCACTTGGGCCTCAGAAAAGTGTTCTCAAGGAAATAACTTCACATCCCACACACGTATCTCAGGTAATCAAACAATGGCAACATCACTTAGCTCAATGCACTTCTGGCTATCATAATATTCCCTGTGACTTTGGTGGATACATGTAAATTAAGAAGCTATTCAAGTCACTAGTTTTGCCATGGTGAGATGTATTTTTGTGTGTGTGTGAACACACTGGTGTGGTTTTTAGAAAATATACATTCAAGGTTATCCCGTAGCCTTGTGCTATTCAATATGATAGCCACTCGCCACATGTAGTTACTGATCACTTGAAATATGGCCGTTTTGAATGGAGATGGGCTGCTAAGTATAAGTTATAGGTCAAATTCTGAAGACTTAGTATGGAAAAAAGAATATGAGGTATCTCAATATTTTTCTATTGATTACATATTGAGATGATAATATTTTGGATATATAGGGTAGAATAAAATGTATTATTAAAATGAAAGTCACCTATTTTTTTTCCTTTTCTTTCACTTTCATTTATTGAGGTAAAATCCCCATAACTAAAACTGACCACTTGACACTATACAATTCTATGGCATTCAGTACATTTTCAGTGTTGCAACCACCACCTCTACCTAATCTGAAAGATTTTCATTGCCGCAACAGGGAACTGCATTTCATTGAGCAGTCACTCCCCTTCCCCTTATCCCACCCAGCCTGGAACATGATCAGTCTGCTTTCTGTCTTTGTGAATTTCCATCATCTGAATGTCTTATATAAATTCAAGGATACAATATGTGACTGTAGTGTCTGACTTTGTTCACTAAGCTTCATATTTTTTACATCGTAGCACATATCAGTATTTCATTCCTCTTTATGGGTGAATAATATTCCAACATATGGACGTACCACATTAGTTGGTGGACATCTGCAGTGTTTTTACCTTTTACTTGTTAATATGGCCTCTATGAACACTTGTGTACATGTGTTGTCCCTGTTTTTTTTTAATTTTAGATTTGGGTGGTACATTTGCATGTTTGTTACATGGGTATATTACATAATGATAAGGATTGAACTTCATGCGTACCCATCACCCCAATATTGAACATTGCACCCAAAAGATAATTTTTCAACCCTCAGCCCCCTCCCATCCTCCCCACTTTTGGAGTCCCCATTGTCTATTATTTCCGTCTTTATATAGGTACTCATTGTTGAGTTCCCACTTGTAAATAAGAGTATGAAATATTTGATTTTCTGTTACTCAATTCACTTAAGATAATGGCCTTCAGCTCCATCAATGTTGCTCAAAGGACATGCTTTTATTCTTTTTTATGGCTGCATAATATTCCATGGTATATATGCACCACATTTTCTTTATCAATCAATCATGATGGTCACTTAGGTTGGTTCCATGACTTTGCTATTGTGAATAGTGCTGTGATGAACATATGAGTGCAGGAAATTTTGCATATTCATGTTTAATTTTTTAATATGAAGCTATTATAAAGTTTAAAATTACATACGCAATTCACATTATATTTCTGTTGGAGAGCACTATTCTAAACTTTGCTCTGTTTTGACATTCTGAGGCAGACTGTGAAGCAGCCAGTCTTAAATGAACAGAGCATGCCAACATACATAAGAAGAATTACAAAGAAATGAATATATAGACATTTCAGACCCCTCAGGCAGTGTTTATCAAAGGTAGTTCTTGGACCATCTGCTTCAGTCACTTGTGGTGCTTGTGAAGAATGCAGATTCCTGGGTTCCATTCCAGCTGTAACTATGCAGAATCTCTGTGCCCAGGACTCTGGATTTTTATCAGATTCCCTCTTGATGTTTATTTGCATTAAATTTTGAGAATCGATGATAAACTTAACAATATTAAAGGAAGAAAAAAGATCAGACAACAATGACACACAGACACAAACAACAGTAAAATACCTAATGTAATATACATGATATCACTCACCACTATACATAAGAACCAAAGCATTGGGCATCAGTGAGTGTCTGGATTGTAGAGAAACAATATCATTCAGTGTTGCAATATCATTCACTTCCACATTATGTCATAATACTTGGTAGCTTTCTGAAATGACAAGTCATTTTATTCAGAAGATAAAATGGAAATTAGCCATCTCTGTGTTTACCCTAAGTCATCCATATACCAATCTGCAAGAAAATATTAGTTATATGTTAGTGGAAAATGCCAGTTGTGAGGTGTCCCTTTGAAAATATAAATTTTCTTGGGGGAAGGGGAATGTGTGTGTGTGTGTGTGTGTGTGTGTGTAAACGTACACATCTATATGCATACACATCTATATGCATATGTGTATGTATTTATTATTGAATTAGCTAAATAAACTCCATGTTAGAAATTCAAAGAAATCATTTGTGTGATAAATAAGGTTGCTTATTACTGAGTTACTATGATTATAGCAGTTTTATGAAATTTTAATTACATTATGCACCTACTCAAATATTGGTTTTGAACATTAATTGAGTTACTTGAGAAACATTTCATGGAATGGGAAATAAAATTGTAACGGCTTATTTACTTATCTCAATGCATTAAAGATGAAACTCAGTAGGGAAACTCGTAAGAAAAAATGAGAGCCCTACTCAGAATTCTCATTCAATGCAAACCACGGGTGGATTTTCAGATTCTATAAATTATCTTCAGTGATTGAATAACACGTAGTTATGCTGACGAGACAATGCTTAAAATGCAATATGTATGACCTAGATGTATGTTATGGCCTGCTACTTCTTGCAGCATCCTAAGTTTAGAAACCCATCAGATATTTTGTGGTTACTAGGTGGACGAAATGCCTCTTAATTCCGTTCAAAACCAGTGCTATTTGTCAAGTCCAGCAACCGATAGAAAGAATGGGCAATAAGGTAATAGAGAAAGCAGAAGGAGAAGCAGAGAGAAAGGAAGGCATTTGCCTTGGTTAGCCAGAGACTGACACTGAATTGATGTGACAGCTCCACACTGGGCTATTGCATATGTTTTCTGTCCCAGTGATTTCTTTCCTGTTACGAATTACATGGGATGGCGACTTTGCTAAAACCTAGATGTCAAGCTGTTGTACACTTCATATATACTTATTTTTAAATTGTTCTCCAAAATATCCAAGATTCAAGTTAGTAGCCCAGGTTGAAATGAAAATTTCAAGGGATAGCCAAGTGTTCATTTTATACAAGAACAGCCTTTAAACACACACAGTCAGCTGTATAGTGGCAGTGGACTTTTGTCAGTTTTCAAATTAGTCATATCATTAGACACATGGAGGAATGTCTTCTGGGACATAACTGGGGCGTATCTGAATTAGCTCTATATTTATCTACAGTCAGAAATTATAACCTTAAAAATACAGTCAGAGAAGTTTCCACCTACATGTAGTACTTTCAAAAGTTGAGCAATCTTTCTGTGATATAATATTACTTCTTATTTTATTTTATTTTTTGACATGGAGTCTCGCTCTGTTGCCCAGGCTGGTGTGCAGTGGCTTCATCTCGGCTCACTGCAACATCTGCCTCCCGGATTCAAGCGATTCTCCTGCCTCATCCTCCTGAGTATCTGGGGTTACAGGCATGTGCCACTGTGCCTGGCTAATTTTTGTATTGTTAGTAGAGATGGGGTTTCACCATGTTGGCCAGGCTGGTCTCGAGCTCCGGACCCCAAGTGATCCTTCTGCCTTGGCCTCCCAAAGTGTTGGGATTATAAGCATGAGCACCACGCCTGGCTATTACTACCTTTTAGTATAATTTATAAGAAAGAGTAATTGATAGAAATGCTTCCAGAAATCAATACTAAACAATTTCCAATAAATCACTTTTAATTTTTAAATACAGAATTGCCTTACTTAAAAAAGAAATTACAATACCCTTAATTAGTTTGACCCTTAATTAGTTGACCAAAAATACCTCTTACAATCTTAATATTGGGAAGCAACTCTTTAAGACAGTTTTCTTGGCAATGCAAATTTATTCTAAATACTGATGAATACTGTAATACCTTTAAAATATTAGTAGCAAATATAGCCAATTTTTCCTGATAATAGTCAAACAAAACTCTGGAACAGAAGCAAACCTAATTTGATGCTGAATTCACAAATAAATTCATTTTTAAACGTTAACTCTAGTCCACAAATAATGTACTTAAGCATTAAAGCCTAAAATATTACTTAAATTCAACTAGTTTCATTTCAATTTAATTTGAACTTCAATGATTCTTTCTTAATTTGTAGAATTAAGGTTGAAATGCTAGAGTGGGCTATTTCATAAATTAACGTTCATAGATTCTTAAGGCTTTAGAGACCCTACCATGTTATTCTAACAATTAGTTGTTTAAAAAGAGAAAATCAGATATATTGGGATAGCTGAAAAATGGTTTGAAGCATACAAAATTTCAATGGCCAAGATTTTTCAGACACAATAAAAAGACACAAATGAAAGAGAGAAATTTAGAAAAACATCAGAAAATTGAATGACAAAGAAAATCTTCCTTGATGTTCTAAGAGCTTTTGGAGGTTATAAAGGTGACAGATTCTAAATTAGAAGCATTCAACTCACACCTTAAAAGAATTGGAACAGGATTTTCTTGCAGGAAAAGAAGAAACATCAGGACTTATGAAAAGACATCTTGCTGTTGAGTCCTAACAGAGTTGTAATTAAAAATGAAGGTGCAGGGCTGGGCATGGTGGCTCACGCCTGTAATCCCAGCACTTTGGGAGGCTGAGGTGGGTGGATCACAAAATCAAGAGTTGGAGACCATCCAGGCCAACATGGTGAAACCCCGTCTCTACTAAAAATACAAAGTTTAGCTGGGCGTGGTGACACGTGCCTGTAGTCCCAGCTACTAGGGAGGCTGAGGCAGGAAAATCGCTTGAACCCAGGAGGTGGAGGCTGCAGTGAGCCCAGATCATGCCCCTGCACTCTGGCCTGGTGACAGAGGGAGACGCTTTGCCAAAAAAATAAAAAATAAATAAATAAAATTTTTTAAAAAAAACAGAAAAAATAAGGAGCAACTGAGCAGTTGAACATGTCTGAAAACATTAGATTCTATATGTACTGGACATGCCTGAATAGTTCAGATTGTCAAAAAATAGGAATTCTTCTTTAATGTTTTGAGAAAAATATTTGCCACATGTGTGTTGGGAATAAGGAAAAAATATATAAAATTATTTAATATAAAACTAGACGTGAACCTGGGAGGCGGAGCTTGCAGTGAGCCGAGATGCGCCACTGCACTCCAGCCTGGGCGACAGAGCGAGACTCTGTCTCAATAATAATAACAATAATAATAATAATAATAATAAATAAAACTAGAATTTTGGCAGCCTGTATTGTATCTCACTTGTTTGCATTTACATAGGAGAAGAAAATGCCTTCTTTATTCAAAGAAAGTCTTAGAGTTACGTTTTTTTTCAATTATTTATCTCAGTTCCTATTAGCTGAAATGACAGATGAGCCACAGAAAAGCAAGAATACTAAAATTTTTTTTGAGATGGGGGTCACACTATGTTGCCCAGGCTGGTCTTGAGCTCCTCAGCTCAAAGAATCCTACTATTTCAGTCTCCCAAAGTGCTAGGATTACAGGCATGAGCCACTGCACCCAACCAGAACACCAACATTTTAAGGGCACTAAACACTCTTTCTTTTTTTTAAATGACTATTTAATGAGCCAAATATATCCTGTTAGATGTATTATATACAGTATCATATTTAATCTTCACAAAATCTAAAAGCTTTTTTTCAGAGAGAGAAGCCAAGGCACAGAGGCAAAAAGTTACTTAATAGAACTCATCTAGATAAATGTCATAGCTGTGGTTATTCTGAATGCTAATTTTAATTTTCTTTTTTATGTAGATTAAGTTATATGCATAACTTATTATGAAAAATAGTTGAAAGAAAATAAGTCTTTAATCCTTATTCTGAGCTCCCAAACCACTTTATTTCAACCTGTTTTGATCCTTATTTTCTACCTTCCATCATTATTATTTGCACACTTTTCTTACATCCTTGTTAGACTTTAAAATTCTCCTTAGTAATTAGTAGTTTCTTGACTTTGTTCCGTTTAATGCATCTGTTTTTAATTTAATAGAAGCCATTACTTTTTTATAACTATGAAAATTAGGGCTATTAAGTTGCTTTCACTGTGTTCTCTAGAATTTTGTAAAGTTCGTAAAAGATAAAACCTCTTCTTTATAACCTCTACAGAGAAGGTACTAGATCTAATGTGGCAGAAGGGATGGAAGGATGGATGGTTGGATGAATGGATGGATGGATGGATGGATGGATGGATGGATGGATGGATGGATGGATGGATGGATAAATGGATGAATATCAGACATAATGAATCACATCTCAACTGATTAAGGCCTCTAGGTATAAATACCAGGTACAAGAAATAAATGGCACAAAAAAGGAGTGAGTGAAGGAACTGTTATAGATTTAAAGAGAACCAGTAGATACACCAAACAAATGGAATGGGTGAACGTTGTTTGTATCCTGATTTGAACAAGTGAACTGTAAAAGTATACTTATGAGACAAAGGATAGTTAATGAGAATATTGAGAGTCCATTTTAACTTTTAGGCAGAATAAAAGTGTTGTGGTTTATATTTTTTTGAAGAGTCCTTATCTCATCGACACACACTAAAATATTTATGGAGGAAATACGAAGATGCCTGAGATTTGCTTTAAAATAATTGATCATGGCGGGAGGGGTGGAGAATAGGAAAACATGAATGACTTTATATTAATAATTGCTGAAGCTGAATGATAGCTGTACACCTTTTTTCTCTAGGTGTTCGTAATTTTCTAAAATCAAAAGTAAAAATCAAAAAAGTTTTTGGCATGTAATTGGCATTGCTTTAAGTTAACAATTTCTTTCCTTTCCTTCTCATAAAACTTAATCATTAAATATGGGCAACAGGCTTTAAAAGATGTGCTCCAACATAAATGTCTGTCATACTTGCTATGATGAACCCATGAGTATTTAAGACAAGCTATAGAAAACTTTTATTCTATCCAATAATAAAAAAAACCCTTGAGCAGCAACATAAAATAGAAATCGTGATCTTTAAATTGAATTGTATAATGAGTAAATAGAAGCTGAAGAGTATATTATAAAGTACACTGGCTAGTGAATGCAGCAGATTTTTTTTTCTCATTAGTAAAATGCTGCGCATGGTACAAGTGACTGATTATATGAGGTGATCTATGATATCCCTTATAACTCAAAAATTCACTGATATTTCAGATCCACTAGCCCACCATATAAATTCGTCAGAGGATGGCAATTGTGGCATGTGATTAAGCAGCAAGCCAATTGCATGACATGTTGACAGTGGCAGTGCAGTACGTACTGCTCCCAGGATAAACTTTGACACTGTAGTCAGTAGGAGATTTTATTTATATTTTCAAAAGCTTGTATAAAACATGGAATAGTTGAGTGACTTGTGAAGCAGTCAAGATATCAACTTCTTCCGCATCAATGAACCAAGACACACATTTGTGGAGATTCTTTGTCTTTAGAGAAAGATGATATGCCAATCATCCCAACACTAATAAGACTATACAAGAAATAGTATATCTATCAAAATAGACACTTATATAGACTTATTTTGTAGGACATTGTCTCAAGTCTCCAGGGCATTATCTTAGAGAAAAGGCATTATATCCTTAGCTTGGGTAGTATCCAGGACCTGAAAAAGTATATTTAAATTGGTCTTTTAAAATATACATAACTTTCCTATGGTGCAAAACGAGGATAATATCAATTTTGACTCTTATTATTTGTAGTCTTTCTTTAGAGGTACCTGATATACAGAAATCTCTCACAACACCAGCTGCATTGGTCCAGCCTTATGTAGGGAAGGTATTCCAGTTTTTAAGAGAATTCCTAAGTTCAGGCTGGCATGCAATTTTTACTACGTAAGAAAAATTTCATCTAAACATGAACCAAATCTACTACCCTAATTCATGGTAGTAGAAAACATTTCACACAAAGAGTAATATGCTAACTGAATTAGTCATCTATTACTTCATAACAGATTACTTTGAAACTTAGCAACTTAAAGCAACACACATCTATTTTCTGAAGGATTCTGTGAGTCAGGAATCTGGGTAAAACTTAGCTTCGAGCCTTGCCTCAGGCCATCTCACAACACAGCAGTCAAGTGTTATCTAGCCAAGGTGTCACTCTGTCACCCAGGCTGGAGTGTAGTGGTACAAACATGGCTCACCGCAGACTCGAACTCCCAGGCTCTGGTGATCCTCCCACCTCAGCCTCCTGAGGAGTTGGGACTACAGGCACCTGCCACCATGCCTGGCTAATTTTTTTATATTTTTTGTAGAGACAGGTTTTTGCCATGTTGACTAGGTTGGTCTCAAACTCCTGGGCTCAAGCAATCCACCCACCTTGGCCTCCCAAAGGAGTGGGATTACAGGCATAAGCCACTGCACCAGGCCCACAGTGTCTTTTATTCTGATCATGAAAGTGGTATTTCATCACTTTTGCCATAGTCTATTCATTAGAAGCCAGTCCAGCTCATTCTCAAGAGGAGGGATTACACAGGGAGGGGTATGAGTGCCAGAAGGTGGAGCTCTTTAGGGATCTACATACTGCCAACTACACTGATAGTACATTCAAACTTTTGAAAAATGTTACATGAAATTAGCAGTATAGTGATATAAATAGATTCAGATGCTAATGGAAGGCTATTCTGTTGCTCAGATTTTTCTCTTGTTCATTCTGCTCCCTCAGTTGGGATGGCCTTGCTCCCTTCCATTTGTCCAAGGTGCACAAATATCTACCCCTCTTTGCAAACTCAACTCAAGCATATGGCCTCTATGAGATGGATCTGACCTCTCTGCCTTCATGGTACCCCCATAAGGCTCTGCTGCAGGCTTTTCAATAGCACTTTATTGCATGTATCCTCAATGTCTCCCCATTCAATTAACAGATTGTAAGCATATTAAAGCAAGGACAATCATTAGATACTGTTGCATGAATGAATTAT
The DNA here is from genome assembly GCF_028885625.2 of Pongo pygmaeus. Lineage (NCBI taxonomy): Eukaryota > Metazoa > Chordata > Mammalia > Primates > Hominidae > Pongo > Pongo pygmaeus. The sequence goes on from NC_072387.2 coordinate 103,769,687, forward strand.
ACATTATATCTCAATTGCTCTTCAATTCTATGTACAGTATACTGAATTATAGTATAATATACTACGTATACTAAATCCCATCTCAGATGGGGAGTAGGGTCTAAAGTAAGTAGATAAGGTGAGAACTGCTTAGAGTCAAAATCAAATGGCTCAACAGAGTGGCTTAACCCAGTGAGATGCGTACCCAAGAAAAGACTGTCAAAACGAACACACTGATGACAGAACTAGAAATGTATATCCCTCATCTCACTCTCACTCTGGAGCTTAACTTTATTAAGTGGAATCGCTAGCATCCCAATTCTGGAGTCCGTCATAGAATTGGCTGAGGTCTCATTGTAGCCACACTGCAGTTCAGCTTTGCCCTCTGCTCAATCGCATTTATCTACTCTCTCATGCCCGAATAAACCTTATGCACACAAATTTCTGCCTCACAGTCTGTTTCAAAAAAAAAAATCCAATGTAAAGATGCCTACTTGCTCTCAAACCCAAATTTCAAAAGCCTTTTTAAAATTTCTTCACCCTCCTGGGTCTCTTCAGTCCTGTTTCTCACTGTTTCTACCTGCTCTACTCTCCTATGCTAAAAAAGCAAAAACCCCAAGAAATGGACAGGCACTCACTCTTTTCAGGGATGATTTAGAGGGAATAGCTGAGGACAAGCTGGGAAGGAGGCAAGGCTCTAATCTCTTTTCTGTTAATAATTGCTGTTTCTGTCACAGTACTGTGGTTTGATTAAAATGTATTTTATGAATGGTGCGTGATTTTTTTTCTCAAAATGACAGAGTCAGTTACAGATCCCACACCTGAACTCTCCCATCACTCAGCATCCCCTATCTGGGGGGTTCTCTGAAGCACCTGCTAGCGCTACGTACTTCTTCTCCAATAGCCAGGCAGTACAGTGGCAGTTTATTGGGTGAAATGCCTTTTTACAAAAGACTTCTATAATTGCAGTCAAGTCTATATAAGCTGAAACAAATTCTAGTTTCTTCCTTTTTTTTTTTTTTCGTGACGGAGTCTTGCTCTGTCGCCCAGGCTGGAGTGCAGTCGCGCCATCTCGGCTCACTGCAAGCTCTGCCTCCTGGGTTCACGCCATTCTCCTGCCTCAGCCTCCCGAGTAGCTGGGACTACAGGCGCCCACCACCATGCCTGGGTAATTTTTTTGTATTTTTATTAGAGACGGGGTTTCACTGTGTTAGCCAGGATGGTCTCGATCTCCTGACTTCATGATCCGCCTGCCTCGGCCTCCCAAAGTGCTGGGATTACAGGCGTGAGCTACCACACCCAGCCCAGCTTCTTCTATTACCTTGATAATCTGAAGAAAGACCTAATTTAAACATAAGATACCTACATGTTATTTTGCTTGTTTTACAGCCACTAGGCAGTTAGAAAAGAAATCCAATTAAATGTATATTCCATCTATAAAAAGTTTGTATAAATATGATGTTTACCTTGTTCTTATATTTCAAGGAATTTGTTAGTTGCGATATATCCTGATGTTTATCATATTTGTTTACTCCTGGTTATGGTAAATTCTTTGCACATTTGATTATGGGCACATCTTCAGCAGGGCTGAATAGTAGGTGTATTGGAATTGGGAGTATTCCTGCAGAAAGGGTTTGCGTTGGCTTCCACCAGTCTCCTCAAAGTTATCATCGACGGGGATACTTAAATGTTAATTTCTTGGTGTGTGTGTTGGGGAGGGGAGGGGATTTTCCTTTGACCACATAAGCGATGTAAATTTGCATCCCAAACTCAGGTGAGAGAAGAACCAAGACTAATGTTTTCAGGGGAATCAGGCTTGTTTGTCTTCTACTGAGACTAGGTCTCCCCTGTGCCAGTGGGTTGATTTTTTTCCTAATCTATATTTCACAGAGTATAAGTCCAGTGGTGTGCTGGTAAATGTTTAGCAACCAACCCTTTGAAAAAGAAAGTATGCATATATGTCTAAACATAGGCTTATTATAAATCTTACTGACCCAAAGGATTATATAGTACACCTATGACTACTAGTAATATAATATAAAATACTCTATTTGCAGTTTAATATAGTCAACTGATTGTCATAGAAAGTATTTGTGGATATAAAAGGAGACTTTTACCCAACTGAGAATAAGGACTAATTATTCAGAGCTTGTGCTTGCAAGGGAGTCAGCCATCATCACTTGTATTTGGCAGACTGAAAGTCAGGAAGAGCAGAGGGAGAGCTTTATAATTAAAAAATGGTGGAAAGCACAGGAATGCTCCAACTGAAAGTTGTTGGCAAGGTGAAGTGCAGGCAGGCTAACTAGAAGTAGGACATCTTACGTGGTGAGATTGGAGAGTGTATTTTGGCTTTCCCTGGTTCCTCCTGTGTTGCAAACAGAGACAACAAAAAAAAATAGGGAAGCTGAAAGACATTGACCAAGTTCTGACTGTTTTGGGCTGATTGCTGCAGAGTTGCAGTTTGACTTCCTGGACTTCCTGTTGCAGAAGTTGTGGATGAGAATTCTATTGTCATATATGACTTGTCCACTGCCCATGTGTATATTCAGTCCCACACTTTCACTGATTGTTGCTGAACTCTTGCATCTGTAGCCTGTCTGTGGTTGTAATTGACAAATGAATGTAGTTCCAACATGAGTGTTTGTTGATATTTTTGTTTTTGTTAATGGGTAGCAACAAGATGTTGGAATTTCATTTGTTCACCAATGATATCAGTCACTACTGAATTGCATAATAGATTTCAAAATACTCAACATTTTTTCTTTGCTACTCACAATGTAACTACAGACATGCTATACATTAAAGTGAATCTGCATTAATAACAAAATTTCCATCATTTTCTTAAGTCTATGCAATCAAAACAATTGGTGAAGTCTTGTAGCATTTGCCGATCTCCACAGTATAATACTTCTATGATGGCCAATTTCTAGCTACCAGTGTGTCATTAATGAACATGAAGTTGGGAAGCAATGTGCAAAAGAATAATAGCATTATGTTGTATTTCCACTATAGAGATACGATTCACACAGACAACCTCAAAAACATAGGTAATGGTAAAATGTAACAAATAATTAGGAAGTCATAAGTTTTGAGCATTTATGAGTTTATTTTTGTAGACATGAGGTCTTGCTATGTTGCCCAGGCTGGTCTTGCACTCCTGGGCTCAAGCAATCCTCCTGTCGTGGCCTCCAAAAGTGTTGAGATTACAGACATGAGCCACCACTCTCGCCCCAAACTTTATTTTTAATATGACTTACTTAATTCAAAATTTACCTAATTTTAAATAATGGCTCTATTTAACAACAGGCTTACAAAATTCATGAAAATTTAACAATTGGTATAAACAAGTGGTATAAGGACACACAGTTTACCTCTATAAATAAATACTTAATGCCTCAGTCTTCTGGTTTTTGAGAATTTGAGTATGAATTTTTATTCCACTTGTACAGGCCAAGGCCTCATCTATTTTCCTAGAGAGGCTGTCAAAACCCCAAACTCTTGAATACTAGTCTATCAACCCCAAGCTCATCCATTCGGCTGGGCAGCTAGGGCATCAGTCTAAGTGCTGGCTTTTGGTTTCAACTTGGGTTTTGGCTCCTGTGTATTTTCCTTACTTTTTTCCAGGTTATTATGCATTTAAATGAGTGTTTCTAAAACTCTCATCTAGCACTTCCAAATGTTTTCTCATGGGGAGGTTTTAAGGTATCTGGTCACAATGTTGCCTGGAATGAAAGGGTCCTGTCTTGCGTTAGCACTCTCTAGAAATTTCTGACCTTGAATCTGACTCTGTATAAAGAAGTTTTCCCGACTTTCAAAACTCAGCTTTTTAAGACTTGATAGTAACCAAGTTCAGTTTATTTTATGCATGAAAACTTGTGGTTCTTCAGTGATTCTTATAATTTTTGGCCTTCAAGAGGTATGCTTTGATTGCAAAAAGGAGAACTAGTCCTTCCTAGATGTGCCAGCAGTAAGAAGCATGCCGTTAAGTGCAGGGTTGCCTGCTGGATGCTTGATGTGTGAGTCTTCAATGTGTAGATTTCAGAAGATGTGTAAAGGCAAGACAGTGGCACATTCTTCCAAACTACAGCATGAAAGAGTTGGTCCCTAACTTAGAACATTCACATAAATTCATGAAAGAAAATGTGATAAACTGAAGTAGGACAAACCATCCATCGGAAAAAAAAGAGATGAATGGTGATGTTTCATTGACTTCTGATATAGTCCCATAATTATAAAGACAAGATGAAAACAGAGTTTACTATGAAAAACAGTTGATGGATAGATACGCAATATGCAACACGCAATTTTAAAATTTATCAATATGAAACGGCAATATGTTGACCTAAAAAAAAATTCAGGCAACTGAATTGAATGATGCCTAATTTCCCAAAGTTGCTGTGCCATGTAAAAGGCTGTAGAGGAGGAAGTACACATATTAATAAATACAATCAAAGACATATATGGGGATTAACACTGCTTAGCATCAAGATTGATTCCCCATACAAAAGTGGTTTCTTTTTTTTCCTCTTCAACACTTTTTTTTCGCCACCACAATCAGAAGTTTCTGTTACAGTACTGAGTCTGTTATTTTTATAGATTGTGGAAACCTTGGTAAATTCTTTTGAGAATTAGCTGGATCTTAAAAGAATCTCTTTGTTTCAGCAGAAAATATAGTCTGAGCACGTAAGCCTCCGTGATAGAAGGGCAGATGCTCCTGTGGCTATTTTTCACTTTTCAATTTCCCTTTTGTTTTTCAATTTAAGTGACATACTTAATTTTCCTACCCTAATTATTTGGCAATATCATTGTATCCTGTGTTGTAACTTGCAGGATACTCTTCCAATAATAAGAATATATTTCCCATAAATTTAAATTAAGAAACAATAAAGTTACTCGTCAGTTACATAATTTTAACTTGTCCAGTCCAGAATTAACTTTGTCTTGGAGTGGTAACAACAGACACTTTTCTCCTTACCAAAATAAAAATTTAACTGTCAACTGTGTATTAAAAGAGCCCCCCATTAAATGATTATATTCCTCCTATCGTATTTTCTCCAATTCAAATACATATTCATGTAGTATAAATTTCATTTTGTGCAGAAATGACAGCCAGTTGTGTCAGGCTAGATTGATTTGATTGATTTGCTTAACAAATGTTTTCTTTCAGAAGATCCAATTATTCTTGTAGGCCATCTTGGGGAATGCACACTTGTTCTACAGCTTGATTCCTAGCTGTGGATTCGTTTAATCATGTTTCACTATAAATTCATGAACTGTAGATAATGGTGTCCAAGCAATTTTTTCTTAAATTATTAATAGATACATCCAATGTTAGGTATGGGTTTAAATTGTTGTCCCTGATACAAAGTATGTTTTATAGCAGAAATATGATTGAATGCATAATTTATTTAAGGTTTAGCAAAGATGCAAGAGGTGTTCCTTTCCAAATGCAAACACTCTGAAAACACTGCTAGATAAGTAAACACTGTGCTTTAAGAGAGAGTGTGTGAGGCAATAAATGTCATCCCCAACTCAGATAAGCACTAAAATTATATTTATGTGATGATGGAGATGTTTTTGTGGCATCTAAGCACCTTTAAAACACAGCCAGGATTATTGATGAATATGCCCTTTACAGTTGCTTTGGTTTGCTTGTTTTTTGTTTGCTTTGTAGTGACCTTTGACAGATAAAATTGTTTTTCCATTAATCCCCCTTCATTGCAATGTTTTTAAATCCCCATATGTTCTGATATTTCCAAAACAGTGAGTTGAGATATAAAACTTATCTGAGGAGATGACAAGGCTTTCCTCTTCATTTTCAACTGACATTTGTTATTGATTGGATACTTACCTCTTCTCCCAACTTTGGGGGTCTTCTGCGTTGTTGGGAACCTTCTACATTTCCAGTGGCAAAGGCACTCTTCCTGGCTCAAATTTAACACCTCCAAATTAGTCCTTAATTTTTTTCATTTCAAAAAAATGTTTGTTTTCTTAATCAATGAAAGATTTCAATAATATTCTGAGAAATTTTCTTAGTGCCTATAACCTACAATTTAGATAATGAAGCAATTTATGACTATCCACTTACGTTCTGCTTTGCCTGGCATAGACAATGACATTTCTCCTTGCAGGAGTCAATAGGTTTTGTGTTGGTTCATGCTCATGGTGATAGTGAGTCTCTGTGTGTGTATTTAATTATGGTTGATAGTCCAATAAGAAATAACCAAGTGAATATAGCTTTAATATTCAAGTGGCATAAAATCTGAGATTTTCAAGGTTCCCCAGGTTCACAATAAATGTATATATTATACATGAGAACAGATCAACAAAGCTGAATTGAAATGGACATGTTCACCTTTAACCTGACTTAATCATTAGTCACAGGACATCCCATACCAGCCTGGCAGCTTGGTATATTTGAACTGGTTTCCACAAAATAAAAATGTCTAAGAAAGTGTAATAGAGGTTACTAGGTGGAGGGAGAGGGCAATGGGGAATTGTTTTCATTATTTTTTAAATTTATAATTTTTTAAAAATTTTTTTGAGACTGAGTCTCGTTCTGTCAACCAGGCTGGAGAGCAGTGGTGCGATCATGGCTCACTGCAACCTCCACCTCTGGGATCCCGTGATCCTCCCACCTCAGCCTCCCGAGTAGCTGGGACTACAACTGCGTACACCACTCCCGGCTGATTTTTGTATTTTTTGTAGAGCCAGGGGTTTTGCCATGTTGCCCAGGCTGGTCTCCAACTCCTGAGCTCAAGTGGTCCACCCACTTTGGCCTCCCAAATTGGACTACAGACATGAACCACTGCACCCAGCCTGCTTTTTAATGGGTACAGAGTTTCCGTGTGGATGATGAAATTTGTCTGAAAATATTAGAGGTGATGATGGCATAACACTGTGATTGCCCTTAATGCCATTGAATTGTACACCTAAAAATAGTTCAAATGGCAACTTTTATGTCATATATATTTTACCACGATAAAAATTAAATAAATAAGTAGATGATACTTAAATGTCCAAATTTCACTAAAAATTGAAGAACAACAACAAACAGGAAATACTGAAAACATTAGAAGCCTAATTGCCAATACTGTTCCTTATTTATGATATTAACTGGTGATATTTATATCTAACTTTTAGGAGAAAGGGTACCTATTACTCTATTCCACTGAAATAATAAACAAGTATAAAAGCTAAAGGAATATGCTATTTTTTTTCACCTATGAGGCATCTAGAGTTATAAAGGATACCTTTTTAAGAATTCTACAGGTCCTTCTGACCGGTATATTCAGATGTATAGACCTCAAAATTACTAGTGATGAGGATGATAAATTATGATACATTTATGCTAATCCCACTTGTCCTTAACAGTCACAATTGCTCCGTCTGATCCCTTGTCTCCCAGTATTTTCCCTAACCTAGCGATTAAGTGATGATAGCAGAGGGTCACTCTGTTCACTTTGATTCATCTGCAGACATCTATATTTTCATGATTCTGGCTTTTTCGTGGTTTCATCTGTGACCTTCTCTTGCCCTTGACAGAGTGGGTTGTGCATTCACAAATGATTCTGAGGCCGGGAATTTTTTTTTTTTATTGTCAAAGCTCTTAGGTGCTGGACATTCATAAAGGAGAAACCACAAGTTCTAAAAAGCAATTTGTGCTTTCCATGGTGACTGGGAAGAGTTACATATCATTCCCTTCCGCCCTGGCAGACACTGCACTAGACTTTTCCCCTCTTTAGAAGAATTTGCCCATCTTAGTAGTCTGAGGGAGCAAAGGATGAATTTGGAAAGGTCATGTTGTTTTTTCAACCTGTAACAAAAAATTTCACAAATAATATTTTATCTTGTATTACATACAAGATACAGTCAAGTAAAATTTTAAATGTAACTTAAATTTCTCAGGAAGATTATTTAGGTAGTAAGATGTCTATGTTCCTTCATGCCTCCCCACTCCTAAACAGCCTCTTATCTTCCTGGAAAACTCTTTTCATCTCCAGTAAAAGATGTCATGTTACTTCCTGCTTGATGCCTTCCTCACCTTGCCCAGATCAGCCTAATCTGTTCAACTTACCAAGCAAGCTTAATTATTATTATGTGATTTTAGGTCTGTTATTCTCTTCAGCTTTTGGAGCCCTCTAGAGCAGATCTGTGGCCTAACTCAATTTTGCCATCTTCCTCATTCTATGCCAACGTCATTTTTTACTTCATTTCTCCAGTAAGTCTTTTGTTCTTGAATGAATGAATAAATGATGAATGAATGAATGAATGCTTAAACAAATAAAAAATATCCAGACCTATACATTTTATTTATTTTTCTGTTTCTATTTTGCTGGTAACCAATAATGGCTTTGGAGTCAGAGAAGGGTTCAGTTTTAATTTCTATCACCTTAGAAGCAGTTTCACCTTGGATAAATTACCCAACCCCTCTCAGCCTCAGTTTCTTCATCCGTTTAGTAATGGTTATAATAATTATGACAAAAAGAAGGAAGTCAGGTGATTAACGTTAGGTAATAATCTCTCGACTGGAACTAATAGCAGCAGCAAAAATAGACATAAGCAAAATCTTGAATTTTTTTTATAAGAGAACTTTCACCAGAGAAATAACAGCCAGGAAGATTCCTGGAGATCATTAGAAACAAAGGATGAAACAGTGGACATGTTTCATAGGCATTCTTCAACCTAAAATAAATGGGTTGTGTTTTAAAGGTTTGTTTCTGAGCCAATTGCCTTAGAGCTCAGAAATACATTCTTTCATACAAACAACGTGCTAGTTGATGGCTCTGTTCTTAGCACAGCCTACAAAGTGTAGGTACCTTAGAATATGCACTAAATGAAGAATTAATAGTACCATTTCAGTTATCATACCAACATTTTTCTATAGGGCAGTGTGTTCTGTGTTCATAATTTAAACTTCTAGGAACACAGGAAACATCTGGAGGAAGGAAGTTAAAGAAGAAAATTTGGCAATCAAACAGATCCAGAAAATAGAACTTATTGAAATCAGGTAACAAAATGAAAATTAAATCTAAAAATAGGCTTTTATACCCATTTTCAAGATGATAATCAAAATTAACCAAAAATCTCAAAAATGAATCTTTTTTTTGTTTGTTTTTTCTTTTTTCTTTTTTTATTATTATTATTATACTTTAAGTTTTAGGGTACATGTGCACAATGTGCAGGTTAGTTACATATGTATACATGTGCCATGTTGGTGTGCCGCACCCATTAATTCGTCATTTAGCATTAGGCATATCTCCTAAAGCTATCCCTCCCCCCTCCCCCCACCCCACAACAGTCCCCAGAGTGTGATGTTCCCCTTCTTGTGTCCATGTGTTCTCATTGTTCAGTTCCCACCTATGAGTGAGAATATGTGGTGTTTGGTTTTTTGTTCTTGCGATAGTTTACTGAGAATGATGATTTCCAATTTCATCCATGTCCCTACGAAGGACATGAACTCATCATTTTTTATGGCTGCATAGTATTCCATGGTGTATATGTGCCACATTTTCTTAATCCAGTCTATGATTGTTGGACATTTGGGTTGGTTCCAAGTCTTTGCTATTGTGAATAGTGTTGCAATAAACATACGTGTGCTTGAAAGACTCAAAAATGAATCTTTAGGGAACATATTACGTGGGAAAGACCTGTATGAATATTATTGTTAGAATTAAATTAAAATCCTGAGTTGACATGTAGAATTCCAGAATTGTGAAAAATGTATATAACTTCTTGAGTTTTAATTTCCTTATATGAAAATGAGAACAATAATACTGGAAATAGTTGCCAAGAAGAATTATAATGCCCTAAGTTACTAGGAATGTCTTTCTTGTATCATTTATCTTTTACTTTTGAACTCCAGCATTAGCTTGCATTCAAACACTTATATGTGATGTATACATTTATGTATATATGTATGTATGTGTCTGTATATATGTATGTATATGTATGTGTGTATAAATAGTATATATAGTACGTGTGTGTGAGTATATATATCCACCTGTATGTGTGTATATGTGTGTGTGTATGTGTGTGTGATGTGTGTGTGTGAGATGTGTGTGTGTATATATGTGTATGGAGATACAGGTATACACACACATACATATATATAGTCCTTGAAACCGTTTGGCTCAAAACATCTCTATTATTCAGTTTTTTTCTTTCTATAGAATTCCCAAACTTTCCATATATTTTTCTTAAGCTGCTTCTTGCTCCCCTTCTCATCTTGCCCATGCTTAGATGCTGTCAGATCATTCATTTTGCTACAGTTTCCATTCATTTTGTTGCGTTCACTCTGTCTGCGCCATCTTCCCTCGTGGTTTTTGATTTTCAGAACTTTTGCTGAGGTGTCTTCACCTTTCTTTTCTTCCATGGTCTCCCTAAAACTCATCTACCACTGTGATTATTTTTCTACTTCTATTGAACATTCTCACTTTAAGGTTTTATGGAGCTTTTAAACTCCTTCTTTGAATGTTCCCCTTTTGACTCTTCATATTGTCATTTTTATCATCCTGAATGGTTGCCTCCTACTTTCCCCTTCAGACTGGGGTTTTCAGTCCATCTTTGGTGGAATATTTAGTCTCCACTTATTTCATTTTTATTCATTATTGTCCTGGTTCTTTGCATAGAATTGCCTCTCCATAAATAAGCCCTGTTTCTCCTTTTGTAGAACAGTTCGTTTTTCTGTATTTGTTTCTCCACATCTTGTTCATTCTAGCAACTTTCTTTTTTCTCATTTGACTTTTCTTCCAACATTTGAAATCAAACATCAATTTATTTTATAAGTATTTCTTTTGAATTGTCATGCAACATTCTAAACTCAAATCATAAAGTCAGAGAATTTTAGAGTTAGATAGAACCATAAGTATCACCTTGGCCAGACCATATGTATTACCAAGAAGGAAAGTAACTGGAAAACATCTTCTCAATGCCCAGCTCATAAGTGTTATCTTCCCCCTGCACCCCAGTGAAACTTTAGGTTGAGTCATAGTCTGTATTGATTATCAGTTCCACCTGTATAATATTGTTTTTTTTCTATTTAAAAATGGACTGATATAGCATATATGGTTATCTTTAATTGCAGGAAATTACACATCACATAAAATTCACTGTTTTAAAGTGTACAATTCACTGACATCTGGTGCATTTATCATGTTGAGCAACCATCACTATTGTCTAATTCCAGAACATTTTTATCATCCCAAAAGGAAGCTCTTTGCCCAAGAAGTCACTCCCTAGTCCTCCCTCACCCCTACCTCCTGGAAACCGCCATTCTGCTTTCTGTCTCTAAGCATTACCTATTCTGGATCTTTCTTCTAAATGGAATCATATAATATGTGGCCTATTGTATCTGGCTTCTTTCAACACATATAGTTTTATAATCTGCTATTTACAACTTGCTATGTATGGTTATATACCTGTAAACATACATGTATATCAAAAGTGTATATATATTATAAAATTTTTGAAAAACATTCTTCTACGTACACAGTGCCTTTCTTTTTTTTTTTTTTTTATTTTTTTAGACAAGGTCTCATCTGTTATGCAGGCTGGAGTGTAGTGGCACAATCTTAGCTCCATGCAACCTCTGTCTTCCAGGCTCAAGCGATCCTCCCGACTCAGCCTCTTGAGTAGCTGAGAGTAAATTAGTGTGCACCACCACAGCTAGCTATATTTTGTAGAGACAGGGTTTCACCATGTGGCCCAGGCTCACAATGCCTTTTTATATTCCCAAGTTTTACATGCTTTGTTTTTACCCATGCTAGTACTGTGACCTTTTTCCTACAACTCAACTTTCCTGATGTTGAGTTTAATTCATGGAGCACACAGAGAAGCATGTCCCCGTTGTCCTGTGGAACACTTGCATGCCTGTCACAGACCTGCATGGGAAGCTCCCAGCAGACACTTCGTCCCACTGGACAAAGATTCTTCATTCATTCTGGTTTTTGTCCTGCAGTCTCTAAGTAAATATAAGATGTAGGATGATATGAAGCTCTCCAAAATTCCTCACTTATCCCAGGTTTAGTAACTCTATGTATGTCCACAACCAAAGGTCATCTCCTTCAATATCCACCACCTTCTAGCATAGTGGGAACAAAGAGATTTGTCACACTTATGTTCTTGAGTTGTCCCCATAACAACCACTTTATTTCTCCATGTTGGTTGCCTCTTCCCTCCACCAGTGACGTCTGCCCACTTTTGCAGACCTCTGCCTTAAAGTCCTGCACCACTGTCCTCTTTAACAGTGGAGGAAGGCCCTTTCTGTGCCATTGACCAAGGGGTGAATGGTGGCAGGTCACACTTCTTTTTATCCCTGCCCTTCCCTTTATCATATTTTTTGTTACTTCCACCACCACAGCTTTTGATATCTTCTTGCCAGTGAAGTGCAGAAGGAAGTTGGTTATTTGGACATGACTCTTGAATGAACACGCACACACGCACGCACACACACACACACACACACCCCTGCCAAACACAAATTTGTTAATTTTCAGTAATAATACAGTCTAGGTCTATATGAAGGAAGCAAACTTTCCCCAAATGCATTATCATCTGCAGAGAGCACCAGCTTCAAAGAGAACAGAGTTCAATATTCATTATTATGCAGATTGGTATCAATCACACATGCTCATTAACAAACAACAAAGTTTACCTTCTGCCACCAAGAGTGTGCCCAGGAGACCACCTACATGAAAAACAGAGTCATCTACTCATTGCTTTTCTGCCCTTAGCACAAAATCACATTTCTAGGCAACAGTATACTACTTTCTGCAAGCAGAAGATGATTATGGGATCATCTCCTACACAAGTAAGAGCTGTTCACAGGAATGCTGAGATGCTGGAGGAGGCTATTCTAGTAACATGTTCTTTGGATTCATCCCTATTTTAATTAACAATCAGAGTCCTCACAATATTATTTCGGGTAGGGTAACAGTTTTACTCTTGCAAAGCAATAAACCTTACTTTAAAAGAATTTAACAGATCTCTTTAAAAAAAAAAAAAACTGCTTTAATGTTTTTACCTTCTATCTTCTTTTTCTCCAGCTTTATCCTGACAGAGAAGTTAGCACTAATTAATCTATTTTCTCTTCCCCCTCTTTTTTCCCTTCTGTGCGTCTTTCCTGACTTCATCTACCCCAGTGAATTTGTTCAGCGTTTTGGCTCACTCATTTCTTCAGCTAACTACAGCTTACTACTACAGCCACCACTACTACAGCCACTCCTATCTCCTCCTGCATGGTTGACAGACATGAAAACATCTTGGTAAAGCAAATATACAGCTCCCCTTTCACTGGCTCTCCAGGTCTCCTGCTGTCTTTGCTTGGCCTCCTGAAACTGCTATAATACCTGACCCTTTTTCTTCTCTCAGTCTCTCCACTGTGGCCGTGATAGCTTCTTTCAAACTTGCAAACACAGTTGTCAGACTCTTGTGACAATTCTGCAAGCAAGGTACATAGTACATAATACATAATACATAATGATTATCTTTTATCTTGGTGTGGATTACTGATTGAAAAGATTGGGCTTGAGAACCCTGGCTTCCTACTTCCAAATATGATTCTTTTTCTTTCCTGTTGCTAACAAAATGGTGATATTTATCATGTCAAAGTTAAAACTACTCAGACTGTGTTACCACAGAAATCCACATTAAATACAAACCATGACTACTTGTTTCCCTGGGCCAAGAGTCAGGAAGGATTTTCTCCAAAACAGAATTGTGGAATATTTGAGGATTAGTATGTGCAGGCACAGCCTGCTCTTTCCACTTTCGCCCCCAATCCTAAATGGAGATGACACCATCAATTAATCAAACAACACATATTTATTCAGCACATACCCTGCACTAAATGGAATTAAAGCCAAAAGAGCCACATTTTTCAAATGATGTGAAGGGCAAAAATATCTCTGTGTTCAACCGGGCATGTTTGTTTTAAACAGATGGCTAGGCACCCACTTCTATTTATCTGCATTTCATTGACTTTCTTTGCAAATGCCTACTCTGCAGCCACAGCCTCCTTTGGAAATGTTCCTTATTTTAAAATGGTTACAGAAAATCCTTACACCACTTTGTTCTTTTCAGAATGACTCGTCTGGAATCTAGATAAAACCAGCCACGAACAGGGGATAACTTTAAAACTATTGTACGAATTACTGTCTTTTCTTTCAAGGAATATCTATTGATATGGTATTCCCAAATTAGCCTAGGATCCAAACCCATTTGTAGGCAGCCTGTGAAGGACAAAATGTCTGGGCCCTCAAGCATTAAGAATTGTAAATGGGATGAGAACAGTGTGTCCTCAGTGTTATTGCCCTAGCACATAACTATTTAGCTAGCTTATTATATGATCTGTAATAGTAAATAGTCATAACCTATTTACTATTTAAATATTAATAGAAATAAACTATTTTTATGCTGCCCTCTGATGCTTTTATTGTTATTTCTAATTTCCAGTTATATTTTAGATATGGGGGTACATGTACAGGTTTGTTACATGGGTGTATTATATGCAGGTCACTAGCATAGTATCAAATAAGTAGTTTTTGAACCCATGCTCCCTTCCTGTCCTCCCCCTCTAGTAGTCGGCAGTGTCTATTGTTCCCGTAATTATGTCCATGTGTGCCCAATATTTAGCTCCCTCTTATAAGTGAGAACATGAGGTATTTGGCTTTCCGTTCCTGCATTAGTTGGCTTAGGATTATGGGCTCCAGCTCCATCCATGTTGCTGCAAAGGACAGTATCTCATTCTTTTTCATGACTTCATAGTATTCCATGGTATATACATACCACAGTTTCTTTATTCAATTTGCCATTGATGGGCATCTAGGTTGATTTGATGTCTTTGCTCTTGTGATAATATGGTAATGAACATATAAGTGCAATATCTTTTTGGAATTATTATCTATTTTCCTTTGAGTATACACCCAGTCATGAAATTGATATGTCAAATAGTAGCTCTGTTTTATGTTCTTTGAGAAATCTCCAAACTCCTTTCCACAGGGGTTGAACTAATTTACATTCCCAACAGCAGTGTATAAGCATTCCCTTATCTGTGCAGCCTCACTTATATTTGAGTTTTTAATAATAACCATTCTGACCAGTGTGAGATGGCGTCTCATTGTGGTTTTGATTTGCATTTCTCTGACAATTAGTGATGATGAGCATTTTTTCATATGTCTGTTGGCTGCTTGTATGTCTTCTTTTGAAAAGTGTCTGTTCATGTCTTTTGCCTAATTTTTAACAGGGTTATTTGATTTTTTCGTGTTGATTTGTTTAAGTTCCTTATAGAGTCTGGATATTAGACCTTTGTCTGATGCATACTTTGCAAATATTTTCTCCCATTCTGTAGGGTGTCTGTTTAATCTATTGATAGTTTCTCTGGCTATGCAGAAGCTCTTTAATTTAGTTAGATCTTACTTGTCAGTATTTGTTTTTGTTGCAGTTGCTTTGGGGGACCAGTCAAAAATTCTTTGCCAAGGTCAATGTCAAGAAGAATATTTTCTAAGATTTTTAGAGTTTCGGGTCTTACATTTAAATCTTTGATCTATCTTGAGTTAATTTTTGTATATGGTGAAAGGTAAGAGTCCAGTTTTTGCACATCGCTGGCCAGTTATCCAAGAACCATTTATTGAGTAGGGAGTCCTTTCCCCATTGCTCGTTTGTGTTGGCCTTGTCAATGATCAGATGGTTATAAATGTTTGGCTTTATTTCTGAGTTTTCTATTCTGTTCCATTGGTCTATATGTCTGTTTTTACCAGTACCAGCTGTTTTGTTCACTATATAGCCTTATAGTATATTTCAAAGTTGAATAGTGTGGTGCCTCTGGCTTTGTTCTTTTTGCTTGGGGTTGCTTTGGCTATTTGGGCTCTTTTTAGGTTCCATATGAATTTTAGAATTTTTTTTCTAATTCTGTAAAGAATTATGTTGGTAATTTTATATTTAATCTGTAAATTGTTTTGGGCACTAAGGCCATTTTCATGATATTGATTCTTTCTATCCATAAACATGGAATGTTTTTCCATGTATTTGTGTTGTCTCAGATTTCCGTGTTATCATTCTCTTTGTAGAAATCTTTCACTTCTTTGATTAGCTGTATTTCAAAGTAATTCAGTTTCTTCATGGCTATTGTAAATGGGATTGTATTCTTGATTTTATTCTCAGCCTGGACATTATTGGTATATAGAAATGCTACTGACTTTTGTACATTGATTTTTGTATCCTGAAATCTTACTGAAATTATTTATCAGTTCTAGCAGCCTTTTGACAGCACCTTTAAGGTTTTCTAGGTATAAAATCATATTGTCAGCCAAAAAACATAATTTGAATTTTTTTTTTCCTATTTGTATGATTTTTTTTTTTTTCTTGAGACTGAGACTCACTCTGTCTCTCAGGCAGGAGTGCAGTGATGTGATCTCGGCTCACTGCAACCTCTGCCTCCCTAGTTCAAGCGATTCTCCTGCCTCAGCCTCCCAAGTAGCTGGGATTACAGGCATGCGCCACCACGCCCGGCTAATTTTTGTATTTTTGGTAGAGATGTGGTTTCACCATGTTAACCAGGCTGGTCTCAAGCTCCTCACCTCAGGTGATCTGCCTGTCTTGGCCTCCCAGTGTGCTGGGATTACAGATGTGAGCCACCATGCCCAGCCTATTTGTATGATTTTTATTGTTTCTTCTTACCTGATTGCTCTGGGAAGCACTTCTACTACTATGTCGAACAGGAGTGGTGCATAAATAAACTACTGAGCTAGTTTATTATCTGATCTAATATTCAGAAATAAATGCTCCTACCTTTGGATTCCTTTAATGGATAAATCTATCTCTGGACTCTCTTAGTTTATGCTAACTCACCTTAGTTGAGTAGGTGGCCTGTCACTACCCTGATGGATTACATCTCAGGGGTCAGCCAGAATCCTTCTTAGGAACCAGGCACTATTCTAATTATTTTATAGGTATTAACTCATTTACTCTTCACAATAACCCTATGATCCAGTCTTATCTTTATTTTAGAAATGACGAAACTAAAGCATACAAATTTTAAGTAAACTGCTCAAGATCACGCAACTAGTAAGTGTCAAAGCTGGGGTTTAATTCCAGATAATCCAATTTCCTTTCTGCCTCTAAAAAGCCTTGTGTGTTACAGATTTAGTTTTTGCCTTTCTTATTTTATCTAGCCTCATGAGGGAAAGAACTGGTAATCTCCCACACCTTCAGGCATGTTTCTCTGTAGACTCCACATCTTCTCAGGAGGTAGGGAAAAGGTGGGAAAAATAAATTACTGATCTCTTCAACTTTGAGCAACACGTCCTTCTTGCTGGTATTTCCTCAAGCTGTAGATGGTGGGCTTTCTCCTCTTGTGGGCTCCTGTGGCCCTAGTCTTTCTAGAGAAGAACTATGTTAATATGGTAGATTGTCATGGATGAAATACACACCAAAACGTTTTTACAAATTGAACACTTAGTTACTGATTTGAGCAAGTCTTCCAGGATAGGTTTGACTCACTGATCTATATCATTCCCTGGAATCCTGCCCATAACCCATCACAGTCACGGATCTCCATAGGCAGCAGTGTGTTTTGCAGTTGCAGAAAACCTCTCAGTTCCTTCAAATACACCACAATCAGAAAGTCCTATGACTTAGGACTTAGTTCTCTGCTAAAATGTTCACAGGGTGGAAGATGGAAGAAGCATGGCAGAAGGGAGTTACCAGAGAGTTGGGGTAGGGGCAGGAATGAATGCAACAAAAATGGCAGCCAGGGTGCTGAGGTGTATAAGGTTCTCTTGTACCCTGTCACTCCTGGGGGGAGCATCTCTAAACATTTAAAAATACTAAAACACTTCACACATTGGAGCCCAAGTTTTTTTCCATCTCATTTGGTTTTCTTCAGTAGCCTTAGACTCCTAGGTCTCTTTGATGCTGAAGCCCCTGCTGTATTCATATGGATTATTTGACATCATGCAGAAAAATATAACCAGATTATTGGTGGAATTTTTTGTTGTTGTTGTTGTTGAGACAGAGTCTTGCTCTGTCGCCCAGGCTGCAGGGCAGTGGCGTGATCTCAACTCACTGCAAGCTCTGCCTCCCAGGTTCATGCCATTCTCCTGCCTCAGCCTCCCGAGTAGCTGGGACTACAGGCACCCGCCACCATGTCCGGCTAATTTTTTTGTATTTTTAGTAGAGACGGGGTTTCACCGTGTTAGCCAGGATGGTCTTGATCTCCTGACCTCGTGATCCGCCTGCCTCGGCCTCCCAAAGTGCTGGGATTACAGGCGTGAGCCACTGCACCTGGCCTATTGCTGGAATTTTTAATCTTCCCAACTGGTTGATTGTTTTGGCATCCTGTTGGGTGTCACTAGATGCCATTTAAAACAGATTACTTAAATCTAAATTTTAAGAGGAAATTTTAGAATCTAAAATGAGAACCTACAAATAATCTCTTGAGTCTTAACTGGCTGGCCAAACAATAAAATAAACCTATAATAAAATTCTGCACATGGAGCAGCTAACCTCTGAATTTAAATAACAGTTGCATTTACCTCCAGCCAGGTGTTTGGAAAGTAAATAATGTGAAGCAGTGATTGAGATAAAATATGGCTTTACATGAAAAATCAGTATTTCCACCTTCCTCTTTTTATATTCAAGTTAAAAGTAGCCCATTGAACTTTTAAAAGTTGAAATATATTTCCAAAAGAAAAAAGATTCATTATTTATTGTTATATTGTTGACATACCAGAGTAACACAGAATAGCTTTTGAAATGCATTGACTATCACAATTCCTTTTAGTGATGAAGGGAAACATTAGCATGCTTTGATTTGGCCATGATGTCCCAGACATTGTTTGTCATTAGCTTAGTTAATGGTTTAAAGATAGAGGAAATGATGAACTACTAAAATTTCAGAGGAGACTTGAAAGTTTAGTTTGATTGCAATGCAGCCAATTTCATACGTTTTAGTGCTATTTTAAGTTGAAATTTCTCCCCTCCTTTTTTTTTTAACAATAAATGTAAATAGCAGAGATTTTAGGCAATTGCCAAGGTGTTTATTTGTTCAGTTAGCCATTTCTACTAAAATCTTTGAGCCGTCCTAGCCTCACCTAGCTTGCAGCTAATATTAACAGCAGCTGTAGTTCATTGCTGTTGAAGACTCTACTATTCATGAGGCTGTTCACCAAACATGTTACATAAATCATTACTAGTCCTCACAACAGCCCATTCAGGTCGATATTATCATCTCCATTTAATAATTGAAGAAACAAGTTCAGGAAAGTTAAGATCACATGGCTGGTGAGTATTTGAACTATATTGCTTACCTGATAAAATGTAGTCCATTACTATAAGTCCCCCACAACATGGTTGTAAATTCCATTTCACCTAAAATAGTAGCAGGGCTGACAGTCCAAATTCAGCAAAGTTCCTGCATAACGTATTTCATCTTGAATAAGTAATGGCATCTTTTTAACCCTTAAGCATTTGATAAGGTTCTTTTGTTGAAATTAATTCTTGATAAGAATGGTCTTGTGAAAGGATACAGAAAGAGAGATGTTGTGAAAGTTACCCCAGATCATTTAATTTACTAACAGTAGTCAGCAAAAAATATATATATATGTATATATATATATATACATATATATTTTCTTTCTCTTACCTGGATTCTCTCTTGCTCATACTACTCCCAGTTCCTAACCCAGTGCTCCTACATTCTAAGCAGCCTTGAAATATCTGCCGAAAGACTGAATACAGAAACGAATAAGTGCATGAAGGAATAAACACATAAATGAACCACAATACTTATATAGGTGTTAGTTCTATTAAACTAAAGTTTATTTAAAGTTCTATTATTTGGTGACATGGATTAACATGTCCTTTGAAATTTGAATCCAGGTGGTAAAACCTAGAATAACAAGTTAGTCTATTATACAGATGCTGTTTCTGTCACCCCAAGAAATACTATAAAGTGGCTTCAGTGTATTATTATAAATTAAATATGATCGCTTTTTTGCTCTTTGAAAGTGTATAAGTACACACAGTGGTGTCTGATAAACCTTTGTTGGATTGAGTGGAATATTTCACAGCAATGGCAATAGGTACTTGTAACCAAACTCTCAAATATTGTGTGACAGTTGTTCTGATAAGCTCTATGTCATCGTTAAGATTTCTTGAAGCAAAATCCATCATGGAGAATTCATAATACCTTTTGCATCTGTAATTTAATGGCATATTTTTATGTGAATCATACCAGTCTCCTAAGCTATGTAGCATTTTTTTATATTCTTTACTTTCTGCTTGGGTATTACTTTTACAATTGAATAATTGGCTATTTTTTCTTGTGGATTTGTTCCCAATCCTCTAGATTTTCCAAGATCACTATGAGTATTATTAAGTAAGCAAAATCATGAACCATGGAGAAAAGTGCTTTTACAAAAAGGTTTTCATGGTCTTGATGACCTTCATTTTTTTTTCTGCAGTGGCCACACATATTTTAGCTACTGAACAAAATCTGCAAATAAACTCTTTTACTTATTTGTGATTACCGAATAAAATAGAAGTGTGCAATGATATAGGCTCTGATGGGAAAATTTTGTAAACACCAGGTGGAGAGGACACAGAGGTGATGCAAACATCTTCCACATTTTCAAATGTCAGCTGTTCTCAAGAGAGGAAGCTTAAATAAACATCATTTATAGTCTTAGCAGATGTTATCGATGCATAACACTTTAATTGTAGTTTTCCAATATCAGTGCTGTTAATAACAGTTCAGAAAAGATCTGAAGTGCTTTGATTTTAATCAGTGGTCATTTAAAAAATAGCTGTGCTAAATGGCGTATGTTTGTCTTTGAATTGTCTCCGTTAGACAGATGGTAACTTTGAAATTGTTGTGACATTTCATTGTTGCTGGTGGCTGATGACTCATTGTAGGAAAATCCTTGTGTACACAATACGTGAAAATAAGATTGTTTGGTGTTCTTTCCTACAGCTAATTTTCAAACAGAATTTCAACAGATGTGACAATTTTACCAAGATGTTGTCAAAATAAGAGCAACTCACTGACAAATGAAATCTGGCTCATGTTCAGCCCTTTGGTACCATTCTGGTTTGTTCCAAGTATCAGGAGACTTTGTATCAATGTCAGCTCTGATAACTCGATCATTTCAGATGGCACACTGTCAATTTTTTCATCCTTCCTAATGACTCACTTTGCAATCGAGATGCAACACTTCTTGGTTTTTCTTTTCCTCTACCTCCCCCAACTCACATATTACTGAAGAAACAATGCTTGTAACTGATCTTTAGTTGTTTGGAAATAAAATGAGATCATCTACTAGAAAGACTTTTAGAGGTCATGGAGAAAGATGATCCATGATGAAG
This sequence comes from Pongo pygmaeus, assembly GCF_028885625.2. Lineage (NCBI taxonomy): Eukaryota > Metazoa > Chordata > Mammalia > Primates > Hominidae > Pongo > Pongo pygmaeus. The sequence goes on from NC_072387.2 coordinate 103,791,029, forward strand.
GAACTCACAGGGTCCTACGGAATTTCAGATTTAGCTGTGAATGTTAGACTGATAACCTTGCATAGTTAAAAAGGTAACTTCTATGACAATTCAGTCATTGCTTCCTTGACTAACGTGGTAGGACTAACCCTGAGAAAATGAGGTCCACACATAGTGATATCATGCATTAGTTTAAGTGTAAAAAAGGCCATAAAAGGAGCCCATTATTATCAATGGCAACTGGATGAGCAATAATGTTAAAATACTGAGTTTCATTACAGTGAGCGGACACAACAGAATATTCAGAATCACTTAAAGTAGCCCAGCACAAAACCCTTTACTGATGTATCATCCCCTAGGAGGGCTAATCAGGAACAGATAAAAGAGGGGAGACAATAATATTTGTGCACAGTAAATCCTATTTTAAAAGAATAATGGGATCAAGGTGCAACATTGTTTTTAGGAAGTGGGTAGTGTGTATAGTAAAATGTAACTGTGTTTTCTCTGAATAGCATATTTTATTTCTGACCAGCCTTCCAGAAATATCCAGAGGGCAAAAGTGTGACTGAAAGCAATACAATGAAAATTCTGTTGTTTCTCCTATTTCTGAAGTGACTGGCGTTGTTTTCATACCGCATTGTTTACCTACTAGAAAGAAAAAATAGCCTAAAGTTTTCCGTTTCCATTATGGCTCCAGTAATTCTCATTCTGTTCCACTGACTTCTACATGGGAATAAAAGATGTTATAGCATTCCACACATTGCAGAAAATAGCTTACACTCAAAGCCCTTATCAAGAGAAGAAAGTTTTAATACCATTGCTACCATATAAAAAGAGACAGCAGTCATTTAAAAAGATAGTTTTCATTTCATGTTTAATAATTATCTCCTTAATTATTACGTTTTTGTAAATATATAAAGTTAGTAAGTATTTGGGAAACACTATGTGTTTGTTTGTTTGTTTGTTTGTTTTTAGCAAGGGAAGTTTGGTAGTTAAAAATAACCACGATTGGGAGGCCGAGGCAGGCGGATCACAAGATCAGGAGATCGAGACCATCCTGGCTAACACGGTGAAACCCCGTCTCTACTAAAAATACAAAAAATTAGCCGGGCATCGTGGCGGGCGCCTGTAGTCCCAGCTACTCGGGAGGCTGAGGCAGGAAAATGGCATGAACCCAGGAGGTGGAGCTTGCAGTGAGCCGAGATTGCGCCACTGCACTCCAGCCTGGGCGACAGAGCAAGACTGTCTCAAAATAAATAAATAAATAAATAAATTACCACGAATACTTTGCAATTCATTCGGTGAAGAGGAGGAGACTGTTTCTCCCTCTTTTATTTCGATTGACCTTGTACCTTGCTTTGACCAGCAGGATATGGTAGATGTGATGCCATGGGACTTCTGAGCTGAGGACTTGAGAGAGCTTGTAGCTTCTTTCTCTCTCATCCTCTTAAAACTCGGTCACCAAGAGGTAAACTGAACTAGCCTGCTAGAGAGGCCAGTAGAGAAGAACTGAGGTGTCCTCACTGCCAGTCCATTATCTGCCAGATATGTTGTAGACAGCCTACTTAGAACATTGAGACCTTGTCAAGCCACCAAGATGACAGCAGCATCATAGGTGACCTCAGAGGAGACCAGCAGAAAAACTGACCAGCTGAGCCCAGCCAAAGTCACCAACTCCTGGAATTATGAATGAATAAGGGATGACTGTTTGCAGCCACTACATTTTGTGACAATATTTTAGGGAGGAAAATATTCTGAAAAAGTAGAGTGAAAAATCAGATCCAGCCTGGCCAGCCTTCTTCCCACAGCCCAGCACATCTATCAGCCCAATATCTCCTGCCGTGACCACAGGCTAGTTATGAAAGGAAAGAGCACCATGATCCTCTGACATAAACTCTGTGCTGTCACATCTCCTGGGGAAAATTATTCCACTTAGGTCATAGACTGAGTTAAATTACAAGCTGAGGGATCTCCTCCTGGGGGGGACCTTTGCTTGTATGATCCACCTTAATGTCAAATGATTCTATCCTTTTTAGTGTCACTGGCTGCAGGCAAACCTGCTTACTCAAATAAACTTGACATAATAGGAATAAGAATGTAACCATTGTGCAGCAAGCCAGTGATAGAACAGATCCTCAAAGATTTCAGTGGGTCCTCATCTCCTGCACTTGCCTAAAACAATATAAAAGAGTGAGCCAAGGTATATGTGTGTGAATGTATATTTCCTTTACAGGGTAGACTTTTTTTTGCTTCATATGGGCTACCAGACCTCTGCTTTTGAGCACACCTCTGATGGGTAACTCACTTATGCTTTTGATCTTCTGTGTATACTTTACTGTGTTTGTTTGCTGGACCAAGAGCTAACAAAAGTATAAGCAACTTTAGTCCAGCCCAAGTCACCAACTTAGACAGTCTTTGTTGCCTAACCTAGAACAGATATTAAATTATTTAGGAGCAAAGGAGACTTTACTATCAGTTTTGTTTGTTTCCTTCTTTTTTTTTTTTTTGAGATGTGGTCTCACTGTCGCCCAGGCTGAAGTACAGTGGCATGATCATGGCTCATTGCAGCCTCAACCTCCTGGACTCAAGCAATCCTCCACCTCAGCCTCCCAAGTAGCTGGGACTACAGGCACGTGCCACTACACCTGGCTAATTTTTTAAAAATATTTTTGCAGTGACGGGGTCTTGCTATGTTGCCCAGGCTCATCTCAAACTCCTAGGCTAAAGCAATTCTCCTGCCTAGACCTTTCAAAGTGCTGAGACTACAGGCGTGAGCCACTGCACCTGACATGTTTCATTATTTTTTTAAAGTTTAGACTGAAGGTGATGTCATAGATTTAAACAGTCTCCCCCTAACCAAAATTTGGATGGTAAGGCAGAAGGAAGCATGAGAAAGGGGAACTTGAGGGAAGGTCTCCAAATACAGAAAAGGATGATGATGAAAAGTATTCACACAAGTGGTGGTTTTGCTACTTTTTTCTCCATTTCATTTACGCAAGCATTTGCTGAGCAACTGCAGTGTGACAGTCACTTTGCTGGGTGCTAAGGGGACTGAGATGTGTAAAGTGTGACATTTTCAGTCAGAAGTTTATAATCCACTGGTGAAGACAGACAGTACAAATGAATAATTATAATTCAGTGCTACATATACCATGATTAAAGTATTTGCCACGATGTACAAAAGTAGTAGTTTCAATTTTGAATAATGAGAGAAGAGAACAGGCACAACCTCTAAAAACTGTACTGTTTCCCAGCACCAAATATGCTTACGTATTGGAAATGATCTGTTTGCCATTCCTACATGCTCATGTTTGCTTAAAAAGACTGAAAATGCTGTGTATCTCTTTTTATTTACCATCCTCAAGCACAAGTAGAAACTCAATAAATATTTGTGATTCCTGGTGCAACAAATGTTTCGGCTTCCCCTCACCTGCCTGAGTTATGCACCTGTAAAACATTTTGCTGCCGTTCATTCTGCACTGTGCCTGTCATTGTTTGGACCTGGGAAGACTTCTACCTGATTATAACCCAGTGAGATATGACAAATATTTAAGGAAAATTCTAGAGAAATCACTTAATGCATTAAATTGATTTTTCAGAAAAATAATGAATGGTGTGTGTTCTAAATTTTCTTACTCTCTTTAGCAATGAGAATGCATTCTAAGCTCTCAGAACATAGATGTCAGAACTTATTACTACCTCAAAGACGACACACATTGTAACCCTTTAACAACTGTTGGCAAATTGACTGAATAGATCTTCTGTAAACATAATCTAATAGGTAATCCCCTGGGCAATGACTCAGTAAAATTAAATGTCATCTTTTAAGGCCTTTCTAGAAATGCTTATGAACATATGAGTAAAAATAAAGAATTGGGAGTGCTGATTTTAAGATAAAATTTGTAACTGAGTGTTTTCCTTTAATTCCCTTGAACTCAGAACTTACAAAAGAACTTCAATATAAGGCATAGCTTTACTTTCTGGTGTACTTAGTAGACTGCTCATTGTTAGAAGAAATGAAAGAATGTAGCCAATTGATATGGAACAGAGAGTGGGCCTTCAAGAGTGCAGGGCATTAATAAAACCAAAAATTCTTAGAAAATAATTGCTTAATACATTTAAAATTTAATTCTAAAGAAAAATATAAAGTGTGGATGATTAAAGGTCTTTAAAATTTTAAACGTCTGTAGCTTTATCCAAAGGCATTTCTATAATCACTTAATTCTGTTTCTAAGTAATTGGCTAACACAATTAGCTTAAAAAACAGTTTTTAATATTCACAAATCAGTTCACTTGTATTATACTCATTTTTTTCTTTAATGGAATGCATTCTGTTAATATAAGACAGTATTCAGAGCGTGCTTTCTTATTTGTAGCAAAATCCTATTCTGAAGAAGCACATGTTTGGTACAAGCCACCTGAAATCAAAGACTTAGAGAAAAGTCACTTTTAATCCAATTAAAATAGCCATACACTTTCATATTCTTTCTAAACAAAATTTCAAATTAAAAACCTTTATAGGTTTCCTTAGACTGGCTGTGGAATACATAAAACTGATTCCATTAGATCCTATTCTAATGAACAGGGATTATGGAAATTTCCATAGATCTCTTCTTAGTCCCATTTAATAGGAAATATATATTACATACATACTTATGGAAATAACAAATTAGAGGTTAATGTATGCTGTACTGTCAAGGATCAATACAGAATTATTTGGAATGACATGGGAACTAAGAGGCTTGAGAAATTTTTGATGCTTGACGTTGGCATAATATTTGATTCAGTTTTCCCCAGTCTCTCAGTATTTCTGGATTCCACAAAGATCCAGGCATCTCCTGAAGATAATGGTTTCTTACTAGGCAAAAACCCTTGGGATGCCTTGATGCTAAATATTTAGAAGATGCTCAGAAGCATGAATAATCATCTAGCACCAACCGAAGAGATAATAAAAATGTGATACACACTGTGGTCATCTTCCCAGCTATGTTCTACTTCTCCCCAGTTTTATGGCAGCTGGGTAGTTTGAAAGGAGTTGATATCAACTGTGGTTTGATACTGATTGTACTGGTTCTATCAGCAAAGCCCATTCAGTTCAGCATAGAAAAATGCAGAGAGATGTGATGGGGCTTTAGAAAAAGATTCCCATTTGTCCTGCAGTGAGAGCCACTAGAAGAGACCCTCACTGTCCCTGGAAGTAGAGAAGGAAACCTAGGATCCCAACTGTGCTTAGCATCATGTAGAAAACTTAGGATGAAGTGTACCCCAAGGATGCCTAAGCAGACAGAGAAAATGCATCCAGTTCCTTGGTGATATTATTGAGCTGCAAACCCAAGCAACCATGAAGCTATCCTTACCCCTGCACCTCCCTGTTACTCTTTGCTCCATTTTGCAGTTGAAGGCCTCCTGGCTAATACCGTTAACAAACTAAGACTTTTTTTTTACACTGTTTAAGATTGAGGTAAAATATACATATAAAATATACTATCCTTACCATTTTTAGTATATACTTCAATGGTCATAAATACATTTACATCCATTTTTTTTTCCTTCGTCCCGCCCTCCCCTCTATTCTTCCTGGCCTCTGGTAGCCACCATTCTACTCTCTATCCTCATGAGATCCACCTTTTTAGCTCCCACATGTGAATGAGAGCATGTGGTATTTGGCTTCCTGTGCCTGGCTTATTTCACTTAACATAATGGCCTCCAGTTCCATCCACGTTGCTGCAAATGACAGGATTTCACTTCTTATGGCTAAATAGTATTCCACTGTGTATGTGTACCACATATCACCAGGTGTGATTATGTTCATTCTCCAGATGAGGTTAAGAGACTTACTGAAATTCTGTGTGGTCTATGGCCATACCATGTTGAATGTGCCCTATCTTACCTGAAGTTCTCTATAGTGATTAAACCACATGTTGCAGGACAACTTAAAAAATAAAAATCTTAAGAGCCTTCTTAATATTTATTCTTTTCAATTTTTCCATAGAGTGTGTACCTAAATTAAATCTCTAGGAATGACGATAAAGTAGTGATCCTTACAGCAGGGCTATTTTGTAGCCTGTATACTCATAATTAACCTGTCACGAAAAAAATTGGGGGTGCCATAAATCAGCTCTACTAGAGGAATGAGTATGCATAGACAAACAAAACCTGACAAACAAAAATTGAGAAGTGGCATTTTTATCCCATGAGGAAATTTTAAAAGAAGGCTGTCAGATAGGGAGCGGTAGAGAGTTGCTCACTGGAAGAAGTGCTTTTTCTGTTCTTCCTGAGGTGGCCAACTGCATCTAAGATGGAATTATGCTTCTTACTGTTTATGTTTTTCCCCAGACTTACACCTCTGTCCTAGCAGAACATTCTTAGCTGGGCCGGAAGACCCTTCCATGCCCACTGTTGCTGCTGCTGGAAGTCTAAGATTAAATGAGTAAGGAGACATCCAATGATATGACACTGTGTTAGACCATGGAACCTCCGGTCACTCATGTTTATCACCCCATTAATTAGATGCTAATTGCAAAAGCTCCTTAAATGTAGTTTTCTGCCTTGCTCAGTGCCCTGACAACCTGATCTTAGGATGAAACTCGCATCAACACCAATGCCTCAGAGAAACAGGCCTAATATTTGTAATGTTCAAGTTACAGAGTTTAGCCTCAAAGGAAAGATGTGCAGAAGCTTAAGTTTTTATAGCAGGGTTAATGCCCTCATTATATATTCAACATGCTTTAAAAAAGACAAGATACAATGTGGCAAAATTATCTTTCCTGCAAGGACTTGCATTTTGATAGTTATCTATTAATGTTATCCAGAATAAGTCATGTAATTTCAAAAAAAATATGCTACTCAAAAGCGAATTAGATTTCTCATAAGACAACTTCTTTGAAAACATTTTTGCTATTTCAATAATAAATTATTCTACACTGAGGATCGGTTTCATGGGACATTCAACTTTAATAAATCAAGTATTTCTGCCTGATTTAGTTCAAAATAAATTATTTCATTTCCTTAAAGCCAAGGCACTAACTCTTTTACTTTACATGACTCAGACATGGCTGAACATATTACAGAAATCTTCTAAAATAATCCATTATTGAATATGTAATTTATTGGTAAAATAACTAGAGAATACTTATATTCTCTATATAATAGAAATGTGAAAGAAATAACTGTGTATGGTGAACTTTGGAAGTTTCTTTTACCAATCCAAAATATTTTATTTTCCCTGAAAAACCATAATCTAAGCTCAGGCAAATAAATTGCAAATAAAATTTTGAAATACAAGTTGTTTGAAATATGGGGATTGCCAGTAATCTTGTTACACTCAGTACATATTGCTGAATGCCATCAAAAAATTAATTGATCATGGTTTATATTTTGCACTTGGAACAAAAGGAGGCTCTCCCACATTAGTGATAAAAATCCATTGAAAATACATCTGTTGACTATAGATCAATGTGATGCTACAGACTGTCTTTTCCTTTAGGGAAAGTGTAACTTAAGATGGATAATTACTGCAACTCAGAAGGATAAAACACATGTAGCTAGTGTGGCTTTTGGCTTTTCCTCAGCAAGCTTGCCCTTAGTGACAGGCTTGCAGAAGAGAGAAGCTAGAAATAAGAAAGGCCAGAGCCAGAGGAAACCACAGAACTGTGGGACTGCTCCTTCCCTCCAACCCCAAAGAATGATCACCAGCTCTAATGACCATGCCCCAAATTTCTTGTCTTTGATTTTGACAGCTAAGATGACTTGACAAAGCTAGGCTCACGCTGGGTAGCAGGAGTATCCAGCCTCAGGCCTGTGGCAGCATGGGGATTGGGAAGCTCAGCCTGGTTGCATGACCCTGATGTGCAGGACAGATCCATCCCTTAGGCAAAGAAGGCTGACAAAATCAGACAGGATGTCTGGAGTCCAGCCTGGATTGTAGAACCCTGGTCCTGGCCTACAAATGAAGCCACAAAGGCTTGGTCCAATCACATAGATTAAGCAAATGAAGCCTGGCAGCCAAATGGTAAACCCTCCCCAAGCACACTTCACTTTGGATTGGCAAGATTTGTTTGCCACCCACTATCAAATGACTGAGCTGCTCACTAAAACTGGTTTATTGGCCCAGGGCAAAGCCTGGTAGATTAAAGTCTTCAGTGACTGCCATTGAGCAATCCTAAGAAAAAGAATAGGGATCGACAGCCCTTGCATATATAGATTTTTCATTTGGGATTATTTAGTTTCTTTGGGGATGCTATGTATGTCCCTAGAGATCTTTATAAATAGAATACTCATTAGTAAGACATGAATAAGGGGAAATCAATCATTTCTGGAGATGTTTTGCATCCTAAGGTGCTTTCAGGTTCCCCCCACTCCCACCAAGTGGACTTTTCCATTGCTCTGTGTTGGAATTTGCAAGTCTTCATGAGGTAATGTCTCTAAGAGCACGAATCCAGAGTAGACGGTTACTGTGAGTTCTCTCTTCTACTTTTTGAAGCTACTGAAGGCCCATGTTTAAAAAATAAAAATAGATTTTAAGAGCTTGTGTCCTACTGCATCATTTTCCTTCTAAATTAGAGAATGCTATTGGAAATCTTGTGATGAGCCAAGAAAAGATAATAGGGCCCTTGACCCCAATGAGATGCAAATTCCAGGTGCTTGGCTGGAACCATTCACTAGCTAAAGGACTCTTCCAAAAAGCCTTGCATTTGTATCTCAGCAAAATGGAAAGTTTCTGTAGATCATCAAACATGGTGTCTGTCTCTCTTTCTCTCTGTCTCTCTGTCTCTCTCTCCCTCTCTCAGTTAAATCTTCTAAGTGGAAGTCCGCAATGTCAAGATTCTACTGCACTACAGGTATACCTTGCTTAATGACAGGGATGCCTTCTGAGAATGTGTCATTAGGTGATTTTTGTCCTTGTGTAAACATCATAGAGTGTATTTACACAAACCCAGATGGTATAGCCTACTATACACCTAGGCTATGTGTTATAACCTATTGCTCTTTGGCTACAAACCTGTACAGCATGTAACTGTACTGAATAGAGTAGGTATTTGTAACACAGTGGTATTTATGTATCTAAACATACCTAAACTTCAAAGGTACAGTAAAAATATGGTGTTAAAATCTTATGGGACCACCATAATACGTGCAGTCCATCATTGACCAAAACGTCCTTAGGCCACACATGAACATATTTCCAGTATCATATTTTGTCTGCAATTTGATTAAACTACTTCCAAGTGACAACAGGTTTAGAACTTTCTAGTCTTAATAATCAGATGCCCCTTGATACAGTTAATTAAGCCAAAAAAAGGCATGATCTCTTATCTAACTATGATTTCTATAAAAAAATAAGAGAGCGAGAGAAGGGTTTTTGTTTTGTGGTGAGACAACAAAGCATAGCCATTGTAGAATAAAATGTTTAAAATAATGTGTTTATTAAAACGTTTGATGAAAATGGTAATATCTTTAAAGATTTGAGTGCCTTTCTCACTAATATTTACCCTGTTTCAGTTATTTTATACCAAAGTTTCTTAACTGAGGACATAAAAGATCCACTTTTAGAGAGATGATCGATTCTCCCATCCAAAACTACAGATACATGTTTTACTGAGAAGGTCCTATAGTTTTTTACGAGGTTCTCAAAGGGGTACGTGATCTAAAAAAGGCAAAGAACTAGATTTTAAAGGACTCTCCTGCCTTGTCTGCCCCTCCTTGCAGAAGTAGTTTCAGACAGAGTAGTACGTTTCTTTCAACTCAACTCTCCCTGAAACTTTTTAGGCGTCTAGGTCAGATTTGTTGCTTGGCCCTGGAGTATTCTAGCTTTCAGAGGAGCTTTTCTTCTAATTGCTTAAACATCATTTTCTACTTTAGCTCCAAGGTCCTTGGCAGGCTCGTGGTTACCCAAGAGAAGCCTAACTTTCCCCAGTGCCTTCTTTTGGCAGGTCCTCCCGCCCCAACACACAGACAGTTTCTCTGAATTCCTGGTAATATACAAGCGTTACACAGGCAGCATGATGCCTTGAGAATTTTTGGTCCCTAGGCATTGTTAGTTTCATTAACATTTATTCTAAGGCCTTTCTGTGATTAAAAAATAATACCCATTTATTACCTGCTACAAAAAACCTGGAATACAGAGAAAAGGTCAAAATAATATAACTGTTATCCAGAAATGCAGAAATGATGATTTTTAAGGTTTTTTTTTCATAATATCTTGCACCTACTATAATGTTATGTACACTTCCAGAATGTATTCATTTAGTATCTATAGTTACACATATTAATGTCAATGATGATCTCTGTAACAAATCTTAATAATTAAGTTTTAAACAAAACATAAAATATCTAGGTGGCACTGTATAAAGGTTTATCCTCAGTATGGAACTTGGGCTATTTTATTTTTTAATAGAAAAGATAAACAACCTTCTGTAATTAATAGGACATTTGATTTTCTTTCTTGAATACAGGTATATTTTTACTGAGTAATACATAACTTTCTTAAAGGAAAACTGTTGCTGAATAAGTTGCATGGAAATGTTTCCTTTTAATCCATTTCCTAATTTTTTTTGTTTGCCACATCCTATTTGGAATTGAAACTATTATTAGACATTTACTATATTCTAAGGAATTCACGTGCATTTTTCTCCTTTATTTTATACAAAATCCTGTGATTTAGGCACTGCTTTTATCCTCACTTTATAGAAGAAGAAACTAAGGCTTAGGGGAAATAACTTATCCAAGGTCAGAAAGTCAGGATGCAGAGTCAGGCACGTCCAGTTCTCTAACTTGGAAGCTCGTGCTCTTACCTACAATGCTAGTGATTCCCACAGTATGGTCCCTGGACCAGCAGCTTCAGCATTGCCTGGGAGTTGGTAGAAATGAAAACTCTCCTGGACATGTTGAATTGGAATGCGGCCCAGCTATCATTACTTTAACAAGTCCACCGGTTGTCTCTGATGCATGCAAAACTATGAGGATCACTTCTTTCTAATAGATTGCCTCCAAATTTTAAAAGGTAACTGATACAAAAATTTTTTTAATCTATATTTTTTAAAAAGAAATTATGTTAAACTCTTGCCAAAGGAATATTACGTTAGGGTTTTATTGCTTAATCTTTCAGAATTTTACTTTGGGGATTTCTTGAGTTTTATGCATTAGAGATCATAATAATTGAAGTGAAATTGAGGGGTGGAGCATGGTGAGTGAGTGCTGGGAGCATTTCCGTACTTTCTTCAAGTTATTCATGAATGATGAGCTGGGTTATGATTCAAGTGAACAGATGACTACAAAACAGATGCTGTTATGCAAATCAGACTTGCTGATTGTCAATAAGAGAAACAAAAATTATTTTTAAAACAGGTCCAATTTTTAGACATATTTTTCAAATAAATGAGTTCTTTATTGAAAACTGCAGCAACTTCACAGTCTTAGTTCTGTTGATCCAATGCAGTTTTTGTTCCCCAAGACCTGCTATCCTGATCCTGGTTTATATGTTTCATTTTTCCCCTTTACTCTGCATGTGACTACTGATGAGGAGAGACCCATACATTCAGAATGCCATTTACATATTTCTCAAGTCCAGGACCTTTTGGTGTTAAATGTATTAGATTTTTTTAAATGTAGGTGTGATCAGGTGTAATTTAATATAAATATGGCCAGCCTCAGTGTCCCTGGGTAGCCAAAACGCAATTTTTTAAATTAGTATTTGAAAGGGAAGGCCTCCTGTAGCCATCATAATCGTATTTTCACTGTATTTTTATTCCTTTCCAGATCTGACTGTCTTAAAACTTAATTACTGTTAGCAAGACCTTTATGGGAAGAATAGAAATATTCTTGTAATAGTGTTAACATATTAAATGTAATTTTCAGGTGGTCCTCCTAGGATTCCAGCACTCCTCCATTGAGCCAATTTAGCTGCCTTTTTTCTGCCCTGACAGTTCACATGCATCCAACTCAGAAATATATTCTTTCCTTGTCTCCTCTGAAGCTGTTAGAACTTTGTTGCCCTAGTATATTAGAGTGTTCATTCATTTGTGATGAAACTGTCAAATCTGATATGCATTTTAATGCTGTTCATATGAATAATACTAAACATACTAATTATAGCCCTTCTGTGTCTTAACGGTAGACTTTTATTGGTTTGTTGTTGTTCATCTTTAAATTCTGTTAATCATTTTTCATTCAATAGAGGAGGTTTTGAAAAAGAAATCAAACATTGCCAGAACATAAAAGAAAAATACACATTTTTGCCTAAAAACCAAGGACAAATGACCAAAGAATTAATACGAGTGCCTAAAAAAGTATAATTGTGACCAAATTTTAAAAGAAATGTGTAAAGGGATGTTACAGCTGCAGTCTGAAGAAGTTTGAGAGATCGCTTCTTAATCTGCAGTCACTTGTCTGGGACAATGTAGCAGACAAGAGACGGCAATTTAAGAAGCGATCTCTCAAATTTCTTCTTGCTGTGATTAGAAGCTCGTGGCACCCCCTCCCTTGGTGGGCCATCTCAGTTCTGGTAGGAGCAGCTGATTCTCATTGGCTCAAGTACTCTTAGGCAGCTTGTGGCACTTCTGACAGGAGAAGGACAGCCACCTGCAGGCTCCTGCTTGCCCCAAGAGGTTATTTGTCAGCCTGCAGGCTCCTAATTACTTAGAATTAACATATCCATATTTCTATGCTTGGTCTTGATTGGGACGTTTATTCCCTAAATCAGAAACAGCATAAGAATATAAACAAGTCGTACTTCACATTTTAATTATCTCTAATAGCATTTCTTCTTTTTTCTTGTAACAAATATAGAGCATTCTGTTAAATTGTAATAAGTGACGACGGCTCCTAGCCTGCAGTTGTTGGGATATAAATTTCTACTTCTGAAAACTGACACCCATAGATTTCAGCAGAGCTAAGTGCATGGTTTTTGTGCGCAGAGTTCAAGTTGTTTTCATTATTCAGTTTTTAGCCTTTCCTTAAAAGTGAAGCTGCGCCCAAAACTTGCTGACCGCTAACTCAGGACTAGACCACCTTTTCATTCCATTATTTTAAAAACATGACAGTAAATAATCCAAGGGTTGAAGTTCATTGCTGCATTTGATTTCCTGTCAGAGAAAAAAGCAGAGAGACAAATGGGTTTCATTGCCAGATTATAGAATCAGCTAATGAATTTCCAATTATCATTGCATTTATGCTTTATTATTTAAATGTTCAGAAGTGTGTGCTGTCATTCCAAGCCAATTTGGTTTTGGTTTTCTATGATTTGCCAAGATGACAAGGGGTGTGTGTGTGTGTGTGTGTGTGTCTTTATTTGTGGTTATTTCATTATATATGCTGATTTTTTTCCTCTGGATTCATAACAGAACTTGTTGGAGAGAGCCAATACATGATATTAGCACATTTAATGTAAAAACCTCTTGAGGTTAGTGATTTGTGGTTCAGAATGGAAGGGAAATTCATGGCTAGACATATGCACATCCTTCCTGCCTTCTGCTTCAGCCTGACTTTCTCAGCATTGGTACATACGTTTGTCCTTCCTAGGGACTGCTGTGACTTCTTTGACTTGTAGACAATTCCCTGAAATTGCAATAGGATAAGTACTAAAAAGAAAGTCCATAGCTGTGAAAAAGAAGCATTACAAAATATACACAATTTACTGTTTGCTTTCTCCCTGGGTAATTAGTAAAACAGAAGGAAAGTAAAGAATGCAGAGCTTTGATTACTGTCTAAAATATCTTATGCTGAAGAGAAATAGCCATAGAGTTGCTTTCAGGTGACCTTGACACAGAGAGACTATTCTGGATTATCCAAGTGGACTCGATGTAATCACAAGAGTCCTTAAAAATGGAAGAAGATGGTAGACAAGAAGGTCAGATGGTGTTATGTGAGAAAAACTTCACCAGCTTTATTTGGTTTTGAAGATGGAGGAAGTAGCCATCAGCCAAGGAATGCAGGCAGCTTCTAGAAGCTGAAAAAACAATGAAGCAGATTCTCCACTAAAGCCTCCAGAGAGGAGTGCAGCTCTGCAGCCGCCTTGGTTTTAGCCCAGTGAGATCTGTGCTGGACTTCTTATCTCCAGACGAGATAGACAATAAATTTGTTTTGTTTTATGCCACTGAAAAATGAATGGCCGAAGTTTTATATATTCAGGAAGAACACCAGAACTTGTCCATTTTAAATACGGAGAGGACATATTAAGTGGATTTATTTTCCATTTTAGTGGTTCTCAATACAGAATTTTAAAACACAGTCTCCAAATATAACCAATACTGAGATAGGAATATGTATAGGAAGATATATAAATGTATGAATGAATATATGCATCTACATCTCAGATACATATTATACACATGCATACACACATATACACATATATACATACATATTGTGTTTCTTCTCTTCTTCTTAGTCAATTTCTACTCTTCCTCCAATACCATCTTAGGTCCCATCCTTCAATGTGAGGTTTTTTTTCACGATTCTAGTCTACAAGGTTCACTCCCTTCTCTCAACTGAGGTTTTTCCTATAACCTCAAATAAGTCATAGTCTCTAATCCAAAGGTAAGACTTCTTATTTATTTAAAATGCAGCTAAAATCACTTTGTATGTTTAATTTCTATGTATTACTGACTCCCTCACCAGATCATAAGTACTTTGAATACATGAACTAATATTTCATTCCTTTATTTTGAATGGTTATAGTCAATACAGTGCCCTATGAATAATTGTGTTTATTACTGACACCATATTGATGAGAAGATGGACAGACTTCCTTCGTGAACCAGGAGATAAATCTAGAATACTACTAAAGATACAGAATGTTACAGGAAGTGCCCAAAACATACTAGCATTGAAATTGGAGATAAATGAATGACAATTTTAGGGCAGCACTATCCAATAGAACTTTCTGAGATGAGGGAAATATTCTGTATCTACACTCTCCAATATGGTACTCACCAGCCACATGTAGCTACTGAGCATGGGGTGACTGAATTTATTACTTTCATATGTCTAAGTATAAATAGCCACATTTGGCCGGTGGCCTCCATATTGGACAGCATGAAGACAATTCCTGATTAGTAGACTACGCTTTGAGTTCTAAGGGCTAGTGTAATAAAGGATTAGGGTCATTTTTCCACTTTTCTGATGCTTTTTTTTTATTCTTGGAGCACTGAATTAATAATGGTAGAGCAGTGCTACCCAGAGTGGTCTATAATTCAGACCATGCAAGGAATTGTTTGTTACTAGCCCATGACAAATTAAGTACAGAAATTGAAAGTAAGCATTTAGAAGCTTTACAACCACTTGATATTGACATAGCATTCAAATGTGGAGTCAGTGAATTCACTGCATTAAACAAGGCACTTTGAATATGACCAAATCTGCACAGTATCATCTGGCATATAGCAGTAGGGCCAAATATTGGTCCTTGGAAAATTAGAAAATTTTAAAAGCTGTCCTCGTATAAGACAGCTACAGATAGTTTAAAAAGTCCATGTATAGAGAACTACAAATCAGAGGCCAAAATTATAGCCTATTCACCATAAGTCAGCCAAGTCATGTAGCCAGACCTTTCAGAAATATATGACTTAAAAATACAAGCACTCTTATAAACTATAAACTCCAGCCTTCTCAATTTGCAAATTAAAAAAACAAGTACTAAGAAGGATGTGACATACTCAGCTACTTATATCAGAGCTTGAAGAACTTTCCTTCTGGCTCTCAGGCAAGCTCTTTTTCCAATATGCTAAATGGATTTGGACCAAGAGAGATCTTACGATTCCCTCTCACAACAAATGGAAATCTGAGAATATTACTACAACACTTCCATAAAATCAACCATACAGTCAGCTTGTGCCTGTACCAACTGAGGCTTTTCTCCCCTTTTTAATGGGTTGTCACATGATGAATTTAAAAAAAAAATCAATGCAAACAAGGTATCCACACGGCTCAGTGCATATGGAAAAATGAATCAATGAAAACCACCCTTATACTAAACTTTTAGATTTGAACATGGTATTGATTAGTTTTCTTTGTTTTGCTGAGCCATAAAAGGATGCTTCATATTTTGATTTCTGTCTTTGAAGTGTTCCTAGATAGTAGGCAAAAATGGTAATAAACTGTTAACAGCTTATGATTTCCTAAAAGGAGCCCAGAAAGAATCCAGCAAAGCAGTATTCTCTGTATTGGAAATAGGGCAGGGCTTAGTATTGAATGTGTAAGGGATGGCATTGGCACTCTAGCCAGATCCTGTTTATAAGCAGGTGCTTTCGATTCCCAGCCACACCTTTCTCTGAAAGATTGCCTTGGGCCACAGGAGCTATCTGGCATAAGAAGTTACGCCTCTTTTCCTTCTCCTGTCTCCAGGAGGTGGGGGCATTCTGCTGCCAAGAATGGACTGATCAGGAGTTTCAGATCTCCTGTGTCTTTTGTGTGGTTGGATATGGGGGTAAAAATGTCTGGCCCCTTTGCCCAGAGGCAGGATTTACTGTGTGGTGCTCTGGAGCTCCTCTTTACAGGATAAGGCTGAAACCATATCTTTGCTGGCCCCATCCCTTCCCTTTTTCTGCTTCCTCTCACTTGCTTGCAGATTTCTCCTAAGAGCACATCCTCAATAAATCATTTGCACAAGAATCCCCATCTCAGGGCTCTGTTTTTAGAGAATGTGACCAACAACAGTGTATGCCAACTGAAGACCTTAAAAAGCTATTTTCTGTTACCTCAAATATTTTGTCCTCTGGAATAATATTTAATTATCTTATTATTCAAAAAGAGAAAACTGAGAGATATCTGAATTTTTTTGTGCTTTTGAAAAGACTCTTATCTCCGAAGTTTGGACTCCTTATTGTCGTTGATCACTGATTTCAGAGCAAAACTTCTGCTCTATTATAGAACATGTAGCTATTTCTGAGTATGTGTTAATTGCTATTTCTTATCTGATGAGCCCATTGTAAAAGTTTTTTTGCAAGAACTTAAGAAATTTCAAGTACATAAATAATTTCTTATGCAAATACAAAATACCTCATATTTTTAAATCTATGGAAAGTTTTAATATGTTATTTAGTGAAAGAGTTAATCAAATGTTTGCCCTTTGGGGGCATGTGAGGGAGTCTGCTTTATTAATTTATGATAAATAAAAATCTGTATGAAATAACAAATGAGAAAATATAATTTTCAATTTTATATTCAAATCATATCAGTGGCTCAGAAAATGGAATTTATTAGGAAAAAATGCTATCGCTATTTGCATAATTTTCTGGTGCTGAAACATGAGAAAAATCTGGCTGCTCATTACTATATCCTGGTTTAACATTGCTTTCAAATGCTCATTCACCAACCTAAGCTTTTTTCTTTCCTCTATCTCTGTGGAGTTCTCATAAAATATGCACTTAAGCTAATGTAAAAATAACGCATTCTTCCATTATGCTCCAAATCATTTCACGGTGTCATGTGTTTGTTAATAAATTCAGTTGTCAGTCATCTCCTTTGGTAGCTATTTCCATTAGAGATTTAGCTACCATTTAGTGGCGGTGGAGTCACTAAAATTCCAATCACTATCTTCAACAATGTTTTATTTCTCTTTATTTTATTCATCCATGTGACCCAATTTCTTATTTCATCAAGAAATATCTAATAAATGATGTCTTTTTTTCTTCTATTTCTTCCTGAAATCATAATAGCACTGCAGAACCCCTTCTTTGTTTGCAGAATTCCCAGAATAAAATTCTGTGGAATGGTCACTTGGGGTAAACACCACTGAACAAGAAATCTTCTATGGCGTTGAACAAGAGCAGAATCATTTGTGATCATTTGTAACTTTCATCCTGTGCTGATGGGGCCTATGGTCTTCTAAAATCTAAACAGAACAAGACTTTCCAACAGAGAAAATATGAAATATACATTTTGTGGATGATGAAACAAATATTTATTGTTAGTCAACGTGATTCAAAAAATGCAGTCTCTACATTCAACCGGATCAAATCAGAAAAGAGAAGACAGAAAGACATAAGCAATCCTAATACAATGTGATTAGTCCCAGATGTCTGGACAAGACTCTCTGGAAGCAGAGAGGTGAGGAAAACTTGCCCATTTGCTATTTGGAAGACACCGAGGGAAAGGTCACGGAAGATTACTAGTTGAAGTGGTTTGTATTCTTGTATTGAAAAGGGCAGTTTTAAAGATACCAACCCTACATTATTTAATTCCCACTTCTATCCTTACACTACTTAGGTATCTCTCTGTCAAGAGTCAAACTTGTTTGAATTTTTTATTTCTCTATCCTAACTACTTCTCTTCCATATCCACCAACTTACTAAGGATTAGGTAAAATCTACTACTGACAGGAAAGCCAAAAATAACAATGGCTTAAATGAGATGGAACAGATTTTCTCAGCTGGTGGGTCATAAAATGAACTGTTAATCAGAATCTGTAACACTAGTTTTTCCGTCAGCATCACCTCTCCTGCCAAATGGTATTGAGTTGGGTTTGTACAAAGACAGTCCTTTCTGTTTCTAGGGTCAGACTGCAGCTCTACTTCCCATAGCTATACTCAAAAGATTATAAGATGGGCCATTCAGAATGTTTATACTTATATTTGGGAAATCCAATTCCTACTGAAGTCTAAAGAGATCTATGTCAGCTCTAGGTGCTCTCTTTTGATGGGCTGGATTTGGCAAATGTACATTCTAGTCTGGGTTGAGGCTGGAGTTTTTGTCGTTGAAAAGGAAATAAAATCTTCTGCCTTTTGCAAACTTTGACCAGAATTCATGAAGGAATAAATATATATTTATAAGCAATGATTACACATTAGCTGATGTTCAGAAAATTAAGAGAAAAGAAAGACTTTCACACAAAAGAAAAACGTGTGCAAGACCTGAACCTTGAGAATGTACATGTTAATCATAGTAAATGCAAATTCCCAGTGCAAAGAGCAAAAATCAACTTTGGGCAATATTGATTACAGTAAATATGAATGTTTTTCTCCTGATCACCAAACTGGATCGTATATATAATGTAGTTGATGCTGAGGGTTGACAACTGAGTTATCAGCTTTCTGGTATGTTGGAGAAATCATGCATTTAGAACATAACACTGAGTTTATTAAATTCATAGTTTTTTAAATTATTTTTTAGAGATGGGGTCTTACTCTGTTGGTCAAGCTGGAGTGCAGTGGTGCTGTCATAGCTCACTGTAGCCTCCAACTCCTGGGCTCAAACGATCCTCCCACATCATCCTCTTGAGTAGCTGAGACTACAGGCATAACCCCACTCCTACTTTAAGTTTGTAGTTTAATTGTAGCAAAGGCATTCATAGACCCTTAAAATTATAAAACGATATACAGTTGTTAAACAAGAAAAAGGAGAGATAGACAGACAGAGAACTATTCAAACCTCCAAACTTCCAATGTTGAACATCTCTGGATGTTTGTGGATACTGTAAGTTTTTCATATTTTTGTTAAAAAAAAAAAAGCAAATATCACTAACAAGGAAGATAGTTCCAAAGAGTTCTGGACTGATTAGAAATCCAGAGTGTAGCTGATTCTTGCCTCATATGAACTAGAACAAGTTTGAGGAACTAACAATAAATAAAATTTTTTCCTGAAATCACAAGCCTGTTTTTCCATAAGAGAACAATTAAAGAAAAAAATTGAAAAGAAAAAAAATGGTAATTTGCATCATTCTTTTGGAATTTTGAGGAACATTGAATTTATTTATTTATTTATTTATTTATTTATTTTTGCTAAAGAGTTAACAGAAGACACTGTCCATTTTTTCAAACACCAGAGGCTCCTGCAGCTCAAAATTATGCTGGCCTCCTCTGGCTCCCAGTATTCTGCTTGATCTTAGCTGTCCTGTTTTGATTCAGTAGCTCCCAGAGTAATCCCAAATGCGCATCATCACAGGGCTCTGAAAGCTCCATAATTAATGAGGAGGTGGGTGCTATTTTTCTTTCTCTACATGTTTTGACATTATTCTGGGCATTGTTTGATGCATGAAGTAGGCTTTACATAAATAGTAAAAACGCTGTTTTAGTTTTATTGTCACTCAGTTTTTATCCCTGTAATAAAACAGTAATGCAGAATGAATGGCTCAAAACTGAAATGAAATGAAGATGGCAAAGTAAAATAGTATCCCAAAAGTTAGAAAATTAATTCACTTGGTGTGATGTAATTATTAAATAAATTTTACAGAAGCTCCTCTTTGCAGTGAAAAAATAGTCAAATTCAAATGTATCATAGGACTTTCCTTAGATGACACATAAAGATATATGTGCCAAAAGTATGATCTATGTAAGTGAAGACTCTGAGCAGAGAAATTAAAGCATGTAGCTTTCATTTTTGTTAAAGAATCTTCAAAGAGAATTTCACTGAAGCTAGTTGGATGCAGTAACATAGGGGAAAAAGTATTTCTAAATTGCATCTACATGTGCAAACTAAAAGGCATACTTAGGAATCATCTGTACAAACCAAAGCAAAAAATATAAGGATTTCATCTTTGTATCATTATCTGAACATATAAATATTTTTAATGGGAGGAAGCTATCTTAGATAACTGGCTCTGAATTCATTTGAATAATTATATATAGTTTAAATAAGGGTTTCTTCATTTGAATAACCAAACTAACAATAAGTGAATCAAAACAAAATGTATTTTTCCTATGTAAACCAAGCCTTGCAGGGAACAGCACGGGGTTGATGTGGTAGCTCTGTAATCAGCGTAACCCAGGCTCTGTCTTACTGCTCTGCTATCCTGTGATGTGACTACCTATGGGCCCAAGGTATTTGAGTGGGCCTGCCCATCACATCTTTCCAGCCAGAAGTAAAAAAACAGGCCAGGGCCAGGCACAGGGGCTGGTAAAGTGCTTGTAATCCCAGCACTTTGGGAGGCCGAGGCAGCTGGATCATGAGGTCAAGAGACCGAGACCATCCTGGCCAACCAACATGGTGAAACCCCATCTCTACCAAAAATACAAAAATTAGCTGGACGTAGTGATGCGCACCTGTAATCCCAGCTACTCGAGAGGCTGAGGCAGGAAGGTTGCTTGAACCTGGGAGGTAGATGTTGCAGTGAGCCGAGATCACGCCACTGCACTCCAGCCTGGGCAACAGAGCAAGACTCCGTCTCAAAAGAAAAAAAAAAAAAAAAAAAAAGAAAAGAAAGGAAAAGAAGAAAGAAAGAGGGCAACAAAGCAACACCACATAGCTCTACAAAAAATTTTAAACAAACAAACAAAAAAAAACCCAAAAAACAAAAAAAAAACAGGTGTGTGGTAACACATACCTATAGTCTCAGCTACTCAGGAGGATGAGGTGAGACGATCCATTGAGTCCAGGAATTCCAGGCCACAGTGGGCCATAATTGTACCACTGCACTCCATCCTAGGTGACAAAGCAAGACCTGGTCAAAAAAAATAAAATAAAATAAAATAATTAAAAAACGGAGATTGCCCTTACCTTTAAATGCACTTCCCAGAAACTGCATACTCACTTTCTGCTTGTATTGAATCTGGAATGCAGACAGCCATGCCAGGCTATGGGAAATATGGTCTCTATTCTGAGCAGCCCAGGGCTAAACTAAAAAATCGGGGCTTCTGTTACCAAGAAAGAATGTGGTTAGAAAGTGAGGACAACCGATTCTCTATGTCTCAGTTACTGTTGTTTCTTTTTCACCAGTTGTGACATTTTCCCCCTTTTATGCAAATGACTGAAGGTTTTTTAGTTTGATAAATAATAATATTTTTGTTACTGGATAGACACAGATCCTCATAGGGTAAAGACATGAATTGATCCATTACTCAACACCAAGTTTCACTTTAAAAAACAAAAATTTAAATGTCGTGTGACATAGTTTGAACCATAATATTCTTTCTGTCTTTTATTTACTTATACCTAGAGTTTTATCAGAATTTAATGCATGTAACAACCTCTTTGACTTTCAAAGTTACTCACTCTATTTACTTATTCTTTCCTTTATTTATCATTTAATGACATTTACTAAATTTGAGACACTCTGTTAGACATTAAACTCTGTGATCTTGCAGATAGTTCACCAAATGCATTTCAAGGCCAATGAAGGATATTAACAAAAATTAATGCTTGTGTGATAATTTCATTGGAAAGTTTAATCTGAACAAAGATGAAGCAGGGTCAATGCAACCCTTAGGGTTGTTATGCAGAAGATAAGAAATAAAGAAAAAGAGGAAAAAAACAATAAAGATATTTGAGTAACTTTGAAATAATAGGAATTCAGATATATTTCAGAATAGGGCCAAGAGAAGAAAAGTAAGACTGTGTATATTATAAATATCCATTATCTACTTGCGTAAACAACTATTACACTTTGAATATTTTCCTTCTTACTGTAATATTGGATCCAATGAATTGTGGAGAAATACAAAGAAGAGTATGAAGAATAAAATGATTACTATTCACCATTCTCTCACCAGGAGAAAACCACTAACTACTGTTAATATTTTGTTATGTGTTATTTTAGTATTTTACATACATTTACAGTTGTGCACATTTTGGGGAGTTAATATTTTACATGGTATTTTGCAAGTCAACTATTCTTTTTGCAAATTACTTTCTGTCAAGTAACATGAGAAAATTCTCAAAATATAGTACTGATATTTTTGTCTTACAAAGCATTACTTAATGATTGCATAATATTTTACATGTGTCCATTTCATAATTTATCCAGTTCCATATTGGAGAAACTGGGTATCATTGTTTCTAGAATACACGATGACATTTTTACTTTAAGTAATTTTAAATCAGACTTAACCCTCAGTTTTTTTCATTTGTGAAGTCGACTAATACTCTCTCTCATGAGGATGTGAAAAGATCAAAAGCAGTGCCTAATTCATAGTAAAGACTCAATATCTACGAACATATTTCTCTGGACATAAGAATATTTCTATTTTTATGTTATCCTAAACAACTCGTTGGACCAGAACATTGTTGGAAAAGGTGAAAACTTTCGTTGTGTTCAATGATGCATCCATGCATTCATTCCTTTATTCAAGGAATATTTATTAAGCATGTATTGTTTGCCAGATAATTTTAAATTTTACAGTAAGCCTCTATGCACTTAATAAGAACCAGTTATTAAAGTTTTGACTAAAATTTTTAACTGCAATTATAATAAAGTCAACTAGTCAAATAAACGTTATTTAACACACTCAGTAAAGATTCTATGAAAGGATCAGATTCTAGACAATGTAAAATAATTTTAAATTTGACTGCGACTATGAAAATATTGTTTCTACAGATATTTCCTCATATTCAAATTCTTGTTCATTTAGATGACATAAGTGTCACTTTCCTATGTGTGTCAGGGCAAAATGCAGTGGAGTAAAAGTGTCACTTTCAAAGCTATTTCTATACAATCATAGCGCTTTGGAGCTTAGACACTGTGACCCCCTTCTTTTACTCTTCCAAATCATCTGTTTGAAAGCTCTGTCAAGAGAAAGGAATCAATATAGTACATTTATTCTTTGCTTTATTATTATTGTTTTTTGCATAAAGAGATAGGTTCCTTAGAAAATCTTCAAATATCTGATCAGATCTCCAGGATAGAATGTTTAATAATGAATAAAATGACCTCAGGGTGGAGGTTTCATCTACAAAGGGTCAACTGCCTGCCTCTTGTCCTGCTCCCTTGCCTAACCTGTTCCACACTGCAGAGGGGTCTTTCTGAATTTCACATCCCTCCATGACTCTCTTTGGAGGATTCGCATTTACTCCTTCTTCACTATCTCTCTCGCTGATTCCAAAATGCGATTCGGCCTCAGTATTACCACGGGTGGTTTTTAAAGACACAGATCCTCAGGCTCCTGCCAGAAACATTGAACCACAATCATCATGTGTGGGGCTTGGGAACTGTTATTTCTAAAAAGTTTTCTAGGTGATTTTGATGTGGTCCAAAGACTTACATTTGGAAAGTCTTGGGCTATTGTCAGGGTCTGTGAAGCCGTCCCCCTTCCTCCCTGTGGCCTGAAATCTGCCTCCTCCTTCTTCATCTGTTGCTATCCCCAGACCCTTTGTGCCAGCCACATTCCAGCCTTAGTAATGAAAAATGGCACTTCTCCAGTGTACCTTTCGGATAGGACTTCTACTATATAGAGAAGCCCTATATAAGTTAATATACTTAATGTATTACATTAAATGATTCTTATAATCTATTTTGGCTAGGATAACAAAGTAGCCTAAACAGCTAGGAGGCTGGGAAGTCCAAGATCAAGGTGGTAGCACATTGTGTCTGGTGAAGGCTTTCTTCCATTTTAATAGATGGGTTCTCTTTTCTGTGTCCTCCTATGGTGGAAGGGGGAGCAAGCTATCTCTGGGGTCTCTTTTACAAGGGCACTAATCCCACTCATGAGATCCCCACCCTCATGACCTAATTGTCTCCCAAAGGCTCTACCTCCTAATATTAAGACCATCAAATTGAAGGTTAGGTTTTAACATGGGGATTACGGGGGACACAAACATTCAGCCTATAGCAATAACATGTATACAATGTGTTAGAATCATGTCTGACACATAGGGAAACATATAAAGAATGTTAATGCTAAAATATGTTAAAGGTCAAAATAAATTGATAGAGACGGACAGAAAGATAGATAGATAGATAGATAGATAGATAGATAGATAGATATGTAGATAGATACATGGATAGGTACATAGATAGATAGATAGATCAATAATACATGTATTATTTTAGTTAATCCTCATAGCAACCCTGTGAAGTACATACCATTATTTTCCCCATTTTTTAGAGTAGGAAACTAAAATGCTGTTCATACAATCGGAAAAAAGTGTAATCCAATGCTGGATATTTGTAATTCCTTAAATGTCTAATGCCTTCTGTTACCTGGATGATAAAGGTGAGAAATTCATGTGATGCCTTCTCTCCCCTAACTCCCTGACAAGTGTCCTTCTATGTAGTCCCTTTTCACACCTCATAGGTTGTACATGTCTGTTTTATCTGTCAAAATGACCCATAGGATTATACATTTCTTGAGTGCAGGGACCATGTGTTATTGGTAAATGCATTGCCAGAACCTATACTGAATCTGATACAGAGTTTGTGTTGAGTAATTTTTACATAATAAAAGGAGCATCTGCTCTGAAAGCCACCGCTGCTCACCTACTGGTAATTCTAATCTCAGGCACAGAACCTCAAGAACTCATGACCAGAGCGAGGAGATTCTCCAGCACTAGCCTCAGCCATTCACAATGACTTTCTAGAACACAGTTTTTAAAAGGATTCTAAGATAAAGTCTGGGCTCAGTGCCGAAAAACTATCACCCACCTCACCTATGGTGTGGCGATGGGGGGCGATGAAGATATATGTGCTATGCAACTGCCATCCTTCTATGGTCAGTCTTTGAAAAGCAGCAATAATGTCAGACTGGAATTTCAATTACTTCAGACAGAGCAACCTATGGCAATCATTAAATTGAAGACTGGTCTTTCTTTAGGCTGTATTTATGAGCGGGCTTGGTTAAAGCAGAATCTAAGACTCTGATTTAGTCAAGCTTTCTTTGATGTTTGGTGCCAGTCCTAAATGAAGTGGAATTTGAAGAATGCAAATACAAAGAGTCAGTTTTCCACAGAACTAAGCTTTATATATATATATATATATATATTTCTTTTCTTTGTATACAATATGTAAACAAATGATGTGGAAAAATACAGGTATAAATAAATGTAAAGCACACCTTTGAAAGGCACACACACATGAAATGAATTTTTATATCATGGAAATGTACATTTTTGGTTTAAAACATAGGAAAAATGTGCAATGACACTGTTACTGACAAAATGTGATAATATTTTATCATCTTAATGTTTTATGCTCAAATGAATTCTAGCACTCATTTCATTAAATAAGAACAAATTTGGATTATGTTATTCAGATCAAAACATAATTCTACCCTCATGATATTGAAAGGACAGTAATGTCTGCCTTATTTTTTTAATTTACTTTGTTCTCTGCCCTTCATGTGCAGTGAAATTTGATATTTACACAGGAGCAAAGAAAGAAAAGTACTATTTTTTCATGAAACACTGTGACTTTCAGGGCCTGCATGTGTGTGAATTAGGGCAAGCTTTTAGGGACACATCTAGGATAATAGCTCATGAGGATAAAATGTACAGTTGGGAGAAAAACATAGGATGTGAAATTTTGTGTAATGTCACAGGAGATACTATTTGCATATCTTTCAGAAGTGGAAATGTGGCCAATGGTAACATCTTGTCAGTAAAGAAACCACAATTGGGCTGGGCACAGTGGCTCACACCTGTAGCCCCTGCACTTTGGGAGGCTGAGGTAGGAGGATTGCTTGAGGGCAAGAGATCCAGACAAGCCTGGGCAACATAGCAAGACCCATCTCTACAACAATTTTTTTTTTTTTTAATTAGCCAAGCGTGGTGGTGCATGCCTGTTCCTAGCTACTTGGGAAGCTGAAGCGGGAGGATTCCTCGAGCCTAGGAGTTTGAAGCTACAGTAAGCTATAATCGTGCCACTGCATTCCAGCCTCAGTGATAGAGCAAGACCCTGTCAAAAGAAAGAGAGGGAGAAAAGAAAGAAAGGGAGAGGGGAGAGAGAGCGAGAGGAAAAAAAAAGAGGGAGGGAGGAGGAAGGAAGGACGGAAGGAAGGAAGGAAGTTAGTTCTCATTGCGTGAGCATTTGTTATATTTTACTGATATTTTTAAAAGCTTATTACTTCATTGATTTTTTTTTCTTCTTTACTAAAATCGGAATGGACACAATAGAAAGGTGAACACACATAGTTGTGCATTCTCATCTGACTGGCTAAGCATCCTTAAGAACTCAATATAGAACAGTGAAAAATTCCAAATCACTATCACATTTCAGAATAAAAGGGAATCATATGATGAAATTATTAGAAAATATTTTAATTTTATTCACCCAGTTAATTTAAGAAATATTACTTAGGAAGAAAAATAGACATTATTCTCCTGCTCTCTTCTAGAAAAAGTAACTCTAGAATACAAAGTTTATTATGTATGAGCTCACTGTACTTTATTTCTAATATCCTTAACTATTAATAAAACATCATAACCATTGTTTTCTCTACCACACTATTTTATCCTTTGTTTGAGAGTAGATGTTCAACAGATAAATTATTTTACAACTTTATGAAGCTTCTTCCAATTGTGTATCAGCAAATTTTTCCTTCCTTTTGAATTCCAGGCATGTCTTCTTAATTGCTATTCACACTTGATTTATAGGAAGATCCATAAAGTATTTTTATGCCGTTCTGTAGTGGTAGTCAGGTTTTACGGGCTGCTTCCAAGGATATGAGGTAATTGTCAAGGTACACAACTGTAGCCATCAGAGCACTTTTCAACACACAGGAAGTAGTGAAGAAGGAAGGGAAGGGTGATTACTCAGGTGTGTTCTCAAGTTCTGTCAAGTGAAATTGCTTGGATAAATCACCATTACCCATCACCTACAGGATAATGGATGTCTTAGTATGTGTAATGATATAACATCACTCTTTATAAATATTAAAATTAGAATTGACATGTTTTTTAATTCCGTAAGTCTGAAGATTTTACAAACATTCTCTCTGTACATAAGTTCTAGAACTAGCTTTGTGTATTTCCATAAAACTATATATACATACATGTAGCATATACATAAACATATATATAATACATCCTATTTATATAGTTTATATAGACACATCTTTATGGTATATTTACACATATACCCCACTTATACATACATAGTTTACATAATTTATATATGTATAGTTTATATGTGTGTATCTATGTTTTTATGAATAGATTCATATGTAAATGTATTTTTAGTTTACAGGGATATGTGTGTATATATATGTGGGTGTGTGTGTTATATATGTTTGTTTTTATAGGTCCTGCAGTATATCAACATACTTCGTTTTATGTTTTATTTTTGTATTTAAGATAATGTTAATTATTAAAATTAGAATCTACTATATAAACAAGGTGAGAAAGAATGTACCTTTTCAGTGAAATAGAAGGGTAAAGCTGGTTCCTTCACATAGAAGTATAGCTTGTTTGATTAGGTCAATTTCATTATGTACTTTTTTGTAGAGGCAGGGCTTTTATATAACTTTACGTAATATTCTACTTTTGGTTCTATATCCACCAAAGCAATTAGAGAAGTTTTTTGATTTAATATCCTAACAGAATATTTTCCTTGCTTTTATTTTACACCAATGGTTGCACTCGAGGTTAATTCAAGGTATCAGGAAGTTGTGACTGTGACAATATTTAGTGATGACAGGGGCAAATTAATGCAAGATCAGTGGCCTGGATATTGATTATTATCATGAGATCTTGGTGAAATGAAGTCATTATTTAATTAGACTTTTAGTTATACTAATACATGATTCCCAGAATAGACTCTCCTTAGCTCTGATGTTGGCAGTTCCATCATCACCTATAAATTTAAAAGGACAGTGTATAGAAGATTTAGAGAAATGTTAGAATAGACACATAGGAAAATTATAAGTGCTAAGCTTCATTTTCTGTGCAAGGAACACAAGTAGTTTGTCTCTAAATTCATGATTTCTCAGATCTCCTTAGTTAATATTAGCAGGCCTCATTGAAAATTCTATAAAATTATCATGAAGATGATCACATCTGATTTCTTTTTGATGGAAACTACTTAGTAAAGTTAACTTTGGTTTTGGAGCAATTTCAATAAGCCCTTAGAGCTAGGAAATGGTAGTTGATTAGATTTTTTCGTTACTCATAGCTTTCAAATGCTAAGTCTGAAAACTAATAAAGAAATTTCTCACCTGCATTATGGCAAAGAAAACAAGTCCTCTATATATGTACAACTACTTTTGCCATGTAAATAGATGTATTTGCATCCTATTCTTTTGTCATATCTGTTTTTTAAAGTAATTAAAAGAAATTCTAATTCATGAGCATTCTTATTTTTTCTTTCTTTTTTTCTTGTTTTTTTTTTTTTGAAATGGAGTCTGTCGCCCAGGCTGAGAGTGCAGTGTCACAATCTCAGCTCACTGCAACCTCTACCTCCTGGGTTCAAGTGATTCTCCTGCCTCAGCCTCCTGAGTAGTTGGAATTACAGGCATGCACCACCAGACCCGGGTAATTTTTTTGTATTTTTAGTAGAAACGGTGTTTCACCATGTTGGCCAAACTGGTGCCAAACTCCTGACCTCAATTGATCCACCCGCCTCAGCCTCCCAAAGTGCTGGGATTACAGGCGTGAGCCAGTGTGCCCAGACTCTAATTTTTTCAAAATAAGCTATTTTCTCCTTTACTCATGAAGTATAAAAATAAACATCTCGTCTACTGAAATTTCTGGTTCAAATTTCATTTGCTTCTAAATCACTATTCATATGCATTCTGTGAATTAGTGCTATGAAAATTTAGTTGGACACGTATTTCTAAAATAATTCCTACTGTCCTTAAATCCAATTTAGCTATTACATGATTACGATAGTTTTATGAGGGAAAATTTCTTTTGGCTAAGTTGGCAACATTTTAAAAATAACACACTGTACAAAAAAGTACAGGAAAACCCCATACTGTATGTGGGAATATTTATTTTTTCCTGAATATTGAGTAAATCCAAAGGAGATAAGCCACTTTATTTTGTTTCCCAGATATCAAATGATGTGTTCTTTCTTTATTTTAATTAAAAGGCCACAGCAGCCTACTACAGTGAAAACAAAATACTTACATTTATTACAAGTTATTGAAAAACTGAAGAAGGCTTTTATTTTAAGAATTCTCATGGGAGAGAGGATTTTTCAAGTTAATATAAATAAATTATAATTTTTTCACAGAATGATGCAAGAATCACACTTCTGTTTTCCTGTTTACAAATTAAAAATTTCCATTTAAGTAAGGGCATTAATCCAATCTATGTAACTCTTTATTCTTGGTAAGGTTTATTGCTATGCCATAACCTCTTGCTCTGGGAATATAATTACATCTATAGGAATATTTTACCTTTACAAAATTACAATATTGCCTCATAATTTTAATCTCAACTAATTAATTTAATATTTCTGAATAGATTTAGTTCTTCAGAAATTATAACATTGTGGATTGGTTATTTGTTCCTATAGAACACATTTTTGGTTTTGCCCTGATAATTCAATTCCCATTTCTTTTCCCAAAACCAGGTTAGGAATTATTGCTCATTGCTTATTCTAAAAGGAGACTTTGATTCTGTTTTCCTTCTTTCTTTAAGGTAGAGGAGATGGAAATTAGGATATGTTCCATTAACAGCCCCACAAGCCAGGAAAGCACGAGTGAAAGTGTTAGAGCTGTGACTGAAGATAGTGGTTCTGTAAGGCTGACTCTAGTGTTCTCTATTGCTGGTCTTTGAGTTTAAAGAAGAGAGTTTTTCCCATTTGTTTAGCTGTTTTTTGTTTCCCTAATCTGTGCTACAGGTTCATAGTTTTGGTACAATATTCAGTACCGTTTTTAAATGGGCACACTTATTCTTCATCTAATAAACTATATTTCTTCATCTAATAAACTTTTATCAAACATATACTGTCAATCAGTTTCTACACTGTGTGCTGAGAATTCATAGTCTGTGCCCAGGAAAACTTTATGTTTTAGTGGTTCTGTAGGGTAGGTCTACTTTTGCAAAAGCTAAATAACCTGTGGGCTTTCAGCAGAAATATCTTCTATATACCTGTTTTTGCCTGATTTCGGTTTGTTAGAACATGAGGTTAATATAATTTTTACTTATTTTTTAAAGTATTGCCATGATACACAAAATCATGGCCCCTGCATACCTTTCCTGTTTTGTCACTCACCTGGCATCTTTCACATAGCACCCTGTACTTCAACTTTTTTTTTTTTTTTTTTTTTTTGAGACTGAGTCTCGCTGTGTCACCCAGGCTGGAGTACAGTGGGACAACCTTGGCTCATTACAACTTCTGCCTCCTGGGTTCAAGCTATTCTCCTGGCACAGCCTCCCGAGTAGCTGGGATTGCAGGTGTGCACCACCACACCCAGCTAATTTTTGTATTTTTAGTACAGACAGCATTTTGCCATGTTGTCCAGGCTGGTCTCAATCTCCTGACCTCAAGTGGTCCGTCCACCTTGGCCTCCCAAAGTGCCAGGATAACAGGCATGAGCCACCACACCTGACCGCAACTATTCTTAATCACTTGCATTTTCCATCAAGTTCTGTTGCCCAGATCATCTGACCTGTCCCATACGTGAAATATGGTTAACCTGGTATATGTTAATATCAAGTTGTTAAATTGTTCTAGGTACCAGTGAACTTAAACTTCAGTAATGGTATCAGAAACTTATCAAATAATCATACAAATATATTTTCAATTATAGTTACATAATGATGGTATAAGAATTCAAAATATTTTTCTCTGAAAAAAATTTTATAAAGATACCTTCTGAATATTATTCATAAACCTCATAAAAATTACCTTGACAATAGCACTGAGGATAGGAAATGAATGTTTTTCTTGGGATTCATAATTCTACCCTAACAGAACAAATCTTAAGTAAAAATTGCCCCTTTGGAAACCTAGTGTTTGCCTATATTGTAGTCATCCCCAGAAAAGATGAGTGAAAAAGCAAATGAATGTGTTCCATTATGTTGAGATGTCCTAAGAAAACTCGGATTGTTTCCAGAAGATAGTTAAGGAATAATTTTAGTTTTATAAGTTCCAATAACAGTAATTTTAATCAATACATTGAAATTATTACTTGTTATTTTTCTGCAGTTATTTCCTGGAACGATTTTTATTTGAAATCTGACACCTTTCCACAATCCCTTTGAAGATGTAGTACACAAGTGAATAGTTTACCATTAAAACTGTAATTTCCTTTAAAAATTCTTGGAATAGTATAATGGTGATTGTGTAATTAAAATTTCAAAGTACACAAAGAGCCTACTACAGAAAACACACTGAGGCTGAATTATGAATACAGGCGCCTTTGGGAAAAGCTTCTGATCGTTTCAGCTACTTCATTGTGTGGTTTGAGTATTTGCTCTGCAAAAAAAAGATCATTCCTTTATGTCACACACTATCCTTGAGATTATCAGACTTGGTTTCAATAAAACTTTTCGAATGATGTAATGGCCTTCCTTTGTAGGCAAGTACAGTGACATTCTAACATTGAGGCTTCGAATCCTTAGGTGCATGGACCCACGAGAATATTTTTCTTGGTGGTTAGTGCTTTCTTGTCTCCACTCACCTCTACTTTTTCAAAACATTTAATAGTTGAAAAAAGCAAACTGCTCTGCTTATTAAGTAAAACCACTCCAGGTCACAGTAGGAAGCCAATGTTATAGACCAAATAATGTTCCAAAATTCTGCAAAGTCCACGGCAACTGGTCTGAGAGGACAACTTAAAATAATAAAAGAGCATTCGAAGACTATGAGCTCATTTGGAAGTATGCTTTTACTCTTGAAATTGCATTTGTTTTTCTATGATATTTATTTAGGTGGAAGTTTGTAGGCTTATCACTTTTCACAAAAATAGTTATACATATAGAATTGGGATTATAGGACTTCTAAATTAGAAGAAAATAACCTGGTTTCTGATCTTGGGCTTGGCCACTAACTTTTGAATGAAATCATCTATCTGTTGGTGAACCACAATTACCTCATAAGTGAAATAATGGAATTGTCTTAGAGATGTGGTGTTCAAACTGTGATCAACAGACACCTACTTCTTAGCAGAGGATCAATGTCAAGTAGCTTCATAAGGGAACTCCAAATTCCTACACCCGTATTATCCTGAACTTCTCCATTTTTCCCCTCTTTTTAAAAAGTTCTCTTTTTAAGTAACATCTTTTAGCAGTAGGTTTTGATGAATGAATGAATAAGTGAATGAATGAATGTTTTTATTGGCTCTTAAATGCCATAGGAGACATCACTTTGAGCTACATCTGTGCTTTTCATGTACAAAAAAGGCTCGAGTATATTTGCTACTCTCCTATTTTATGTATTAAAATCAACCAAGTTCTTCTCTTTGGTAGGATTACTAGAAGAAATTGGACTTTCTTCCAAGCATCTTACCCCATTGGCTATGCAGCTACTTTACCCAATTAGTCCCAACATAAAATAATGACTTGGTCGGGGGAAACTGAGGGCTGCTCTACTCTTCGTGTCCAGAGCCCTAAGGCAATGGTAGAAGACCTCCTCTCCAAACCAAAAGAAGAAGAGTCTTTACCTCTTTTCTTGTCCATTATCACATTAGCGTAAAAAGACATAATGTATGTGTGTGTGTGTGTGTGTGCGCATGCACGCTTGTGTATAAAACCTAGAAAACTACCAAGATTGCAATAATTTTGATAAAGGAAGATGGGGCAATATCTTTGCTTTTTAGCAATATAGTAGTGAAGAAAGAGGTGATAATTAAAATGAGTTGTTATAGATATTTCCATGTTTGCTTTACACAGGGTAAATGTTCCATAAATGTTGCCGATAAATGAGAGATTCTAAATGAGGAGACTGCAAGGGTCCTGCTGCGTTAGCAACAGGTGAAGTTAAACGTAAGGGAAAATCAAGAGAATTAGCGTTGAGACATGGTTACAATGATGAATCCTTCCCTTCTTTATCTCCCAAATTTCCATCTCAAGTTCTGTGTTAGACTTTAACATACTTCCTGGCCATGTTGATTTCAGGTGTGACCACATGACTTGCTGTAGTCAATGACTGTGAGTAATGTGGCCACAAATGTTGAGTAATCGAAAGCACTTATTTATAGAGTTTTCCAATTTCTGTAGTGTAAATCATCTTGAAATGATGTGATGTCACTGAACTTGGAATTTGAAAGAGATATGCAGTAGCATCCTATTGCATATTATTTCCATCACACAGATACAACAGATGTAAATAACCTTAAGACCATAGATGACAATAAAATATAGTAAACTATGAGTTGGTGGGTTTTAGGTATTCATTTTTAATGAAATTTCCTTGAGTGTAAGTTTATATAATTTAATTTTTATTAATGGCCATCTTTAACCACTTGCTCACCAAATTTATAAAAATTCAACATTGGTTCTTGCAAACCAATATGCACAAGACTCAAGCACACCACTAATTAAGCAGAAGGGAGCCCAGTTCCTTCCAGCAAAAGCTTTAAGGTAAAGCTTACGGTTCTCCATGCCTTCTTTACTTCCCTCTGCTATCATAGCTGAATTGTTCCAGAAAGAAGCTGTTACTGTCAGATGTGGTCTCAGAGTGAGGCTAGAATGCAATAGATTGAGAGCTAGAAATAAAACTTTTTGTTGTAAGTCAATGAAATTTTGAGGTCAATAGTTACCATTGTATAAATCTAGCTAGACTGAGTAAAAACTCAAACTAACTTATAAGTTTTTTTAAAATTTTTTAATTAATTAATTTTTAATTAAAAAAATTGCGTACATTATATACAGCATGATGTTTTGAAATATATATGTGTGTGTATATATATAATGGAATGGCTAAATCAAGCTAATTAACATATGCATTACCTCACATACCTATCTTTTTTTGTGGTAAGAACACTTAAAATCTACTCTTAGTGATTTTCAAGAATATTATTAACTATAGTCACTATGTTGTATAATAGATCTCGTGAAATTGTTCCTCCTATCTCACAGAAATTTTGTATCCTTCAACCAATTCTTCTTCAACTCCCAGCACTGCTGGTAACCATCATTCTACTTTCTGCTTCTGTGAGTTTGAATTTTTTTTATTATAGTTTAAGTTCTGGGGTACATGTGCAGAACGTGAAGTTTTGTTACATAGGTATACACGTGCCATGGCGGTTTGCTGCACCCATCAACCCATCACCTACATTAGGTATTTCTCCTAATGCTGTCCCTCCCCTAGCCCGCCACCCCTCGACAGGCCCTGGTGTGTGATGTTCACCTCCCTATGTCCATGTGTTCTCCTTGTTAAACTCCCATTTATGAGTGAGAACATGCAGTGTTTGGTTTTCTGTTCTTATGATAGTTTGCTGAGAATGGTGGTTTCCAGCTTCATCCATGTCCCTGTAAAGGACATGAACTCATCTATTTTTATGGCTGCATAGTATTCCATGGTGCATATGTGCCACATTTTCTTTATCCAGTCTATCATCGATGGGCATTTGGATTGGTTCCAAGTCTTTGCTAGTGTGAATACTGCCACAGTAAACATACGTGTGCACATGTCTTTATAGTAGAATGATTTCATACATAAGTGAGATCACCGTTATTTGTCTTTTGTGCCTGGGTTATTTCACTTACCAGTGTTCTCCAGATTCATCCCTGTTGTTGCAAATGACAAGATTTTCTACTTTTTAAAGGCTGAATAGTATTCCATTGTGCCTATCTACCACGGTTTTTGTTCATCAGTTGATAGACACTTAGGTTGATTTCATATCTTGGCTATTACAAATAATATGGGAGTACAGACATCTCTTACAAGATATTTTTAATCACTGTGATTCCTCCAATAGAGGGATTCTGTTAGAGATTTTCCTACAAGGTTGAGTAAGTCAGATATCCTGGGGTCTGAGAAAATAAATAACAAAACCAAACATTTATACATTATTGGCATATATTGAAAGCGAGGCAATAAAGTTTCATTTTCTCGCAAAAGACTCATCAATTTGATTTTTTCGTCATTTGGCAATTTGTCCCAAATTCTAATTTATGCTTGGTTCACAAAGAATTTGAGAACCTGCAAATACTGGTGGTGCTTAGAGTACTTGCTCTGCAGTGATTTTGCGTGGATATTTTATACTTCCCTGTGTCTGTGCTTTTCCTTGTTTGTTTCTCTTCTTCTGGAATACCCTGTCAGACATCCTTATCTTTGTGGCTCCTACTCACTCTTCCCTGAAACCCCAACTACACATGTAGATAGTACATTCCATGAACTGAGAGATCCCAGTCACTATAGTCACTACTCTATTTCTGGCACCTGACAAATACTTTGTATTCAATTATGTTCATTAAATAAATTACTGAAAGTAAATCACCTTTGAAATCCACTTATACTCTGGCATGTGTGTTGTTATATTTATTATTCTATATTACATTCAGAGGACTTGTGTCTGTGTGCTAGCATAAACTAGGACACCTTGAGACCAGCATCACTGCCATCTTTCTGTACAAAACCATGGCAATGCTTAGAACTCATAGCAGGAATTTTTGAAATATATATTTTTATTTGAACATCTTCTATAGCTTCTCTATATAGCAATGAAGTGTCTCTTCATGAATGTACATTTTATTCCAAGTTGGACAGTTGGAACTGGGGACTTAGAGATGACAGAAAGACTAAAAATAGGTGCTGATGATGGAGTATTGCCATAAAATATCTACAAAATAGGCATGGTAGAAACCTAAAAAGGTACGTGAATTCAGTTATTATAAAAAAGATAATCACCTTGCATTTACATAGCACTTTGCAGCAAAATGAATTTCAAAGCAATTTGCCAAACAGTTTTACAAAGGATCATTTGGCTGAGTCACAAAGAGTGTCTTCTGGTGTGGGACTCTATAGCTGTTCATAATGCACACCAAGATGCCAACGAGCTGGTTTACTGATCTCAGCAGAAGGGGACTTACTAAGGAGCACCTGCTGGAGCTTGCATAGTTTTCTTGGGATGCTTAGCGTTACTTGATTCTGGGATTTCTTCTCCCTCAAGTAAATGCCACCATTTCTGAGAAAACATGGGACAGAGCTTTTTACCTCCTATAAAACGGCCTTAAAACAGGCATATTACCTAGCTTAAAAGACAAAATAGACAGAGTAATTTATTTAGCACCCAGAGGACAACCTAAGTCATTACAAATCAAACCAGCAAACATTTACTGAACACCTTAGGCAAGTTACTTATACTCTCAAAGCCTCAGTTTCCTTACTTGTAAAGCTCTTTTGTTAGACGTTACTATGAGGGTTAAATGAGGACTGAATGTAAAATATTTATCAGACGGCATTTCACACATTAAATTTACTTAGCATTATTTTTATTATCTTTAATTCAGTATCTTACATGTCATTATGTTAATTAAAACAAGAAAATTACATTTTTAAAGATTTTTAAACATGTTTATTGCATTTTTACAATTATAAATATCTTGAACAATGCTTTTAGGTTTTTTAAAAATAAATGATAGGTAAATTGTTAAAAATCAATCTAATGAAATGATGTATACACTAAATTATTATATGAATATAGGCCTTATTGATATTGTGCATAGAATTTAGCTAAAATCTAGTGAGTAAGAATTATGACTATATTTAAACAAGTTTAGATAAATAGCATACCCACTCTCTAAATTGTTGTGCATTGGCACAATGAAAAGTACCCCAAGAAAATCAAAACAGGACCAAAATAGATTGGTGAATTCACAAGTAACATGTTACATACATAAATGAAAATACAGTTGATTTCATTGAAATCTATAATATATTGAGTCAAAGTAAAAGAACCATCAAAAAGAAACTGCACCAGATGGAGTTAAACAGTCATGGAAGATTTTGTTCAAGACTATTGCAATGGGAAAGAGACACCATTGCAGTAGAGGGAAAAAAAACTAACTCCACTGAAACAAAAGGCTGGAGAGGTTTTAGCATTGGAGTGAACTGTTGGAAAAGTGCTGGAGAAGATTAAGGGGGAGATTGGTCAATGTGATTAAGCCACATGTGTTTGCTAATTGGTGCTTGTTGAAGTTACGCTCCTACCCTCACGTAGAGACTAGAAGATAGGGGCCCTATCTTATTGATTATTTTTCAAACAGTTGGCTCCCAGTTCCTTGAGAAGGATATTCCTGAGTTGTAAAGGTGACAAGAGGCTTGGAGAAGATTTACATCTCAAAGAGGCAGAGAAAGAATTTACAACTTTTCTAAGGTAAATGCACTAAGAAATTCACTTTCTGACTATAGTTAGAAAGAAACCTGTCTAAAATTTAGTCAAGCAGAAGGGACCATGGGGGTGCTGCCCTGTTGGTCGATACCCCCATGAAACTTGGTCAGCTCAATTTTCCAGAATTGTGTTAACACAGTGAAATGGATCAAAACATATTAGCCAAAGAATATTAAGCTATTTTTTCTATGCCTACTAATCATGCAGCTGGGAGAAAGAACATAACAGATAAGTGTATTGGCACAAGTTATTAGATTATCTCAATATTGACCTAGATTTATCTTAATTTATTCTAGAAATTAATCTACTTTTTCTTTGCCAGAATATTTCCTTATTACACATGAATTATCAATATATTAGAGAGACACACTTAAAGTAGGGATATAAAAGCAAAGGGAATTACAGCATTAAATGTTTGATTAAAATTAAATGTCAGGAATCCTGAATTATGTTGACAGTTCCATGTTTCAATGTATATTCAGAAGGTGAAAAAAAATCTCACTGTCTTGAAATATGTAAAATCTTAAAATTTTAGCAAAAGGTTTTTGCCTATAATTAGTGGCAGCCCTTAAGGGAGCACAAAGATCTCAAAGACAGTTAGTAGAGTTTGACCCTAAGTTATCTCAATTGAGTTGAAAATATCCTACTGAAGCCTGAAAAAGGGAAAGGGCCAATTACAAAGTGCTTTAATTTCTCTGCAATGGCTTTTGCAAAGCACTAATGAAAAGTCATTTTCTATAGACATTTGATAGGATCCTGCTATTGTTCAGATTCAGACAGTTAAAAGAAATCAACAGTCACACAGTCATCTTGAAAGAGGCAAAAATTGACCAGGGAGGAGTGAATAATTCGCATCTAGCTGTGAATGAAAATAGTCTGAAGGCACAGCTAACTAAGCCACATGCTCCTTTTCCAGTGTCATGGTCAATAACAAGTCTCAGGTAGGAGCGTGGTGTGTGCTTTCTCCAATATTGGCAACTCCAGTCAATAAA
Source organism: Pongo pygmaeus (assembly GCF_028885625.2). NCBI lineage: Eukaryota > Metazoa > Chordata > Mammalia > Primates > Hominidae > Pongo > Pongo pygmaeus. The sequence goes on from NC_072387.2 coordinate 103,829,865, forward strand.
GTATAATTGGAACCTGCCAAGAAGGTAGTGTGTCAAAGGTGTATTTAAGCAGAAACTTAGGTGCTGAACTGTTTGTGTAAAAATTGAGCACATAGTCTAATTATAAGTTTAAGAACTTAAAAAAGTTTGAACATTGTAAATCAGCCCTGTGAATGATGCACACTGCTGGAACATGACAACTGCATCAATAGAGCTTATTCAGAATAGAGGAAGAAGTGTCAAAATCACAAGAGGAGCACTGCTCTTAGCAAATAATTAAAGGGAGGATTAAGAGAAGTGTCTTTGATTGGGATAAGCAAAAAGGTTAAAATACCATTTTAATTTATCTCCTTAAAAGACACACAAGTGAAAACAAGACCTTTTTTGTTACATCAATAAATAGTAATTTGATTAGCTTATGCTTGTTAGGCATTTTGATCTACCATCATACAACCTACTATTTAAACTTTCTTGACACTCAAGAAAAGATTCTATGATATTACAAACAGAATGGAGGCAAGATACACAGTCCACTTTACTGTTGATTGTATAAGTAGAGTGTGGAGTGAAAGTTCAGTCAGTTCTAATGACTATAGACATTTTGGTAATTATAATTACCCCTCAATGTGACTCCAAATTCAGAGGCTTCAAGAGGCTCACTACATGCCTTTCTAGGGCAGTCTCACTTTTGAAATTGGAAAGAAGGTTAAATCTGCATATCTGAGCTCTGCCCTGCTCTGAGAACCAATTGATTTCCCTTGGTAGATGTGTCATTCAAAAACTATATTTTACTGCTAATAGTACATAATCAAAGATACAGACAAATTAATGAACTACTTTCTTAGTAGAATAAAAGAAAGTATTGCTTAGGATCACCTTCTTCCATGTAACTTAGCATTTCATTGGCAAAATTGCATTAATCATTCCAGTACTTTCATAGAGTAATCTCAGTTTTCCTCAGCATCATTTTGTTGTTAGATTGAACCCTGGTCTATTGTGAATGCTGCTTTGGAGAGGAAATTTTTATCTATACCACAAATTAATTTGACATGTATTCGTGTAGAGAAAGCAAAAAGTAAGTTATTTGCACATTTTTCTTTTATTTGCATCTTTGATCCATTTCAGGAAATTAAAGAGATAATCATATAGTATACTAGATAAACAGTATCAAGGACCAACTTACTGGATGATACTTAACAATGTCTGAATGCTGTGATGTGACCCAGCCAGGCACCACTCCAGTACAACCCCTCCATCAAATTTTCATGTCTGAAAATTCAAGGGCTGAATTGGCAAATTAACAAACAACACTTGGAACATATTGGAGAATATAGATGTTTTAATTGAACTTAATTAGTCCTTTTTATGTTAAAGAACACAAACCTTATAATGAAATGACTGGTTTTTACTGCTTTTTTCAAAATTATTTACTGTTTCCTTTTACCAGATTTATCAATGAAGAAGATGCAATGTCAAGCTTTCAATGAAAACTTTGCATGTACAGTTTGACTTCTTACTATGGCACAATGTAAAATGCCAGGAAGGTTAAAATCAGACTTAAGATTTGGTACAGTGCATGATGACCTATAGCTCTTTAAATCTGAATAGACAGTTGGGTGTGGTGGCTCCTACCTGTAATCCCAGCACTTTGGGAGGCCGAGGCAGGCAGGTCACCTGAAGTCAGGAGTTTGAGACCACCCTGGTGGTCTCAACATGGTGAAACACCATCTCTACTAAAAATACAAAAATTAGCTGGGCGTGGTGGTGGACGCCTGAAATCTCAGCTACTTGGGAGGCTGAGGCAGGAGAATCGCTTAAACCCCAGGGGGAAGCGGAGGTTGCAGTGAGCCAAGATTGCACCACTGCACTCTAGCCTGGGCAACAGAGAGAGACTCCATCCCCCACCCCCCAAAAAATCTGAATGGACATCAGGTACACATGGACTAACAACTCCTTGAGCCCAATTAGAAAGAAAGAATAAATTGGGAGTTAAGGAGATATGGGAAGTGACATTGGAATTTCAACAACATGAAATTGATTTTTATTAAGATTAATCCATATACATAATATATTCTTCCCCTCAGTTTTAGAAAACTAATTTGTAGAACTACGTCCCAGTTTGTTTGGATTTTATTATATCAATTGGCATGATAGTTTTCCAGGCCTCCATTGATAATCCTTGTAGAGAGTTCTGCAATGATCTGCATAAAATAGTAGCCTATTTGAAATCCAGACATTTCTTGAATTCTAGACTCATCGTACAGGCTAAGTACTTATTCAAGTCTTTCAGCCTCTCTCTTCTTTAAAAGGTACAACACAGAGTCCCTATATGCTGGCTCTTTCCAAGTTTGGAAACTTGCATGTAGTGACATTGTATGAAGAAAAGACGTATCAGGAGACATGAGCTCTTTCGTCAGTTGTACAACTACTGATCAGTCACATGATATCAACAAGCCACTTTAGTTCCTAGGACTCAATTTCCTCATCCCTTGATTCTGTATTTTTTGCAGTGAGACTGTTTTCTAAAGTGTTGGCCAAAATATGCAGCTACAAAAATTAGCCCTAGAATATTAAACATGTTTATTATTTTATTCCCATCCCGTTCCATCTGGCTTATCTGCTTCTGCCTCTTCTGATGCCATTTTCTCAAGGAAAACTGCATATTTCCTCAAGATAAATGATTTTCTGAGGGCATGATTTATTTCTGATAAGTGTCTAAATTAGATCAGTTATTTTTTCAATAATCTTTAATACTCTCTGCTTTAAAAAAAGACTATTGTGCTGAGTACTTTGATTTAGAAATGCAAAAGATATTGAAACTCTTTCTTTCCTAAGGGTAAAAATCATATTAGCCACCCACTTGTTTATGGGCTCTAGTTAATAGCTACAGTAAATGAACATGACAGATAGGAACAAATTTCAGTGTTTTAACATTTTTATATAGGAAAAGCTGGCATGCTAAGCCAGAATCCCCATTTAACTATTCCATGTCACGCACATACTCCTCAAGAACAAAAATGTATGTTTATTGGAGTATATTCGAATGATGCTTTTCCGTGAAAGGGCCATGTATGCAAAGTGACCCCCAAATCCTGAAGGAGCTGAGGAACCAAAGAAGGAGGCAGACAGATTCAGTTTGTCGATATTGGGTGATGTATTGAGGGAACTTAAAGACAGAATCGTGGCCTTGGATAGCAGCAAGACAGGCAGATCCTCACACTGCTACTCCTCAGACCCAAGGCTTATACAGCTTCAGGAAAGCACATGCACTCTTCAGGAAGACAATTAAAGGCAACCTTCCAGAACAGGCAAGAATGTGGTGTGTGTCATAGCCTGCACTTTGTATGATAGCATCAAGGTTGCTTTGTTCTTATGCTAGTTGAAGTAAACATTAATAATGTAAAAACCAGGAGGCAGTCATGGGGCTAATCAGAAGTCAACATGGCAGATTAGCATTCAAAGTGGAGTCACTTTTGCCTCCCCTGGTGCTGACATTGAAATGGGTCAAACCACCTAGTTTTATTTTCTAGGCACCACCAACTATGAGTTGCATGACTTTGCACAAGGTATTTGGCCTTTCTCATTTCCGTTTCCAGAGATGAAATCAATCTCAAGGGGCATTTTAAGGAGTAGTTTCAAGCTTTAAAGGAGATTAAATATATTAAAGTTTTTCAAGGACTGCAAAGTACTGTATAAAGAACAATTACTGTTTGTGTTTATGTCAACAGTTGGACTTATTTACTCTTTATGTTGGCATGAGAAATTTTCCTTCTCATGTTTTCCATTTTCTGGGAAAAAAATAAAAATAAACAAAACACCTTCCTTGAATCTTAGCTCCCTCCTTAGTTGCTATGCTATTTCTCTGCATAACTTACGAACTAATTTTTAAAGCAATAGACCTCAAATATTAATTTAAAAGTCTCCAAAATGACTTCCTAAATCTTAGATCCAATCACCTTCCTTCAGATTCCTGAAATCCTTCTCACGTCATCTGACACGAGCGGTTACAACACTCTTTTTTTTTTTTTTTCTTTTATTATTATTATTATTATTATTATTATTATTATTATTATACTTTAGGCTCTATGGTACATGTGCGCAATGTGCAGGTAAGTTACATATGTATACATGTGCCATGCTGGTGCGCTGCACCCACTAACTCGTCATCTAGCATTAGGTATATCTCCCAATGCTATCCCGCCCCCCTCCCCCCACCCTGCAACAGTCCCCGAAGTGTGATTTTCCCCTTCCTGTGTCCATGTGTTCTCATTGTTCAATTCCCACCTAAGTTCCTCCCCTGGCTTTCATTAATCTGAAACTAAGTACTCAGATCAATCATTAATTCATTCAAACACTCATTCATCCAGTGATTCAACACATATTTATTTATCCCTTACTGTGGTTAGGCACTGTGTGAAAGCACTAGAAATAAAGCAGTGAACAGTGAAGACAGCAGGAAGAATCCCTGCCCTCATGGAGCTTACAGTCTGTGCAGGAGACAGACAGTGAACACATGGATGTTGATAGATAATTGCGTGACTAGTGTTCTTTTTTTTTTTTTTTTTTTTTTAAAAAAAAGTTAACATTTAATGCATTCTTTTTATGTGCTTCCTCCCAATGTGCCAGGCAGTTTCTCAGTTAATATTTTATCAATATCCCCATTTTGCAGATAAGGGATCTAAGGTTTTCAGGGGTTAAACAGCTAGAAAGCAGTACAGCTGGCACTCTAACTGCTTGAATAATACATACTGGGAGTTAAAATTCAAAGGTCATCCAATGTGGGGCAGTACTCCTATCCTCTTGATGGGGCACTATTATTATTATTATTATTATTATTTTCTTTTTTTTATTATTATTATTATTATTATTATTATACTTTAGGCTCTATGGTACATGTGCGCAATGTGCAGGTAAGTTACATATGTATACATGTGTCATGCTGGTGCGCTGCACCCACCAACTCGTCATCTAGCATTAGGTATATCTCCCAATGCTATCCCTCCCCCCTCCCCCCACCCCACAACAGTCCCCGAAGTGTGATGTTCCCCTTCCTGTGTCCATGTGTTCTCATTGTTCAATTCCCACCTATGAGTGAGAATATGCGGTGTTTGGTTTTTTGTTCTTGAGATAGTTTACTGAGAATGATGATTTCCAATTTCATCCATGTCCCTACAAAGGACATGAACTCATCATTTTTTATGGCTGCATAGTACTCCATGGTGTATATGTGCCACATTTTCTTAATCCAGTCTATCATTGTTGGACATTTGGGTTGGTTCCAAGTCTTTGCTATTGTGAATAATGCCGCAATAAATATACGTGTGCATGTGTCTTTATAGCAGCATGATTTATAGTCCTTTGGGTATATACCCAGTAATGGGATGGCTGGGTCAAATGGAATTTCTAGTTCTAGATCCCTGAGGAATCGCCACACTGACTTCCACAAGGGTTGAACTAGTTTACAGTCCCACCAACAGTGTAAAAGTGTTCCTATTTCTCCACATCCTCTCCAGCACCTGTTGTTTCCTGACTTTTTAATGATTGCCATTCTAACTGGTGTGAGATGGTATCTCATTGTGGTTTTGATTTGCATTTCTCTGATGGCCAGTGATGGTGAGCATTTTTTCATGTGTTTTTTGGCTGCATAAATGTCTTCTTTTGAGAAGTGTCTGTTCATGTCCTTCGTCCACTTTTTGATAGGGTTGTTTGTTTTTTTCTTGTAAATTTGTTGGAGTTCATTGTAGATTCTGGATATTAGCCCTTTGTCAGATGAGGAGGTTGCGAAAATTTTCTCCCATTTTGTAGGTTGCCTGTTCACTCTGATGGTAGTTTCCTTTGCTGTGCAGAAGCTCTTGAGTTTAATTAGATCCCATTTGTCAATTTTGGCTTTTGTTGCCATTGCTTTTGGTGTTTTAGACATGAAGTCCTTGCCCGTGCCTATGTCCTGAATGGTATTGCCTAGGTTTTCTTCTAGGGTTTTTATGGTTTTAGGTCTAACATTTAAGTCTTTAATCCATCTTGAATTGATTTTTGTATAAGGTGTAAGGAAGGGATCCAGTTTCAGCTTTCTACATATGGCTAGCCAGTTTTCCCAGCACCATTTATTAAATAGGGAATCCTTTCCCCATTGCTTGTTTTTGTCAGGTTTGTCAAAGGTCAGATAGTTGTAGATATGTGGCATTATTTCTGACGGCTCTGTTCTGTTCCATTGATCTATATCTCTGTTTTGGTACCAGTACCATGCTGTTTTGGTTACTGTAGCCTTGTAGTATAGTTTGAAGTCAGGTAGCGTGATGCCTCCAGCTTTGTTCTTTTGGCTTAGGATTGACTTGGCGATGCGGGCTCTTTTTTGGTTCCATATGAACTTTGAAGTAGTTTTTTCCAATTCTGTGAAGAAAGTCATTGGTAACTTGATGGGGATGGCATTGAATCTGTAAATTACCTTGGGAAGGATGGCCATTTTCATGATATTGATTCTTCCTACCCATGAGCATGGAATGTTCTTCCATTTGTTTGTATCCTCTCTTCTTTCCTTGAGCAGTGGTTTGTAGTTCTCCTTGAAGAGGTCCTTCACATCCCTTGTAAGTTGGATTCCTAGGTATTTTATTCTCTTTGAAGCAATTGTGAATGGGAGTTCACTCATGATTTGGCTCTCTGTTTGTCTGTTATTGATGTATAAGAATGCTTGTGAATTTTCTACATTGATTTTGTATCCTGAGACTTTGCTGAAGTTGCTCATCATCCTGATACCAAAGCCTGGCAGAGACACAATGAAAAAAGAGAATTTTAGACCAATATCCTTGATGAACATTGATGCAAAAATCCTCAATAAAATACTGGCAAACAGAATCCAGCAGCACATCAAAAAGCTTATCCACCATGATCAAGTGGGCTTCATCCCTGGGATGCAAGGCTGGTTCAATATACGCAAATCAATAAATGTAATCCAGCATATAAACAGAACCAAAGTCAAAAACCACATGATTATCTCAATAGATGCAGAAAAGGCCTTTGACAAAATTCAACAACCCTTCATGCTAAAAACTCTCAATAAATTAGGTATTGATGGGTCGTATCTCAAAATAATAAGAGCTATCTATGACAAACCCACAGCCAATATCATACTGAATGGGCAAAAACTGGAAGCATTCCCTTTGAAAACTGGCACAAGACAGGGATGCCCTCTCTCACCACTTCTATTCAACATAGTGTTGGAAGTTCTGGCCAGGGCAATTAGGCAAGAGAAGGAAATCAAGGGTATTCAATTAGGAAAAGAGGAAGTCAAATTGTCCCTGTTTGCAGATGACATGATAGTATATCTAGAAAACCCCATTGTCTCAGCCCAAAATCTCCTTAAGGTGACTAGTGTTCTTGCATGCGCCCATGGGTGACACTGTTGCTGCTGCTGACCATGGACAGCATCTGGATGGTAATACCAAGAGAAGAGACCTCAGGAATGCATTAAGTCTCACTGTCCCCTCTTCTTTCCTACTGCCCTAAAGTGAACATTATGTGTTGTTTGGTCTTTGTCGTCCTTTTCCCCCTTTAAGTCTTTTTAGCACTTTATTTTATTAAGTAAAAACAATTTCCATTGCTAGATTAAACCATTATGACCTATCAATCAGTATGCTTACGTCCTCTGTTTGAGAAGCTGGACTTCTAGCCCATTGTGAGTACTAGCTCTTTACATTGTGGTCTCATTCATGATAAATGTTTCCAATAACTTATGTATAAGTTGTCTATTTTTTAATGTTTATAGGGACATTTCTTTTTTCTATATGTGAATCTAATGTACATTTTTAAGGAAATAATTCAGATAATATACGCTTAAAGTCACTTAAAAAAAGGAGAAAGAAAATTTATTGATAATGCCATCCCCCCAAACAAAGCATCTATTTTTATTTTTATGGACTCACTTTATATATTTTTCAATATTCATTCCAAAATATCATAATTTTTTTTTCTAGTTCTGGTAAATTATAACAGCATTCAAGTTCTTGCTCCTGTGTTCTGCCTTCCACATTTTAATAGGAATTTTCTTCTCAAATGCAGCACATTTTCACATCTCTCACACATACTCACAATCATCCTGAAACCTTCAATGACTCTGAACTTTGTAATTGCACAGAAAACATTGAGAATCTGTCTCTTCAGGAAGTAACCAAAATTAGAATTAGAGGCAGAGATCCAGTACAATCATCTTCATAATTTTTGTTTATGTCCTCCCTAAAATAAATTTGAAACTCTGTATACACTCATGAACATTGGTAAGTTGTTATCTAAAATTTTTATCTAAGTTTGAATAGATGCCAGTAATCCCAGCACTTTCGGAGGCTGAGGTGGGTGGATCACTTGAGTTTAGGAGTTTGACACCAACCTAGCCAACATGATTGGTGAAACCCTGTCTCTATACAAAAATTAGCTAGGCGTGTTGGCACACACCTGTAGTTCCAGGTACTTGGGAGGCTGAGGCAGGAGAATCGCTTGAACCCAGGAAGCAGAGGTTGCAGTGAGCCAAGATCATGCCACTGTACTCCAGCCTGGGTGACAGAGTGAGACTAGGTCTCTAAATAAATGAATAAATAAATAGTTGGAAAGGATGCATTTGGTGCCATATTGTAAATATTGACAGTTAAGACATTACATTACTCTTATAAACACTTTCAATGAACTAAAGATCTAAATTTCTCTTCAATTTGCAATCCATTATTATCCATTTAAAAAGACATAAGCAAGTTTTTCTTTAACAGTTGTTTTCCTTTCTCCTGAACTTGTATTTCCATTATAATTCCCCTACAGAAATTTATGCTAATATAATACAAATTTATGCTTTGAAAAATTTAATAACCACCCTATCATTTCTGCAAACAAACACATGTATATAAAGTAAAATTAATTTTCTCTTTAATTTCCGTGATTGTAAGGCTCCAAGTGCTAAGATATTCCTTTAGATTGAGTTATCATTACAATTATTGTTGATATTAAATGGATCAAAACTATGCAACTAAATTTTTTGATAATTAAAGCTTAAGAGTAAAGTTTTGTTGCAGATTTTTTCCTTAATGAAATGGTAGGATTTTCCCCCTAATAGGTGAATAAATCTTTGGATGAATATTACTTATGGGCAGAGTACTACTCCTTTATGTGTATACAGTATGTATTGAAACACATTATTCAAATAAATGGTTTGCTTGGAATAAAAGGAATGTTGTTATAGGAAAGTCACTCAATTCATTGAACATCTTCCAAACTGTAAGTCAAAAATAATATAGTAGACCTGCTTGCAAAGGATCTTGGGTATTAGAATAATTTGTTTCTCTACATGCATAATCATGTTTTGAATTGTTCCTAGCACCCCGCCCCAATTTCTGGTCCTCAGCTACTTACATGCTGGCATTATGCACCGCGTGACATTTAGGACAGGTGAGAAGAACGTCCTTTTTGTGACTTGTAAGAAGTTGGCAGTGAAATAGATGACCTTGACAGTAGGCTCAGTCTTAGATCAATTTTAGGAAATAATTCACCTAAGATGTGGAAATTACCTCTGTACATGTCTCCCTAAGAAAAGCCTCCCATGTCCTGCTTAAGGCCATGGCCCTAGATAATAGGAAAACAGAACTATATGTCTATATTTAAAAACTAGATAGTGCCCTGAGGTCTACCACCTGTGGGCGGAGAATGGAAATGGGACTCAGGAAGGCTCTCCTGAGAGTCATGTATGTTTAATGAAGTTCGATATTGAAGAAAGTACCATTTTTCCAGTACAGGTCTGCATGATCTTGCTGCTGAGGCTCAGGACATATTACTCAACTATTCATGACCAAAAGCGTAGGAATTCAGTTGGCATTGCTGTTGCAGTTGTTATTACATATTTTGACTGGAAATTTCAGGAAAAATAAAGCTCTTTAGATTATAGTCTCCTCGATTCATTTTCCCTTTAGCACGGTAAACAGACAGCATTTGAATCATTTAAAATACCTTCGAAGCCTGCAAAAACAAACCCAAATGGAAGATCAAATAATCGATGCTTATTTTATTATTATTATTATTATTATTATTATTATACTTTAGGTTTTATGGTACATGTGCGCAACGTGCAGGTAAGTTACATATATATACATGTGCCATGCTGGTGCGCTGCACCCACTAACTCGTCATCTAGCATTAGGTATATCTCCCAGTGCTATCCCTCCCCCCCTCCCCCCACCCCGCAACAGTCTCCGAAGTGTGATTTTCCCCTTCCTGTGTCCATGTGTTCTCATTGTTCAATTCCCACCTATGAGTGAGAATATGTGGTGTTTGGTTTTGTGTTCTTGCGATAGTTTACTGAGAATGATGATTTCCAATTTTATCCATGTCCCTACAAAGGACATGAACTCATCATTTTTTATGGCTGCATAGTATTCCATGGTGTATATGTGCCACATTTTCTTAATCCAGTCTATGATTGTTGGACATTTGGGTTGGTTCCAAGTCTTTGCTATTGTGAATAATGCCGCAATAAAAATACGTGTGCATGTGTCTTTATAGCAGCATGATTTATAGTCCTTTGGGTATATACCCAGTAATGGGATGGCTGGGTCGAATGGAATTTCTAGTTCTAGATCCCTGAGGAATCGCCACACTGACTTCCACAAGGGTTGAACTAGTTTACAGTCCCACCAACAGTGTAAAAGTGTTCCTATTTCTCCACATCCTCTCCAGCACCTGTTGTTTCCTGACTTTTTAATGATTGCCATTCTAACTGGTGTGAGATGGTATCTCATTGTGGTTTTGATTTGCATTTCTCTGATGGCCAGTGATGGTGAGCATTTTTTCATGTGTTTTTTGGCTACATAAATGTCTTCTTTTGAGAAGTGTCTGTTCATGTCCTTCGCCCACTTTTTGATGGGGTTGTTTGTTTTTTTCTTGTAAATTTGTTGGAGTTTCTTGTAGATCCTGGATATTAGCCCTTTGTCAGATGAGTAGGTTGCGAAAATTTTCTCCCATTTTGTAGGTTGCGTGTTCACTCTGATGGTAGTTTCTTTTGCTGTGCAGAAGCTCTTTAGTTTAATTAGATCCCATTTGTCAATTTTGGCTTTTGTTGCCATTGCCTTTGATGTTTTAGACATGAAGTCCTTGCCCATGCCTATGTCCTGAATGGTAATGCCTAGGTTTTCTTCTAGGGTTTTGATGGTTTAGGTCTAACGTTTAAGTCTTTAATCCATCTTGAATTGATTTTTGTATAAGGTGTAAGGAAGGGATCCAGTTTCAGCTTTCTCCATATGGCTAGCCAGTTTTCCCAGCACCATTTATTAAATAGGGAATCCTTTCCCCATTTCTTGTTTTGGTCAGGTTTGTCAAAGATCAGATAGTTGTAGATATGCGGCATTATTTCTGAGGGCTCTGTTCTGTTCCATTGATCTATATCTCTGTTTTGGTACCAGTACCATGCTGTTTTGGTTACTGTAGCCTTGTAGTATAGTTTGAAGTCAGGTAGTGTGATACCTCCAGCTTTGTTCTTTTGGCTTAGGATTGACTTGGCGATGCGGGCTCTTTTTTGGTTCCATATGAACTTTGAAGTAGTTTTTTCCAATTCTGTGAAGAAAGTCATTGGTAGCCTGATGGGGATGGCATTGAATCTGTAAATTACCTTGGGCAGTATGGCCATTTTCACGATACTGATTCTTCCTACCCATGAGCATGGAATGTTCTTCCATTTGTTTGTATCCTCTTTTATCCTCTTTTATTTCCTTGAGCAGTGGTTTGTAGTTCTCCTTGAAGAGGTCCTTCACATCCCTTGTAAGTTGGATTCCTAGGTATTTTATTCTCTTTGAAGCAATTGTGAATGGGAGTTCACTCATGATTTGGTTCTCTGTTTGTCTGTTATTGGTGTATAAGAATGCTTGTGATTTTTGTACATTGATTTTGTATCCTGAGACTTTGCTGAAGTTGCTTATCAGCTGAAGGAGATTTTGGGCTGAGACAATGGGGTTTTCTAGATATACAATCATGTCATCTGCAAACAGGGACAATTTGACTTCGTCTTTTCCTAATTGAATACCCTTTATTTCCTTCTCCTGCCTAATTGCCCTGGCCAGAACTTCCAACACTATGTTGAATAGAAGTGGTGAGAGAGGGCATCCCTGTCTTGCGCCAGTTTTCAAAGGGAATTCTTCCAGTTTTTGCCCATTCAGTATGATATTGGCTGTGGGTTTGTCATAGATAGCTCTTATTATTTTGAGATACGTCCCATCAATACCTAATTTATTGAGAGTTTTTAGCATGAAGGTTGTTGAATTTTGTCAAAGGCCTTTTCTGCATCTATTGAGATAATCATGTGGTTTTTGTCTTTAGTTCTGTTTATATGCTGGATTACATTTATTGATTTGCGTATATTGAACCAGCCTTGCATCCCAGGGATGAAGCCCACTTGATCATGGTGGATAAGCTTTTTGATGTGCTGCTGGATTCTGTTTGCCAGTATTTTATTGAGGATTTTTGCATCAATGTTCATCAAGGATATTGGTCTAAAATTCTCTTTTTTCATTGTGTCTCTGCCCGGCTTTGGTATCAGGATGATGCTGGCCTCATAAAATGAGTTAGGGAGGATTCCCTCTTTTTCTATTGATTAGAATAGTTTCAGAAGGAATGGTACCAGTTCCTCCTTGTGCCTCTGGTAGAATTCGGCTGTGAACCCATCTGGTCCTGGACTTTTTTTGCTTGGTAAGCTATTGATTATTGCCACAATTTCAGCTCCTGTTATTGGTCTATTCAGAGATTCAACTTCTTCCTGGTTTAGTCTTGGGAGGGTGTATGTGTTGAGGAATTTATCCATTTCTTCTAGATTTTCTAGTTTATTTGCGTAGAGGTGTTTGTAGTATTCTCTGATGGTAGTTTGTATTTCTGTGGGATCGGTGGTGATATCCCCTTTATCATTTTTTATTGCATCTATTTGATTCTTCTTTTTTTCTTTATCAATCTTGCTAGCGGTCTATCAATTTTGTTGATCCTTTCAAAAAACCAGCTCCTGGATTCATTAATTTTTTGAAGGGTTTTATGTGTCTCTATTTCCTTCAGTTCTGCTCTGATTTTAGTTATTTCTTGCCTTCTGCTAGCTTTTGAATGTGTTTGCTCTTGCTTTTCTAGTTCTTTTAATTGTGATGTTAGGGTGTCAATTTTGGATCTTTCCTGCTTTCTCTTATGGGCATTTAGTGCTATAAATTTCCCTCTACACACTGCTTTGAATGCATCCCAGAGATTCTGGTATGTTGTGTCTTGGTTCTCGTAGGTTTCAAAGAACATCTTCATTTCTGCCTTCATTTTGTTATGTACCCAGTAGTCATTCAGGAGCAGGTTGTTCAGTTTCCATGTAGTTGAGCAGTTTTGAGTGAGATTCTTAATCCTGAGGTCTAGGTTTGATTGCACTGTGATCTGAGAGATAGTTTGTTATAATTTCTGTTCTTTTACATTTATTGAGGAGAGCTTTACTTCCAAGTATGTGGTCAATTTTGGAATAGGTGTGGTGTGGTGCTGAAAAAAATGTATATTCTGTTGATTTGGGGTGGAGAGTTCTGTAGATGTCTATTAGGTCTGCTTGGTGCAGAGCTGAGTTCAATTCCTGGGTATCCTTGTTGACTTTCTGTCTCGTTGATCTGTCTAATGTTGACAGTGGGGTGTTAAAGTCTCCCATTATTAATGTGTGGGAGTCTAAGTCTCTTTGTAGGTCACTCAGGACTTGCTTTATGAATCTGGGTGCTCCTGTATTGGGTGCATATATATTTAGGATAGTTAGCTCTTCTTGTTGAATTAATCCCTTTACCATTATGTAATGGCCTTCTTTGTCTCTTTTGATCTTTGTTGGTTTAAAGTCTGTTTTATCAGAGACTAGGATTGCAACCCCTGCCTTTTTTTGTTTTCCATTTGCTTGGTAGATCTTCCTCCATCCTTTTATTTTGAGCCTATGTGTGTCTCTGCACGTGAGATGGGTTTCCTGAATACAGCACACTGATGGGTCTTGAGTCTTTATCCAATTTGCCAGTCTGTGTCTTTTAATTGGAGCATTTAGTCCATTTACATTTAAAGTTAATATTGTTATGTGTGAATTGGATCCTGTCATTATGATGTTAGCTGGTTATTTTGCTCGTTAGTTGATGCAGTCTCTTCCTAGTCTTGGTGGTCTTTACATTTTGGCATGATTTTGCAGTGGCTGATACCGGTTGTGCCTTTCCATGTTTAGCACTTCCTTCAGGAGCTCTTTTAGGGCAGGCCTGGTGGTGACAAAATCTCTCAGCATTTGCTTGTCTGTAAAGTATTTTATTTCTCCTTCACTTATGAAGCTTAGTTTGGCTGGATATGAAATTCTGGGTTGAAAATTCTTTTCTTTAAGAATGTTGAATATTGGCCCCCACTCTCTTCTGGCTTGTAGGGTTTCTGCCGAGAGATCCGCTGTTAGTCTGATGGGCTTCCCTTTGATGGTAACCCGACCTTTCTCTCTGGCTGCCCTTAACATTTTTTCCTTCATTTCAACTTTGGTGAATCTGACAATTATGTGTCTTGGAGTTGCTCTTCTCGAGGAGTATCTTTGTGGCGTTCTCTGTATTTCCTGAATCTGAATGTTGGCCTGCCTTGCTAGATTGGGGAAGTTCTCCTGGATAATATCCTGCAGAGTGTTTTCCAGCTTGTTTCCATTCTCCCCGTCACTTTCAGGTACACCAATTAGACGTAGATTTGGTCTTTTCACATAGTCCCACATTTCTTGGAGGCTTTGCTCATTTCTTTTTATTCTTTTTTCTCTAAACTTCCCTTCTCGCTTCATTTCATTCATTTCATCTTCCATCGCTGATACCCTTTGTTCCATTTGATCGCATCGGCTCCTGAGGCTTCTGCATTCTTCACATAGTTCTGGAGCCATGGTTTTCAGCTCCATCAGCTCCTTTAAGCACTTCTCTGTATTCGTTATTCTAGTTATACATTCTTCTAAATTTTTTTCAAAGTTTTCAACTTCTTTGCCTTTGGTTTGAATATCCTCCCGTAGCTCGGAGTAATTTGATTGTCTGAAGCCTTCTTCTCTCAGCTCATCAAAGTCATTCTCCGTCCAGCTTTGTTCCACTGCTGGTGAGGAACTGCGTTCCTTTGGAGGAGGAGAGGTACTCTGCTTTTTAGAGTTTCCAGTTTTTCTGCTCTGTTTTTTCCCCATCTTTGTGGTTTTATCTACTTTTGGTCTTTGATGATGGTGATGTACAGATGGGTTTATGGTGTGGATGTCCTTTCTGTTAGTTTTCCTTCTAACAGACAGGACCCTCAGCTGCAGGTCTGTTGGAGTACCTGGCCGGCCGTGTGACGTATCAGTCTGCCCCTGCTGGGGGGTGCCTCCCAGTTAGGCTCCTCGGGGTTCAGGGGTCAGGGACCCACTTGAGGAGGCAGTTTGGCCGTTCTCAGATCTCCAGCTGTGTGCTGGGAGAACCACTGCTCTCCTCAAAGCTGTCAGACAGGGACATTTAAGTCTGCAGAGGTTACTGCTGTCTTTTTGTTTGTCTGTGCCCTGCCCCCAGAGGTGGAGCCTACAGAGGCAAGCAGGCCTCCTTGAGCTGTGGTGGGCTCCACCCAGTTCAAGCTTCCAGGCTGCTTCGTTTACCTAAGCGAGCCTGGGCAATGGCGGGCGCCCCTCCCCCAGCCTCGCTGCCGACTTGCTGTTTGATCTCAGACTGCTGTGCTAGCAATCAGGGAGACTCCGTGGGCGTAGGACCCTCTGAGCCAGGTGCGGGCTATACTCTCCTGGGGCACCGTTTCCTAAGCCCGTCGGAAAAGCACAGTATTCAGGTGGGAGTGGCCCGATTTTCCAGGTGCCGTCTGTCACCCCTGGAAAGGGAACTCCCTGACCCCTTGTGCTTCCTGAGTGAGGCAATGCCTCACCCCTGCTTCGGCTGGCGCACGGTGCACTCACCCACTGACCTGCGCCCACTGTCTGGCACTCCCTAGTGAGATGAACACGGTACCTCAGATGGAAATGCAGAAATCACCCGTCTTCTGTGTCGCTCACGCTGGGAGCTGTAGACCGGAGCTGTTCCTATTCGGCCATCTTGGCTCCTCCCTCTATTATGAGAGAAAATGTGTTTTCTGTTATTCAAGTACCTTATGCTAACATGGCTGTCCTGATGAAGTCTGGGGAAAAAAATGTTGAAAAAGTAAATGCCAATAAAAATTAGAAAGTCCTCGTAAAACTTCCTTCAAAAAGGACTTGAAAAGGTTAATTTAATTGTTCTTCCTAAATATGATAAGTACATTTAATATTCCTTTACTTTAGACAGACATTAACATCAGAAGGCCAAGGGTAATGAAAATGCTGACTAAAAGATTGTAAAATCCCATTTTTACCTGTATTGAAGCTTTTCTCTATTAACAAAGTGGTATTCCTTTAGAAGCTGAATTAACTCTTTCAACCTGTAGGCGTTTAATTTAGTATCCTGAAAGACACACTTTATAATATGCAACATGTTTAATTACCAAAGGACTCTACATATGTGGGTGAGGGGATAATTCTTTTGGTGTTAGCATTTTTATGGCAATATGCAATAAACTCATTGATTTTGTTACTAGATTTCTATACGATTTGAACTATTTAATATCAGTGTTTGTGCACCACAAAGTTCTTGGGAATATTCATAAATTATATTTTTTGGTTATCTGCCTGACATAAGGCAATGTGGGAAGTATTCTTAGAACTCAGTAAAATTATGCTTAATATTTTTATTTAAGCTTTGACCTAAAACTTAATCAGTGGCTTTATAGAATTCTCTTTAAATGCAGAAATTAATGGTGGATGATGTTCCTAGAATTTTCACTGTGAATTGAAATAAGTCTACGAGGATTTTTCATGGGAAAATGGGATCATGGATGATATATCCTTAACATGGTCTCATTGGCTACAATAGAAATGGACAAGAGCATCATATCTGAAACATCTACAAATGATATTAAAGTTTTCTGAAATATTTTTGTGCCAAATAAGTCATCAATCACATAAAATTACATCTATTGATATACTATCATGATATGCGATAAAGCATTCTCATTTAACTTCAGAATATTTTCCTTTCCACTAAAGGAGAAAAACATCAGTGCCATGGAGTTCGGGGGGGTTTTCAGGAAAAAATTGTAGCAAAGTTGGAGGAGATGTCAGGAAAAATTTAGTCACTTCTTATATTTCATCATTCTTTTAAGTAATTACTGTAACACTGCTTTCCTCTACATAAAATACTTTATAATTTACAAATGAAACTGGTGTCATCCTTCAAAGTAACCCCCTTCTGAAACTAAAAAATTATTCAAGCAACCATGCATTATTTGGGGAAACTATATTTTATGTTGCCTTGACACTAGAAAACTAGGAACATTATTTTTGTATCAACCTTCTAGCCCATGATTTATTTTATGAAAATGTGCTTTTGTTGGTATATTCTCCCCTCCCTCACCCATCCCCAGAACTCTTGAGAATACTGAAAATACTGAAAGGCACCACATGCCCAGTAATCCTACTTAGACTTTTATTATGTTGTTCTCAGAATATGTTTACTTAAGATAAAAATAACAGAAACATTAAATCAGTCAAGAGTCCAAGGATACTGAATTCCTCCGTATTCCCAACATTCCACTTTGAGTTTCTTTTCCTGTTCTCCTGGCATTTGCAGCAGTGGGAATTCCCTATGGTATGCTGCCCACTAGCCTGTTATTCATGAAGTCAGTTCCGCACTAGCTCTGTTGTACAGCCATTCATTCAAACAAATTCTCACCTGTTATTCTTCTGCTGTGGATCTTGCTCCCTGGTAACTTTGAAATCCATCATTCATTTTCATTATAGCACCTCAAGCAGTGCCGGCACATGGTGATAAATACTAAATATTTTCTGAATGAACTTGAAATAAATTCAGTCATAGCCATCTATTCCATTAATATTGGAAAAGAGGGAAGAACATTTTTTTCTTGATGCAGTGCTGTCTTTTTTTCCCCTCTCAAAGACCACCATCTTACTTTTCTTTGTCCTTTAAGTTTATTATTCTTGAAGGGTAGAGACACCACTGGCCTCTTTGAAGGCTCTCCACCCAATCAGATTCTTCATGTCCATGGAAGTTTCCAAGTAATGTTCCCTTCTTTGCTAATGACAGTCCATGGCTTAATTGTCAGCCAACTGATTAGAGCATTACCAAACTAGTGTATAATCTCCCTCTGATATTTCTCTTATTTTTTTTTCTCGTTCTCTGAGGCTTTTCAGAAAAGGTCCATGCTGGTACTTTGCAGGGGGAGGTTGAGAATGGGCATTATTCATGGAATCCCACTGTTGCTTTGAGCCAGGAAGACTTTCTCATAGGGCTCATCAGGAATTACAATCACTGATGTGAATCCATATGTGTGCTAACAACTAGGTGGTCCATAAACTAGACAGCATTTATGCAACTGGCAGGAAGCCATCATTGTGCATAGAGTGGCGATTGATTAATCGATCAATTGATCAATAAACAATACTAACACAAACTTCATATCTGTGTTTTGTACATCCAGAATTACCAAAAAACCACAATATGTTGTGTCTGTTCATGTTCCTGTGTATATAGGGCATATTTTAACATTACTCACCTCTTACCATATGCCAGCTACTTACACTAGGTGTTTAAAGCTGTACATGTTCCTGAGAGAGTGATTGATTTGGTTTTGTATTCTTGAAAATGGCACATCCCCTTACTTTAAAGGCAGATTGTGTGTATTCCAAAGCAGATCCATTATAAGTATGTAAATATTCCTGTACAGAGGCTAGAAATTCATAGCTTTTACCAAAGTGGATTCTCACTTCAGTGACTCATATTTAAACTCACTGCTAAAATGTTTCTTCTAAATGAAGTAATATTTAAGCTATAATTTCTAGCTGAGGAAGACAACTATTTCCTGATGAGACACTTAGGGATCTTGTTTTACGTTCTGTGTGCACATATTGAAAATTCACATTTGAGTAAAGTTCGGAATGTCAAGCAGACTGCCCAAATAAAAGGCAAATCCTCATAATGGTACAGCAAGGTAAAATTTAAATGATATGTTCGACTGGGTAAACATATTAGAAAGCTGTCTGAAATATGTATTTAACTAGCAGAAAGAACTATTTTATTCTAATGAATGAAAAATATCCATTCTTGTATGTGCATGTGTGTATGTATATATATGTCTGTTTATAATTTAAATGCTAAATTTGGAAATACTCCAGTCTTTCAAATGATTGATAACATACATTTACTAACTCCTATGGTGGTTTTATTTATGTGTTTTTGTTTTTTGCTTTTTGTTTTTGTTTTTGTTTTTGAGATGGAGTTTCACTCTTGTTGCCCAGGCTGGAGTGCTATGGTGCGATCTCAGCTCACCACAACCTCTGCCTCCCAGGTTCAAGCGATTCTCCTGCCTCAGCCTCCCAAGTAGCTGGGATTATAGGCATGTGCCACCACGCCCGGGTAATTTTGTATTTGTAGTGGAGACAGGGTTTCTCCATGTTGGTCAGGCTGGTCTCGAACGCCTGACCTCAGGTGATCTGCCCAGCTTGGCCTCCCAAAGGGCTAGGATTACAGGCATGAGTCACCGTGCCCAGCCTTATGTTTTAAGGAATGAAATTAAATATAGGAACTGAATCTAGGTGACACTGAATTTGTAATATACACTGACAAGTACTAACATAGGACTGGCAGGAACAGACACAGACCTTAAATAATCTTATTTCCTATGTCCTGCTTTTGTTGTGTAAGCGTTCTACAGCATTGATGTTACTTAAACTTGGCTTTGGAAATTCTGCAGTTACAGTTATTAGATATGCAAATTATGTCTATTCCTTTTATCCCAGACTCAGAAAGCACTGTCATTTTATGGCTTGCAAATGCTTCATAAGCCTCATGCTTTTCTGGGGAGTTTCCTAGTTAATAAGTAAATTAAATTTTTAAAAATAGGCTGAATATTTTATCACTGTGGCATTATAAACATTTGTCATCCATGTAGGGAACATTTTTCCTTCAGGCTCTGATTTGCAATTCATAATTGTTTCCTGTCTTATCCTTGTTCTCTCTCAATGGTACAAGATGGAGAAAAGATAGTTTTAGAGTATAGACATTTTAATCAATATTCAAATGGAATTAGAAGGCCCCAAGGTTTTCTGTGTATATGCATGGACATTCATCTCCACCGACCACCATTAGCAACAGTTGAAATAATAGGTGACTTCACAAGAGAGAAAGTATTAAAATATCATTTAGGTCATGCACGTCAAGCTAATTTTGGCATCACGTAATTCAGGGTTGATATTATTTAGATCGTTTCTTTTTTGGTATAACTACATGGGTAAATACAGCCTCTCGTTAGGGTTAAGCAATTGTGTCTTTAGCTCCGAAATCTCTTTACACTCAAATATGGCAGTAGGAATTCATTTGTTGGAGGAACTGTTCTTTCTCTTTTTAAACAGCTTTATCAAGATACATTTTATGTACCGTAAAAGTTCACCCTTTTGTAGAGGCCAAGTTTTCAGTAATATTTACAGTGTTAGCAAGCACCACTGTTCCCATAATCTAATTATGGAACATTTTTGTCACACAAAAAGAAAACTTAGGCCCATCAGCAGTCATTCTCCAGCCCCCACACCTGCTTCCATCACTCCCTTGCCCCCTGCCCTGACAACCACTGACCTACTTTCTGTCTCTATGGATTTGCCCATTCTGGACATTTTATACATAAATGGAATCATACAGTATGTGGTCTGTGAGTGGCTTTTGTCATTTAGCAGAATGTTTTCAAAGTTCATCCATGATGCAGTATGTATCAGAATTTTATTCCTTTTAATTGGTGAATAATACTTTGCTGTATAGATATACCGCATTCTGTTTACTCATTCATCAGTTGGAGAATATTTGGATTGTTTCCAGTTTGGAGGTACTATGAAGGATGCTATAGACATTTTTGTAAAAGTTTTTGGGTGATGTATATTTTCATTTCTCTTGAGCACGTAACTGAAAGTAGAATTGCTGGATCACATGGTAGTTTTATGTTTAATCTTTTGAGGAACTGCCAAACTGTTTTTCCAATGTGGCTGTACTATTATACATCCCTATTAGCAATATATAAATGTTTCAATGTCTTCACATGTACACCCACACTGGTTATTATCTGTCTTTTTTATTATTGTCATCTTAATGGTATGAAGAAATATCATATTTTGATTTGCATTTCCCTAATAATTAATGATGTTGA
Source organism: Pongo pygmaeus (assembly GCF_028885625.2). NCBI lineage: Eukaryota > Metazoa > Chordata > Mammalia > Primates > Hominidae > Pongo > Pongo pygmaeus. The sequence goes on from NC_072387.2 coordinate 103,851,093, forward strand.
GCATGTTTTGTTGAGTCTGTTAGCCATTTGCGTATCTTCTTTGGAAAAATGTCTACTCAAATCTTTTGCCTGTTCTTTAACAGGGTTGTTTGTCCTTTTGTCATGGAGTTGTGTATATGCTGGATACTAGACTCTTATCAGATATATGATTTACAAATATTTTCTCCCATCTGTTGGTTATCATTTTACTTTCCTGACAGTGTCCTTTGATACACAAAAGTTTTCATTTTTATGCATTTTTATGAAGTCCTATTTATTTTTTCTTTTGGTTTCATACTAAGAATTCATTCTTAAATCCAAGATCATCAAGAGTTACCCCATGCGTTTCTTTCATTTGCTCTTATATTTAGGTCATAGATCCATTTAGAGTCAGTTTTTATAGATGGTATGAGGTAGGGTAGGATCCAACTGCATTTTTTTGCATGTGGATATCCAGTTGACTCAATATGAGTTGGTGAGGATATTATACTTTCCTCCTTGAATGGTCTTTGCACACTTGTTGAAAATCAATTGGCCATAAATGTGTGGGTTCATTTCTGGTGTCTCAGTTCTATTTCACTGATCTGTATGTCTGTTCTTACACCCATACCACTGTGTCATTGTTGCTATTTTACAAAAATGCAAAACACTCTTAGAATTTTTTGACAGTACATTGTTGTTAACTATCTACACATTGTCATGCAGTACATCTCTAGAATATTTCCATCTTGCATGACTGAAACTCTATATCCATTGAACAGCAACTCCCATTTTCTTCACCCCCTATCCCCTGGTAACCGTCATTGTGCTCTCTGCTTCCATGAGTTTTTCTACTGTAGATACCTCATATAAGTAGAATCATGCAGTATCTCTCCTTTTGTGACTGGCTTATTTTACTTAGCATAATGCCCTCGAGGTTCACTCATGATGTAGCATATGATAGGATTTCTTTCTTTTTTAAAGCTGAATAATATTCCATTTATTATATACCATATTTTTTCTCATTCATTCATTGATGGACATTTAAGTTGTTTGTACCTCTTAGCTATTGTGAATAATGTTTCAGTGAATGAGAATCTAATGCCTCCACTGATCTGACAGGAGACGGAGCTCACACAGTAACAATTGAAGCATTGTTTTCAATGTTCTCTGAGAGCCTGTTTTCAATTTTTTGGAATAAATACCCAGAAGTGGCATTGCTAGGTAGTACTACACCATATTAGTTACTTTAGCTTTGCAGTACATTTGAAATCAGGAAATGTGAGTCCTCCAACTTAGCTCTTCTTTTTCAAGATTGACTGTTTGGGCATTTGCAATTTTATATGAACTTGAGGGAAAGCTGTCAGAATTTTGAAAGAGATTGCAATGAATCTATAAATTGCTTTTAAGTAGTATTGCTATTTTAACAAAATGTGTCTTCTAGTCCATAAACATGGGATGTATTTCCATTGAATTAGGTCATTTATAATTTCCTTCAGCAATGTTCTGTAGTTTTCCATGTAAAATTCTATCATTTCTTACTTGATTTATTCCCAGGTATTTTTAAGATGCTAATGAAACAATTTCTTTTTTTTTTTTTTTGAGATGGAGTTTCGCTCTTTTTGCCCAGGCAGGAGTACAGTGGTGCGATCTCAGCTCACTGCAACCTGCACCGCCTGGGTTCAAACAATTCTCTCTCAGCCTCCCGAGTAGCTAGGATTACAGGCGCCCACCATCACACCCAGCTAATTTTTGTATTTTTAGTAGAGATGGGGTTTCACCATGTTGGCCAGGCTGGTATCGAACTCCTGAACTCGTGATCCACCTGCCTTGGCCTTCCAAAGTGCTGGAATTACAGGTGTGAGCCACCGTGCCTGGCCAGTTTTCTTAACTTTCTTTTCCCATTGTTCATTGCTACTATATAGAAACCCAACACATTTTTGTGTGGTTAATCTTGTACCCTGTAACTTTGCTAGATTTATTTATTAGCTCCAGAAGGTTTTTTTGTGGATTCTTTGGGATTTCCTATATATACTGTATTAGTCCATTTTTATACTGCTATGAAGAAGTATTACTGGGTAATTTATAAAGGAAAGAGGTTTAATGGACTCACATGGCTGGGGAGGCCTCACAATCATGGCAGAAGGCAAAAGAGAAGCAAAGGTACATCTTACATGTTGGCAGGCAAGAGAGCTTGTTCAGGGAAGTCCCACTTATAAAACCATCAGATCTTGTGAGACTTATTCACTACCATGGAAACAGTACGGGGAAAACCATCCCCATGATTCAAAATTATCTCCTAGGCCCGCCCTTGATATGTGGGGAGTTTTACAATTCAAAATGAGATTTGGGTGGGGACACAGCCAAAGCATATGTTATAGGATCATGTAATCTGTGAGTAGAGAGAGTTTTTATTGTTGTTGTTGTTTTTTATTTTTTGAGACAGAGTCTCACTCTGTCACCCAGGCTGGAGTGCAGTGGCACCACCTTGGTTCACTGCAACCTCTTCCTCCCAAGTTCAAGCAATTCTCTGCCTCAGCCTTCCGAGTAGCTGGGATTACAGGCACCCACCACCATGCCTGGCAAATTTTTGTATTTTTAGTAGAGATGGGGTTTCACCATCTTGGCTAGGTTGGTCTTGAACTCCTGACCTTGTGGTCCACCCACCTCAGCCTCCCAAAGTGGCTACAATTTTCCATACAGTGTTAAATAGCAGTGGTGAAAGCAAGCTTCCTTGTCCTTATCTTAGAGAGAAATCTTTCAGTCTTATATCATTGAATATGATGTTAGCTGTGAGTTTTCATAAATGTCCATTATCATGTTTAGAGAATTCCCTTCTATTCCTACTTTTCTGTATATTTTTATCATAAAAGTGTGGTGGACTTCATTAAATTTCTTTTCTGCATAATTCAGATGATTGTGTGTGTTTTTCCTTTGTTCTCTTACTAGACATGTATTGTGTTGACAGTTTCTTATGTTGAATCACCCTTAACTTTCTGGGAGAAATCTCAGTTGGTTAGTATGTAGTATAATCCTTTTTTTTTTTTTTTTTCTGAGATGAAGTCTCACTCTGTTGCTCAGGCTGGAGTGCAGTGGTGCGATCTCCTCTCACTGCAACCTCCGCCTCCCAGGTTCAAGCAATTCTCCTACCTCAGCCTCCCGAGTAGTTGTACCTACAGGCACGTGCCACCACACCCAGCTAATTGTTTTTATTTTTAGTAGAGATGGGGTTTCACCATGTTGGCCAGGCTGGTCTCGAACTCCTGACCTCAGGTGATCCTGCCGCCTGGGCCTCCCAAAATTCTGGGATTACAGGCGTGAGCCACTGCACCGGGCTGTATAGTCCTTTTAATATGCTCTTGGATTTGCTTTGATAGTATTTTGTTAAAGACTCTTTTATCAACATATATAAGGGGTATTTGTCTATAGCAGGGGTCCCCAACCCCGCAGCCGTGGACTGTGGCCTGTTAGGAACGGGGTCACACAGCAGGAGATGAGCACCTGATGAGTGAGCATTACCACCTGAGCTCCACCTCCTGTCAGATCAGTGGGGCAATAGATTCTTATAGGAGTGTGGACCCTATTGTGAACTGCATATGCAAGGGATCTAGGTTGTGTGCTCCTTATGAGAATCTAACTAATGCTTGTTGATCTGAGGTGGAACAGTTTCATCCCACAACCATTTCCCCACCCCGCCCCCCACGCCTGTCCGTGGAAAAATTGTCTTCCACGAAACTTGTGCCAAAAAGGTTGGAGACCGCTGGTCTGCAGTTTTCTTTCCTTATTATGTCTTTGTCTGGCTTTGGTATCAGGTAATGCTGGTCTCTCTGAATGAGTTAGGAAGTGTTACCTCATCTTCTGTTTTTTGGAAGAGTTTAAGAAGGATTTTTCTTCATTCTTCTTTAAAGTTTGGTCGAATTTACGAGTTAAGCCATCTGGTTCAGAGTTTTTCTTTGTCCGGAGGTGTTTTATTACTGACTCCATGTCTTTACTTGTTATAGGTCTATTCATGTTTTTTATTTCTTCATGATTCGGTCTTGGTAGGGTGTGTCTTTCCAGGGATTTTTTGTATTAAGGTTATATAATTTGTGGGTATATATATTATATTACCACAAACTGAGTGGCTGAAAACAACGGAAATTATTTCATAGTTCAGGAGTTTAGAAGTATGAAATCAGATTGTCAGAAGCCAAGAAGTCAGAACTCAGGTTGTCAGGTGGTTCTTTCTGGATGCTTGGAGGGAAACACTGTCCCATGCCTCTCTCCCGGCTTCTGGCGGGTGGTTGCCAGTAATCCTTGTTACTCCTTGCTTATCAATGCATTACTCCAGTCACTGCCTCAATCTTCACATCATCTTCTTCTTTGTGTCTCTGGGTGTCCTTTTCTGTCTCTTACAGGGCCACTTTCACTGGATTTAGGGCTTATCCTAATGAAGTATTAGATCCTTACTTTATTTACATTGGCAAAGACCCTATTTCCTAATAAAGTCTCATTTGTAGGCTCTGGATGCACATGCATTTTGTCAGGATGCTGTTTAACCCACCACAGCATACAACTGTTCATAGCATTTTTATATAATCATCTTTATCTCCGTAAGATTGAGAGTAATGTTCCTTCTTTCATTTCTCATTTTAGTTACTTTTTCTTTTCTCTCTTTGATAGTCAGCCTAGCTGAAAATTGGTCAATTTTGTTGATCTTTTCAAAGAACCAGTTGTTGGTTCCATTGACTTTCTCTGCTGTTTCTCTATTTGCTTTTTTGTTTATCTTCACTCTAATCTTTATTATTTCTTTTCCTCTACTAGCTTTGGGCTTAGTTTTTTCCTTTTTTTTTCTAGTTCCTTAAGGTATAAAGTGAGGTTATTGATTTGAAATCTTTCTTCTCTTTTAACATAGGCATTTATGGCTATAAGTTTTGGCATGTTGTGTTTTCATTTTCATTCATCCAAGTATTTTCTATTTTCCCTGGTGATTTATTCCTTAACCCATTGTTTGTATGAAAGGTACGTGGTTTAATTTTCACATCCATGTGAACTTTTCAGTTTTCCCTCTGTTATTGATTTCTAGCTTCATTCCCTTGTGGTCAGAGAATATACTTTGTATGATTGCAATATTTTCCAATTTAAGACTTGAAATTTAGTGATGCTTTTTCGACTGAAATTTATCAGTCTCTTTCTTGACTAAGCGCTCTTCTGGTTGCTGTATGTTTTTATTAGATTCCAGTGTTCTGAAAAGTTGATTCTGTCATGTCATTTTTTGCTAGTTTTGCTGTTTTCTTCTGTGGCGGGACTAATTGTGGCACTGTGTCTGCCATTTTTGTGACATCACTCATCTTCCATGCTTATCTTATAGACATCTGTTACATGTCTTCCTTCAAGAGCCCTCCCTGTCTACTCTGGCTTCTCAGTTCTAAGCTAATTGTCCTTTTATGGGTTCCCTTTACATTGCATTTTCCCAAGATAATACTTATTTCCCTGAAATGACTGAACATGAACATATTCTGGGCATCCCAATAATGGCACTAGGTTTCTTCTTTCATCCCAGTAAATGGATGAATGAAGGTTGCACAAACGAATAAAGATTAAATAAATTTAATTTCCCGTGAGCTTACTACAAAGCCTATTTATAGGTTACTATTAAAGAATTAAAATCAAAAATACTTAACACAAAAGATACTTTACATGTAATTTAATCATTCGATAGGATCTGGTGATATAAGATTATGAGGAAAATCAAAAGATCATAATCACAAGAGTCATCTCAAATGACATATTATGACTCATTATGACTCTTATGAGTCATCATTTAATATGACTGTACATTAGAAACTGTGGAGGAAGGCATCAACTCTTGCCCAAAAGGACATTTAGAATTTATTCTAGCTGAATGTTTTACTTACATTAACTTATATATCTTTTGAGAGCAGAAGATAGATATGTTTATTTGATTATTTTGGTTATATGATTTTCATAGAAACAAGCATCTTCTAGGTGTATGTTCATTGTGTCTATGTATTATATATATATATAATATATAGACTTTTAACTTTCACATATTTTCTTGCTTATTTAATATTTTAAGAAACGGTCACGTATTACATTGACTACTATTAGGAATAGCTAATGTGAGCATCCATGTATGACATGAATGCTGGTCCAGATATAGAAATCTTAAGTGTATTAGAGACCTGAAATGAAATATTATTACATGGCTAAGAACATGCTATACCTCAAATCCCATTTAGAAAACATAAGAATTACTTGCTAAAACATTTTGACATACATGGCTAGCCAGGTAGATAAGTCTCTGTCCTACCCCACAATACAGCTTTATTAAGGGTTCTTTTTATATTCCTTGTTATGTTTCAATGTGTTGCACTTTAGCCATAAAAAAAAAATTAGTGAGTTTCCAAACGAAGAACTCAATGATTTTTGTTATTTTATTTACTTTTTGTTTATTTTACAAGGATCATTGGTTATAAATTTTACTATATTTTCAAGACTAGTAAACTGTAATATCAATTACAAAATAATAATATATGTCAATCATTATACACAAACAGAAGATTAAAAAATAACTAAATCCAAGATGTAATGAATTCTTATCAAAATCTCACTTAGTTGGCTCACAAACTTGTGTCTGTCTTTTCAGTAGTGGGAAAACTAAATTGGAACAATTGACTATTTTCTTTTTTCCCAACTAATATTGTAAATTCTTGGCAAAGGATTATTGTTTTCAAAATAAATTTTACTGTGTATCTTTAAGGTATATATCATGATGTTTAAGATACATGGACATAGCAAAATGGTTACTGTAGTGGAACAAATTAATATACCCATCATCTTATACCATCACCCATCCCCTCTCAGAGAATAGCTGTAATCTTTTTCTTTAGCAAAAGTCCTGAATACAATACACTAGTGTTAACTATAGTCTTCATTTTGTACATTAGATCTTTCAAATTGTTCATCCTACATAATTGCTACTTTTCATCCTTGACTTATATATCCCCATTTCCTGCCCCAATCCTAACCCTTGTAACCACCATTTTATTCTCTATCTCTATATAATTGACCCTTTTTCCCCGGATGCCACATATATTTGAAATCATGCAATATTTTTCTTTCTGTGTCTGGCTTTTTTCACTTAGGATAATGCCCTATATGTCCATTCATGTTGTGGCAGATGGCAGGAACTCCTTTTTTTAAGACTCAATGATATTTTATTGTGCATATATACCAACTTCTTTATCCATTCTTCCCATGATGCACACCTGTGTTATTTTCATATCTTGGCTATTGTGAATAAAGCTGCAATAAACATGGAAGTGCAGATACCTTTACAAGGTGGTGATTTCATTTCCTTTGGGTATATATAACCAGAAAAGGGATTACTGGACATTATACCTGTTTTTATTTTTAGTTTCTTTAGGAACCTCCATATTGTTTTCTATAATGGCCACATCAATCCCTTTTCTCATCAACAATGTACAAGGGTTCCATTTTTCTCCACACCCTTGCCAACACTTGTTATCATCTGCTTTTATCCTAACAGGTGTGAGATGGCATCTCATAGTGCATTTCTCTGATGACTAATGATGTTGGGAACCTTTTCGTGTTCCTGTTGGCCGTTTTTGTGTCATCTTTGGAGAAATGTCTACTTAAGTCCTTGACAAAAGATTATGAACAGCATGTAAAAGTTAGGTGAGAGCTCAAATAAGTATAAAAAAGAATGTTGTCATCATCAGCTTATTCTTTGACCCAAGTTTATTTCCCAGTTTACTATGACTATCTGGAAAGTTACAGCTACATTATTTAAAAAATAAACAAAAATCCACATTACCAACTAAAAAAAATAATCTCAGCTTTTTATTTCTAAAGAGGGATTGTGTTCTTTATTGTTGCTAAAAGAACACATTTTTTTCAGTAATTTTTTTTCTAATGGTCCATAAATTTACAAATAGTCCTCATAAGCACTCTAAACTTGAGGTGTTATTCTATTTTAAATTTTAAGTATGAGTTTTTAGAACTCTTTTCTTTATTTTGGTTTTGCTAAACATATAGACTTATCTAATTTTTCAGAGTTTTTTTTTTTAGTGTTGGATGTGTTACACAAACCAGTTGGTGGATCATTTTGGATCATTGACATCTATTCAACTTAAATACTGGTATAAATATTATCCGGAGGAAACTCATGATAAACTTAAAAGTACATGATACACCCATAGAAAGGCTAAAATAGTGACAGTCACATACACTGTAAAAATTTGGATAAAACTGGAGGTCTCACATATTGCTGGTAGAAATGTAAGATGTTACAAAAAAGCTGGAAACAGTTTAGCAATTTCTTACAAAACAAAACATACTCTTACCACCATGTGATCCAGCAATTGCACCCTTGGGCACTTCTTTCAGAGAAATGAAAATTTATATTTCTACAAAAACCTGTACATAAATCTGCATAGCAACTTTATTCCTAATAAGAAAGTAATGGAAACAACCCAGATATCCTTCAGTGGGTGAGTAGTTAAATAAATTCTGATACATCCAAATAATGGAATACTACTCAGCAATAAAAAGAGATGAACTATTAATATATGCAACAAGTTGGATGGACCTTGAGGGCATTATGCTCAGAAAAAAAAAAGTCAAGCTCAAAAGGTTACGTATTGTATGGTTTTATTTATATAGAATTCTTGAAATGACAAAATTATAGAGTTGGAAAATAGATTAGTGGTTGCCAGGTGATGGGGACATTAGATGAGGCAAAGGTAGCAAAAGGGAGTTCTTTTATGGTGATAGAACAGTTCTGTATGTTGATTGTAGTGGTGGTGGTTCCACAAATGAATACATGAAATAAAATAGCATAGAACTGTGTATAGACACACACACACACACATACACACACACAAATGAATACAGGTTCATAAACTCTAAAATCTGAATGAGGTCTACAGACTAGTTAATAGCAATGCACTAATGTCACTTTCCTCATTTTTATATTACACAACAGCTATATAAGATGTCACTATTGAGGCAAGTTGAAGGAAGGATACACAGGAGTTTATTATTTTTTAAACTATTTTTGAGCTTATATTAATTTCAAAATGAAAAGATTTTTAAAGAGTATCTATTGTACAATTATAAAACACTATGAAAAATAGAGATGTCTCCTCACACAATTGGCATTTAAAGCAACATTTTCAGAAGCTTACTTTTAAAAGTCTTCAGTTTGAAGTGATGATTTTTATTTTAATTCAAGCATGCAGTTGTGTAAGCTCAAAAGATGTGATTTGTGAACATGAAAGCTTCAACTCTGATCCCCTGTGCTCCATTTTCTTCTTCTTCAACTGCCCTTTATTTGACCAGGAAGGATGTCATTTCCAGAAGTACTCGGAGACCCACATTTAACTTGAACAACATTGTTCTTTCAGATTATTAAGGCTGTTCAATTTTCTCTGTTGGTTGCTACCCCGAGTTGGAGACTCTTCTGAAATGTCAGACTGAGAAAATAGTACCGGTTCCAACACAATGAAAAAAACAAATGAAAAGCTTTGGAATGAATGCAATCAATAGCCTTTGAAAACAAAGTTAAAAAGCAACAATTGAATGCTAAGGTGTATAAAATCATCATGTTCTTTTTTTAATTTGAATATCAATGTGGCCAAGAAATGGGGAAGCACAATAGAGCATTTGATTCAATAAGCACTTAACAAATACCCAAGTCATCATTGTAATACCTTATATGATGTGCATGTTGTACGTAGCACAAGGTTATAAAATGTGTAGCAGTGAAAGTTATCAAAATGAATGAGACAGTCCTTGGCGTCCAAGAGATCTCAAATTTATATCCCCAATATTGGCAAATGCTCTAGGTTCTAATACCAGAACACTGAGTGAGAAGCACAGCATCGTATAATACCAATGGCGAGGTAACCAAAACCCAACAGATTCAAACGTAGAAATACCTTAGTTAGCCCAAGTGAAAACTGGGTAGTCTTTGGAGAAAAGCATCAGTCAGGAGAGAAACTGCAAAGGCTGTAGAAAATAAAATCCTGTGGTAAAGGTTTGCAAGTTAGTAACCACGCCCAGTAAGTTTGCAAGATAGCAACCATGCCGATAAGGAAAATGTGTAAGAATTTTAAATTTCACATTAATATTGTCTGAGGAATGCAAAATTCTTTTTCCTGTTTTTTTTTTTATTTTCTTTTTTTGTGAATGGCTTGGGACACATGTGATAAAGGAAAATTTTGAAACAGTGCTGCTCAGTTATGGGTAAAACTTGGCACTATCTCCCATCCAAGTACTAACCAGGCCCAACCCTCCTTAGCTTCCAAGATCAGGTGAGATTGAGTGCGTTCAGCATGGTATGGCCTTGGACAAATTTGGCTCTGTCTACAAAATAGCCTGTCTGGAGATTACATAATGGCATTAATATATCCTTAAAAGAAAAGTCAACAGACTCCTCACCTTTACACTCATTTGTTGTTTCTGTTTTGTTGTTGGAAAATGAGTTTTAGAATTAATCGATAGGAAACCATTCTATGAATACCTTTATAAAGAAAGGCCAATTATATTTTACCTCACTTATTTGACTTAGAGTATTTTACTCACTGACTTTCTATTGTTGATCATGTTGATTCTATTTTATTCAAGCCAGTATTGAATTATCAGGAAAAGTAAAAATGAAAAAGATATTACTCTGGGATAAAAAAAAATTAAAGGATAATACTTTGGCATGAAAAATGAGGTAGGTTAATGAGGATGGGTCGAAGGATGGACAGATGTGTGAAAAAACAAATGTAGAAAAATGTGAACTGTACAATCTAGGATATGTGGCTGTGAACTGTGAAAGTCTTTCACCTATTTTGCATGTTTGAAAACTTTCATAAAATTTTGGAAAGAAAATGCAAAAAAACTCAAAAGGACAACTAGAAATTTTAGTGTGTAAATAGACAGCTTTATTTCCTAAAATAATTTTTTAGTGATTTTGTCAACGTACTGGGTAAAATTAAGAAAATGTTACAGAAACCAAAGGCTTGCATTAAAAATTTCAAAATTATTCTAGGTAAGGGATGGAATCATAAAGAAATAGCTGTAGTAATTGAAAGTATCCATTTATGTGGAAACATTTCTTGTTGTTCCATCAATACACTGGTGTTATGTTTCTTCAGCATCTGAATGTTGTTACCTGTGAGCTCAAGTCCACCACTCTCCAAGAGGGCCAAATGATACAAATTAGATTTTTTCCTCAGATCTAGAATGCAAGTACAGCAATGTATAGTTACTTGACTAAAACATCAAAGTGATATGGAACCAACGAAATGAATATGGCAAAAATTTTTACATCTAGTCATGAATAAGAGAAGTTTTCTGTATTTGCTTTCTAATTTTGGTCTCCACTATCTTGTATGAGTTCATTTTCACACACTACTATAAAGAACTGCCCGAGAGTATAATTTTTTAAAGGAAAGAAGTTTAATTGACGCACAGTGCAGCATGGCTGGGGAGGTCTCAAGAAATTACAAACATGGCAGAAGGGGAAGCAAACACATCCTTCTTCACATGGTGGCAGCAAGGAGAAGTGCCAAGCAAAAGGGGAGAAACCCCCATAAAACCATCAGACCTGGTGAGAACTCACTCACTATCACAAGAATAGCGGAATGAGAGGAACTGCCCCCATGATTCACCTCCCATGATGTGGGGATTATGGGAACTACGATTCAAGATGAGATTTGGGTGGGAACCATATCCTGTCTTAAATATTCCTTCCTCTTGAAGTCAAATTAGAATTTTTAATGAGTCTAAAAAAAGCCCTTATTGGTTTAGAATTGATTAATTGAGGAGCCCTGATTTTCTGATCCAGGGCAAATAGCATTTCATTGTCAGTGGATACGTAGCTCCTCTGAATTACTGCAAGGATTGCTTCTCACATTTAACACTGGTCCTTGAAATTTTCCATGAATTTTCCAGAAGTGCAAAAGCTGCAGATGCCCAAAGATGGTACCTTGGCAGTTCCGTTGCTTCTAAGCAGGCCTGGATCTCAGAGATCTCAGAGAAGTTGATATTGATCTTTGAAGAAACGTTATATACAAAGGAAATATATCTGCCAACCTCCTTTAGAAACAGGGTCAAATAACCAGTTGGAAAATTTTCTGAAGGTGTCACATTAAACTTTAATAATACTTACATTTTTATGGGGCTTTTAACTTTGCAAATTGCTTTCACATGCATTATCTCATTCCATGTTCTATGGCAATGAAACAGTGTCTAGGCTTTAGGGCTGAATTACAATGACATCGATATGAAAATGTTCACAGGGACATGCAAAAAAGTTATTACTATGCCAAGCAGAAGAATTCAACAGGAATTGAATGGATTCAAGATCAGTAATTACAAAGGGTTAAGATTCTGCTTGTGGTTTATCACTGCTATTTTGTCTTTTTTTCCTCCTCTTTATCTTTCTTATTTTTGATTTTCTTTTTCTTTGCAATAAATCTGCAGGTCAGCCCAACCCCAGGGTGCATCCGTGCCCTCATGAAGATGCTGTACTGCCCATACTGTCGGGGGCTTCCCACTGTGAGGCCCTGCAACAACTACTGTCTCAACGTCATGAAGGGCTGCTTGGCAAATCAGGCTGACCTCGACACAGAGTGGAATCTGTTTATAGGTAAGAAGTGTTTAAGTGGATCCGAGAACAGAGACGGGACAACAGCAAGTGTTTATGGGGCTTGATGGGTGGGTCAGAAGTTATAAGAAACCAGACACGGTGGTTCACATCTGTAATCCCAGCACTTTGGGAGGCCAGTGCAGACAGATTGCTTGAGCCCAGGAGTTTGAGGCCAGCCTGGGCAACATAGTGAGACTCCCATCTTTACAAAAAATAAAAAGTAAGCTGGGCGTGGTAGCACACACCTATGGTCCCAGCTGTTTAGGAGACTGAGGTGAGAGGATTGCTTGAGCTTCGGAGGTCGAGGCTACAGTGAGCTGTGATTGCGTCACTGCACTCCAGCCTGGGTGACAGAGTGGGACCCTGTCTCAAAAAAAAAAAAAAAAATGTTATGATGACTTTTAGAGACTAGGATGATTTTTAACACCATGTTTAGCAAATTATAAACATTATTTTATATTTTCCTTATGTTTTTACTGTATATTATATGGGACAGTCCTGTTAAAGATTGTGCACCCCAGCTATATTGAGCTAACTGTCCTCTCTGATGAAAACAAAAGTAATCTTGTTGAAGTTCCGTGCACTCCCGTGAGAAAGGACGCTTTAGAAAAGAATCTTGTAAAAAAAAAAAGTCCACTGTACTATTTCTTTTTGATTTGTATTACCTCAACATAGCCACCATATTAGCAAACAACTCTTTCCTTGAACTCCTAGAATGAAAATAGATCAATACTTTGGCTAAAATATGCAAATTTTCTATCTCATTCTGTGGAAAAGAAGGCTTTAAGCACACAAGCATGAAACAACCTTCCAGTCTCTAGAAGGCAGGAGGCAGAGAGGTGGGGAGAATGGAGGGGAAGGTCTCTGAATCAAGGCTCTGTTCTTGGGTTGCAGAAATCATTCAAGGGGTTGCATGACCCAAAGATAGTTCCCAAATTGCCATCCAAGGATAAAAGGACAAATTTTTTAGGCAGGCTTCTCCCAGGAAAATACACAGGACTTGAAAGAGTAAATGTGTTTTCTCCCCCTCTGTCAAATAGCCTTCAAATAAAAGTACTTTCAATTGCATTTACTGCAATTACACAGTGACAAGCAGAGTGGTGAAAATAGCAGCGGCATTTGTCAGCCTCTGAGGGCCTTCGTCATTTATGCAAACCTCTAAACGAACATGCACGAGTAGAGTGTTCTGACAACTAAGATTTGCGTAGGATAGAAAAAAGATGTTAGAATTCAGAAAAACTGAAGCTCACTGTACAAAGATGTGCTTAGGTTAACAGGCCTCAGCTCTGATAATGAAACCCATTGGCTAATTCACCATTTTGCTTAGGAAGGCCAGAGGAAATGGTTTTATTTCAGAAAGAATAAATTGAAGTGCTGTTACCTCTCCCCACAGTGGGAGAACAAAATCTGTTTGTATGATCATGAGTTACTTTATTTGAAAAATGAAGGAATTTTTAAAAGTTAATCATTAAGGTATCCTTCTGACATAAAATGACATGATTCTTTACTAAGATTTTTTTTCTTTGCTAAAATTGTGGAGGGGGTATGAATTTTTAAAAATAAACTTGATCTTAGAAGATTTAGATTTTTTAGCAAAGACAGAATACCCAACTAATGCTGATAAAAAGGTACACTCATCAAGAAATCTAAAAAGATCTGCTTATTTTAAAGTCAGATTAAACCTCATAGCATCATTTGGAGTCATATAGTCATCCATATTTTTGGTTGAAATGCCCTAATTCCTAGCACAGTTCAGTTGGCTTCAGTCAGTCTGCAAGTTATTGAAGAAGATGGGCTTGTGGATTTTGTTACTTAGAGCAGGACATGATTAAGAATGAGAATGTAGGCTTTTTAACTTGTAAGAGCCACAGTGACTTCTTAATTGGCTTTTTGTCCTCAGTGCTTACTGGCTGTTTGAACGGAAAACAAATCCTTACGCTTTCGATCAATTGAGTTTCCTAGATACCGATTTGATGTGAAATTGAATGTCTGGAAAATCACTGGATTCAAAAACTAAAATTTGAACCCACTATGTGTTGCTGGATGTACTTTAATGAAAAGCAAGTGTGGTGGTTCGTCCTATATGAACGTATTTCATACCCTTTCTTCCCGTCTCGTGTCTCGTTTTTTGTTTTTGTTTTTGTTTTTTTTTTTTTGAGATGGAGTCTTGCTCTGTCGCCCAGGCTGGAGTGCAATGGCAGGATCTCGGCTCACTGCAAGCTCTGCCTCCCGGGTTCATGCCATTCTCCTGTCTCAGGCTCAGCCTCCCGAGGAGCTGGGACTATAGGTGCCCGACACGACACCCGGCTAATTTTTTGTATTTTTAGTAGAGACGGGGTTTCGCCGTGTTAGCCAGGATGGTCTCGATCTCCTGACCTCATGATCCGCCCGCCTCAGCCTCCCAAAGTGCTGGGATTGCAGGTGTGAGCCACCTTGCCCTTCCCCTCTGTCTCTTTTTTTTTATTAGTCCTAGATGTCTTTGAGAAAATTCTTCCAGTTTTCCTTCTTTGGGTTCTGCTGTGGCATTGAGAATTGACCACCAACATAGACTTATGGAGAAAAATGTGTTCTTGCTAATACTTGTCTGGGTGTGAAGCGTTAGTTCACAAATTTATGGCATGAATTAGTCAAATGTGCCAACTCCATTTTCCACACAGATACATCTCAGATGACAGTGTTACAGTGTTCATAAATGCAGCAGCAAAGATCAGTGAGCAAATCGGTAATCCAACAAAAATTATATATAATAGCCCTCTCTCTGCGTAGCACCTGCAGCCCATCACTTTGGGCTTCTGGCATCTCTTCATCAAAACCTTCACTCCTGTTGCTGTCAGTTGCGTGTACTTTCCCTGCCAGCTACACAAATGTCCCAGTTTGTACATTTTAGAGATGTTTTTCTTTAATTATAATGTGCCTATCTAAAATGTTAACAGTGGTATGCAATCGACCGTCAATAAAAACAAGAGTCAAATTGGGGGCACATCCTCCCCGTCTTTACAATGCCACAAACTAGTTGAAAGTGATTAGTGACTGTTTAGAGTTCAGTCGGTGTCTGGATCATGTCAAAAGAAAGTTAAGTGTTTTAAGCATTCCAGTAAAAACCTCTGGTATTCCAACCACTACTGAAGTTCTGTAGTTGGGGCGTGTGTGCGTGTGTGCGTGTGTGCGTGGGTGTGTGCGTGTGTGTGTGCGTGTGCGCGTGTGTGCGTGTGCGTGTGTGCGTGCCTGTGTGCGTGTGTGTGCATGCCTGTGTGCATGTGCATGTGCGTGCGTGTGTGCGTGCATGCGTGTGCGTGTGTGTGTGCACACGTGTGCGTGCGTGCACGTGTGCGTGTGTGCGCGTGTGTGTGCGTGTGTGTGCATGTTCTTCGAAAAAATCAGGAGTCTATTTAGGATGCATTTTCATAGTCCTCCTCCAGCAAGTTTAACTCAGTTCCCTGCACAGAGGAATTGCTCAAAAGATTCTTACCAAGTTAACTGTTATAAGAAAAAGAAACTCCATTTTTACATGAAGAACTTTTCTTTGAAAACTTCCTTACAACATTGAAAAAATGCAGCTAGACCTATTTTAGAGTACTTAAAAATCCTCATCAGCCTCAGGCCCGCCCCTTCACTTGCTTTGTAGTAAGTAGTGTATGGGGTTCCCCAGGATGAAGCACAACCCAGATTCCACTTGCTGCTTCCAAATGAATGGTGTATTCCATAGCACCCCTGAGCTAGGCAGGACCAGAAGAAACAGGAGAGTGGCTTTTAGCCTATTCTCACTATTAGAAACTATGCAGTGCGGTAGGAGAAAACCCTGTTTTAAGGCATTAACAGTCTCTGCTCAGGCACTTATCCCAGGTGTTGCTGTATTTTCACACACAACTTATCCCAGCCTAGCTTTTGCATGCTGCCAAATGCAAAATGGTTTTCTTGAAAAATGTTTATGTTAAATTAAAATCTCCTAGAGAGAGAAAGAGTTTGTGGGCAGAACTCGCTTCAGTAATATCCTGTGGTTTTTTTGAGTGTTTGGCATTGTTATCAACGCTCCATAGATAAGAATTGTTCTATTTCACAAGAGGCCGTGTTGCAGATTACAACTAGCTCATGAATGCAAAAGTCAAGGCTGAATTACATTTATATAGCTATAGTAAATCTTACATCTACTTTAAAATTGAGGATGTGTGGGACAGCCTCCTGCAAACATCTGGTACCTTCTAAGATTTTATAGACTATGAGAACCAGAGAGAGATTTCTAAAAGATGTTGCCAATGAGGAGAGGCAAAGGTTGGTGAGACAAAAGCAGGGATTCTGTATTATTGCATACTACTTTTTATCCCTTAGAGTTATAGAATGCTTCTAACAGCAAGTATAAAAGTGAGACCTGAGTGTTTTTGTCCCAATTATGCAACCTAATTTTTTAGGCCACACCAGTTAGCAAAGACCCTAATAATCCAACTCACTATATTGGGTAAGCTAGGCATATACATTTTTTGCCCTTAGGGAATTTAACATAGTTAAAATAATTATAACAAACTATGACAAAGTGTTAGGATAACAGAAGCATGGGATGCTAAGCCTTTACTCGGCTGGGGGACTTAACTTAGTCTGCGGGGGGTCAGAGAAGCCCTACTTTGTTAAGTGTAGAATAAAATAGCAAATAAGATTGTATTGAATTGGCATTGTCAAACATAATTGATGTTAAATAGCCACAGCATATATAATTGTTACACCAAAGCCCTCAGACAGTTCCAGTTTCCCGTGTCACTCTCAATAGGTCTAGCATGATTTGTCAGTGGTTCTTAAATGCTTGTTTGTTTTATTTTTGACATTTTCTGTGATCAAGTCTTACCTCCCCACTACTACTGATTTGAACTGATGAGATTTGTGTTATTTTTCATCAGAAAAAAGTTGAGTTATCTTGATTTAGATGCCCTCCAAAGGGCGTTGTGGGGGAAGCCAGCAAAGCAGCTAGTGTTTTTAAATTTAAGCCTTGGGCACTCATAGACCAGATATACCAGTGATATCAAACTTTCTGGGCTTCTTCTTTTCAAACTTGCCAATTATTAAGTTGCCAGGCAGCCCAAAGACTAAAAACTGTCGTAAGAGTATCAAACATGAAACCCAAGGTGGGCACTGCATCTGTGGCAGGCCGAGAGACCCTGCAGTGGGCACTATTCACTGATTCTCTCACATATTCATTAGTCCAACACATGTTTACTAAGTGCCTACTTTGGACTTTGTTTTGGTTTAGGCATGGGAATGGAATAGAGAACAGATAAGGCCACTGTTTGCTGAGAACAGTACCCAGTATATGTTCTTTGAATCGAATAATGGACCCAACTGTACAGAGAAATGGAAGGGAATATTCTAAGAGGCTGTTCTATTTTACTTTGTAAGTCTATTCTTTTAATGGAAGTATGACTAATTCAGTAATTTAAAATTCACATATCCCTGTTGTTAATGGACTCATGAGTGCAGGGATGGCAGAAACAAATCAGATAATGTACCTGATTCTTTCATTGTGACAGCTGCTATCAAATTATAAATTAGAGCCAGCCACAAGGAAGCTGTGTTAGGTCAGTCCAATGACTAGTGTCATGTAATGAATGGCTACTTGGTGCACAAATGACTTTCTTGGAACCTACAGGAGTTGTCAATTCTCATGGTAATTTGTGCATTTGTAACTTTGTGTTTGGGAAAATGTTGCTAGATAAGCCTTATTTGATATTAGAAAATAAACATTTATTGTTTCTACTGAGGAAACTCAGATTTTCTTTTATAAAATGTACAGGACTGTGTTATGTTGCATTTCAGGAGATAAAATAGGTAGAAGGAACGATTTCAAGCATTTGTGTAAGATACTGTTCTTTCAAAGACCTTCTCAGGCATAAAAGTCCATAATATAAATCTGACAAGAAACTCTTTTAGTTACAAATAATTCCGTAGTAAATATGATATGACACTGGCTGCTATTCCTGAAATACCATGTTACAAAAACCTCTAGAATCTAAACATAGAAAATGATTTCCTTTAAACCAAAGAAAAGGAAAAACCCAAGAGCTTATATATCAGCAAACTTTCAAGGCTTCTTCATCTCTACTTTATGTAATACAAGAGCCTATTTAATAATACAGTCCAGAAACGCAACCCTGAAATTGAGGAACAAAAGCCAAAGCAATTATTTGAAAATCTGTTCTGTTAGCTAGAGGACTCGCATTTGCCCTTGCGCATTCCTGAAAGCACCAGGAAAGACTTTTTTAAAAAAACAAAGAAGAAAAACTAGGCATTACCATTCAGGACATAGGCATGGGCAAGGACTTCATGTCTAAAACACCAAAAGCAATGGCAACAAAAGCCAAAATTGACAAATGGGATCTAATTAAACTCAAGAGCTTCTGCACAGCAAAAGAAACTACCATCAGAGTGAACAGGCAACCTACAAAATGGGAGAAAATTTTCGCAACCTACTCATCTGATAAAGGGCTAATATCCAGGATCTACAACGAACCCAAACAAATTTACAAGAAAAAAACAAAGAACCCCATCAAAAAGTGGGCGAAGGACATGAACAGACACTTCTCAAAAGAAGATATTTATGCAGCCAAAAAACACATGAAAAAATGCTCACCATCACTGGCCATCAGAGAAATGCAAATCAAAACCACAATGAGATACCATCTCACACCAGTTAGAATGGCAATCATTAAAAAGTCAGGAAACAACAGGTGCTGGAGAGGATGTGGAGAAATAGGAACACTTATACACTGTTGGTGGGACTGTAAACTAGTTCAACCCTTGTGGAAGTCAGTGTGGCGATTCCTCAGGGATCTAGAACTAGAAATTCCATTTGACCCAGCCATCCCATTACTGGGTACATACCCAAAGGACTATAAATCATGCTGCTATAAAGACACATGCACACGTATGTTTATTGCAGCATTATTCACAATAGCAAAGACTTGGAACCAACCCAAATGTCCAACAATGATAGATTGGATTAAGAAAATGTGGCACATATACACCATGGAATACTATGCAGCCATAAAAAATGATGAGTTCATGTCCTTTGTAGGGACATGGATGAAATTGGAAATCATCATTCTCAGTAAACTATCGCAAGAATAAAAAACCAAACACCGCATATTCTCACTCATAGGTGGGAATTGAACAATGAGAACACATGGACACAGGAAGGGGATCATCACACTCTGGGGACTGTTGTGGGGTAGGGGGAGGGGGGAGGGATAACATTGGGAGATATACCTAATGCTAGATGACGAGTTAGTGGGTGCAGCGCACCAGCATGGCACATGTATACATATGTAACTAACCTGCACGTTGCGCACATGTACCCTAAAACCTAAAGTATAATAATAATAAATTAATTAATTAAAATTTAAAAAAAAGAAAATTGCAGAAAGGTCAAAAAAAAAAAAACAAAAAAACAAAGAACACTGTTTTCTGTCAGGTGAAATCTAACACCATCCAACCCTCTGTCTTTCTTTTACAGTCATTGACTCAATATTTCTCATTTCTTGTGGGCATTTATCATATGTTGTGTTCTCATGTAATGCTGGCAGGATGCATAAGCAGTACTAACTACTTGCTGAAAGAAAGAAAAAAGAAAGAAAGAAGGAAGGAAGGAAGGAGAGAGAGAGAGAGAGAAAGAGAGAGAGAGAGAGAAAGAGAGAAAGAAAGAAAGAGAAAAGAAAGAAAGAAAACAGTTGGCTGGCACCCAACAGCCTGTCGCTGGCTACATTTGCTGTCAATTACCTAAGTTTAGAAAACGGTTTACTCTGAACTCTGCATATGTGAAAGTGTTTTTATGTGATACAATAGGGTTAATGCCTTAAGGTTGGTGGCATAATGTGTGGGTATTCAGCAGATATAGAGACAGGCATTTCTTAACCTCTGAACACTTACTAATGTTGATCTTGAGGCAACAACTCAAGGGATTCACAGAAGCACAATTTCTATTTTGAATCAAGCAATTTTCCCATGGATCAAAGGAGGCAACATACATCAGACCTAAAATTGCTGGATATAATAGGCAAGTCGTCATTCTAGGGGATGTGTGTGTGGGTGTGTGTATTTCCTTTACGCCCAATTCCAACTTTTGTTCATCCATTTATTTCTAGTTCCTGTACGCTCAACTTCTATGCAATTAATAATTGTAATTGTTCTATTTCTTATTTACTGATTACTGTAAATGATATTGTGTAATCGAGATTTTCAAGATGAGATTTATGGTACAAAATAATATGGCACAAAGCAATGGTCTGAAATGAGGCATACCTATTGTGAAACTAAAATTCATTAGGAAGCAAAATATTTCATGTATAATAGGAAGTTTACTAAATATAGATATAAATATATATTAAAATATATATAATAGGAAGTTTACTAAAGTACGTCTTATGCCTTATCAAGCTTTTTAATTTCTATGAGAACCAACAACAGAAGAATTTAGTTGACCAAGAGAAAGCAGAGCACATTAAAACTATTCAAGGTAGTTAGAGAATTTGCCTTTGAATTTGGAATTTTGCATTTTGATTTTAGTTTACTCTTCAATGTATTTTCTATAGGTAGTTTAATTTATTTATATATAAAACGTACTTGTTTTTAGTAATTGACGTTTGACTTTAATAACATGTTACAATTTTCACTGTCATGTTTTCAAATTCAAGCTATGACACAGGTGCCTGACTTTTGTCATGCCAAAAGAAAATATTTGATGATTCTTTACAGTGGAATTAAATCTATTCCAAAAGGCCCAGAAACCCGGGCAAAAATCTTAACACTCTGCACATTAGCCCAATGACATTCTTAGCTATTCCAGTTTTAGGAGATAAAAGGGACATGTGATAGCAGAAATTATTGCGATGTAGAACTAGAAAGTAAGGAACATAGAGCTAAGTAACTGGATCGTTAAAGAAAACATCAAACCACATAGCTACTCACAAATAGCAAAGTTGTAGCAAGTCCCACGGCCACCATAACCAGAGTCCTTCATGTGGTGACCAATATAATAGAATAAAGGAAGGCGGTTCACCTCCTGAGGCATTTAGATTACTTTAAAAGTCTCAAGATTAGCAGCTAAAGTGAAAAGCCTTATTTTAACCCAAATAATAAATTAACACATCTTTGTGCAATGTGGCAACATTTTATTAAAATATTTTAATTATAAAAGTGTTAAATGATGGTACTTAGACTTCTTTTCCGACAAACATAGTATTTACTTTGAATATGTGTGTGTGTGGATATGTATATTTCGATTGCTCTAAAACCTCCTTTAATTCATAGTTATCTCAAAAGTAAAACTGCTAATCATGTCTTTATATTTGAGTCATTTTTGAAATGAGTTTGTTTTTCCTCAGGGTTCTTTCTTTAACAATTATAAAAGAGACTGCTGTAATCTCTTCATCTGGCTGTCTTTGTGACTTGTTTATTGTGAACAACTCTCTAAGGAACCGGGGTGGAAACCAGGTTAGAAGAGACGGCCTCAGTGACTTATTTTAGTGGTTAAATAGATCATTTCCTTTTGTTACTCTAAAGAGGGAGTAGGTATAAGTATTAATGGAAGTAATTTAAGCTTTTGGGAACCTTCATGGTATATGAAAACTTGTGGTTGTAACTCATTTAAAAATATTGTGTCCCTAGATACTTGGTCAGATAGCCAGGAGAGAATTTAAATTAAAATAGAGCATGAAATATGCCTTGTCCTTCAAATAACAGCTTATATATAAATCCCACATGAAAAAGATATGTCTTCGATTTTTTTCTTTGCATAGATTTAAATAATTTGCTACGCTAAGGATTTCCTTTATTATAACCTCTGAAGAAGTGAAAATTAGAAAGAGAAATGAAAAGTAAGTAGTTGAATATATGGCATCACCCCAAGCAGGAATATATCTGTACGCATCACATTTTTATTCTTTAAGAGGCAGGAATCTTCTAGAAAGATAACACCGATAATTAGATGCCAAATAAGGCTGTCAATATTCACCACTAAAATCTCAATGCTCGGGAAATTAGCTGATTTGAAAAAGGGCCTAATAATTCTGCTGGGTGAAATGAGTAAATCAGCAGATGTGAGAAAGTTTTAGAAGTAACAATGGCTACCCATTTGGTCGCCAGAGCTGATATAGTTTTCAGACTGAATGAATCCTGGCAGTGACCCTCTCCTACCTCAGCACTACATTTATCTTTTGGATTGTTTCACACCAGCTTGAAGAGATTAGTTATCTCATAGGAAGCAAAATCTCTCTTTTCTACCTGAGTTCATTGACTTCGGGAGGAGGGTATTCTCAAAATCCACCACAATCGTTCAACTAAACAGCTCTTTGTAGCCCTTGGTATTATCACTGGTACATGTGTATCCTGGTTCTTTAAATTCAGTGCCTCTAGTTATTGTTAGATCAGTTTCGTCTTTAAAATAGTTGAGTGTTCCAAACTCTTCTGAGTTGAACATACATAGAAATGTATTCCATAGTCCAAAGCCTACTGGTATGACTCAACCAGACGAGAGAACTAAAATCATCAATAGTCCTAAGAGGACTTCAGGAATAATTTTGCAATTATTACGGAGCACTTGGAGGATGAGGATCGGGCATAGGAGCTTACTTATAAAAGGCTTCTGCACTAAATGAAACACGTATGTCCATTCATTATCCAGCCTTGCAGTATTTTGCAGTTAAATCCCTGTGGCTGAATTTAAAATGTTCGGCAAGTTCTTGGTGACCCAGTTTAACATGTGCCTAATACCACACTTTTAATTAATAATTAAAGATCCAGATATGCACTCTCCGAGTTTGTCCCGGAGAAAATGTTTAAATGTGTCTTGCTACTCACTTGCAACCATAATATCTAAATTCTAAAATTAAGCAAGAGTTATAAGAAATTCTGTTCTTCTATTTCTATGGTTCTAGATCTCATTGGGAGAACATTATATAAATTAAAAAAATACCTAATAGTATTTACTGAGCACTTACTTTATACCAGACAATATTGTGATTACTTTAAACTTTAAACTTTTAATCCTAAAACAACCTTATTAAGTAGTTAATATTATGATCTCCATTTTACAGATGGGAAAACTGAAACCAGAGAATTTCAGTGACCTGTTCAAGGTCATACAACTCGTAAGTTGCAATTCCAGGCTTTGGCTTCAGGTTAATAACCCACGGTACCAATTAACTCCTACTGAGCATTTAGGAAGTGACTGTTAATCTGTGACTACAAGGATTGATAAGCTATACTGGAAGAAATTGAGAATCTGATATTGCCAGCACTGTCTAATAGAATTTTCTGTGATGATGGAAATGTTCTATGTCTGTGCTACCAGCATAGCAGCCACTAGCCACATGTGGTGTTTGAACGCTTGACGTACGTCTAGTAAGACTGATCAACTCAATGTTTCATTTTATTTAATTTTAATTAATGTAAATTAGTTGCATGTGGCTGTTGAGCACTTACAATGTGGCTAGTGTGCCTTAGAAACTAAATTTTTTATTTACTTATTTTTTCCAGTTTTATTGAGGTAGAAATAAATGACAAATAAAATTTGTGTATATTTAAGATGTACAATGTGATGAGTTGGTGTACATATACATTGTGAAGTAATTACCACAATCAAGCTATTTTAATTAAATTTCAATCACCATATGTAGCTACTGGCTACTGTACTGGACAGGCAGGCTTATAGCATTAAAACATCTATAATTTGCTTGACATGGCTCAACCTCTGAATATGTTTCATTTTCCTAAAAAAAAATTCACTGGATGGTTTCTTTTTGCTTAGATCTAGACTAGGCACATATATGGTAAACACACCAAAAATAATAACCACATAACCTGGGCCTGAGATCTGAGAAATTATCATTTTCCAAAGAGATGAGATGTGTGCTTTCAAAGTGGGCTTTGGTTAAATGTAGAAGACATAGGTAAGAGCACCAGTCCTTCAGTCACTGCATGAGTTTGAATCCTGACTCCACCACTTATAATCTGTGTGACTTAGGGAACATAATTTAACCTGCATAAATCTCAGTTTTCTCATTCGCCAACTGGAGATAATAGTACCTACCTCTTAGCATTGTGAGGATTAAACTAGATAATTTATGTAAATCACCAAGGGATAAGGCACATTCACAGAGCACTGAGGGCAGAAGAAATGTGGGCTCCTGTGCAGGTGAATAACCTGTGAAGGTATGAACAGAAAGTAGAAAGGAGGAAGCAAGAGAGTAAGCAAGCAGGCAGGAAAACATCAAGACACCAGAAACATGTAAGCCAAACACATAACAGGGGCAAGCTGGAAACCAATGGAGAATTATCAACTAATTGTTAATCAGTCAGAACTGAAGTGACAAGAGTAGAAACGCACTTCATCAAGCAAGCTTCTTCTTATCCCTGTTTCTCGATTTGCCTTAGTTCCTGAGATGCAGGACCCATCCCAGCAGAGATGGCCTTGCCCCTGCTCAAATGAATAAGTGCTTGGTGACACCAGCGGGGAAAAACAGTGGTAGGAAGGTAGGAATAAGTATGATGTGCTTTGGAGCTTGTGAGAAAACCAGCCCAGCTGAAATAGACTTACTTGCCGTTGTGTACAGGGAGGTAAGGCTGGGCAGAATTGGACGGTGGAGGCTTTAAAAGTCAGGCCAAATACCTGACCTTCTTTTGTCTTGTAGGCAATGACAAGGCACAGGGTTTTTTTATCCAGGGAGTGTCAGGATCTAAATAGTAATCTGGCAGCTAAGTAAAAGATGGATTCAGATGGATGAGACTTGTGGTAGATAGGTCATCTAAGCGTGGCACAAAAGGAGAAAGGGAGGCAGCAATAATGGTAGAGTTGGACATAAAAATTTATAGGACTCCGGGTCTAAATAGAGGTGACTAAAAGAAGAGGGCAAAGAAAGAAATACATCAGATATGACTGAGATAAGTGCCTGAGAGAAAGACAGTTCTGTTAGCAAACAGGAAGCTAGTTTGGGGAATGGCAAACATGGGTTTCTTCTATCTCTTTAGGTCTTGTTGGATTTGAGAAACAGTGGGACCAAAAGTGGAAACATCCAATTGAATACTGAAAATAGTAGTGTTCTATGTTCCTGGAACAAAAGCTGGGATGTCACGAACCACTGGAGGGTTTTCACAGCCCAGATGTGGCCAACTTAATCAACTCTGACAGATTGTACCCGGAATTCCCCATCTTGGGCTCCACACAGATGGCCTGCATTTTCCTTCCCTGTGAAATCATACTGCCTTTACCCCTAAATATTAAGCATTCAACAGCCTGCTAATCACTGTGTACTCTCAGAATGAGCCTTTGTCTATATGCTCCAACCTCTTTAATTAAATGCAGCTAGAATGTTAACAGTGCAAATATGAGAATGCTTAACATAATGATTTAACAGAGTCATGCCTCAGTTGCTCTCCAAAATATGTTTTTAGACTCAGAAGCCCTTTAATAATTATATTTATCATGCACATTGACATTTCATAATTGCAGTCAGTTCAAGAGGAAATTGATTTTCTATTGGTTTTGACTTTTTGCAATTCTCATTGCACGAAATCTAGAATTACGTTCTTCTGGCCATTACCAAGTTCTAGATTTTAAGCTGAAGCATGAAAGTTGTTAATTTTACAAAAACCTTCCCCAAAAGGCATTCATTTCCTTCACTGGCAAGAATATCACAAAGCAGCCCCTTGCTTCGTTGCATGTCCTGTGGCATGATTGTCACCAACGAAAACACAATATGTAAGGACCGAGGTAATTATTCATTGGTTTCTGGACATTGAGTCCCCCAAGGAACAACACAAATATACATGATGCAGCTTTTGCAATGAAACATTTGAGACAGCAGTGATGCTTTTTGAATCCCAAATTGCCAAGTTACTGATTTAAGAACGCCCCGGAGTATAAATTATTTCCCCAAGCCTCCGTAGTGACTTTTGTCGAATGCCTTCTGCTTAGCCCATTAAAGGTGAAAGCCATGAAATATTATTTGATTTGTAACACAAGAAAATGCCCTAAAACCACCTGTCCCTCTTTGGAAAGCTGCCAGAACAAAGTGAGAGGAAAGGTCAAGCCTGAGAACAATGATTTCAGGTTGCAGCATGTGGCCAGATCAAAGGCTGAGCCTATAGGCTGCATTCAGTCTTCCAGTTTCTTCATAGAGGATTTATATTTATTTTTCCTAACTCACATAGGAGTCTTGGGTTTTGAGATCAAAATTTCAAATACTTTAATAGTGGCCGTGCAATATTAAAAAAATCTGACAATGAATTGTGTTGAATGGTTACTACGTGTCCTTACTACATTTCCTTTGAATTCGATTTGGAGAAGCTAGTTTCAGGATTCATTTAATTTACATGTGGAATTGATAGATATTAAAATCCATTTCTTCTAAGTGCCTCACGATTGAAAAACATTATTTTAATTCTGTTGTGCCATGCATTGATTCCTATCCATTTTGATCTGTGATCACTAGACATCAGATTGCTTGTGAATTACCAGTGAAGGTATGAACATCACAAACCTGCTAAATCAACCTTTAAAATGTAAGAAAAGTTTAATTTAGAGTTACGTCCGGACATTTATAAGATGCAGACATTGATAGCTTGGAAGCAAAAATGATAAAGTATATGCCTCATTCTGCAAATCAGTTACAAGATGAAAGTCAAATTATTCAATCTGAAACCTCTTAATTCAGCAAAGGAATAGCCACTTGAAAGCTATGATGGCAGTTTATGAAAGTGTCTGTGATCCTTCTTGATAAATCTGTATCCATTTACACAGAGAAGTCATAGTAATCTGTATTAATTGGGAGAGCAAGGATACAAACATCAAATTATTGCCTTCTAGAAGGCATTAGGGGACTTATTTTTAAATTTAAGCTTGACTTTTTATTGGCTACCTATTATCTGCCAGGTAATACCACATGTGATCTTTTTATGCTTCCAGAAATAAGAATGAGCTTTAACTAGTATGTCATTTTTGCTTAAAGTGTTTCTCTGTTTAATTTAGAAATCTTAACATTCTCCTGAACATACACAATCTTTTCTGGATGATCACTTAAAATGAGACTTTTAGCCAAGCCTTTATCTGAATGAATAAAATTTCAAATTAGAAGATTCTTACTTACCAGGGGTTTAGTATATACGCATTAAACTTGACATATAAAATTTATATCCCAGGGACTTTGGTAAAGAATTAGCTTTACCAATTGTTATTCTTTAGTCTCAGTCTTCCTAAAGTCAAATTATTTTTTAGCATTTATTTTGAAATGATTTTCAACTTACAAAAAAGTTGCAAAAGTAGTACAAAATTTACATATACCTATCGCTCACCTTATTCTAATGTTAACAACATACCTACATAACCATATAATATGGTTTGGATTTGTGTCCCCACCCAAATGTCATGCTCAATTATAATCCCCAGTGTTGAAGGTGGGGCCTGGTTGGAGGTGATTGGATCATGTTGACAGTTTCTCGTGAGTGGTTTAACACCATCACCCTTGCTACTGTCATCATGATAGTGAGTGAATGAGTGAGTGAGTTATCCTGAGATCTGGTTGTTTAAAAGTATGTGGCACCTCCCCTTCCCTCTCCTCCTCCTACTCTAGCCATGTAAAATATGCCTGCTTTCCTTTTCCCTTCCACCATGATTGTAAGTTTCCTGAGGCGTCCCCAGAAGCAGAAACTACCATACTTCCTGTACACCCTGCAGAACTGTGAGCCGATTAAACCTCATTTCTTTATGAATTATGGTATTTCTTTATAGCAACGTAAGAACTTCCTAATACACCATACTACAACAATAAGACCAAGAAATTGATATAATACTATTAACTAAATTACATACCTCATTTTAATATCACTAGTTTATCCCCTATTTTTTCATGTGTCAGGATCCAATCCAGGATTCCATGTGCCTGTAGATGTCATGTCTCGTTAGTCTTCTCCAAACTGTGACACCTTCTCAACTTTCCTTATCTCTTATGACCTTGACACTATTGATGAACACTGATCAGTTACTTTTGTAGAATATTTCTCGATTTGGGTTCGTCTGAAATTTTCTAGTGTCTGCTGGTATTTTTCACTGTAGAGTTACTATATTTTATCCCATTATTGGTGATATGATTTTTAGGGAAAGTATTTGAAGTCTATGCTAATATCCTGTTTCTCCTCAACCTTTCACCTCTGATATTAGCATCCATCAAAGGATTTTGCCTGTAGCAGCTATTACTGTAGTATTTGCATTCTGGTGATTTTATATTTCCTTTTTTCCCTCTTTATATATTAATTAGAATTCTTCCCCCGAAAAAGTGGATCTTTTTTCTCTCCCAACTACTTATTTGTTTAGTTATGTATTTGTATCAGCATGAGCTCATGGTCATTCATTATATTCTATGGGTATAATCCAATAATGTCATTTATTTTGTTGCTCAAATTGTTCCAGGTTTGTACATTGGGAGCTCCTTACTTTTGGGTCCTATATCCTTCTGACATGGTCCCTGTCATTTTTCAAGCAATTTCTCATTTTTACCATTACAAGATATACCAGGATCATTTTGTATTTTTCCTGCATCAGTCCTAAAATCTACCTGTTCTCCAGGGAGCACTAGTTCCTTTCATTGGAGAATGGTATTAGAAACCAAGGTCTGGGAACTAGATGTGCTCGAGGCTACTGGAGGGTCATTGCTATGAAGCCCTGTCTCCAAAATACACTAGGAAATATATGTATGTATACTACTCCATACATACTGACAATGTATATTTATTTATTTATCAAATATATGACTAACATTGATTTCAAAGATTTTCAACTTACAAAAAAGTTTCAAAAATTGTACCGAATTTACACATACCTATCACTCACCTGATCCTAATGTTAACAACATACATTCATAACCATACTACAATAATAAAACCAGGAAATTAACATTGCTATAATACTATTAACTAAACTATATACCTCATTTTATATGTATATTTTGTGTGTATATGTATATGTATATATCTGTCTGTGAGTTCATACTGATGCCAGCTGAAACCACAAAGTTCATTCTAGCCTTCTCTTTCCTTATTTGCAACATCTTTCTCCAACAATGAGAAATCTGGTTTTCTTTATCTGCAATATATTAACATATTTGTTAAAGACAGAATGTACATTAAGTTGGAGTTGCTAACCCATACTCCTTTAAGAAATATATTGACCAGCGAGAGCACAGTATTTCTGTACAGTTTATTTTGCCTTTAGGTTTGTAGTATCCAGTCAAAATAGCTTTTCAAAGTTACTTAGGTTAGTTATGTTCTTAGTTACTTAGGTTAGTCATCTTCTTGAATGTTGTTATATTCATTGGTAATAGAATTAGGTTTCCTTGGTACTGTTAGGATTCCATTTTAAGTTCTCCTACATCTTGGTTTATTTTAATTATTTCCTTATTTTGGAATAGGATATGAAGCATTACTGTAGTTCTAAGTCTCAAAACTATACAAAAGTTATGTATTTAGCTATGTCCCCCCACCTTTATCCATACTAACTTAGGGCCATAATCCCCTTCTTTCTATCCTTTTCCCACTCACTCCCTGTAGGTTGATCAATCTCTTTAGTTTATGGTTTATCTTTCCTGTACTTCTTTTGCACGTATAAGTAGATATGTGTGTATTTGATTATATTTCCTTTTTTCTTATAAGAAGGGTAGCATACTATAGATATTCTTTTATACTTTTCTGTTTTCACTTAAATTTATGCCTAGTGTTCCACTGTTGGAATGCTAATCATGTGGGAGTTATTTCTATCCTACAGCTCAAGGTCATCGCCCAGGTCTGCTTGCAAAAATTCAAAAAAATTGCAGCCTCAGGCATAAATGGGTTAATTGTGGAAGTTATTCAAGATCAGTTCATAAAGATCTTCCAGATTACTAATAGCTGTGTAGTACTTCATTGTTGAATGCACCATCGTTAATCAGTACTGTTTCCAATATTTTGCTGTAACAAATATGCTATAATGATTGACTTAGTGAATGTGTATTTTTGTATTGTTAAGGATGTATCTTCAGAACAGATTCCTAGAATTGGGATTTTAGAGTCAAAAGATAAGTACATATGTGGTTTTGTTAAGTGTTATCAAATTTTCCTTTGGAAGGCTTGTATCAATTTGCATTCCCACCAGCTACTTATAAGAATCCCTATTTCCCCAGAATCTCATAAGAGAAGGTGATGTCAGATTTTTAGATTTTTTTCAGATAAGAAATGGTATCAAGATCTTTTTAGTTTAATTTTTCCACCTATTCATTTTGATATTATTTAACTGAACAAATTAACACCTTTTTTTTTAAGGTGCCATATCATATAAAGGATTTTTTAAAACTAGGATATTCTTGCTAATATAACTAAGAAAACTTCATAATGGGCTAAATATAAGAGTGAGATATATATTTATGAATAGCCTATATTACCACAGCAGATAAGTATACGTACGTTTATTTTTAAATAATATTTTTTAATGTTAGGGAAACATTTTCATTGTTTCCTAAACTTTCATGATGTATCTGGACTCCATCACAAATGTCTTCCTGTCATAGAATTCTGAGAAATAAGTAGGAGCATATGAAGAGGTCTGTAATAACAGCAATTATGGAAAAGTAATTTACTGATTGTATGAACTGAACAGATTTCAAATCGAGTAGATAGACCATAAAAAGCAAGTAGGATATTGAAAATAAATATTTTGGGAGCTAGGAAATTGCTCGTTAAATTCACATACCAAATGTCAATATTTTGCTAACATTTATATAATTTAGTTTCTTAGTACCTAAAACCATACTTTTTTTTTATTTAAAAAAATTCAAATAGATGCTAAGATGATCAAGTGTTTGCAGACATTCTTCCTCTTGTCCACCTGGCAGTATGAAACACTGACATGGAAAAACCTTTGTTTTGTGATCAGTGAATTAAAATACAGCAAGACAAAGTGACTTGCATAATTATTTCTACATTGAGAAAAAGGTAGAACCCATTAGGGAATGAACCTTGGTGAAAATATTTAAAACAGGTAAGGAACTGGCTATAAGGAAAGGACACAGACTTTGGTTTTAGGCAAAACTAAGATGTGGCCATAACTCAGCCACATGTTAGCAATATAGAAACCAGAGGCTTCCAGCATTCATGGATTTTCAAAAAAAAAAAGTGCTCTGCTATGACACACACTCTCTACCATTGCCATACCCACATCTACTCAAGCAAAACCTTCTGTTGGCCCTGTACATTTCAGAAGAGAATGTCCATAATATTAGTTAATGATATTAATAACAATAAATTCTTTTCATGCATTATTCTATTGAACCACCGAAACAGTCCTAAAGGAAAGGTGTGATTATTGTCCCCATTTTACAAAAGAGGAAACTGAGTCTCAGAGAGTTCGAGTAAGTGGCAGAGCCAAGAAACAATGCTACATTTGGCTCACACAAAGTCCATGCTTTAACCCAGAGACTACACTCCCCACCAGCTCTACCCTCCACTCAGCAGACTGCCAAGAAAAAAAATAGGTTTACTGTGAAACAGAGACTGGAGTAACTGATCTCCACATCCCACCCACAGCAATAACCATGAACTTGCTTTTTACTGGTTCTTGATTTTTTTAGAATTACATGTATAAAATGTTGCACACAGGCCACTCATTCTTTCAACCTGGTTCTAAAATGTTTCCCTGAATGATAGCGCTGAAGCCTGGGCCACATTGCTTTGAACGTTTGTAGAATTGCTTTTGCAGAATATACTCTGAAGTGTCACCAGCAGTCAACACTCTGAGGTCTTACAAGAAGACCTCACTATTGAACTTGAGCTCACTATTGAACTTATTGTGTGGACATGCCCCAGAGAGGAGAAAGAACTTCACTGTACCACCCAGGATTCCCTTTAAAGGGCTCAGAACAGAGCCGGGAAAATCTAGTTCCCAAGCAACTAGTTTGACTAAATGTAATGGAAAATGTAATTTTCATAAACAGTCACTTTCCCCTCATTGATCAATATGACTGTCAGAGTGGCTCACCTTTATTTCTTATAACATGAAATTCTTATTATTATACCTTATCCCTGGAGTCATCTCATTTTCCACTTTTCTGCATTTCTCTTTTATTTATGTTGTTTTCCTGTGTTTGTGTGTCTATATGTCATTTAAGTTCAGTTTTCAATGAGGTTACATTTAAATAAACCTGCTCTACATGCCCTTGGGCAAGTTGCTTAAGATTTCTGAATCTTGTCTCATTAGTTAAAAGGTACCTGCCCTTCTTAGCTGTTAGGACTAGAAGTAGTGTGTGTAAAATGTACAATATAAGCTTGCAATGAATACTAACTATAGTTCGCCACTACTGCGAAGTTGGAGGATTATACTCCTTAAAAATAAGTTTAAAGGTGAGGAAAGAACTTTAAATCTATAGTGTTTTTTAGGAATTCTGAGTTATATTATCATTACTCTATTTGAATAGAATGAATCATTGCAAAAGTCTAATCAGGAAGCCAAGTACTAGTTTCTCTACTTCAGAGTACCAAACAGGTCCCCTTTAGTATGTCACTGAATATTTTTAAATGTATTGTTATTCTTGGATAATGTTAAAGGACAGTAAAATCAGGAAAACAGCACTAATAATTTCTAAAACCCACAAATTTCCAAATGACAACCAATTAAATATTACTAAGACATTTGAATACACTGCTCTTTCCAATGCTCTGAGACGGGATGAGTGGGAGAAAGGGGGATCTCAGCCTTTACTCAAAGCTGGTTTGCTGAATACATTGAGTAGAGAATAAATTCATGATCTTAAAATCATCAGTGACACCCTTATTCTTTCAGCATCCATCTGTTTTCATTCCCAGAAAGGGACAAGAAATCAGTTAAAGTTGCATTCCCTGATCTTTCTCCTACAAAAAACAAGAAGTATGGAAGAAAAAAAAAAAAGATCAAGGATCTTAATGATCCAGTTAAAGCAAATAATGTACAGTGGTTTCTGGAATCACGCATGTTGAAATATCTCCACTCGGATTTGCAAATTACTCTGGGCACATGCCAAAGTAGAAACTACAAATATTCATTGTAATAAAGAAAAATGGTTTTCAAGGTGAAAATGGTCTTTGCCAAACAGATTTAACCAGTCTAACTTAAAAGCCTCTTTAAATTACCAAAACCAGAGCAGTAAAATATCAACACTACACATTTATATAACGTTTTGTTTAGTGACATTTCTTCATTGAATTCTCAACTGCTCTAGAAACTAACCAAGCCTGTGAATTTAAGTGTTTGGCCAAATCTCACAGCATCTGACTCCAAATTCGCAGTTGATAGATAATCCTCAAATTTTGTTAATGCGTTTCTGAAATAAACATTTATTTCACAGATTTATTTCACACACAAAGGGAAGCAACACTTGAGAAATATTTAACATTTTTTTTCTCTGGGAAAAGTTGGCAATTAAAAAAAAAATAACTCATGGTAAAAATTCCAGGAAGAAATAGCAAAGTTAATTTGGTTAGAGTCATCTACAGGAAGAAAATAAAGATACAAGAGCTCTGAGGAAAACATATAGACTATGAATGAGTGGGAAAATGAGATGATGCCTAGCCTTTTCAGACCTTCAGGCGTAAGAATACATGAAGGGCCTGTGACAAGGAAAACAGATAGTATTGAGTGCAGGAATGAAGGGTTATAAATTTATTTTTGCCATCGTGGGAACAGCCATAAGGATAAAATGGTAATGTCAAAAATAGCAGTTGATTAAGAAATGGCATTGATTTTCCCATAATACTAGAGGCACAGAAACTAGAAACCAGGATAAATGAAGTTAGTGTTGGATGACATAGTAGAAGCCTGAATTGCAAGTAAAAAAAAAAAGAGAGAGAAATAGTTGAGGATGAGCAGTGAGCGCCATTTGCTTCCTTGCCGTGAAATATTCACCCATCAGCTTCAACACTAATTCATTAATTTATTGAAGCTTCATTAGCCATTTCCTCTACACCTAGCACTGGATTAGCTGCTGTGGGGTTCAGAAAAAAAAATGAAGAGATGGAAATCCTACACTCAGGGACCTCAGAACTTAGTAGGGGACAAGGAAAACATTGTCATTTTGGTCTGGTCCCAGGAGGCAATGTCTAGGTGTGCAGCAGATTGCAGGGGTGGGCAGATGATAGTAGGGAGATTTGATTCCCTTCTGACTTAATTCTCACTGCTTTTTTCTATCACTTTCCCACTGTGGACCCCATGGCCCTTGCATTTCCCTGGAATGGTACAGCTTCTTGTTCAGTGTTTATCTGAACCTACTTCTGGATGGCACTTCCTCCTGTGTCTTCATGTTCTCTGCTCCCCTTTGGCCATTGTATCTATGAAGAAGGCATTGTCACCAGGTGCCATGGCTCACCCCTGGAATCCTAGCATTTTGGGAGGCTGAGACAGGAGGATCACTTGAACCCAGGAATTTGAGACCAGCCTGGTCAACATGGCAAGACCCTATCTCTATGAAAACAATTTAAAAATCAGCTAAGCATGACAGCCTGAATCTGTAATCTCAGCTACTTGGAGGCTGAAGTGGGAGGATCCTTAGACTCAGGGAGCTGAGGCTGTAGTGAGACATGACTGCATCACTGCACTGCAGCCTAGGTGACAGAGGGAGCTCTTATCTCAAAAAAAAAAGAGGCATTGTCCCTGTGGTCACTATCTCCTCCCTCCTCCCTAACCCCCAACCGATCCTAGCAGTGTTCTCCACATCAGGGACTGACTGATTCGTAGTTATGAGCAATGATTTACTGATTGAAGAGTGGCATCTATGGATTGAGGACACTGAAGATACACTGTGGTAATAACAAATAATTTGCCTAGGATACCTGGGACCTGGTTGAGCGAATAAGACTGTGAAATCAGAAGACATGAGATCTGCTTTCTAAGACCTCCTCACTGTTCCTCAAACCCTCCAGGCATCATCACACCTCAGGGCCCTCACACTTGCTGTTCCCTGCTCCTGCATTGCTCTTGCTGCAGAAATTTACATGGCACCTCCTGTCATTCCATTGAGATTTTCACTCAAAATGCACCTTCTTAGTGACTCTTTCCCCTGTTACTTGATATAAAATTTTCATCATCATCCTCCCCACCACCATTTATTAAGGAGCTCCTCTCTTTAATTTATCACAGTGTACTTTGCCTATCTGTTTATTTGGGTATTGATGTGGTTTGGCTGGGTCACCACCCAAAATTCATCTTCAACTATAGTTCCCATAATCCCCACATGTTGTGGGAGGGACCAGGTGGAGATAATTGAATCACGGGTACAGTTCCCCCATACTGTTCTTATGGTAGTGAATAAGTCTCATGAGATCTGATGGTTTTATAAGGGGTTTCCCTGTTCTATTGGTTCTCTCTCGTTCTCTCTTGTCTGCCGCCATGTAAGATGTGCCTTTCACCTTCACCATGATTGTGAGGGCTCCCCAGCCACGTGGAACTGTGAGTCCATTAAACTTCTTTTTCTTTATAAGTTACCCAGTCTCGGGTAGGTCTTTATCAGCAGCATGAAAACAAATACAGGTATCGTTTCTCCGTCTCTTGAACTAGGGGTTTGGTCTGTTTTGTTTTGCCATATTCTCAGCAGCAATTCCTGGAACGTAGTAGATGCTGTGTAAATATTTGTTGAATAAATTACTGAATAACAGAGTGCTGTTAGCTTCTGCTTTCTTCTCTGTATTGTGGATTTAATAACACTTCCTCTGCCTATCTCACCAATTTTTGTGAAAATCAGATGAAATTGTGAGAGTGTGGGTGTGTTTTGAAAACTCTATCGTGCTTCCCATGATATTAATAGTAGCAGTACTGTCCTTGTTATACATTACTCAACATCATTATAATCTTCCAGTGTCATTGACATCCTAGAAGGCTTCCAATTGTTCCACTGTGCTGTTGTAGAATATACCACCATCATGAGACTGTCACCAGCAAAAGCTAGCCTGCTAAGCAGGCACAGAGAATGTGCACCAATAGAAGTTATTGCTAGACTCAGATTTCTGGGTGACCTCCTGGCACCAGCGCTAAGGTGCCAGGATGGCCTTCAGAGAGCAACATGATTTTTCTACTCTCCTTACCTCTTTAGGGAGATAGGCCAGGAGAAGTAGCAGAAACTTGCCAATCCTCTTACTGAGAGGGGAAAACAGGCTTCCTGACAGCTCTTATTACATTATTACAGTTCAGCCTGGTTTCTGGGTCCCTATGCCAGTGAAGCCACTCCTTCAGTGCCTGCCAGTAAGAGGCAATTTGCAACTAGCACCATAAATGGCATTTGTAATCTAACTAGTAGTGTCGTAAATGCATCCTATTGGTCACGAGCTGAACCAGGGCAATCTAATGTCCCTGCTAGATAATCCACTTCGGGAATGTGATTAGCATTGTCTTCGTTGACAGATGGCAAAGAATACTGACTTCCATCACATGTATAAGTTCTGACCCTAACAAGTGGTATATAAACCTAATTTCTCAAAGTTTTTTCAAGGACTTAGAGCTCTGTAATGGAATATTACTAGATTGATTGCTCTGCCTTAATAATTAGAAAGTCTTAATAAGCTGCTTACCCTTGATAAATAGGATTGTTGGAACCTCCTTGCTTCTGGTGGGCTAATAAGGTTGAAGTGCCAAGTTTTCAAATGCATTATAATCTTAGCACAACAGGATTCTTCAAACCTATCCCATCATCTGCCCTTAAAATCCACTACAGTCACATCTTACTTTAAACAGTCTATCTTGCACACTCAAGTTTTTTTAAAGAAGTTAAGGTGCTGCTTTAACAGCTTGGCAGGCTGTTTTGCATTATGTAGTACATATGATTTTAAACTTCACTTATGTACAAGCTTCCATATGCATCTAAGGCATATACTCTTGTTGCTTTTCGGATTTTCTCTTTGGCAATTACTCAGCTTGGTTTGTGTTTCCCAAGATGCAGAGCACTTTACAAGAGTATGTTTTTGTTTCCAAATTCCGTATTGCTGGACGTGTTCAAAACGTATCCATTAAGTATAATAGCATACATAATGGAAAGTGTAAGGAGATATTCTTAACAAAAGAGTACATAAGAATTGCACAAAATTAAAGGACTCTTGTTAAAGGATATAATTGTTTCTTTTATGAAAAAAAGGGTAACAATCTTGCACAGATTCTGTGGCACTTTCAACATGGCGTCAAGATTTTTGCCTTACTCTTTAGTTTCACTGCATAGAATTTGGGTTAGAAGTGACACAAACTGTAGAAACACCTTTTTAGTGAATTTTAGAAATTTTAAGAACATTTATATTTCTTATTAAAGATAGTAAAGCATCATTAAATATATGAAAGGGTTTTGATTCAACAATATTCAATAAATATCTAGAGTGCTAGATATTCTACCACATAAGGATGTGGGAATACCACAGAGTTTCTTCATGTAAGGTAGTGGAAATAAAAACATAAATAAGACATGGCCTCTGTTACACAGAGTTCCCAGTCTATTGGGGAGAAAGACGCATAAACAGTCAAATAAAGCATCATGTTAATCAGGCTGTAGTCTGGCTACATATGTTGAAAATATTATAGCAAAACAGATGAGTGTGATTAATGTTACCTAGATAAGGTCAAAGAAGGCTTTTTATAGGAGGTAGTATTTGAACTGGGTCTTAAAATATAAAAGGAAATTGATCAGGGATTTGGGCCAGGTCATGTATTATAAGCAGAGAGGACAGCAAGAGCCAAGAAATGGTGCAATTAAGGTACTTTGTTTGTCTAAAAAATGGTCTAACTAAACCATA
The DNA here is from genome assembly GCF_028885625.2 of Pongo pygmaeus. Classification (NCBI taxonomy): domain Eukaryota; kingdom Metazoa; phylum Chordata; class Mammalia; order Primates; family Hominidae; genus Pongo; species Pongo pygmaeus. The sequence continues at coordinate 103,889,512 of NC_072387.2, forward strand.
GCATGTAGAGGTGGGTTGGCAGGGAAGGAAAAGGGGTGAAAATGCCTAACGATATCATTATTGAAAGTTTGGTTGGGGCCAGGTTATGAACTGCCTCATATGCTATGCTGTGGAGTTGATATATTTATGCTACAGAGATTCAACTTCATGTTGTAGGATGAGGGAACCATTTATTATATTTCAAACTGATGCATCTCCTTTAAAACTCCTCTAGAGATTTCAACTCTTCTATACTCCTCTCAATGTTATATCCCTCTGTTTATGCCTTACCTCATTTAACAATTAAGTCTGTACCGATTTGTACACGGTGTTTTTGTTTCATTTGTTTCATTTTTCCCCTTAGTGTCCTCTTCCAAACTTAATTTTAAGTTTCTTGGGGGCCTGCCTTGGCCAGGCAATTAATTATATGTCCCTCAATCTCAATCAAACTAAGGTCAGGAGCCCCTTATTAAAGGTCCTCCGTTAAAGCTATGTCCCTTGGGACTCTGGCTCATTGAACTCTCAGGAAGTCCCTTAGGAAAGCTCCCCTTTCTGCACTGCCTTTGCCCACCCTCACCATCTTGGGGCCACTACTCTGGGACTCCATTCTCAAGTGGCCTCTTACAAATACAACCATCCTAGGCAGCTGTCACATCATCTCCCGTTTTCTCAAGCTCAGCTTCTACCAAATAAGCATGTCAGGAAGGGTTTTAGGGGAGCTAAAATCAGTGACTTCATTTTTGAAGAGAATGACTGTCACAGGTAATTGACAGGATTACTGCATCTTAGCCATAGAAGCATTGGAAATTGTGCAGAAGCTAAATGGTTTTGCCACTCAATATAGTTAAACTCTGGAATGACTTTCAGGGGATATGTGATGAAAGTAGCGTGTTTTTCTTTAACCCTGGCTACTGAACTAGAATTCTAGAGGGTCACTGGCATTTTTTCAAAGCTCTGTAGGCAATTTGGATAAACAACCAGAGCTAAAACTCTGGATTAGAGAGTTAGACCGACTTTTGAAGTGTAACAGGGACTGGCGTTGTCACCTTCCACATGAAATCATGAGCTTTTGGGGGCTAAAAGCCCAAAGGTAGTAATTGTTAAAATTATATTTAAAAATTTTTACCTAATTCTTTTAGGTGTTACCCAATAAATTCACAATAGAGTGTGAAGGAAGAAATAGAAGCTGCAGTGAACCGTGGTAGTGTCCAATTAACTGAGAACAATCCCACTTGTCCCAACATAATTATAGCCACCTCCCTTTCACTTTCAAAAGTATTCTTGTTTGGGCAACAAATGATAAGCTCATTCCATCTATATATGTAACTCCAGGTCTGTAAACACCCATTTTCTGGGTAGTTGATACTTAGGGAAACAATTAGAGATTTGTTTTCCAGGATGATTAGAAGGAAAGAAAAACAAAATAGTTTCCTAAGTGTTAAATTAGTAAATCAGTACAGATAATATTCTTACTTCAGAGACATAGATACTTATATTTAGAAAAGCTACCTAGTTTAACCAGGTATTTTAGTACATTTATTTTTAAAAGATATTAGCTGAAATGGATGGTGGAGCTGAAAAAAAGAGAGGGGCTTCAGAAAAGCAAATTTGGACAGGCATGTATTGGTGGAAAAGGTGCTGAATGAGAGGAATATGAACACTCTGCTAATAAAAAAAAGGATTAAAAGTCCTAGAAGTCACCTTTCTTAGTTTCTTCTAAAGCTTTGTTCACCAGATGGCATTCTGAGTCCTGATATAAGCTGTTCAGCTCCTATGATCAAAGAAGAGGGGACTCTAAACCGAGGAAGTAAATCTTACTAGCTCTGGAAAAGAATACCCGCCTCGCCATTCCTAATTTAAAACTTGACTTTTTGGTTAGTGCATCAGCCCATGTGGTTGTGGTTAGGGCCAGTGTCATGGAAGATGGCTGATTGTCACTCGCAAAGCCCAGCCTCTGTGCCAGCAGAGCTGAGATGTGAACCTGAACAGTGGTAAATTCATTTAGATCAGTAGAGTCACCTGGAGGACCTGTTAAACCACAAAGTGCTGTGCTCCACTGCCAGGGTTTCTAATTCAGTAGGTCTGGGGTGGGGAATGTGTGTTTCTAACAAGTCCCCAAGTGCTGCTGATGCTGCTGATACTGGGCCACACTTTGGATAACCACTGATCCAAATAATCCCACCTTTTGACACCTCCCGGCAGCCAGCCGCCGGCCTCCTTAGAGCCTCAAGGTCAGCCTTTCCTTCTATTTGAAAACTCAACAATCATCTTACCTACCTTCAAGCCCGCCTTTGAGAAAAGAGAGTTCAGAAGAGGTCGTCTAATCCACATGGCTCACAAAGCCAATTATGCCATTATTTGTTTGCACTTTATAAGGATGCATTTACCAAGTGGGTTAGGAGACCTGTGGGAAATTCACTGAATTTCTTATATTAATCTGTCAGTGTAAATCATGGGGGAGTGATTCCACTTTAAAGCAAGTACTTCTTGTATGCTCTGTCTTAGAAAGCTTAGAGAGCTGTGGACTGATCTGAGTCTCAAACCCGAATTAATCTTATTCTCTGCACACCTGCACTCACACACACACACATCCACACCTAAAAAAAATCCACATTCCAAATACACAAAACGTATTTGAAAAATGACTAGAAGTAATAATTACCATGTGTCTCAGAAGGTTTGTATGACTAGATTCATATGCCCACTTTATTCTCGTCCTGTGTTTGGATATTGTCGTCTGACAGGGAAGGAAGCTGGCCTTCAGATTGTGACTGTTAGCCCCCCACCTAGGTGAGAGAAAAGCAGGGGCTCAATGAAGACCCTGAGGGAGCTGAGAATCAGCCCTGGTGAAAGTGTGAGGGTCTGTTTTTTAATTAAACACTGGGTGAAGCAGTTATATACTTTAAATGTATGTTACAATTCTACAATTGCAAGAATGACAAGAATAATATTGCAAACTGTGGTCACTAGCAAAGAAAGGAGGAGAAAGAAATGGTAATCATCTAGATAGGACTGGCCAAAAATCCTACTCACCAAAAGCTTAGAGCAAATCACTACAGAAAGGACAACAAATTTAAAATTTAAATGTAAATCTACTATTATAATAAAATGAAATGTGATTATTTTGCCAGTTTTTTTAGGTCGTCTGACTTAAGGCTGTTTAGAGTACTCGAAAAGAATAGTTTATAGTTCAAAGAGAAATGTATAATTTAACTGAATAAACTGTAAGTAAACCAAATTAATGGGTACACTTTTTAGCAAAGAACGTTTATCACTTGGAGTCTTAGTGGTAATTGTTGGATGCAGTCAAATAAAGTTTTTGCAACCTGGAATTTACTGATCCTCCAATAAGCCCAACTCAGTAGATTTAACTAGTTTTGAATCATGGATCCCTTTGGGAAGTCTTTGAAAGACAAATGCCCTTTTCCTAAAAAAACAAAAAGTAAAAAAATAGCCATAGCTACACAGATACAGAATTTCGAGAATATGGCAGGTGTCCCTGGATGTTTTGAAACCCACTGATGAGGTTCCACTTGAGGATCTGTCCAGAATTACAAGTGGGGAGGCTGATCTTGAAGGTAGCTGTCCTGACTTCTGTCTGATCATAGCACCACCACCTAACAGGCCTCTCACTCAGCCAAGGCCCAGCCCCTCTTAGCTTCCTCATCAGCTAAAATGAAGAGCTGGACCAGAGGACTGGTTTGGTCCCTACTGTATCTCCAAGTGTGTGATTTGTCAGTCATCTGTGATAAATCCTGAAGGCTGATTCTTTTCCTTTTACTTGTTTCTTCTTTCCCACAGCCATTTCTAGAGTTTTGGACACACATGTCTTGTAACACTCTCTAACCCCTTTTCTGATTAATTTAGGAACAATCTCTCCCCTTTCTATTATTCCCCCCACTTCACCACCTTCTTCTTTTTCTTTAAGGTCTAACTTCTGATATTAATCATTTAAAAGGAAGAGGGAAAATATTTTTGAATGAGTATACAGTCCTATAAACTATATTAGTGAGTTACTCAAGGAATAATAAAACTGAATAAATAATTAAGAAATTATGCAAGCAAATTCAGTACACATGGAGAATGTCACTTTGAAAGCATGTTCAGGAATGGCCATCTTCCCTTACAGACTAGGCCTTGGAAAGCAGTAGTTTGTCCCTGCTGAGTCAAGTCCTAGGCTCTGGGTAGGACTGGGAGCTAGAGAATGAAGTCAGTGTCTGAGAATCTGGAAGATGAGTATCAGATTTTAACAGTATAATCTTGTTAAGATACACAAATCTCTTATAGTTACCCTCATGAGTAGTAGACGTATATTTCATTACTGAAAAATTCAGTAGAGATACTAATGATCAATAATGGAAAAACCATTAGTCCAATGATAATTTCTCCCACAACACTGAAATCCAATCTGAGAGGTCATGTAGTTAAAACATAAAGCATGTCTTCCAAATCAGCAATTCTTTTCACTTTCATCCAATGACATTATTCTTGATAAGAAAGAATCATCAAAAGAGTAATGGCTGTAAGCCTGTTCTGGATGTCCTTAACATTACCTGAAATTTCAATAATGAGAAGAGGGTGCTTATACTTATCTTATCATTTTGTTGCATTTTTCTATCATGACCAGTCATATTTACATCCGTGGCATGGTTTATTGAAACAAAGCTATTATATTGACTTGTAAGGGTTTTTTTTAAATCTATTCCCTTTTGCCTTTGCACTTAACATATTCAGAATGTGTGTTTGCCATTTGAAAACTAAACTCAATGTTACATAGTGAATGAAATTTAGAGGCTGATTATGTTCAACTTGTTAGCTCTATGGTTAATAGAGAAGAATTGGAAGAAAGTACATCATATTTGGGAAATACGAGTGAAATACCAGCCTATTGTTGCTTACAAGTGTAATCTTATCATATGCAGATTGTTTAAAATCACTTTTTCAAATTAGTTCTATTCAGGAGTGAAAATGCTCAGATTATTGAAACCTTAATTTTATCTGAAGATAATTTGTCCAATCTTCATTGAGACTATTATCACAGTCACGAAATATTTGAAAATCTCAGTGTTTGCTGTTGCAGTACTAAGATTATGTTTTCCCATTTCATTAGTTTGTTTAAAATGGTAAGTAGCATAAGGTGAAAGAATTGAATAAAATGAAGGGAATAAAAATCTCTATTTCTTTTAACTATACTTTATTGTTCTCCATTATTGGGAAATAAAAGAGAGGAAGTACCTTCAGGAAAGGACATTTATGCACTGGAAACCACCATTGTGAAATATGTACCATAGTTATACTGTTTTACACATCTGTACTTTACTGAGGGGGTTTAAATAAGTGCTTGAATTTGTGACCTTCAAAAGAAACAGACTTATTGGATGAAAGAGAGTTGACAGAAACCAAGTGCTTCTAAGAGAGCACATGGTCTTAATCAAATAAAGCCCAGCAGAAATTAAACAGGACAGCTGATAAAAGACAGAAGATTATTTAGATGTGTAGATTTAAAAAGGAAACATGCTGTATTCAAACTCACTATAGATTCATCTTAAGAATAAATTAATTTCATAACTGTACTCATTATCTGAAACATGCCCCCAGAGATTCTGGTCATTACCCCAAATCCCTGTAAGGGAAGTTTAATTTATATCATAAGCATATTCAAAGGAATGTCTTAGTAAGAGTCCCACTAATTCTTAAAGAGCTTGGAAATAAACCTAGACTACTATTACAGAAAACCTTCGCCTTTACAGAAGCAAGATCCTAATGCTCAGGACTTCCCCAAAATTCCATTTACCTTGTTTTAGAAAATCAGCAATAGTACTCAATTGTTATATGTATTTATTTGATTTTATAAGCTTGAGAATGGAATGTTGGGACATACATATTTACAGTAGGGAAATCAAGATGATTCCTGGCCTTCTATTTTTTCCATCTGCCAATGGAGAGACCTAGCCCAGTGCCAATGTTCACTTACCTTTCAATTGCTTATTTGCTAGCTAAGGATTATTCATACATTCATGCATTCATTTATTCATTCAACAAATATAACTTGGTGTGCTTGAACTGACCTAAGCTAATTTGGCTGTTAAGCAATTGTCAGGGTCTTTTGGTATCTCCCAGAGCTTATTTTGGTGTTTAATAAGACAAGTCGCACACCATAGCCCCCTAGGTGGTTACAATCAAAGCCAAGCCCAGACCAAGTTTGGATGAACTACATTTACTAGCAAATAGGAATAAAAGCATCAAAGCCTGTTTTTATGCCTGGGGCAGTTCCTCTCTGCCCTCGGAAGATTTCAGTGGTTTCTTATCTGAATGGCTCACTCCAGGCATAGAGAGCAGGAACTGGTGAAAGCAGACTAGCTACTGTCTTTGAATGATGAGTTTCCTTCTCATGCATCTCCTTTTATTTTGAATGTTAGGGCAAGGGTTTGGTAGGTGAAGCCACACATCCAAATTCTGATAAGTTAGAATCAGATACATTAGATTCCAATAAGTTAGAATAAATGTAGACAAGTCCCTGAATGCTTGCTACTCAACAATTTCTTCATCATTCTTTCAATCATGATGGAATTATCCAAAGTTATGTTCTAAGTGTTTTTAGAATTTTAAGCACAAGGGTTAGCTAGCATTCTTGGCTCAACTCTAGTGTTTTCTCGATTAAAGGTTACAAAATGAAAACCAAAAAAAGAGCTTTACATTTTATTTATAGAGTTTTTTTTTAAGAAAGCAAAATCTCTTACTCAGCTTAACTTTGAAGGCTAAGCTCAGGATTAGGCATTAACATGTTGTTCATGTTGTTCACTTACTCACACAAATACACTTGCATCCAGGAAAGCATTTTTCTTTCTTTTTTTTTTTTTTTTTTTTTTTTTTTTTCCAGTAATCAGATGCTGTTGTTTAGGCAAAAATAACAATTGCTGGGTGTGGATTAATGTATATTGTTCCCAAGCTTGTGCATCTCTTGAAGGAGTGCCTACATGGAAGGAAATGTTTTTCTCTCACTTTCCCTTTCTGCTTCTCCTATCTTTCCTCAGCGCTTAGCCTCCTGCAGCTCCTCATCCTTGTCTTCTTGGCTGAGTCACAGAAGTGCTGTTTGTGACACCCACAGCCAGCCTGGAGGTGCCAACAGGGAGCAGGATAAAGAGGTTCAAGGATTGGAATGGGTTTAAAACCCATGAACATGAATGTGGTCTGGTTTCTTCTTAGTTTCTTAGTCTATTTGGTTTGCTGTAAGAAAAATGCCATTTCTGGGTAGCTTATACACAACAGACATTCATTTTTCACAGTTCCGGAGGCCAGTAAGTCCAAGATCAAGGTGCTAGATTTGTTGTTTTGTGAAGGCCCGCTTCTTGCTTTATATAAAGATGGACATCTTTTTGCTATGTCCTCACATAGTGGAAGGGAAAGCAAGTTCTCTGGGGCCTCTTTCATAAAAGAGTGCTAATCCCATTCATGAGGGCTCCTCTTTCATGACCTAGTCCTCCCAAAGGCCCCACCTCCTAATACCATCGCTTTGGGGTTTCATTTTCAATATTTGAATTTTAGGGGGACATAAACCTCCAGTCTATGGCAGCCTCTTTCCCTACTCCCAGCTGCTAAGGATCTGCCATCCTTCAGGCCAGACACAATACTCATGCATCTCTACTGTTAGTTCTCTGACCACCTTTTCTCAAACATCATCTCTCTTTGGTTTTCAAATTTATTATAGAGAAAAAACAATTTCAGCCTTCTAATGATAACTTTAAAAAATGTGGAGGTGGAAAGAACACCCTTACGTCTCCCAACACTGTGATTTTAACCTAACAAATAACACTCAAACGTACCTAGTTAAAATTGCAATCTGCCCTGCCTCCAGTCGCCAGTACCAAGCTCTTCTGTTTCTTTTATCCATAGTACATATCATCTCCAAACAGTCTATATGATTTACTTATTCTTTCTTTTGAATCTGTATTATCTCCCACCCCTGCTGAAATATAAGCTCCATGAGTGGGAGGATCTTTGTTGTGTTCCCTGATAAACCCCAGGTGCCTAAAACAGTGACTGGCAGGCACATAGTAGGTGTTCAGGAAATACACGCTGAATTGAATTAAAGAGAATTCCTAAATTAGTTTCAAATACTCTCTTAATTGTTCATTTCACTTGCCACTTAGGCCATTTAAGGCCTGAGAAGTTGCAGTGGGCTCTAAGAAATCACCATACCCTAAAAGGATGATAAAATATGTACTTTAGTAGTTAGTTTCACTACAAACATTCCGTTGTGTTTGAGCTTCCAGTAGAACTCAGAAGCCAACAAGAAAGGTGCAAAAATAAATCCCAAGTTGCATCTGAAGACTATCTTTCATAATTAAGGTTTTAGAGGTCATCACTCAATCAAGTATAATCCTGCATTAATATTAAAGCCTAATATTTAGGGGTAATAATAGAGTCAAGTGTCTTCCTGGAAGTGCATTAATATCATACAAACTTTTTTAATTTGCCAAACCGTCTGATTAAAATTATTAAGTAGCTCTCTTTTGCAAGGTGCTGTTGAAAGTAATTGTACATGCAACACTCACAGAGTATTTTTTCATCTTGTAAAAGGATAAGTTGCTAAACTTGATTAAAAATCAGACATAGAACTAGATATATCTGACATTGTCACATATACATTGAGCAACTTTAATCAAATTCAGCATTATTATCTTTTTATTTGCTTTTACTCTGCCTGCAGGTACAATAAAGTGAAAATATGTAAGCAATGGAGCATATTTATAATACTAGTCTGTGTGCCAGGTGGGTTGTAAAATAAATGTAATTGTTTTCAAAGATTGAACCAGATTAGCATGGATTAACACGTTCATTTTGAAATCCATGGCAGGAAGTATTCTAAACACGCCTTCAAACAGCCCTTGTTACTCTGTTTATATCCCATCTTGGTACTACAAAATCACTGCCCCATAAAACAGGGAGCATTTTAACTGTTTATTTTCATATGAAAGAAACACAATTTATTAAACAAGACAAGAAAGCAGTTGTCTGCCATATTGAAGGCCAGATTTGCAGTGATTTGCACTCTGGCTTTCAGCAGATGAACAACAGTGACAGACATGGAAGCCAGAGTTGTGGCTGCAATAAATATTCATAACTGCTCCTGCCCAAGAAGCAAAGGGAGGGGTCTGAATTTGCAGCACATGGTTAGCAGAGGATGAATCAGGACTAGACTGTCCAACACACACAGGCATGGAAGCCCTGGGCAATGCAAGGCTGAAATTCCTCACCTAGAAGGAGCACTGTGTTACTGGGTGATTTTGTAGTACCCTTGACTCATAGGAGGTGAAATCTTTCAGATATGCCCTGCTGATGCCATTATCCCTCCTCTCTAACCTTAAAATAAACCTGCTTGAGGAAGTGTATTGTTGATGTATGACATCCAGCAGGGGAGAGTCAGCCCTGGGGAAAAAAACAAAAACAAAAACGTAGTTTCTGATGCACTTCAAGACCCAAGGCCTACTACAAGAAACCTACCCAATTTTGAAAGAAATCAGTCTTTGGTGAATTATGCTCAGTGAAGCTAAAAGAAACGTGTACTATAGAGTTTCTCTGGATGGTGCTGGGTACTGGCAAATCTCGATTCTCTTACTCCAGTCCTAAGGATCTCTTTATTTTACATTGAAAGATGCTGTAATTCATTTCTATATTTAATGCAGGGATCTTGCCTACTATGAAATTTAGTGTCACTCATGCAAGAAATCTCTATCAAATTTCCCAAACAACTGGTGAGTGAAGAAACTAATATTTCTTTTTTTGTTTGTTTTGTCCACTAGGAAACTACAGTAGCAAAATTTGTGTCTCAGATTATTTAGTAACTATGTGAGATCTTACCCTCTACATTTCTTTTTTTTTTTTTTTTTTTTTTCTTTTTGAGACAGAGTCTTACTCTGCCACCCAGGCTGGAGTGCAGTGGCACGATCTTGGCTCACTGCAACCTCTGCCTCTGGTTTCAAGCAATTCTTCCGCCTCAGCCTCTTGAGTAGCTGTGACTACAGGCATGTGCCAACATGCCTGGCTAATTTCTGTATTTTTAGCAGAGACTAGGTTTCACTATGTTAGTCAAGCTGGTCTCAAACTCCTGACCTTAAGTGATCCATCCGCCTCGACCTCCCAAAGTTCTGGGATTACAGACGTGAACCACTGTGCCTGGCCTTGCCTTGCCCTCTACATTTCTATGTCCTATTTCCTCTCCGTTTTCATCCTAATATCTTACCATTGTTTATTTAGCTTGATTTTTAAATCTTTATTATGTATATATTTTTAAGTAAGGCTAAATTGTTTATGGAAGACACACATTCTCCAACACATATATTGACTAATGAAACTGTAAATCATATGAAAAACTGGCTAAAATTGAGGAAGTTTGCATTATTAAGCAGAGGATATTTAATCTTCTTCTGTTGGTCAGAATCATAGATATTCGAACATCACTCAGTACCTTACATATATAGAGAGGGAGAGAGATACCAAACATTTCTGAAATCTTTAACCGGATAAATACCCTACAGTGATGGACTAATATCTAAGTAATTTAGTGGGGTGAAATACTACCAATTTTACAAGAGAAATAATGCATGGGGATGTTTTTCTTCCAGCTGCTATGCACGGGGTCAGGTGTCATTCTCCTGGGCGTTGGGTCGCTGTGTGAGGTTTGGCCTACTGGTGGCCAACCTGTTTGTTTTCAGTGGTGTAGTTGGTCACTCCAGAGATGAATACTTAGAAAGCATTAGCTTTTAGACCTTCACTGAATCTTCCAGCTTGTCAGAACAATTGTGAGTGAGACATCTCTTCAAGAATGAAATCATTTGCCCCTGCCCAGCTGCCATGAGACACTCATATGTTCAACAAATGTAAAACATGCTTGAATCTGCCTGAGGAAGTAGATTTTGCAGTGCCAGACTTTGTTTGGGAATCCCTTTGTGATCCAAACAGAGAATTCTTCAACAAAGTATTTGGATGTTGCTGCAAGGGGGGGCTGTTATGTTTTACTACGTAGCTATGCTTAGCTGTGGTGTAGAATGCTAGGGAGTGAAAACAACAGATTCTATTGCGTGAGACTGCTAACGTAGGAATTTTTTAAAATCTGATTATGAAATATTATTCTCAGGATAAATCACTTTGTTAGTGCTTTGTTCTGTGCTTGGTTTTGTTTGTTTGTATTTTTGTCTACATTGAGTTTTCTCACAGTGTGCTACGGAGAGGACCATGAAGTAATATATTCAAAAACAGATAAAACAGCCTAAGTTTGTCCTCTCAAAGCCCGAGCCTTCCTAGCTCATCTTTCATGCTAGGAGAACTGATTACTCACATCAGGAAAACACTGATTCAGTACTACAAGCAAAGAGGGGTGACTGTGAAATTGTTTTCTCCAGAGTTGTTAGCTAGACTAATACAAAATATAGATAAAGGAAACTTCACGTTTCAGCATTACATTCAGTTTGTTTATATCATTATCTCATTTGCCTCTAATTCTTTCAAAAAAAAGATGCCGCCACCAATTTTTTTGGAGCTGTCATGGTTGGAAGCATTTTCTTAAGGGTTAGACTTAACACCATGCACCAGGGAGAGCTGAGTATATTAGCGGGATAATGTGCATCATAAAGCATATGCCACCACCCTTGTCTTGGTCAGAGGAGAGTGAGCTGTCAAGTTAGTATGGTTAGTACGTAGATGAGAATCAAGACACCCTGGTCTTAGTCTCAGCTTTCACTCCTACTGTGTTACCTCAGCTGCATAATTGAGCTTCTCTGGGACACATTTATCACATATGTAAATGAGGAGGTGGTATTAAATTATCTCCAAAATGTTTCTAAGCTCAAGCTGGCTATTATATTCACATTTCAGTTCGTCTATCTAAAACATACTTACCTTGATTAATTAGCCTGTTAGAGGAATGTAATAAAAATTATGAGCTTTTTCTTCTCATTTAATCCCCATTTTCCTCTATCACCATTTGTCCATCCCATTTTCATTTCAACACACTTGAAAAAGGCATTACCCTCCCATCTGGGATACCAGCTCCGTAGCTCGAATGGGGTGCAGCATGGGGACTGGCCCAGGGAAGTGTTTTAATTTTGGACAGAGAAAGAAAACCTGTATTGAATAAAGCCCCCAGTTGCCCATTATGTGTCTTAACAGTGAAACTTGTTCAAGATGACCAGGACTCATCTTGAATTTCCAAAATGGCCACACTCATGTTTATTTCAGAGCCATAAAGCAAAGTCCCCAAAGCCTGTCTGCCTGCCTCACCAGAACCTTTGAATGCAGTCATTCTCTGCTTATGTTTTTTAGAACCCACACTTAGCATTGGATTAAAACACTCAAATCTAGGGCATTAAAATCACCCCTTTTCAGCATATGGATCTTGCAAGATTTATCTACTCTTGCCTGAATCCTTGACATAAACCAAATTGTGGATTATCTTCAAATAGACATTGTCATAATTTATTAATCATCCTTTAAACCTCCCAAGTACTCTTGGTATCTTCTCAAATGCTCTCATTCTGCTATGTATTTTTCTTTTAAATGAATCTTTACAAGTAAGTATTGTTTACTTCTCATTTACCTTGTAATATTTAAACATGGTTATGAGACTTCTCAGAAAAAGGATCAGGGAATTTTAGCATTTTCATAAACACCTAAGTAAATGTAGCTTAAGTGACACTGATCTTTAGAAATATGACAACTTTTGATCTTCAAACCAATTTTTTTTTTGTGATGTGTCACCTCAGTAGTAAATCCCCACACGGCTTTGAAGATGATACACTCGTAAAATGCATGGCATATGCTTTGCTTGTTAATCTTTTCCTCTGCCAATTTGCAATGGAAAAGGAATAAGCATCAGCCAACTTTTACAGTAAGGAAACCAAGGCAGCGTGATCAGTCCCAGGCTAACAGGTCAAAGGGGAATGGAGTTAAAAATGAATTCTAGGCACTCAGTGCTCACTCTGTGATGAAAGTATGCTGCAGAGCCCTGAGATGAAATCCATAGGTATGGTTAACTGACCTTTAGGAAGTTTGATGGCTCAGTGGGAGGCCTTGCATGGTATTCCTGTATTCATTTCAAAGAACAGCTGAAATGTTATTATTACACATGACAGAAATAATGCAAAATTAAATACATTTTCTGCAACTGACAATATGAAATAGTGCTGTGATTTTACTGTTCTCATATTTTCTAACACCGCTCTATAAATTCCTTAACATTCATGTACAGAATATGATAGGTAGAACCTCTGAATTTTGACTATCTAGCAAAGGTTAGTGCTTCACTTGACTCAGGAAACCAAAATTATAGTCCTGGTTCCAATTCTTACCAGGCCCCTAGCCTTGGGCAAATGACCTAATCTTATTACACCCCACCATCTTTCTCTGTATAATTAAGTAATGATGTGTAGCATCTTGAGATCTGATTAATGTATTCATTCAGTATCTGCTGAGTGCCCATTAGAAGACAGGCACTGTTAGGAATGAGAATGAGCTAGGCTGAGTATCCTTCAGTCTTCCAGACAGCCTGAATTACTCACTCAAGTAACACTTCCATCTCTGTGAATCAGCAAAGAGTTAAACAAAGTTGAATACTTGAGATATTTCATTAGGTCTTTTGAAGCATAGTTCCCTGTTATTTCTTAACCTTTTTATTTGCTCTTAATCTTATTTCCTACACATGATCGAGTTTGGTTTCTCAGATGGTGCTCAGTGAATTAAAATAGACAGTATAAATTAATTTTGTGAATAAAATTTTATGAGACACTACATCAAATACTTCAGTAAAATCAAGATATATTTTATACCCATTGTAGATATTCATGGTCTAATCTTGTAATTATATTTTTTAAAATTGGATTTGTACAGCCTTATTATCCAGTTATTCACCCCATGCTGTTCATAGGTACAGCTATGTTCCTTAATGTTAGTTCATTGTATTTACTAGAAAGAATAATGTCAGAAGTAATTTTCATGATTGTTCTACTTTCTCTACTGTAAATATATAACTCATGTACACTTTTTCAATATTATTTCTTTAGATTAAAAAAAGAGACTATCACATATACAGTTTTTCCCCAGTGCAGAAGATTGGGTGTTAGTAAGCCATCATTTTATACATTTTGTATCATTTTGTACATCAATGTACTTACATTTAGCATTCAACTGCTAATAAAAGGAACATTTTTAAGTGTAACTCAATCTAAAGATAACGTTGTCCACACTAAGCCAGTTCTCCATGCTCTATGGAGATTGTGAGACCCAGAGAAGAAGCCTAAGGTGCATATGACCAAGTCAGTATTTTCTCATAAAAAGTTTTGAGTGTCTATCCTATGCTTGGCATTGTAAACTCTGAGAATCCACAGGTGAATGTGACACATCCCTTTCTGCAAGGAACACACAAATTTATTTAACTACCAACCACTTTCCCTTTATAAGGTAGGTATAAAAGCTAAGTATCTGAATATAAGTAGTAATTCTCTTTCTGAGAAAGCTACCTGAGAGAGATGCTTGATACTTTTAATTCAGTTCCACTTGGCAACCTTGCATGGAATACAACTGGGTAGTTTTAATATTTTCTATGAATATGTGTTGCTGCGTCTTTTCAATCACCAAAACATTACATTTTTTAACTTTCAAGGTATTTTTGAACTGTTATGTAAATTAAGGCATAAGCACTTTTAGGTAATAAGTAAGTTTAGGTCACTAAACCTCCTTTGTGACTAATGAGAAATATACTACATAATTGTCAGATTCTTCTTAATTGAAAAATACCTACTCAGATTCCAAAGTTATCAGGGACTGAACTCAATATTGGGGTAAATGTGGAATATATAATAACTGATTATGTATCAGATTGAAGCTTGAATAACTTATTCATACATCATAAAATTTTGGATTAGAAGTTTAACTCACTCCTTTATTTTACTCCTGAGGAAAAGGAGATCTATAGAAGCAAAGATATTTGATCAAGATACTTTGAAAGAACTGAAGCTAGGATCCGCATCTCCCATTCCACATCTGATATTCTTTTTATTATGCTGTATTCTGCTACAAAAATTAAGGGTAGTCATGAAACATAGGCCTCTCTCTTTCTCTCTCTGTCGTGTGTGTGTGTGTGTCTGTATAGAGATGCAATGTGGGGTGTGCTTAATATTCATTGGAGTCCCTGAGAGATAGATAGATAGATAAATTATAGGTAGACAGACAGATAGATAGATAGATACATACATACATACATAGATACATAGATACATAGACAGGAAAGAGGGAGAAAAGAGATATTTGTGTTTGTATCCATATATTCTGGCAATCATTAGAATATGAAGCAAATAATATGTGTGTGGCTAAAAAATGTGAGTAGAGAGTATGTTTATAAGTTTGCAACAGCAGATATGAATCAGTACCACCTTAGTGGTCAAATGGATAGGGTGGAAGCAGAACTCATACAATCCTCTGGTTTTCTGGCCTTAGCAAAAGACAGAGATACTAATGAATATGCTTAAATGTAGAGAACAAAGATGATCTAAGTTCACCTCAGATTCACCATTGTGTTCAATTTTATGTAGGAAAGATGGACTCCTCAGTGGTGGTGCTTCATGAATTATTTTTAAAAGATGTACATTGATAAACAAAATTAAATAAGGTGCTATTATTTTTTTGAAGCTCTGGATATGTCTGTATTAGTTGGTTTTCATGCTGCTAATAAAGACATACTCGAGACTGGGCAATGTACAAAAGAAAGAGGTTTAATGGACTTGTAGTTCCACATGACTGGGGAGGCCTCACAGTCATGGTGGAAGGCAAGGAGGAGCAAGTCACCTCTTTCATGGATGGCAGCAGGCAAAGAGAGAGAGAGATTGTGTAGGGAAACTCCAGTTTTTAAAACCATCAGATCTTGTGAGACTTATTCACTATCACAAGAACACCATGGGAAAGACCCGCCTCCATGATTGAATTATCTCCCACCAGGTTCCTCCCGTGACATGTGGAAAATGTGGGAGTTAAAATTCAAGATGAGATTTGGGTGGGGACACAGCCAAACCGTATCATTACACCCCAGCTCCTCTCAACTCTTACGTCCTCACATTTCAAAACTAACCGTGCCTTCCCAAAAGTCCCCCAAAGTCTTAACTCATTTCAGCATTAATTCAAAAGTCCACAGTCCAAAGTCTCTTTTGAGACAAGGCAAGTTCCTCCTGCCTGTGAGCCTGTAAAATCAAAAGCAAGTTAGTTACTTCCTAGATACAGTGGGAGTACAGGCATTGGGTAAATACAGCCATTGCAAATGGGAGAAATTGGCCAAAATGAAAGGGCTGTAGGCCCCTTGAAGTCTGAAATCCAGCAGAGAAGTCAAATCTTAAAGCTCCAAAATGATCTCCTTTGACTCTATGTCTCACATCCAGGTCACACTGATGGAAGAGGTGGGCTCCTATGGTCTTGGGCAGCTCCACCCCTGTGGTTTTGCAGGGTACAGCCTCCCTCCTGGCTCCCTTCATGGGCTAGCATTGACTGCCTGCAGCTTTTCCAGGTGCACAGTGCAAGCTATCAGTGGATCTACCATTCTGGGGTCTGGAGGACAGGGGCCCTTTTCTCACAGCTCCACTAGGCAGTGTCCCAGTAGAGACTCTGTGTGGAGGCTCCAAACCCACATTTCCCTTCTGCACTGCCCTGGCAGACGTTCTCCATGAGGGACCCACCCCTGCAGCAAACTTCTGCCTGGGCATCCAGGCGTTTCCATACATCTTCTGAAATCTAGGTGGAAGTTCCCAAACCCCCCATCCTTGACTTCTGTGTACTTGCAGGCTCAACAGCACACGGAAACTGTCAAGGCTTGGGGCTTACACACTCTGAAGCCATAGCCAGAGCTGTACCTTGGTCCCTTTTAGTCATGGCTGGAGCAGCTGGGACACAGGGCACCAAGTCCCTAGGCTGCACACAACATGGGGACCCTGGACCTGGCCCATAAAACCATTTTTTTCTCCTAAACCTTTGGGCCTGTGATGGGAGGGGCTGCAGCAAAGTTCTCTGACATACCCTAGAGACATTTTCCCCATTGTCTTGGTGATTAACATTCGCCTCCTCATTACTTATGCAAATTTCTGGAGGTAGCTTGAATTTCTCCTCAGAAAATGGGATTTTCTTTTTTAGCACATTGTCAGACTGCAAATTTCTCGAACTTTTGTACTGTTTCCCTTTTAAAACAGAATGTCTTTAACAGTACCCAAGTCACCTCTTGAATGCTTTGCTGCTTAGATATTTCTTCTGCCAGATACCCTAAATCCTCTCTAAGTTCAAAGTTCCACAGATCTATAGGGCAGGGGCAAAATGCTGCCAGTCTTTTTGCTAAAACATAACAAAAGTCACCTTTGCTCTAGTTCCCAACAAGTTTCTCATCTCCATCTGAGACCACCTCAGCCTGGATTTCATTGTCCATATCATTATCAGCATTTTGGTCAAAGCCATTCAACAAGTCTCTAGGGAGTTCCAAACTTTCCCACATTTTTCTTTCTTCTTCTCAGCCCTCCAAACTGTTCCAACCTCTTCCTGTTACCCAGTTCCAAAGTTACCACATTTTGGGGTATCTTTTTAGCAGTGCCCCACTCTACTGGTACCAATTTACTGTATGGCTTTGTTTTCAGGCTGCTAGTGAAGACATATCCGAGACTGGACAATTTACAGAAGAAAGAGATTTAATCCACTTACAGTTCCACATGACTGCAGAGGCCTCACAATCATGGCAGAAGGCAAGGAGGAGCAAGTTACATCTTACATGGATGGCGGCAGGCAAAGAGAGAGAGAGCTTGTGTAGGGAAACTCCAGTTTTTGAAACCATCAAGTCTTGTGAGACTTATTCACTATCATGAGAACAGCACAGGAAAGACCAACCTCCATGACTGGATTACCTCCCACCAGGTTCCTTCTGTGACACGTAGGAATTGTCAGAGTTACAATTCAAGATGAGAATTGGGTGGGGACACAGCCAAACCATATCAATGTCTAAATGCAGAGAACTCAGAGATATACAGTCTTTATCCTTTGTCACTTTGTTTTTTGCTGCTTAAAAATTGTATTCCACTAGATGGAGAATATGTTAATTAAAATATTGATTGTAACTGTTTACTAAAAAGAATAATTGTCCTTTTGAGATGGAAATGGGTCTGGGAACTATGCTACGTGAGGTACCATGGAAGCATTAAAATATATTTTCCCCAAAGAGCACACTAGAAAGAGAAACTATGAGATAATTCAGTGTTGAATACTTAAAGTCTGTGCTTTCTAGAGTTACTCTATGAGAACATTACAGCAAGACATATTTTGAATCAACACAAGGAATAGTTTTCTAACCTTTTAAGACTTGTCTGAAAGTAGTCTGTTGCTAATGAGGCAGGGCTCTCTACTACTAAAAGTTTCTAATGGAGGTGACACCTTTTCTGGGTGATTCTGCAGGAATTCTTTAAAGCAGATGGCCTCTAGTGCTTCTCAACAATGAGTCTATAACTCTGCTAAGACATCACTGAGCAATTATGCCAACAAGAATACAAAGGAAATCTAAAAACAGAATTGGTATTTGGTTTAATTGATCCAGTAGAATAACTGTGGCTTCCCAGAGTGCTGTGTTGAGAAGGATCCTGAGGTCACCTCTGGGCTCATTATGATTGGGCATTGTAATTGATTAATGATGCTACACAGGGAAAGAAGTGAAGGAATAATTTCATTCTGATACACGTGCCTGGCATGTGCCATCTTGACCTTAAAAGATAAAGAGAAAAGTCTTCTCTCCATTTTCCAGCATTTGATTATTCATTATATTCCTTTGTTCTGTATGCACCTAAGCATATTTGGTTAACTCAGTTTTGAAATTTCAATGATGAATAGTCTTTCGTGTAGAGGGTTTTTAAAATTAACTGAAAATTATACATTTATAACTTAGAATAAAGCATGTGGTGTATATTATAGTCTCTTTTAGGATGACATGATTTGATTAAAGATTATAATGAACAATCAGAGGATTTAACTAATCCAAATTGGCCATTTAAATTATTGAAAATCTATCTGTCTTCATGTTTTAGGAAGCTTTGTGTCTGACTTCCACATGCCCTTTGTTCTTTTTAAAGTTTTCCTGGCTTAAAGGAAATTATTCAATACAGAGCTCAATTGCAAATGTGCTTTGACAATCAGGAGGCTGTATCTGTGGTTTTATCTGGAACTTCAACAGAGGTGATAAAGAAGTTCCATGGCCTGGAATATAAATTCATGCATCTACAAAACAGTAATGCCTTTCCTTAGTGTAAAACTTCAGAGAAGACAAAATTTCTGAGTGCTTCTGTTGAGAAAAGCAGCAATACTTACAGGATTTTTTTTTCTTACTCAGATCTTCTTGTCTTAAAAAATATGCAGTGAAGTTCATGTAAATTTTTTGTTGTGCAGCCACAATGAAAAGTTACAAATAAAAAGGTGGTAGCTAATAGTATTTTGCCTTTTGCCAAATATACAAGTATCATAGGACACCCAAAGTCTAATGACCTTGAGAAAATTATAGGGCTTGAATTTTCATACAGATAGACTTTCCTAAATGACTTTTTGCCATAATTACATACAGTTAAGCATTTGTTCAGCATCAAGCGCAACTAATGTCTTTTCCTACCATCTATTTCCCCTTCTAAATAAGTTTATTTTAATCATGCTCTTTAGTGAATTATTTTCCTCTAAAGACGTTGTGTAGACAAACTAATAAACTAAAGAGGACCTAAAAACTGAGGGGGAGTCACTGATTTGAGTTTTTTAAAAAGTTACCGTCTAATTGTGCAACTGATAGTTTACATGTATCTATTTTGAACATTTTATATATAACCTACGCACAATTATCCTAAAATAAATATTTAATGAAGATGGAAAACCATAACACAAATGTTTCAAAACATACCATCTTTTGCTTACAATTTTTCCTACTTTTTGGGTGGCATGATAAAGCCCCTTGTTTTTTTGTTTGCCTGTTTGTTTGTTTGTTTTTGAGACAGAGTCTCACTCTGTCTTCCAGGCTGGAGTGCAGTGGCATGATCTCAACTCACTGAGCCTCTGCCTCCCGGGTTCAAGCAATTCTTCTGCCTCAGTCTGCCGAGTAGCTGGGACTACAGGCACGTGCTGCCACGTCCGGCTAATTTTTGTATTCTTAGTAGAGACGGGGTTTCACCATGTTGGCCAGGATGGTCTTGATCTCCTGACCTCATGGTCTGCCCGCCTCAGCCTCCCAAAGTGCTGGGATTAGAGGAGTGAGCCACTGCACCTGGCTGCCCCTTGTATATTGACTTATTCTCTACCTTTTAAAGCACTAGAAAAGCAACAATGAATATTGCAAAAGCACCAGTTCTTGTTCTCAAGATATTTGTGGTCTGCAGGAACAAGACAAACGAGTCAAATAGCAATGACAGGGCAATGTGGCATGTGTTTAATGTACATTGGGGTCCATAGGATGTTGTCTAATCCAGACTAGAGGGATGATGCCCAGGGCCTTGCAGGAGAATGGCACTTGGACAATATGTGGGAGCAACATGAAAGGTGAGTAAGGTCACAAAGAGTGGAAGGCATGCAAGAGAAAGAAAGAACATGTGCAAGAGTCCTGAATTGAAAGAATACTGGGCCCCATTCAAGAAATTGCAGATAGAGGAAAAAAAGAGTATCTTTATGTTAGAGAGAGGAAGAGAGTCATGTCTACACCTAATCATCTTCCAACTCACACACAAACTCTCCAGACAGCCCTCTCCCTCCTTGACATCTGCGTTGAATGGCCAAAAATAAGAGTGCCAGCCCTGCACTAAAAGAAGTAGTTTAGTAATGATTCTGAAGTAAAGCAGTGGTTTGATTCTGATCCAGGAATACCATCGTTATTACTCTCTCCTAAAGCATTCACAGATGAAAGCAGTGCAGTCATGAAATGTGCAAGCTTCTTTACATAAGCTTCTTTTGTAAAAAATGGTTCCTTTGATCCCATCTCACAATCTGCTTAAAATAAAATACTTTCAAGATTTTGCAATGACAGAGCTCAGCACAAAAATGGAGCTACCATAATGCCAGCAAGAATATAAAAATTTTTAAGGGGCTGTTGGATATGTTTCCTGGGTAGTACTGGACATAAGCGTAAATAATTTGCCATTTTAACGTCCTCCCTCTGCAGCAGGAGGAGATCTTTCCCAACACGAACCTCGGGTTATAGAAAAGAGTCATTGTGGATAAAGGTGTCAGATTACATGGAAATTCTGCTGATGAGACCTGTTTCACAGGTCCAAGTATCAGGTGATTCTGCGCATTCATCCTGTGCTTTCTCTCCTGGACCGCTAGGAGACCAAAGGACCCTCTAGGATAAGCCTTTAAATAATCTTGAATTTTAAAAAAATAAAATAATAGTAATAATAATCTTGAATTTTTCACTAGAGCTTTGTTTAACAACAAAAACAACAAAATGACATAAATGGTGCTTGGGAAAATGAGGTCACAGTCAACTATCCAAACTGCACTAGGTCCCATCTCTTTGCCACTTGGGAAATGGCACTATTAGCAAGAATAAGTACAATAGTGTCGTTTAAAAATGAAGGTGAAGCCATGAGTTACTATTTAAGCAAACTCTTTGCATCTGGCAGAGTTTCTGTTGTTTTAGGAATCAGTGTGTATTAGAGAACCATATATTAGCTGTGCATATTTTCTCAGAAGTACAAATCCCTTCAGTCCAACAGTAAATACTGAGCATAAAAACATCATACTTTATTTGACAAAAATCTTCAATAGCCTCCATGCATTTTTTCAGAATAGCAATCATCATGGTAAAGTACAGATTAAATAAATCATATTCAATAGCTCAGTAAAAAAAAAAAAAACTTTTCAAAATAGGGACAAATACATTTGCTCATTCCTCTGTTTCAAGAGCATATGTGGTGTAAAATTTTCAGAAGACTATTATGTGCAGTATAGATAAGGTTATGTTTTAAACATGACAATGAAGGTTTAAAGATGATTTTCAACAGATTTCAGAAATCACATTGGATTTAAACTACTTGAACCCCTTCTGCTAACTTACAGCTCCAAGAAATTCCTCCCTTTCAGGATGCCTCTTCTCAATGTTGTACCACTTGAATTTTATCACCCTTGAGTATTTGTTCTTACACTAGCAAATATGTTTTGTGTACCCATGACTTCAGATAGAAAAGTCACCAATGGTTGTCCTTTGATGCACAGTGTTGAAGACGGAAGCAGAGCAGACAATTACCCCAAATCACCCGGCTTTCAGCACCTCAACACCAGCTGCCTCCCTAATATTTTGGAAGCAATTAGGTAGAGGTCTCTTGGAATTTGGTCACCAAAATGACTACATTTCTGCCTTGTAGGAAGATGATCTACATAACCATAACTGAAACAAAAGTTTTATCTCCCCGTCATTTATGTATTCTTTCCTTAGTTAAATGTTGATTAGATCACAGTGGGTCTGGTGTAACATATGAATATGGTACAGTCAATTAACATGAGGGAAAATAGAAATTTTATAACCTCTTTCCGGAACTGAAGTGGTTATATAAATTTTTTAACTGGGCAACAAATAAAGTAGCTGGCCTATCAGATGTTTTTACTCCTAGACCTTAAACTTTTTTTTATACTCATTATGATTATAAATTTATATAAACCCCTAAGTTATAACACATGGGAAAAATATCTTTGTATTTATCATGTGATAGTAGCTATACACAATCATCTGCATTAATGGTATGTGGAGTAATAACCAATTTATGAATATAATAATACAGTAAGCTTTAAAACATAATTAGAGTCTTCAAACTTTAGCATGGTAAGTGTGTGTGTGTGTATGTGTGTGTGCACGTGTATCGGCTTTACTGAAATAATACTGATATATAGAACATTGCACATTTAATGAACATGTTACCCTTGAAGAGTTTGGACATATGCATACCCCCATGATACCATAACCCAATCAAGGAAATAAACATATTCATCACCCCCAAAATTTCCTTGTGTCCCTTTGTGTTTTATTTTTTGCAACTTTGTGTGTGTGTGTGTGTGTGTGTGTGTGTGTGTGTGTGTGTGCTAAGAATATTTTACATGAGATCTACCCACTTAATAAAATTTAAGTGCACATTACCATACTGTTAATTATAGGCGATATATTGTACAGCAGCTCTTAAGAACTTACTCATCATGCAAAACTGAAACTTTAAACCCATTGAAGAACAACTCCCCAATTTCTTCTTACCATAGACCTTGGCAACCACCATTCATTCTATTCTCTGCTTCTATGAGTTTGACTATTTCAGGATACCTCCTATAAGTGGAATGATGCACTCAGTATTTGTCCTTCTATGCCTGGCTTATTTCACTTAGCATAATGTCTTCAAGGTTTATGACAAGGTTTATTTTTATGACAGGATTTCCTTCTTTCTAATGCTGAATAATATTCCATTGACTGTATATACTACATCTCTTTGTCTATCCATCAGTCCATGTACATTTGGGTTGTTATCTTGGCTATTGTGACTACTGCTATAATACACATGAGAATGCAGATACCTCTTTGCAATCTTGTTTTATCAATTCTTTTGGACATATACCTGGAATTGGTGTTGCTGAATTATATATGTTAGTTCCATTTAAATATTTTGAGGAACCTCCTTACTGCTTTTCATAGTAGCTGTAATATTTTACATTCCCACCAACAGAGTGCAGGGGTTCCAATTTCTCCACATCCTAGCCAACACTTGTTATCTTTGTTTTTGTTTTTTTTTTTTTAAATAATGACTATCCTAGCAGGTGTGAGGTGATAATTTACTGTGCTTTCATTAAATTTCCCTGATGACTAGTGATGTTGAGCATTATTTTATTTACCTGTTGACCGTTTATATGTCTTCTTTGGAGAAATGTCCATTAATGTCCTTTGCCCATTTTTAAATAAGGTTATTTGTCTTTTTGCTATTGAGATGTGGTTGTTCCTTATATACACTGGATATTATCTATCTATCTATCTTACTATCTATATCATATAAAAGGTTTGCAAATGTTTTCTCCCGTTATGTAGGTTGTCTCTTCACTCTGCTCACTGTTTTCTTTGCTGCACAGGAACTTTTAGTTTGATGTAGTTCCACTCCATTTTTGCTCTTGTTTCTTGTGCTTTGGGTTTGATATCCAAAAAATTATTGCTAAAGCCAATGTCAAGAAGCTTTTCCTGTGTGTTTTCTCCTAGTTGTTTTAGAGTTTCAGGCCTTATGTTTAAGTGTTTAATCAATTTTGGGTGGGATTTTATATACAGTATAAAATACAGGCCCAATTTCATTCTTTGTCATGTGAATGTCCAGTTTTCCCAACACCACTTGAAGAGACTATCTTTTCTCCACTGTGTATTTTTGGCACCTTTTTTTGAAGATAAGTTAATCATATACATGTGGTTTTATTTCTGGAATCTCTATTCTGTTCCATTGGTCCATATCTCTGTCTTTATGCCAGTGTCATACTGTTTTAATTACTGTAGCTTTCTAATATATTTTGAAGTTAGGAAGTGTGATGCCTCCAGCTTTGTTCTTTTTCCTCAAGATCACTCTGGTGCTTCTGGTTTTCTTGTGGCTTTATATGAATTTTAGAATTTTTATTCTATTTATGCCATTGGGATTTTGACGGGGATAACGTTGAATCTGTAGATCAGTTTGGGTACTATGGACATTTTAACAGTATTAAGTTTGCTAATCCATGAACACAGGATATTTTTCCATTTATTTGGGTCTTCTTTAATTTCTTTCATCAACCTTTTGCAGTTTTCAGTGTACAAGTTTTTCACCTCTTTGGTTAATTTATTCCTGAGTATTTTATTTTTTTGATGCTATTGTTAATGGGATTACTTCTTAATGTTTTTTCAGATAGCTCATTGTTAATATACAGAAACATGACTGATTTTTTAATGTTGATTTTGTATTCTGCAACTTTACTGAATTTGTTAATCTCAACAGTTTTTTAGTGGAGACTTTAGAGTTTTATATATATAAAATCATGTCATTTGCATATAGAGACAATTTAAATTTTTCCTTTCCAATTGGAAGCCTTTTATTTTTTTTCTTGTTTAATTGCTCTGGCTAAGACTTCCAGTACTGTGTTTAAGATAAGTGATAAGAGCATTCCTGCCTTGTTCCTGATCTCGGAGGAAAAGCTTTCAGCTTCTCATCTTTCAGTATGATGTTAGCTAAAGGCTTGTTATATATGGCCTTTATTATGTTGAGGTACATTTCTTCTATACCCAGTTTATTGAGCATTTTTCATTATAAAAGGGCATTAAATTTTGTCAAATGCCTTTTCTGCATTTATGGAGATGGTAATATGCTTTTTATCCTTCATTCCCTTAATGTAGTATTTCATATTTATTGTTTTGTGTATATTGGACCATCCTTGCATCCCAGGGATAAATCCCACTTGATCATGCTACATGATCTTTTTAATGTGCTATTGAATTTGGTTAGGTAGTATTTCACTGAGAATTTTTATCATCTATGTTTATCAGGGACCCAAAAGACATATACAGAACGTTCTACCCAACAGTGGCAGAATACACATTCTTTCTAAGTGCATGTGGAACATTCTTTAAGATGGATCACATGTTAGGCTACAAAGCAAGTCTTAACAAATTTGAGAAGATTGAAATCATGTCAAGTATCTTTTCTGAGCACAATGGTATAAAAGGAGAAATCAGTGACAGGAGGCAGATTGGAATATTCACAAATATGTGGAAATTTAATAATATATTTTTGAGTGACAAATGGGACAAAGAAGAAATCAAAAGGCAAATCCAAAAATATCTTGAAACTTTGAATATAATAGTACAACAGAGCAAAACATATGGGATGCAACAAAATTAGTACTGAAAGAGAAGTTTATAGCAATAAACACATACATTAAAAAGGAGAATGATCTCAAAAAACCTAATTTTCTACCTCAAGAAACTAGAAAAAGAACAAACTAAGCCCAAAGTTAGCAGAAGGAAGGATACAATAAAGATGAGTAGAAATAAACAAAATAGAGGTTGGAAAAATAATCTAACAACAAAACTAAGAGTTGGTTTTTTGCAAAGATAAAATTGACAAACTAAGAAAAGGTAGACTAAGATAAAAACAGAGAAGCAGCAAATAAATAAAATTAAAAATGAAAGAAGAGACATTAAAAATTGATCCTGCAGACATACTAAGGATCATTGCACTACTGTGAACAATTCCACACCAACAAATGGGATGTCCTAGAAAGAAAATGAATAAATTTCTGGATACATACAACCTACCAACACTGAAACATGAACTAAAAGAAACTCTAAACAGAACACCAACAAGTAACAAGACTGACACAGTAATAAAAAACCTCTCAACAAAGAAAAGTTCATGACCAGATGGCCTCATTGGTGAATTCTACTAAACATTTAAGGAAAAATTAATGCCAGTCCTTCTCAAACTCTTTAAAAAAATTTGAAGAGAAAGGAATCTTTGTAAACTCATTTTATGAGCCCAGCATTACCCTGACACCAAAGCCAAACAAAAACACTACAAGAAAAAAAAAATTATAGGTAAGTATATTTTTATAACTTACCCGTATCCATGGATTCTGTTATCTGCGAATTCAACCAACTGGGGATTGAAAATACTTTTAAAAAATAAGAAATGACAAGAAGAATAATACAAATAAAAAACAGTACAGTATAACATCTATTTACGTAACATTTACATTGTAATATAGAGATGATTTAAAGTATGGGGAGGACAGGCATAGATTGTATGCAAATGTATATGAAGGATTTGAGAAATGGCGGATTTTTATATCTCACGAGTCCTGGAACCAGTCCCCCAAGGATACCGAGGAAGGACTGTACATGTAAAATTTTCCCAGAACATTTTGCTATAAGGCTGCATTAGATAGAACTGCCAATTAAATTCTGCGATCCTTTCCATTTCAGAAGTAAACACAGTGATATTTCAGAGATTTTTAATAAGATAGTTTAAAGTGTGAGATAAATATAAAGACAGGGCCATGCTGTTATTTAGCAGTACTAATAGATCCATATTGAAGGTGTTTTTCATATCTGTCAATGTTTGTAGAGTCATTGGGATCTCTGCAGATGATGTATTTGAGTTTGTTGAGGACAGTTATTTCACCCATGGTGAGCTTAATGCAAAAATGTTTCTGTGAGGTTGCTTTACACTTTAATATTTCTAACTAATAGGACATTTCAAGTGTATGTCCCATGGTTGTACCTACGTGTGAACCTATATTCCTCCTGACAGCCTACATTTCAAAAATTGTGAATAACATAGGCACTACTTCCGCAGAGTTCCATAACCATTGTAAAATCTGTCTCCATCATTGCTCCTCACATTGTTGTGCAATTATTTCTTTGTGTCTGTTTCCTGCATTAGACTTTTAAGCTACCTGGATGACAGGGTCTAGTAGTATTTATCTTTACTTCCCCAGCTTATGTCACATTGCCTGACACATAAGAGTGCTGCAACAAATATTTGCTAATTAAATAAATTACATGGTTGACACATTTGGTATCCAGACTGTTGAGAGAGCACAATGTCCTGATGCTTTTTGTTATTTTAATGAGTCATAAGAAATGCCATAAATGGTACCATGTGTTCTACACTTTCCCTCTTTCTGGGACAACATAATGCAATTATTTACAAGAATCCCAGAGAGATTTCATTTCTCATAGAAAAGAAAACCAGAGACCAGTCATTTGAAATTCATCATCCCAGGATTCAATTTTAGAAGAGCCCAATTCCCCAACCCCCACGTGAAACATTTTAAGAAAAGACAGACTGCCTTAGTGTCTGGAAATTTAGGGTTTCTGAATCTCAGCTCCTAGACTGACTAAAGCATTTATTTCTTTTGTGACTTCACCTTGTCAATGAAATTTAAAAGCTGAGAATTTGAAGAAAAAGCTGATAAGTAATTTTAATTATATTTGGGTAAAAATTGCATTATTAGAGTACATAACACAGAGAGATCTACTCCAAGCTATTAATCTGGAAAAAGTCATTTAAACACATTAGGATTATTATTCATTACCTTAGATAAACAAAATAAATAAATCCCAGTGGTAATAGGAAGAATGATAATCAGTTTAATATTTTTTTTCATTCTAAGGGCATGTTTAACTGCTTGGGCAACTACAAAAAATGTCATAGACTGGGTAGCTTAAACAACAGACATTTATTTCTCACAGTTCTGGAGGCTGGCAAATTCAAGATTAAGGTGCCAGCTGACTTAGTTCCTGGTGAGGGCTCTTCCTGACTTGCAAATGGCCACCCTGCTGTGTCCTCACATGAGGAAGAGAGAGCAACTTCTCTCTCTCTTCTTACAAAGCCACTAATCCCACCATGATGACCTCCTTATGACCTCATCTAACCTTAATTTCTTTCCCAAAACTTGATCTCCAACCACAATCATATTGGTAGGTCAAGCTTCAACATATGAATTTTGGAAGGATACAAATCCTTCATACCAAAGGGGAAGTATTTCACCATTTTAGTTTTGTTTAGCTCATCAATGCCAAAGATGTTCTTTTAGAGTCTTCTGATGAACCTCATTGATAGGAACTAGCAATGTAACAGAATGTTCAGGACGGTAACGAGTTCTAATGGAAGAAAAGACCATGGGTGTCTGTGGTAGCTGCTGGGGAAAAGTGTTAACGTGGAAGATTCTGGGCACAATCCCTCAAGCAATAGGCTTATCACCAGGTATTGCTACTAATGCTGGCTAGCTCTAAAAGACTCATTAAGAAATTAAAGAAATACCTCCAACTTCATAATATTTGTATCAGCCAACCGTTCAATTCATTTCTAAAACTATTGTATTGTGTTTATCAAACTACGTTTCCAGCAGTATTACTACTACTATTTAATTGTCAATGATCCTAAATTATTTTTTTACCAGTTCTCTGGAACTCAAAGACGTATTATCTCTTCAGTTACTCTCCCACTGGTTTGTCATGAACACTGAAACTCGCATATTTAATGTCTCTCTTTACCACAAAGGAGCATAACAACAATGGCTTTGTTAACTTGTTAAGAGAATGTATTGAACGACTACTATCCATAAAATATTACTACTCAGAATTACAAGAAATGGACACAGGAGAGAGAAGTTTAAATGGGAAAAGGAGCTGAAGGAGAGTTCAGATTTAAGTGGCACCTCATTGCAAGCAGGAGTTCTACAAAAACACTCCATATGTAGGCAAAGTTGACATTGGAAAGGAAGAAGCTGGAAGTCCTGGAAAACAATGTGGCTAGAAGGAATGACTCAGGTTACAAAGCCCAGTTATATATATTTAACTATCTTGCTAAGTCCAGGCACTGTACAATAAATGGCTCCCAATTATACCACACAGATCCTATCTACCTTTTGAATCTCCTTCCCAACTACTCCATGTCTATGCCGTCTACTACTTTCCGTTTTTTTTTTTTTTTTTTTTTTTTTTGAGACAGAGTCCCCCTCTGTTGCCCAGGCTGGAGTGCAGTGGCATGATCTCGGCTCACTACAACTTCCACCTCCTAGATTCAAGCAATTTTTCTGTCTCAGCCTCCCAAGTAGCTGGGACTACGGGCGTCCACCACCACGCCTGGCTAATTTTTGTATTTTTAGTAGAGATGGGGTTTCACCATATTGGTCAGGCTATTCTTGAACTCCTGACCTCAGGTGATCCACCCGCCTTGGCCTCCAAAAGCGCTGGGACTACAGGCATGAGCCACTGCGCCCGGCCTACTTTCCCTTTTTAAAAGTCTCTTACAAAAAAAATGAGACTAATGAGACTTGCATATCCTTACTCTCCTACAACCAACATGTCTTCATGTCCTCAAATTCACACTTTACTCTCCAGCCCCTCTGTGTCTACTCAAAATCAGAATTAAGACTTCCTACCTGGGTTCCTTCCACCACCTCTTCGTAGTTTCCCTATTTCAGGCCCCAGACACAATTCCCTGAAAATACTTTGCATTCATGTTTTCAATCCAAACATTTCTTTCCACTCTCCCAAACATTAACTTTACAAGGTGGCCAGTTGCCTCACTATCCCTTGTGAATCCCCTTTAGAAAGGATAAGGTCTTCCCCTTTTCCTCTCTAGAGATATCATCCTCTCTAAACTTAACCAACCCTTCAGATAGTGACATGTCGAGTGTTGTTAGCGAATTCAAGGAAATAACCTCACCATCCACCTTCCGCAGGGCCCAGCGTTCCAGTGGCCCTCAGTTGACTCTCCCCTCTTCTGCCGCACTCCATGCCTTTTCTCACACATCACACTCACTGACTGTGTTGCTCATGAATTACTTCCTAGCATCCTCCATTTTCCTTTTGATATTTAGAAGTAGAGGATATATCATCCTCCGCGAAACTTCCCCCAGATCCTCAGCAAATCCTGCAACGTTTCATCTGTAGACCCATCCTGTAAACAGTCACGGACATGCAGTTTATCATCAATTAGTCTCTAGTAATTCTATGAATTCTGGGCCAGTCTCCCTACCCAGAATGTAGTATTCTAAATGCTGGATCCTGTATTTCTTCTAGAACTTAGCACAGAGTAGAATGCTTAGTATTGGCCATGGTATATCTGATTCACGAATTGACTCATGATCTATCAGAGATTTTCACCTAGGTCCCTGCTGGAATGTCCTCTGCTCAGAGGGACTTCTCTGACCTATCACTCTGCACCTTTATCCTGCTCAAGGTTTTTTTGTTTTCTTTTGTTTTGTTTTTTGAGATGGAGCCTCGCTGTGTTGCCCAGGCTGGAGTGCAGTGGTGCAATCTCGGGTCACTGCAAGCTCTGCCTCCCGGATACTTGCCATTCTCCTGCCTCCCGGATACTTGCCATTCTCCTGCCTCAGCCTCCCGGGTAGCTGGGACTACAGGCACCCACCACCACGCCCAGCTAATTTTTTGTATTTTGAATAGATATGGGGTTTCACTGTGTTAGCCAGGATGGTCTTGATCTCCTGACCTTGTGATACGCCTGCCTTGGCCTCCCAAAGAGCTGGGATTATAGGCGTGAGCCACCACGCCCGGCCAGGTTTTTCTTTTTTAATAGCACTTATCTCTACTTTGCTATATGTTAATTATTTGTTTATTTTTTATTGTCTGTCCCATTCCCATAAAAATGCAAGTTTCATGAGGTCAGGCACTTTGTCTTTATCACTGCTATAGCCCTGGAGACCAGAGGAGTGCCTAGCACTTGATTATCATTGAGCAGGTGTTGAAAGAATGAGTGAATCTATTCAAGATCCAGCTTTCTGATAGACAATAAACAATTGTGACTTTGACTCAAGTCCTTGTTTCAGCACATATATGTAGATGTTATATATCATTAAGATTAATAAAGGACTAGTATTAATAAACACTTATGTGACAGCTTTAATAGGAAGACAGGATGTCCCCCCATTACAAGGGAAGTTTTGATGAGTAACTGAGTCCTGTCCTCTTACTTTTCTGATAAAACACAGGACCCAGATATGAATGTCTTTCTACCAATCTTTGTCTACTGACATAAGAATAAACAGAGCACAGGGCTGTATAATGCTTGTCAGTTACCTAAAACCAAAAACTTAACAAGAGAAAGTGGAATAAGGAATAACTTAAACCATTTTATCCAAATGAAAATGGCTTTCCCATTCATTACCAATGACTTCAACCTCATATTACTATGTAATGGCTATAGTCCTTCCATCTCCCGGGAAGCTAAGGTTTATAAAGTGTGCTTGTTAACAAAATTATTTCGTGTCAGTATTTAGTTATCATTGTTAATGAAAATACATGTAGCACTTTTTGAAATGTTCTGTGGACATTTTTCTTAACTGCACATAAATCCAGAGAAACCATGATCTGTTATTGCCACTTCTTCCTTTAGAGAGTTGCATCCAAGGCCAAAAACTGAATCATCATTAGAAAACCTGCTGAATCCAAATTCTTTCTCTATGTGCTTCTCCCTTCTACATAGTGTTTCAGTTCCTTGCCTAGTAATGCAACTTCATTATATATACTCTATTTGAGAAAGGAGGAAATGGATAGGAAAACTTTTACTTAGCCATGATTCATGATAGAAATCAATTGAAATTCATATGAACCATTATCACAAGAATATGAATTTATATCCCCAGGTGGACAGTTATGAAAGTGGGATTTATATGCAAATGAATTCAAATGTCAGTTAAATGCTTCATATTAGGGTAAGCACTATTTGTGATAAACTTAATACTCTTAGAACTTCTTTCAGCAATATATGGAGGCAATTTGTTTGTTTGTTTTGCATGTCCTGAGTTGAAAGGGAATTGAGAATTCTCTTTTCCAGACCTTGGGAATCTGTTTTCCCTTCTTAAGTTGATAAAGTTTAAGTCTAGAGAGTTTAGTTAACTTGCTCAAGATCACAAGGCTTATTTGGTAGCAGAAGAAAAGCTGGAAATCAAATATTACACTTTTTGTGCAGTGCTGAGTCACTTGAAGATGCTATGTTGAAAATCAATCTTGAAGGATAGGTAACACCACAAAGAGGCAGAGGAGTTGGAAATCTCATGGCAGGATTGTAGGCAGTGAGGAAAATGGTTTGGCCCAGGTGAAGTGAGAGTTTATGTCAAAAGTAAAATTGGAAAGAGATAACTATATCATGGATCTTATACTTCATCTAGTAAGCAATGGTATATAATTCGTGTATAAAAAGAGTTTGTGGCTGGGCACGGTGGCTCACACCTGTAATCCCAGCACTTTGGGAGGTCGAGGCAGGCGGATCACGAGGTCAGGAGTTCGAGACCAGCCTGGCCAACGTGGTGAAACCCTGTCTCTACTAAACCCTGTCTCTACTAAAAATACAAAAATTAGCCAGGCGTGGTGGTATTACACCGCCACTAAAAATACAAAAATTAACCAGGCAGGTGTAGGTGGGATACAGGTGTGCCTGTAATCCCAGCTACTCAGGAGGCTGAGGCAGGAGAATTCCTTGAACCCAGGAGGCAGAGGTTGCAGTGAGCCAAGATTGCGCCACTGCACTCCAGCCTGGGTGACAGAGCAAGAGTCCATCTCAAAAAAAAAAAAAAAAGAAAGAAAGAAAAGAAAAAGAAAAAGAAAAATAATTTGTTTGTCTTGGACTTGTTTTTGATTTTGAGCAGGAAACATCATGAGCAAAGCAGTGTTTTGGATGACCCAACTAGCATTGTCAGTTTTTGTTGAGTAAGACAAGGTATAACAAGGAAGGCGAGAGATGGGTTAGGAGACTACCTGCAGCAGTCTCTTTTGGGATATAATAAGAGTCTATGTACAAATTAATAGTATCTTGCATTTTCATGACCTTATTTTTTTCAAACAACTTAATTTCTTACAAATACGATTATATTTAATCCTCACAAGCCTGTGAAAAAGGCAGGAGTAATCATAGCCACTGTATGAGATACAGAAAGCAGCAGCCTCAAGAAAATAGGTAACTTGTTCTCACTGCTAATCTGGAGTAGTTGAACTGAGAGTTACATCTTTAACTTACGTCTGAAAATCCAGTGCCCTTCTCACTATATATGTTGCTCTACATTCTCTTAAATAATTATATAATAGAAATATTTATGTAAAAAATACATACTGAGTTTTCATTAGTTATCCATCTGTTAAGACTTTAATTTATATAATATATAGTCAACTTACTCCTTAACTCTCAAAGAGTAACTTCTCTTAATGGGTTATTGAAGAAGCGAATATTCCTTCTGTTCTGTAAAGACACTGAATATTCATGTTCTTTTCTCTTTTTTTCTTTTTTTCTTCCCTTTTTGATTTTATTCTTTTTTTGTTTCTAGGTTAGAGATTCAAATAGAACTTTCTCTGCTTCTGTGAATTTTTAAAATTGGTTTATACATTTGACAAAGCTACTTACACGCATATTTTATTGGAAAAAAGGTTTAGAAAAGAGGATTACATAAAGATTCTCACACTGCATGCAGCCAACAGCATTTGTGAAGCACTTTTTTTCAGAGCTCTGTCTTGAGTGCTAGAGTAGGTGACAAAATGGCTCAAGTAAGAGTGAAATGGGTTCACCTTCCCCAGAAACAGGCTGAGAGGGCCTGTGGCTAAAATGAGATCAGATGAGTGGGATGAAATACTATCTGGACCTTCCAGCATTGCACACCCCAGCCATAGCACCCTAAGGACTGGGGAGGGGCGGATCACATTCAAATTAATTTTCTACATGCTTAAAAAAAAAACCTGTAGAAATATGCATGGTTTCCTAAGTAAATATGGGTCTTAGAAATTATAAGTGGAAGCACATGACTTAGTGAATAGAGTTCTAGAAACCAAGAACAGAAGTTTGTTCTTAGTTCCTTCACCACTTCCCAACACAGCATTAATGATGTGGCTCTGTTTCCTCAAGTTGAATATGGCAGATCCTCAGGCTGTCTTAAGAGACTTGATTGATTGTAAATCAGATAACTATACTTTAACACTGACTGTATAAAATGTAACAACACCACTAGAAAACCAAAAAGTCTTGATTTTTTAATAATCTTTTTAAAAAGCTTTTTCAGGATAAAAGAAGGAAAAGGAACTATTTTTAATAAAACACAGTTTTTCTCCTGAAGAATTCTGAATAAAACGACATGTGTCTTTATTTGGTAGACTATCTTATTAGTGGTTCAAAAGTAAAACTGGTAGTTGCCTTGCCTTAAAAACTGGACACTTTAGTTTTTTTGGGAAGCTTAATGTTATGTGAGGCGCTGGGGAAAATTAGAGAAACTATGACTTTTAACTATTAACTAGACAAAGAGGTAAGATTTGGTTAAGGAAAAGTTCTCTCAGTGGTGCTTTATGAAACATTGTGAAGAAAGCTCCAATCCCATATTATTTCATAGATTTAAATGGGATCTTTGATGGTGTTCATACATGCTCCCTGTTGGGGAAAGCCGATGAATGAGCAGATCTAAGAAATTCTGCCTTTCATATTTGGAGATATGCCAAGAATCAGAGGACAGAGACCTGCAAGCCATTATAAGCATCAAAGCTTATGTGAGCTGGGAAACAGACCAGAATCAGGACATGTAAAACAAGGCCAGGGTGATTAAGTCACCTCTAAGGTGTAAAATGAAAGCTACGCCTTAAAACAGGAGCAAATCAGAACCAAGAATCTAGTTCTTAGCCAATGCAAAGTAGAGAACAGAAGCACTACCACACCAATTCAAGTATCATTGTTTGATCAGCTACTTGAAACAAAGGAATACAAACTGATGTTTATTAAGATCCCAATATGTGTCAGGCACTGTTACCTCATCCACAGAATCTCATCAAGTGTGGACAGCAATCCTAACAGGTTGTTGATAAAGATAATGACTGCTCAAGGGAGATTTAGTAACCTGCCAAAAGTCATTTAGTTAACAAACCATAAAATAAGATCCTGTATGACTTCAGAGCTAGTGGTTCTTCATTACCTATTGCCCTTCAATGGGGAAAAGTGAATGAATGAGACATGTTCCACAGTTCTGGATTTAATTATGTAACGACCCCATTGTCATCTTTGAGCTTAGCTTGCTTTGGAGTCCAGCACTACTTTGAGTCATGGATCCTGTGAGCCTGAGAGCCTGATAAGATCTTTTGTATCCTTTGGAGAAGCACTGAGCAGCAATCATTTCTTTGTGGACATGGGTACCAGCCTACAGAATTCCACTGTGTAGAGTATATTGGTCTCCATTCTTCTCTGGCTTTTGAACCTTTTAAAACTACTGCTATGAGCATTTTCCTAATGCTGGCAGACCTCTTGCTGAGGCATAGATGTTTATAAGTTCCTCTGTGAGTTCTTTTGCTGTACTAGGACAGGATCAATTTCATAACAGTTCAGAAATCCAAATACCAGAGGCTAGCAGGAACCTAAGTCTGTATTTCCCCTAGGAGCTCTAGTTCAATATTCACTAATTCAGTGTTCGTTGTGACTTTATACAACACAATGATGACAATGAAAGATAATTGACTTACATAATTCAGAGCCTGCCACATGGTAAATGCTAGGAAAAGGGAAACTATAATGCTTATAAGGAATTATAATAATTTAATTATTCTTGCATAGTCTTTGCACGAACATATTAAGTTTTAAGGATGTTCACAGAAACATCCTCAAGGAGAAAAAGTGGAGCCAGGCATGGTGGCTCACACCCGTAATATCCTAGCATTTTGGGAGGCCAAGGCAGGAGGATCACTTGAGGCCAAGAGTTTGAGAACAGCCTGGACAACTTAGCAAGACCCTGTCTCTATATGAAAAAGAAAAAGAGAGGGAAGAGAAGGGGAGGGGAGGGGAGGGGAGGGGAGGGGAGGGGAGGGGAGGGAAGGGAATTTAAAGTTATTAGCTACTATAGCCTCTTCTCTCCATTAGCAGCAGCCAAACAAAAACCAGGCCTGATTGAATCAGGATTTCATGTTGAATATCACTATCAGTGCTGACTTCTTGTAACTTCAATATGGTTTTAGACTCCAACAGAGTATAGCAGGATGTTGGAAAATAAAATTTGGGGACAAAAATCCAGAAAGCTCTACTCATTGACTTTACACAATTATGTGATGGTCTCAGTGATCTTGGGACTTGATTAGGTATTAAGCATTTTTAACTGCCTGAGGGTCACTG
Organism: Pongo pygmaeus; assembly: GCF_028885625.2. Lineage (NCBI taxonomy): Eukaryota > Metazoa > Chordata > Mammalia > Primates > Hominidae > Pongo > Pongo pygmaeus. Next base: position 103,926,159 of record NC_072387.2, read on the forward strand.
ATATAAAATCTCTATCTGACATATAATTGATTTTGTCAGAATTGATGAGATTATCGGGCATATTCGTTCTTGCCAGTGAAGTCAAGAACTGGAAGCATACTAGGTTCAGGCTTAATTGGTTTTATGCAGCTGTGCTTGAGTACTTAATAAAGGACATGAAAGTTGGCACCAAGAAGATTCTCTGAGAAATTCCTCCAATTCAATTGATTTAGAGCATGATTAAAAGCCCTTTGTACAGTAATCCAGGAGCTGCTGTATGCTAATGACTGTGCTCTTAAAGCCCGTGGGTAAGAAGATGTGAAAATGATCATCAAACCTCTTGCAGACTCTGCACTGTGACTGGGCTGATAAGCCTGAGAGAGAGATGGATTAGGTCAGAGCCCCTACCAAGGAAACCTTCAATCCAGCCAAAGATTTTCAATGACATTGCAGAAGAGAGAGAGAGATGTCTGTTTTTGATCATGCAAGGCTTCTCATAATCTTTTGGCCGTGCAATTTTCAGCCTAGGAAATCAGATAGAAAGGATTCTTACATCCTTTAGGAGGCTGGCAGCCTTTGTATCAACACTGTGGCTTCTGGCTTGAAAGCAGGGGCTCTTCAGAGATACCTGGACAAAGCCTGTGTAAGGCACATATTTTCTTCCTAAAGCACATCACAGCTTTCTTGAGCTTAGGAACACTACACACCACTTTACCCTATATTTGGGTGAAATTGCCAAAAAAAAAAAATGCACACAAATGTGAGAAACATGGCACTAACTGTGAAAAGGACACTTGTTAACATTATGAGAGCTGAAACAAGAAGGTAGAACTTCACTTTGTTCAACCTAAACTGGGAATGTGTCCATTGGGTGACTCACATTTTTTTCTCCTATCTACACCGGTGCATGTCCCTGAATAACGCAAGTATTGAGTTGGGGATTACAAATAAATTTTAGCAAGCAGGCAAATTTGCAAACACAGAATCTTTAAATGAGATTGACTGTTGAAAAAAATAGAGACCACACATTAGGTACACCTCAAGACCAGCACCCATAACCATATAGCCAAAACTAAGTCATCCTGATTTTCCTGAAATGCTAACTGTAATCATAAATGAAACAAAATGTAAGCTATATGTGTTAGTCCATTTTCATACTGCTATGAAAAAATACCCAAGACTGGGTAATTTATAATGAAAAAGAGGTTTAATGGACTCACAGTTCCACATGGCTGGGAAGGCTTCACAATCATGGCAGAAGGCAAAGGAGGAGCAAAGGCACATCTTACATGGTGGCAGGCAAGAGAATGTGTGCAGGGGAACTGCCCTTTATAAAACCATCAGATCTCATGAGACTTACTATCATGAGAACAGCATGGGAAAACTGGCCCCTGTGATTTAATTACCTCCCACCGGATCCCGCCCATGACACGTGGGGATTATGGGAGCTACATTTCAAGATGAGATTTGGGTGGGGAGACAGCCAAACCATATCATTATACATTTCTATTAGCATGAGACAGTGAAATGAAATCAATCAGCTATAGACAAGTCAGCTTAAACAGCTCTGCTTGCCTTCAAAAGAATGTTAATATATAATAGCTGATCATGAAAAAGGTCAAAATACTCTCTCCTTCATGCTTTATAAACTGGGCTGTCACTACTGTGAGTGGGGCTTCTTACCACCTGTAGTTTCAGGTCTCCTGATTTGCAAACTGTTCTTTTGGATAAACTTGTACAGTTTTAAAATTTGATCTGATTTTATTTTTTAATAACTGTTTTTAACAAGCATTACTTAATACTTACATCAACTTCACAAAATGGATATTATTATGATGATCTCCATTTTATGGATAAGTCTGGGTAGGTGAGGAAATTGATAAAGCCCACATAACAAGTGGAAGAACCAAGATTAAGACCCCAGCTGTCTGTCTCTATTTAGCACACAATTACTCTATCACTGTCACCCCTCACCTGCCAATATATTGTAATGTTTGAAATTATTAGATCATGTGGCATTAGATGTGGAAAATTAGAACTGTTCATGGCTATTAATAGGACCTCAAAATTGAAAGTGAAAGCCAATTCATGTTGCTTGGGAGATTCTCTGCATTTTAGAGGCTTCATAGTCACGAAATGTCAGTCAATGGGTGCTAATGTGTTTCTATCATTTCATCAAGATTCATCTATTCACTGCAATGTAGCTAGAACCCATTTTTTGCAATGCTATGAAATACTGAATAAGAATAAATATAGAAATGTTTTATCAAAGATAATATTTTTGGTTTCAAGTTGATTGAGAAAGTAATAATATCATCTACTTACCAGTTTATGAAAATGGTAAAAATGTAAAGACAGAAATTCAAACTAGAAAAGCCACTCCAGGGGCCCTCGGATTCTTACCATTTCTGTACCAGGATATAAACATGCAGCTTGGAACTTCAGTTTTATTTAGCTGAAACAAACAAAGAAAACTGAGAGGATTCTGATCTTGTTGATATTCCTCTTCTTAAATGGCTTTAGCTACCTTGTGGAAATGGGCTATGCTTTCCACTAATCTGATTCTACTTTTGCAAAGAAATCAATAAAGTATTTCAAAATTATAACAAAGATAATATTTTGATTCACTTTTGGGTAACAAAGCAGGCAGATATCTGTGGAGTTCTGCAAGAAACCACACAACAAAGTTTGTATTAGAAATATAATCAGATGTAGCCAGCCCAAGTCGACAAGCAATTAATTTTGCTACTTAGACCTCTGGAGTCAGTGATCCATGAATTGGTATTCACTAGGTGGTTATTTAAATCTAATCTTTAAAACTTGGTGCAGTCCCTACCCATTAAAATATGAAAGATGATGATGACCAGGAGATAATGGGTGTCTGGGATCATCAGTTTTAACTTGAATTATAGAGTCACTAAAATGAAAAGAACACAAAAGTCATAACCCCTTTTAATTCCTTTCCTCACTATGGTAACTGGTGAAGAAAAACTCACAAAACTCGAGATCAAATTCTGTGTGTGTGTGTGTGTGTGTGTGTGTGTGTGTATTTTAAAGGCAGCCCAAGCGTATTTTATTTTCCAGCTTTATTGAGGTATAATTGACAAAAATTATATATATTTGCAGTGTAAAATGTGATGTTTTGAGATGCATATACAACGTGAAATGATTTTCATGATTAAGGCAATTCACACATCCATCATGTCACATAGTTACCTGTATGTGTGTTTGCGGGGTGGGGCGGGGAGGGGATTGGTGAGAACATTTAAGATATACTGTCTTAGCAGATTTCAAGTATACAATAGATTATAACTATAGTCACCGTGCTCTATATTGGAGCTCCAGAAATTATTCATCTAGCATAACTGAAACTTTGTACCATTTGACTAACATCTCCCCATTTTCCCCACCCACTCACCCCTGCCAACCACCATTCCATTCTCTGCTTCTATGTGTTTGACTTTTTAAGATTCCCATGTAAGTGAGATCATGCAGTATTTGTCTCTCTGTGCTTGGCTTATTTCACTTAATGTACCCTAAATTCATCTATATTGTTGCAAATAACAGAATTTCATTCTCTTTTAATGCTACATAGTATTCCATTGTGTATATATACCACATTTTCTTTATCCGTTCATCTGTTGATGGATACTTAGATTGATTCCGTCTCTTGGCTATTGTGAATAATGCTTTAATGAACATGGGGAGTACAGATATTTTTGGGAGATACTGATATTTCCTTTAGATATAGACCTAGAACTGGGATTGCTAGACCATATGGTAGTTCTCTTTTTAAGTTTTGGGGAACCTCCACACTGTTTTCTACAGTGGCTATACTATTTTGCATTTCTACCAACAGTGTAGAAGAGTTTCCTTTTCTCCACATCCTCGCCAACCTCATCTTTTGTCTTTCTGATAATAGCCATTCTGGCAGGTATGAGGTGATATCTCATACCTGTTTTGATTTGTATTTCTCTGATGATTAGTGATGTTGAACATTTTTTATGTACCTTTTGACCATTTGTATGTCTTCTTTTGAGAAATGTCCATTTTTTGCCCATTTTTAATTGAATTATTTGTTTTCTGGCTAAGTTCCTTATATATTTGGGATAGGAATCCCTCATTAGATAAGTGGTTTACAAATATTTTATCCATTTCTTATATTGCCTTTTCACTCAATTGATTATTTCCTTAACTGCAGAAAGTCTTTAGTGTGATCTACTTCCATTTGTCTATTTTTGCTTTTGTTTCCTCATCTTTTGGTGTCATATTCAAGAAATCATTGCCAATATCAATGTCAAAAAATTTTTTCCTCTTTTTCCTTTTAATAGTTTTATAGTTTCAGGTCTTACATTGAAGTATTTAATTCATTTTTGAATTAATTTTTTATATTGTGTGAGATAATGGTCCAAACTGCATATGGATATCTAGTTTTTCTAGTGCCATTTATTGAAGATACTTTCCTTTTCCCATTGTGTATTCTTGGCATGTTTTTTGAAGGTTAATTGACCTTAAAAGTGTGGATTTGTTTCTGGCTCTTATTCTGTTCTGTTGGTTTACATATCTATGTTTGTGCTAGTACCATGCTGTTTTGATTACTGTAACTCAGTAGTTTATTTTGAAATCCAGTAGTGCAATGCCTCCAGCTTTGTTCTTGCTCAAGATTGCTTTAGTTATACTGAGTCTTTTGTGTTTTCATATAAATTTTAGGATTGTCTTTTCTATTTCTGTATAAAAATGTCATTGGGTTTTGATAGGGATTGCACTGAATCTGTAGATCACTTTGGGTAGTAGGGACATTTTAACATATATTTTTAATTCTAAGTGATTCTAAAGAATGAACACTTGCTTTCAGGATGCAGGAGTTATGTGAATTTACTGTTTGATGACCTGATGGCGGAAGTTGTAAAGTGAAACCATCTGGATCTGATCAGCACATCTAATCCTAGGGAGAGCTCACTGAATATTCAGTGTACATGCAGAGTTCCTATGAAGTTTAAGATGATGCTAGCACAGGAAAAAACACAAGAAAATTGGCCCTGCACTCTAAATGTATTCATTTGAAAATGCAATATTTCAATTAAATTTGAAAGAGAGTCCTATTACTGCTGAAAAATACTTAAGGAAAATAAATTCAGCAACAGGACTCTGCCTTTTTTGAAATGAATTTGTTTAGCTTGGTGCTAAGTTTATATGAGGGCATAACTCAAATTTACAGGAACACTGAATTTAGTCACAGAGATTGAGGGTGTTTCTTTGTTATGTCTAAAAATAATGAAACAGCTGAAGTCTTTCTTCCTACTTAGAATCTTCATAGAGTAATTGTACAGCTTTAACAGGCTATAGACAGGAGAGCAATAGTGCTAGATAAACGAATGATAGGTCTCTAATAGTTTGAAAGCTTAATCAGGTAGCTTTAAACAAAAGTGTTTTCATATCTGGGTATCAGTGAAGGAAGGTCTGTAATGGAAATTACTGGCACCTCTTGCTTCTCCTATTAGCCCAGCAGTACCACAAATCCTTCTAAATATAAATGTATAATATTACATATAAAACCTACACGTGGTTTGCTTCAAACTGATAAGTCATGAAAGAAAGATGCAGACATATCTTCCCAATGGTGATGCCATTTCCCACTGCCTGTTATCAGGAATGTTTTCCATCCATTTTTTTCCAAGTTTGCCTCAATATATGAACACTGCTTTATAAAAGGAAAATTACAGTAAGATGTACTTTTATTTCTTATTAGCTCAGCTTTATGATTGTATTGTAATTATTGGTTTAGTTTTTAAGAAATTGTGAACCAGAAAGTTCATAAGATAATCAGAGCTCTGTGTCATTCATACAGATTACTTTTTCCTTCATTTAATTTTCACTTAAATATTTTATATGTATGCTTTCTAGTGTAATCATTTAATAAAGAATCATAGAATGCTTACTATGTAAATTTGCTAAATTTAGCAAGTAAAACACAGGACACACAGCCAAATTTAAATTTCAGATAAACAATAAATATATTTTTAGTATGTCATAAATATTGCAATATTAAATAATTCTTCATTGGCTATATGAAATACAAATTTAACTTGGCATTCTCCATTCTATCTGGCAATCATATTATCTACAGGAAAAGGATCATCCTAGGAGCTCAGAAGGATACAAATAAAAATTTTATTTGTGTACTACCTTGAAAGAAATATGTCTATAGATTAAGATAGGAAGTAATAATAATTCCCCAAGGTATATATAGGTAAAATCGAAGGACCCAAAGAGAAATAAGTATTTGGAAAGTAATGTATTTAAATCAGTGAGTTTTTACAATTTTGCTAATATATGGTATATAAAAAAGAGTAGTAGGAAATAAAGGTGAGGTTGGGAATTATACCAGGCCCAGAGATTTAAAATTGATGCTCTGAATAAGTGTCTTTTGATAGAAAAATAATGGGAACCAGTAATGCAAATCACAGATGTAATTTATAATTTTCTAGTAGCCACATTAAGAAATGTAAAAGAAGTAAGTTAAATTAATTGTAATAATATGTTTTATTCAACTCAACATATCCAAAATATTATCATTTCCACATGTAATCAATATAAAAATTATTGATGCAGTAATTCTTTTTAAAATAACTATTCAAAATCTGCTGTGCATTTTACACTTTCAGGGTATTTGAATTTGGACCAGCCACATTTCAAGTGATCAATAGTCACACGTGGCTACTGACTGACTTGTTGAATGGCACAGCTCTTGAGAGTAAGGATCTGCTCATAGTTTGTTAACAAAAGAGTCATGGGATCAGAGTGGAGCTTCAGATTTGCCATAGTATTACATGAGATAGATGGAAGGGAAGAAATTGGGCAGAGAGAGAACGTTTAATAGGCTATTCCAATAATGCATTAAATTGAAAGAAAAGTCGACCTATTATGGTAAATAGAAAAGGGAATCAGGGAACGTACAGATGGGGATGATATCTACTAATGCTTATTACATACACTATTTTACTCTCAGGCCTGTGTGGACAGAAGTAGAAAACAGAGGAGGCATTGTTTCTGATCACTAAGAATGCCACCCAAATGGAGAAAGCCATGCAGCAGTCAAAAGATATTCAAAATGCATATATTAATATGTAGAGGAAATAAGCAAAAGTTTTGCTGGAAAGGATTCTTCCTAAAATTTTTCACTTTTTCCCAGTTTCTGGAGATAAACACAGAAAGTTTAGTTTTAATAGAACAGAAATGTCTTAAACTTGGTTTGGTACTGACAACCTAAAATACAGAATTCTACTTTAAAATACAGAATTCTATTTTATGGGAATTTGTAAACTGAGAAAAACAATTTTTAGTATTACAGGAGCAGAGAAGAGACTACATTACTGAACCTGCCATGGAATCAGAAATTTAAATATGTCTCAGGATGCTTTTTTTTTTTTTTGCTGGAAAAATATTTCCATGCGAATTGTTGGGAAAATAAGATTCTAGCTACAATGCTTCATACACATACCTTTTAATGAATGGATCCTGCCCTTAGCCAGGCTCCTGTGTATAAACCAATATATTTGAGAGGCTCTTTATTGTTTCAGAGTCTTTCTCATCCATTATCACATATGATTTTTTTTCCCAATAACTCCTGAGACACAGCATTGTTGCCTACATTTTTTAGATGAGAAGTGAGACTGAGTGGAGAAGTAACTTGTCTTAAATCACAGAGCTCATGGTCCAGGTGAGAAATAAAAATCCCAGACATTTGTATCCAAGTCTTAATCTTTGGTAGTACACCATAACAGATGGAAAGACTAATAAATTGTGAGTTAGCCATGTCTCTAGTTATAGGCAAACAGAATATTCACCTATATATTGCCATGTCTCTAGTTACAAGCAAACAGAAATCTAGGTGAATATTCTGAGGAAAATGGTCTCACCAATTCCCTTCCTTCTGGTTTTTTCTCCTACACACTCACACTTGTTCATCTTCATGTCTAACATTTAAGAATTCATCTGCTCTTGGCTGCTTAAATCTATGAATGGAACATGTGAACATGTAAAGCCATCAACTCAGAAAAATGTAGTTCTCACAGTGATTCATTTGATAAATATTGTTAATACCTATTATGCACTTAGCACAGTGCCCAATACACAGTAAGTGCTCAAGTTTATCTAGTATCATTAATATTTTGGGTAAAGGAAATGCCAAATTAGGTAATTAATGTGTGTGAAAGTAGTTTAAAAACAATAAAACAATGTACAAATAAAGATATTATTATAATGAGGCAAGTGGGCCAGGCGTGGTGGCTCAGGCCTGTAATCCCAGCACTTTGGGAGGCCGAGGCGGGCGGATCACGAGGTCAGGAGATCGAGACCATCCTGGCTAACACGGTGAAACCCCGTCTCTACTAAAAACAAAAACAAAAAAATCAGCTGGGCCTGGTGGCAGGCTCCTGTAATCCCAGCCACTGAGGAGGCTGAGGCAGGAGAATGGCGTGAACCCGGGAGGCGGAGCTTGCAGTGAGCGGAGATGGCGCCACGGCACTCCAGCCTGGGCCACAGAGCAAGACTCCGTCTCAAAATAGAAAAAAAAAAAAAAAAAGAGGCAAGTGATTATTTAATAGATACAGAGTTTCAAATATGCAGTATGAAAAAGTTCTGGAGATCTGTCTCACAACAATGTGAATATACTTAACACTACTGAACTGTACACTTTAAAATAGTTAAGATGGTAAATTTTATCTTACGTGTTTTTGTATCACAATAAAGAGAAATGCAACACAGTTGGGGAATAAATTATTAGGGATTTGGTTATAAATCATGTTATTGATTAACATATTATCAGTTATCCTTTCCCCCAGTAGCCATCAAATTTGCACTAAATTCTCTTGCTCTCTTCTTCCACAGTCATTTTAATTTGGGACAATCAAGTGTCACAGACCTATTGACTACTACAACCGTTCTATTTGTAGTCATTAAAAATATTGAAAAGAAAATAGAATCATCGCTCTGTAAATAGAAAACCACGCCAGGAAATTGCTCTCATTCAAAAAACACTGCTAATATGAGAAACAACTAAAAGCACTGACACAAGTTCTTAGGCTCTGAGAAAAAATGTAAGTAGATGAGAGCTCATGGTCCAAGTCAGAAATAAAAACCCCAGGCATTTGTATGAACTCATGAAAATCAGACATGCTGCTCATTAAGAAATGTAATATGGAAACTCTTCATTGCTATTTAATTATATTTTTAATGCATTTCATAGGATTCTTGTTTCATAGCTTTGGCTGTACAAGGCCATGTAGTTTAATATAGACTGAAAAGGAGTCAGATGCTTTACCTATAGGATGACAAGTAGTTAGACATTTCAGATACAAATCATTGATTAATTGATATTTGACCCATGTAGATCAATCCTGTTACCTTCCTTAGCCTATCTAGACAATTGTAAAACAATGTATGCAGAGAAAGAAGCAATGTAAATTGCTAGGTACATAGTTTCTTTAATATTAATACATTTTAAGAATATTTGTCAAAATCAATATCGTCCTTTTCTTTTGCAATCTACCAGAGCTCTTGTAAGATGAAATGCAGACAAGAGCGTGCCAGGGACCCAGCTTGTTGGGAAGCTTCTGATTCTCCATTAAATAGGTCCATTTAATGTGGACCATAGGACTCCACATTGGTCTCCTTTAATATGTTGGATTGTTTCTTTAGTGTATGCACCTGACCCTGAGGAGTTTATAAATGATCTTCTGAATAGGAAAAAATGGGAGGTTCAACTTTCGTATGCTGTAGTCTGATTTCCTAAGAGGCAGGTATTTAATCTTGCTGAAGTGTCCTGATCCACATTATTTGACTAAATGAGAAAGCAAAATATTTGACAGGACAGTAAGAGTATTATATATATATTATTTCTTGACATTTTGCACTGATTTGGGATTAAATCTGCAATTTTCTGCTCAATATAGTCAGTATGCATATTGTGTGGGGCTACACCCATAGAAATAAATTTATATACCCAAGATCCTAAGAGAAGTCTGAAGCCCTTAGCAGTCTACATGAATGCATGATGACTGCAGTAAAATATATTTATCCCACAAGTGAGGAGAGAATTGGTTACTCCAGACAACTAAAGCCATAACTAATTCACAGACTCTTTCTTATGATGAAGATAAATATTCCATGTCATTCTGACCCATAAAATATACTGTTTTTATAGCAGACTCATTGTAATAATTCATCTTAAATGTCTTATGGACATATTTTCCTATGATTTCCGAATAGGAATCATTTGACATTCTTGTTTTCAAAATAAGTTTAAGGATTAAAAATAATAAGTAGCTTTAAGTAACATTGTTATGTTTGCTTCAGAAATAAAGAGGTATAATGTTGTGCACAAGATGTAAATGTTCCCTTCTTGATATTTATCAAAAATAACTTATTGGTGCACATTCACGGGTATTTTGCATATTCACGGATATTCATGGGTATTTTTTGCACATTATGGCTCGCTTCAGAAACTGAAGGTGTATATAGGAGATTCTATTTGAAAATGAACAAATAGGCAATAAGCTAATCCCCCAGTGTGACATTTTACTTCAGGTAAAAATTACTTCCTATTTCTTCTCTACTTCCTATTTCTTCTCTGCTGCACCAATTTGAAACTAGTTTTTTATTAAAAGGTAAAAGTATTTGCTTACTTTTATAAATGCATTGACACTTTTTTGAAGCTATTATAAAAGTTTGCCATTTTATCTTTTTTTATTGGAAGGGTGATGGAAGATAGGAGTACACTGAGGATCGTGGGACCGGGCTCTTATGAAAGGATTACAACAAACCATTTTTCTTTTGGTTGATGTAAATTATCAGGTGGCTTAGAACATATTTGTGTCTTGTATATTATGTCTAATGTTGGCAAGAAGGAAAGATAAATTAAAGTATTATTTTAAATGACATGAGTTAGAAATGTTAGTGTTGATATTTTCTTAGACTTGTGGACTTCACATAATTCTTAGCATGCATTAGAATTAATAGAAACTGCAGATACTTGAGGGTAGAGGGTGGGAGGAGGGAGAGGAGCAGGAAAGATAGCTATTGGCTACTGTGCTTAATACCTAGGTGATGAAATAGTCTGTACATGTGAGTACATGGGTTTACCTATGTAACAAACCTTCACATGGACCCCTGAACCTAAAATAATTTTTAATAAGAAACTGCAGATATTCATTGATACAATGTTCCATATTTACGGATGAAGACAATCAGACTCAAATAGGTTAAGTTGCCCAAAGTCACAGAGATAATTCAACATTAATGAAGAAGAAAGCTAAGCAAATAGAGTTTTTATTATTTTTGTTTATTTGAGGGAAATGGGGTAGCAAAGGAAAAAATCAAAGTAGCTGTATGAAATTTTTGAATATGTAGAATTTCTTCACATTTCAGTGTTTAATACATTACTCTAAAGGGGCAAACATACTATTTTCCTTTATCTAAATGAAGCCAAGATTGTTATAATGTCCAGAAATATAAAGAAAAGAACTGGAAAGATAGGTATTAGGTTCTGCATGGCTAGATTTGGGGTCACGTCAACAAAGACTGGATTTTAATAGTATCAACCCACATCTCCCAGTCCTAGAACCCTGCAGAGCTTCCTGTGGTTTTGCCTTTGGAGTTCAGTGTTTGGATGGTCACGTTCAGGCTGGTACTTTCTAGGGATCTGAACTTATTGAGCTGAGTCACTTGGTTTGGTCCAAATGGTCACTTGCAAGGCCGGTTAAAATCTATGTTTCCATCTATCTCTGAATTAGTGGGTGATAGAAAGTAGCCTGGGTGAATTCTTCAATTCTTTTACTTATTGACTGTTGACTCTTATTGGCCTTTTTCTGTATATAGCAGTAATGCTAATGACAATAATTTCTTTCGGAAATACGTGAACCATTTTTAGTCCTCAGAGTATTTCTATAAGACCATTTATGTTGATTCTCACCATAACAGTTTGAGAGTGTAAAAGAAGATATACTGGGGGATATTACAGTCAATAGGTTGAAAGAATTACAAGAGGTCATTCATTTATTAAGCAGCTGCTAAGCACTGGTCACTGTGTCAGGCAAACTGGTTAATGTTGAAGCCAGGACAGAACCTACAGCCTGTGATCTGGGTCTCATTTCTCTCAGCCCTTCTCTCCCTTTTCTCTTGCTTCCCTTTCTTTCTGCCCATGCAGTGCAGCAGCTTTCCCTAGGGCCTATTTACCAGGCTTCCGTTTTAAACTATACATTATTTGTTCTCAGTTCAAGGTTAGCAGATCTTGTCCACATCCCTGTGGGAGAACCTAATAAGCTCAGGTGAAGCGCAGTTCAACATTGGGAACAACAGTAAATGTTTGCACCATTAAAGGTACTGAAATGTTCCATGTTATCAGCCTTTCAGTCATACTCACCTGAAAAATGAAGCCTCTCTGAAAATCACCACTTGAACTTATGTCCGTGGACTCTGATCACCTGTAACCCCATCTTTAAGCCATCTGAAGTCCAGTGTCTGTGTTGTATGTGATTTCATCTCAGTAGAGAGCAGTTTAGCACCTTATTTTGTCATGTATAGAACTCTTAATATATTAAACAAATAATAAAAGTGGAACTCGCTCATAAATGCTTTAGATATTCTCATTATATGAAAGGTCTTATAGTAACAGATAATTTTGTTCAACAGCAACTGTGTTTTGAATAATGCGGGGAAAGAATGCTTCCTCAATTTTGGGCTGATGATGAATATATCTGTGAGTGAAAAAGCAATAATAAAAGGTAGATCCTGGATTCTTCTCTATGCCATCTCTAAAATGTAAATGTTTGTTGATTAAATGCATCTTATTTGGGAATCAAAAAAAAAACCAAGCAAATATTGGTTTTCATGAGTCATGCGCTCATATTCCAAATGCAGAATAGGAAGTTTATGGAAAGACTCAAATATTGCTGTTTACCTTTATCGTGCAAAACACTGTGAGTTGTTTTTTCTTCATTTGTTAATGCAAAAACACTGATTTAAAAAAATGAGACAATGGAATGAGCAATTATCAAATGGTTTTTGCAAAATGCATTTAAAATCTACTTTTTAAAAATGATTCTTTTGAAGCATATTAAAGGGTACACATAATAAATCTATTATTATACCATTATATAATAATTATACCATTATACTAGTGGCCCCATGCTGCGCTTACTATATGAACTGGCAACAGGGAATAAAAATTTATCTTGGTGCTTCTCATCTTTTTCTTTTCTGGTAATTTTAAGTCACTTTCGGTTGTTATTCTTTAACAGATAGTCTAGGTAAGCAGCCAGGACTCTCCCAAAGCTGTGTTTAGGTAGGAAGAATACATGCTACTGACAAAAGTGTCAAGTGAGTTAGTTAAACAAGTCTTGGACCTTTCCATCCCCTATTCTATAATCCTGCCCTGGGTGCCTAGCCCTGTAACCTTATGTGGCTCTCCAGGTGCCTACTTTTAAGACCTTCCCCCAAACCCACTCTTCCAATGCAAACTTTCCTTCCCGAGGCTTTCTGTGGTCCATTAACCAACACGGGCCTGTTTTCTGATCCTTTTTTTTTTTTTTTTTTAATTTCGTCCTGGACCTAGCTAAAAACTAAGCCTTGTTAATAAGCCAGTGATGAGTTCCTGCATTATGCATCCTCAGTAAGACATAAATGTACATTATAGGAAAAAGCCTTATGATTTTTATCTTATAATATTTATACGTGCTTTGTTTGTCTATTTAGGAAAAAAAGATAATATAAGATGGTACGATGATATTCCCAATATAACACTATATATTTCAGGTGACAGAAAGTAGAGTTATGTTTTCCTTCTTAAATGCAAATAGAATATTAAAATGAGAGTCAGAGGACCTGAGCCCTACTCTCAGCTCTGCCACTAACAAGCTTTATAATCTCATACAACTTAATTAGTTATGTATCTCCCACAAGATTTTTAATTTCTTTTTTTATTATTATTATACTTTAAGTTCTAGGGTACGTGTGCACAACATGCAGGTTTGTTACATATGTATACATGTGCCATGTTGGTGTGCTGCACCCATTAACTCGTCATTTACATTAGGTATTTCTCCGAATGCTATCCCTACCCACTCCCCCCACCCCACAACAGGCCCTGGTGTGTGATGTTCCCCTCCCTGTGTCTAAGTGTTCTCATTGTTCAATTCCCACCTCTGAGTGAGAACATGTGGTGTTTGGTTTTCTGTCCTTGCAATAGTTTGCTGAGAATGATGGTTTCCAGCTTCATCCATGTCCCTACAAAGGACATGAACTCATCCTTTTTTATGGCTGCGTAGTATTCCATGGTGTATATGTGCCACATTTTCTTAACCCAGTCTATCATTGATGGGCATTTGGGTTGGTTCCAAGTCTTTTCTATTGTGAATAGCGCCGCAGTACAAATGCATGTGCATGTGTCTTTATGGTAGCATGATTTATAATCCTTTGGGTATATATCCAGTAATGGGATGACTGGGTCTAATGGTATTTCTAGTTCTAGATCCTTGAGGAATTGCCACCCTGTCTTCCACAATGGTTGAACTAGTTTACAGTCCCACCAACAGTATATAAGTGTTCCTATTTCTCCACATCCTCTCCAGCACCTGTTGTTTCCTGACTTTTTAATGATCACCATTCTAACTGGTATAAGATGGTATCTCATTGTGGTTTTGATTTGCATTTCTCTGATGGCCAGTGATGATGAGCATTTTTTCATGTGTCTGTTGGCTACATAAATGTCTTCTTTTGAGAAGTGTCTGTTCATATCCTTTGCCCACTTTGTGATGGGGTTGTTTGAATTTTTCTTGTAAATTTGTTTAAGTTCTTTGTAGATTCTGGATATTAGCCCTTTGTCAGATGGGTAGATTGCAAAAATTTTCTCCCATTCTGTAGGTTGCCTGTTCACTCCGATGGTAGTTTTTTTTGCTGTGGAGAAGCTCTTTAGTTTAACTAGATCCCATTTGTCTATTTTGGCTTTTGTTGCCATTGCTTTTTGTGTTTTAGTCATGAAGTCCTTGCCCATGCCTATGTCCTGAATGGTATTGTCTAGGTTTTCTTCTAGGTGTTTATGGTTTTAGGTCTAACAGTTAAGTCTTTAATCCATCTTCAATTAATTTTTGTACAAGATGTAAGGAAGGGATCCAGTTTCAGCTTTCTACATATGGCCAGCCAGTTTTCCCAGCACCATGTATTAAATAGGCAATCCTTTCCCCATTTCTTGTTTTTGTCAGGTTTGTCAAAGATCAGATGGTTGTAGATGTGTGGTATTATTTCTGAGGGCTCTGTTCTGTTCCATTGGTCTATATCTCTGTTTTGTTACCAGTACCATGCTGTTTTGGTTACTGAAGCGTTGATAAACTAGGTATTGATGGGACATATCTCAAAATAATAACAGCTATTTATGACAAACACACAGCCAATATCATACTGAATGGGCAAAAACTGGAAGCATTCCCTTTGAAAACTGGCACAAGACAGGGATGCCCTCTCTCACCACTCCTATTCAACATAGTGTTGGAAGTTCTGGCTTGGGCAATCAGGCAGGAGAAAGAAATAAAGGGTATCAATTAGGAAAAGTGGAAGTCAAATTGTCCCTGTTTGCAGATGACATGATTGTATATCTAGAAAACCCCATCATCTCAGCCCAAAATCTTAAGCTGATAAGCAACTTTAGCAAAGTCTCAGGATACAAAATCAATGTGAAAAAATCACAAGCATTCCTATACACCAATAACAGACAAACAGAGAGCCAAATCATGAGTGAACTCCCATTCACAATTGCTTCAAAGAGAATAAAATACCTAGGAATCCAACTTACAAGGGATGTGAAGGACCTCTTCAAGGAGAACTACAAACCACTGCTCAACAAAATAAAAGAGGACACAAACAAATGGAAGAACATTGCATGCTCATGGGTAGGAAGAATCAATATCGTGAAAATGGCCATACTGCCCAAGGTAATTTATAGATTCAATGCCATCCCCATCAAGCTACCAAGGACTTTCTTCACAGAATTGGAAAAAACTACTTTAAAGTTCATATGGAACCAAAAAAGAGCCCGCATCGCCAACACAATCCTAAGCAAAAAGAACAAAGCTGGAGGCATCACACTACCTGACTTCTAGATTTTTAATTTCTTAAGGGTGGAACTGAAGCATATAATCCCAGTACCGTGGGAGGCTGAGGCAAGAGGATCACTTGAGCCCCGGAGTTCGAGACCAGCCTAGGCAACATAGCAAGACCCCGTATCTACAAAAAATAAATTTAAAAATTATCTGGATGTAGTTTGTTGCACCTGTAGTCCCAGCAACTCAGGAGTCTGAGGTGAGAGGATTGCTTGAGCCCAAGAGTTTGAGGCTGCAGTGAGCCATGATAGAGCCACTGTACTCCAGCCTGAGCAATAGAGCAAGACCCTATTTCAAATAAAAGGATAGAATTGATGTTCATTCATATTTATCTCCAACAGTGATTAGCACAATGCCATTTACATAATAGATCCTCAATATACAGATATCTCCCATGATTTTCAGGCAAATGGAGAATTAAGGGTGGACCTTAGGAGAGAAGTCAAAGCCAAAAATGTAAATTTTTGTGTTATCAGCATGGAGGTATAACCTCATCTTTGAAATGGACAGGCTGAAGGAAGGTGAGAGAGAGCATATGGGAAGTGAAGACATTAAATGCAGGAACTTTGGAGCCACAAAAGTTTAGGGCGTGGTTGGAAGGAGAAAAGAAAATTAATTAGATTTTAAAGCACAACAGTTAAATAGAAAGCAAACCAAGTTAGTACAATATGTGGAAGGCAAGAGAGGAGATCATTCAGAATGGTGAATCTTTACCAGGACAGTTTTGCCCCCTAGGAACATTCAGCAATGTCTGGAAACAGAAACACAAGCCAGTGGGTGTTAATGCCCACTGTAGGTAGGGGCCAGGGATGCTGCTAAGCATCCTATATTTGAAAAGGGTAGCTCCCCACAACCAAGAGTTATCCAGCTGAAGATGTCAATACTGCCAAGTGTGAGAAATCACAATGTGTAAGGTCATGATCAACAGAGTTAAATGCCCTAAGAATCTGAGAAAAGGTCACATTATTTGGTAATTAGTGGTGACTTTTTAAAAAGAAGTTTCTCTACATTGTGAAAGGATAACGTTGGTGAAAATGGGTAGCGAGACAGAGTTTACAAGACATGATGATTTCTGAGAAGTTGAAAAGTAAGGTGGAAGGGAAGCAAAGGTTATTTTGTTTCTAAGAATCAGAGAGACTTGACCCTGTTTCCATATTAAGAAGAAGAGTTAAGAGAGTGAGGGAAGTGAGGGAGGATGGGAAGGAGAGAGGGGAGGGAAAGAGATTAAAAGTGTGAAAAAGAGACGAGCAATGCATATTATTTCCTTATAGTAATAAGGAAAGTAAAGGTTAAGAGTGCAAAAAAGAGTTGGGGAAGATGGTTTTGAGGATGAAAAAGGAAGGGATAGGTAAATGAATGGAATTTTAAAATGCAGAGATACTGAAGAAGTTCACAAAAGATGACCTTTCTCAGTGAAGTAGTAAAGTATAAATGGCCAAGATTAAAAGAGGGAAGATTGGCAACTAGAAAACAAATTGATAGCAGTCTTCCTGGAAGATGGATAAGGAATAGGCTGGTGATGACTGAAAGTTTTATGGAATGAAGTTGAAAACTCAGCTGACTTTGGAAAGCATAAGTAGCAGGTTCAGTCATCACATTTAAAGTGGCTCCTCTAGAAATGCCTAGTAGACAAAAGAAAAGAAAAGCAAACGCAGATGTTCAGCTGGACTAAGGGTGAGGAGTTGGCAAGAACCAACTGTGGTATCAGATCAAGGGCATGAAAAGAGCAAAAAAAGACACAGTTGAAAGGGTGCACCGTGTTTTGGGGCTGGGTCATGAGGACTCTCAGCTCGGAGGAAGGGAAGCTGATAACCTGGGGAAGGGAGGGACTGAAGAAGTGAAAATATTGCAGAGGGCAAATAGCTGATCCAATTTTAGGTGATGAGAATAAAGTTGTTTCACTGTGGGGAACCCTCTGCAGTAAAGCAGGCATAAAAGTTGCCAGAAAGGAAAAAATGTCATTTTTCCGGAGTCTCTGTTTTTAAACTTAGGAACTGTCCTTGCCTTCAGGCAGCTTAAAGGGAAAATATTCTATGAGTTATTTCTACATTTGCTGCCCTGTGTTGATCATTTTCTTCAGATATTCACAACTCTATAATATGTAGGCAATCCATTCTTTTTGGGCTCAAATATAGATTTAGTCCAGAATCTATACTTCACTCTACTCCTTGCTAGATAAATAACCTCAGGCAAGACATTTCACCAACTTTTTTCTTTTTCTTTTTCTTTCTTTTTGTTTTTTTTTTCTCATCTGCAAGATGGGACTCATGAGTTCTAGCTTCCAAGGCTGTCCTGAGGATAAATCATGTACAACTATAAAATATGTTAGGTTTAAAATTAGCAAGAAAAAAACAAACAATCCCATCAAAAAACAGGCTAAGGACATGAATAGACAATTCTCAAAAGAAGATACACAAACGACCAACGAACATGTGAAAAAATGCTCAACATCACTAATGATCAGGGAAATGCAAATCAAAACCACAATGTGATACCACCTTACTCCTGCAAGAATGGCCATAATAAAAAAAAATTTTTTTAAATAGATGTTGGCATGGATGCAGTGAAAAGGGAACAATGTACACTGCTTGTGGGAATGTAAACTAGTACAGCCACTATGGAAAAGAGTGTGGAGATTCCTGAAATAACTAAAAGTAGAACTACCATTTGATCCAGCAGTCTTACTTCTGGGTATCTACCCAGAGGAAAGTAAGTCATTATTTACAAAAGATAATTAAACATGCATGTTTATAGTGGCACAATTCGCAACTGCAAAAATGAGGAACCAGCCCAAATGCCCATCAATCAATGAGTGGATGAAGAAACTGTGGTATATATATGTGATGGAATACTACTCAGCCATAAAAAAGGAATGAATTAATAGCATTCACAGCAACCTGGATGAGATTGGAGACTATTATCCTAAGTGAAGTAATTCAGGAATGGAAAACCAAACATTGTATGTTCTCACTCATAAGTAGGAGCTAAACTATGAGGATTCAAGGGCATAAGAATGAAACAATGGACTTTGGGGACTCAGGGAAAAAGGGTGGGAAGGGGATGAGGGTTAAAAGATTACCAATTGCGTTCATGTATACTGCTTGGGTGACGGGTGCACCGAAATCTCACAAATCACCACTAAGGAACTTACTCGTGTAACCAAATGTCACCGATTCCCCAAAAACCTATGGAACTGAGAAATTTTTTAAAAATACATTAGGTACCAGGTGCAGTGGCTGACGCTTTTAATCCCAGCACTTTGGGAGGCCAAGGCGGGTGGATCAACTGAGGTCAGGAGTTCAAGACCAGCCTGGCCAACATGGTGAAACCCCGTCTCTACTAAAAATATAAAAAATTAGCTGGCCATGGTGGTCCATGCCTGTAATCCCAGCTACTCAGGAGGCTGAGACAGAAGAATCACTCGAACCTGGGAGGTGGAGGTTGCAGTGAGCCAAGATGGCACCATTGCACTCCAGCCTGAGCAACAAGAGTGAGACTCCGTCTCAAAAAAAAAAACAAAAAAACAAAAAAAAGTTAGGTTTTTAGTAACTTTAAAAATTCGTATTTTTCTATTCTCATCTGTACTAGGGGCCTCCACCTGTTATTCTTCAACCAGCAGAAAATCCTATTCTGCTCGAGTTTTATTTTTTAAATAAGATCACCTTTATTATGTTTTCCCTTTCTTTAAACTACAGTGTTTCTCCTCTAAACATCAAATGTAAAAGCTTTACATCCCCGTAGGAAAATTGCTTAACTATGTGAAATTCTGATTTTCCCTCACATGGCCTTGCAGGCTCTTCGCAATAAGCAGAGATCATGTGTATAAAGGGCCTAGCGTTGTGACTGTCATGAATGAGTGCCCAGTGGATGAGTGCTATGACAGCAGAGATTTTACAAGGATGATAGAATTCTTGTAACAATCTCCAAACCTCATTTCCCCAAGCATAACTTTATTGGATTCTTGGTAATCTATCACTTGTTATTATTATCATTGAGACTAATCATAAACTGATTTATGATTTCAATCAGTTTTTTCTGGTCCTCACTAGATGGTATATTTCTTAAGACAGAAACTAGGTTTAAATTCCAAACTACATTTCAAGACTATTTTAGTCTACAATGAAGATTCAATGAATATTTATCCTAAAGTATGGCATGATGGACAGCATCATACCACCTAGATATTAATGAGAAGAAAAATAAACTTCTTAGGTAGTTGTCGAATTCAGTAAGCAAAAATGCTACTATTTCTAGAAATAGGGTCTGCAATTCAATTATAGGAGTCTTTTCGAATGTAGTCAGTACTGTACCTACAAACCATAATTTGTGTGTATTATGGACAAAAATTCATCATAAGTCTAATAGAATGGTTTTAAAGCCAAGTCAGCTTGGAGTATTTATACAGCTTGTATTTATTTTTGCTGAAATAATTGAATTTGTAACAATTATAAGGCTGCCCAGATCTCTTTAGTGATGAGTATTGATTGTTACACTCAGAAGCTTTCCCTCATTAAAAATAAAGTGTTCTAGTCATTGTGGCTCCATCAACAGACCTTAGTGTCATTGTTACAGTAATCATGTGCTTGATGGATATATTGGGACCTCTTTAAAGCTTCAGTTGTAACATAATGATTTGCAAAGCTTTCAAAAGTTAATTATCTTGAGT